>NC_080192.1:43827945-44474090 GCF_030028045.1 Hippopotamus amphibius kiboko
AAATATAGTTGATTCTCATATATGGACCTTGGTCCAATAACATTATTAAATTTACTTATTAATTCTAATGTTTTATATATACATGCTAAAGACTTTCTAACTTTTTTTAAAAAATTAAATGACTATCTTCTGTAAGTATTTTTAAATTTTTATTTTCCAAGTTATTTTTCTTGGTGTATAGAAATCATTGCTTATTTGTGTTAAATATAGATTAAAATTCTTCAATTCTTGGCTCCTCTACTTAAGCAGATCTGGAATTGATTCTCCATATTTTAATTTATAATTGTATTTTTCAATGTAAGGACCTCAAGAATTAAAACTCATGCACAGACACACACTGAGATATTCATCCCCCTCTGATTATGATTTATTATCATGATTTGTCCAGACAGAGCTCCTTTTTAAGTGACATTTTCCCCTTGCCTCCCATCCCAGTCTTGATGTTTTAAATTCCGCATAGATACTTACTCTAGGGTATGCACTATACTTCTTCCCACATGTGTAGTTACTGATGAATCCTGAAACAGAATGTGTGTAGGTAGCATTTTCATTTAAATTACAGGGACCTATAAATATCATTATTTTATTGCCATACTGATTTGGATTTATTTCTAGATGCAGCACCACATTTGTCCATATTTATTAGTAGTTAATATTTCCACTTCTGTAAGTTTCATATTCCTGTTTGCCCATTTTTTCTTGCTTTTTGTCTTCATTTCCTATGTCCCCTCACTGGAGTGGGAGCTCCATAGTATTTCAGATATTAATCCCTTGCTTATTTTATACTTTGCAAATATTTTTCTGAGCTAGTTATCCATTAATTAATTTTGCCTAGTATCCCTTTATGAATTGAAATATTTAAAGTGAATTTTCAAATGTACAAATTTTAAAGTTTTCAGATTTATCAATTTTTATATGTTTAAATATTGTCTTTTCTCTTTTTACAATGTTATTTTTATTATCCAAAAAGATGGTATGCAGTTTCTAATGTATTTTAATTTGTTTTAATTTTTCCAATTTAATTTCAAGATAGTTTATAAATCTTTGACCCTACTGTATGTAATTTGTAGATTTCCTATTTTCTAATTAGTTATTGCTGGCATAAATGAAAGCTATGGATTTTTGTGCATTGAACTCCTGAAATCTCTTCTGTAATTTCAAACACTTGTCAATTGATTTATCTGTTTTTTAGTATACAGTTATGATATTATTTGTAAATAATGACACTGTGCTGTGTTCCTTTTGTTCTTTACACATCCTATTCTATTTCTTATCTTAATATGTTAGTCAGGGCATCTACAACTATGTTGAACAATATCAGTAAAGAGGGGCTTCTTTGTCTTATGTATGTCTTTTTAGAAGGATTGTTTAAAATTTTCTCCATTAAAAATGTTTCTTATTGTTATTTCTACAAAAAATTTTGTCATAGGGGTTTTTCTAATATTTCTTGGTTTTTAAACATATTTTTGCTTAAATCAGTATTGTGTTCTACCCAATATTTTTCAGTATTTATCATAATAATCTAATAATTTGGTGGGTGGGGTCCTCAAGGTGAAGAGACATTTTAAATATCGTTAGATTGTTTGTTGTGGTTTATTAATTTTGTTAGTCATATATCTATATATTTTAATAACATCTGAATGGTCTATCATTCTTCATACAGGTGCATTAAAATTTGTGACTCCAAGTGTTTATTCTTATACTTTTCTTAGAACTGGTATCACTTATTGGTATAGATTTTTTTTTCTCCATTTGTTGTCTTTCTTTAAAAATGCTGGTACTCCTTAAACATCTTGGCATTTCCCCGTATAAACACGTTTCCTGGGACTATCATCTATTTTGGCTAGGAATGTATACCTAGATGTAGGAAGAGGTTTGGTTGGAATGAGGGGACCGATAGAGACCAAAAATAATATTACCTGAAGTCCTTTTAACTGCCCTTCCCTCCCACATTCCTGAGAACCTGGTGGTAGGCCATCTGTTCTCATGATATATATTAAAAATGCAAAGGAAACACAGTATCACAAGACAACTTATAGATTTGTCCCCTTACTTGACCTCACCTGTATTTACTGACCATTGCACTGTCATTGATTGTAAATTATCATTTCCCTGCCAAACTGGACTCCCCTAGAATTTCTCACAGTTTGCGGTTAGTCATGAATAATCAAGCTCCCTCTCCCTCCTGTGATAACCTGAAAGGTAGAGATTCAGATTAGGAAGGCAGACACCCATGCTGCTTTCTCATCTTGTCAGAAATTGGTAAACAAGTCTGTATAATTTTAACAATACCCCAGATAACGTTGATTTGAAGACCATTGTTTTAACATAGTTCTCTAAAATAGCCACAGTTACATCTAGGCCTTACACAAGACTTGTAAATAAATAAAATTAAGGCATCAAAGAGTGACTGTTACATAGCTATTACTTACTATGAATTAAGATACGATGCATATGAGATTGTTAAAAATACACTTTTTAAGGCCCACCTGCATATGTTGAATTAGGAGGACAGTGAGTTTAATTTTAACATTAATACTGGTTATTCTTATTCTTATTTAAAGTTTAAAAGCCCCAATTCCTGAATGTGTGTCATATATGACTTGATATTTATATGAAAATTAATTGTTTATTTGTGTTCTGATCTTACAGAATGTACTTCATCTCTAAGTGAATGTGGTTTAAAGGCAGAACTTTAGAAATAGCATCATAAGAACTATTAAACCATGTATGAGAAACTTGATTAATATCCTATATGTCAACAGATAATATATTTTAAAGTAAAATATACTTTTATAATATATATTTTATAAATTATAATATATTAATTGTAAGATATAGAAAAGCAAAAAGAAAAGATATGTAATTTAAAAATGTGGGTTTATAGATTATAGTATAGACAGATATAGAGACATAAAGATCTGACATCTGTTTATTTTTTTAATCTTCTCAGATCACAAAAAATATTACCAGTGTTAATATGTACTTGTTTTAGAGCTATGAAAACTGTTACTCATATTATTTGGCAAATAAAATTTACATGATTTTGCTTTAAGCAAATCTTCATTCGTTCTGGTTGCATGTTTTTAAATTCTCCTAAGTAGTATAGACGTTACTAGCAATTTCCAGGGGTAAATAAAAGCTGTGTGAATTTTCCATTTCCACATGTGAAAAATATGGATGATAATGATAGTACCAACCTCATAGGTTATTCTGAGAAGCAAATTAGTCATAGATATAGATATCTGAGGATATTTGCCTTGAGGTACGAAAACTGGGCATTGTAGGCAATACCTTGCAACAACTCTGTATTCTATCTTGTGATTCTTTGCTTTTATGTTCTAGTAGATTGTGAACTTGCCTAGACTTAAATGGCAAACTTTCTGTTCCCTATGTTATGTAGCTTCTAATAACTTTGTGCTTAAGAATTCTTACAGCTGATAGTTTTAATTAAATCTCCTCTCCTCTACCTGCATAATTTGTTGGTCTGCCAGGGATTCAAACTAAAATATTTTACACATATTTTGGGGCTTTATCCTCTGTGGCTCTGTATTTTTAAGACTTCCATATTTCCAGTTGTTCTGCCAGTTTATGTGTATCTTGAGATGTCCAGTCTGCGCTCCCCAAATTGTGTAAGTTTGGGAGATACACTCAGTTAAAAAAGCAGGAAACTCACATTTATCATGATAACTTCCTCTCTCATGTATAAAAATTAGGAGGCAATATCTACATTTACCAGACAAAATTAGGAGGTGATACCACTGGGCCCCTTGGGCTTCCCCTTATATCTGCATAATTTAGCTGCCATCTCCAGATTTAAACAGTTTATATTAAGATTTTTGGTCTCATTCCAAATTTCTCTCACAATATCAGTAAAGCTGCAACTTTTGTTATTATTTTCTGCCAACATAACCAGAAAGCAACAGAGTCACAATTTTGACCACTTCTAGTTGCAATTTTTAAAAAGTAAAGTTTTCTTGAGCTTCCGTCTTGTCTTGGTGCCTTAAAAAGTAGTTTTTGAAAATAATTTGTTCCGTTTTTATAATTGTCACTTGTGGGAGAGTTCATACAACTACTAAACTCCAAATCTATTCTTGTCCACACTTGATACTTTCTTTTTCTGAACATTTAATGTTTTTATAGTCAGCATACTCACCAGTTTAATAGAGTATCTTATTGTTTCATATATATCAGTTTTGTCACACAGTAGTCCCCCTAAAGTCAAAGTTTATACATGTCTCTTAAAATTTATAGCACTAAGGAAAGTGCTTGGTTTATAGTATTTTTGTTTGTTTGGTTGGTTGGGTTTTTTTTGGTTTTTTTTTACTTTTTTTTGGGGGGGTGTTACACCAAGTTCAATCATCTGTTTTTATACATATATCCCCGTGGTTGGTTTTTAATATGTGTTTACTGAGTGATTAATTGAAGAGAGGGGGTTTTTTTGCATTTGCTTACGGTTTTTCATTTTGTGACATTGTCCAATATTTTATATTTTGTTCTGCTTTTGTGTTTCATTATTTTTATATTGTACTATGTAATGTCAGACTCTGTCAGAGAAAAGACCACAATGTAATTCTTGGTGTTTTGAATCACTTTTCATCTTAGGAAACCTCCATTAGTCCATGAGATGCTCACTTTCATTTATAGCAACTCTGAAAGTTAGAAAGCAATTAACGTCAAATTTAATTAGACTCCAGAGCTTTCTCTAAGCAATTATTCACAGATTACAATGAAAAACTACTTTGAATGAGACTCCTGACTAAAGCAAGAAGACAGAGGCAAGATAGAAAATAAGAGAACTATCATGCAAATGAAGGAAGAGTTGGAGGTAATAAGGACATCAAAAGTTTCCAAAACCAGAAAAGCAAATAAAAATCTAGAGAACAGAGATAGCTATAAAAATAGAGAGAAAATAAAAAGAGTGTCTACGTTTGTCAAAATTTGGAAATGGTTTACGAAGTACTTAGCAAGGCATTTGTCATAGACTCATCACAAAAGTGTATTTATGTTATCTCAGGTATTAGTAGGATTTTAAGAAACACAAGATGGAAAGTCAAAGTACGCTGTTTTACAAATAGTAGAGTTAGGAAAACTGAGGAAATAGAGGAAAATATAGAAGGAATGGATATACGGTAGCCACAGTATGAGGAGTATCATGCTGACGAAGCAGCTTGGTATTTGGAATTTCAAATGTTCTTATCCTGATGAGAATCCATCCTTCGTAAAACTAAGACTGGCTTGGTGGTGCATATGTGATGAAAAGCAGATTGAAATTTAACACTAGTTCTAGATAATGAGTGCTCTCTCAGTTTCCCAAGTTAACCAGCCTGTCTCTTGCCACCTGAATATGCTAATAGTTTTCTTCTAGAGGTTTAGGTTAGAATATTTTTAATGTTAGTCAAGGACAGATTAAGAAACAAAAAGTAATCAAAAAATTAGCCAGCAGTAGTATTTAGAATTACAGTGTGTTCCTGGCTAGTTCTGCTGATCAACAAGACAGGGAAGAATAAGTGAAAGCATTTTTTAGCCTCTCTTTTTGTGTTAGCCCAATTTATATGACTGCATTTTCATATTGGATCCCACACTATAGTCTGTCTTTTTTTCCAGCTGCCTTGTGATAACTTGCTTTTAGGTATGAGGTCATATAATAAAAATCACAGTGTTCACTGCATTTGATGCTAATAGTTTATGTAGTTGAGTCATTTGCCTGAAGCATACCTGAGTCATACATAGCTTTTAAAAATCATACCTTCTATAACCTGTGTTAGTTCCACAATCCTTCCATTCTACTCAGCCAGGTTTATAGCACTTAGAGGCATTATCCCAACAATGATTTGCCAGTTACTGAAATGTTCAGTTCATGTTTAGAACTTTCTCTCAAGTTTTGTGTTTTGGGCTTTTGTTTTTTTTGAATAAGGAGAATGAGACATTTTCTCCAGCCTCAAAATTTGGCTTGGTTCTTACATTGGTTGGTTGGCTCTGGGAGGTCAGCAACATTTTGTTCCCATTATGCAGGAAAAGGTTAGGGGTATAATTAAAGGGAGGAGATAGAGATGAAGAACATCTAGGCTTGGTAGTTTTTATATTTAAATAAAATTTATTTTATCTAACTTGTATTAATTTCCTGGTGCTGCTGTGACAAAGTACCATAAACTGAGGGGCTTTAAAAAATATTTTTTTTGTTTCACAGTTTTGGAGGCTAAAAGTCCAAAATCAAGTTGTTGGCAGTACCATGCTCTATGAAACACTATGGGGAAGAATCTACTCTATGGCTTTCTCTTAGTTTCTGGGGCTACCAGTAATTCCTGGCATTCCTTGGCTTGTAGTTGCATAACTCCAGTTTCTGCCTCCATGGTCACTTACTGCTCTCCCTAACTCTGTCTTCACATAACAGTATTCTTATACAGACACCAGCCACATCAGACTAGAAGCTCACTGTACTGCAGTATGTCCTCATCTTAACTAATTTCATTTATATCAACCTTATTTTCAAATAAGGTCACATTCTGAAGTACTGGGGATTAGGATTTCAACATCTCTTCTAAGGGAGAATCAATTCAACCCTATAACACTTATGCATTAACCAACAGGTAGAATTATTCAGGATAATTTTTTCCCTCAAAATACTGAAGAGGAAGTATAAGCGTCTAAATGACATAAAGGTAGATGTCAAACAAAATTTCTTGTGCATTTAATATTCTAAAAAGGAAAAATTATATGTGAGACAGAGATAATTTTTGGTTCTTTACCTTGAGTGGTCTTAAAAATAAGTAGGCATTAATGCTCACATTGAGCAGGATAAGCTCAAGACAGGGCTTCTTGATTGATTTTCATTTATTAAATATTTTATATAAATTGATCATTCTTTTTGGCTGTGTGCTTTAAGAGATTTGATCATTTTTCAATAAGAAATCAAACGAGAAACTTTAAGTCCTATTTAAAAATGACAGCACAAGCCAAAACTTGGGCTGAATTCAAGCTTTCATCTATGTTCCCACAGGAATCAGAATTTAAATGAATCCGTCACACAGGCAAATGATATGTTTAACTAGCTTTCATGAGTAAACCCATTGCTGTTTTTAAGTGTAGAATCTTCTGTTTGTCTTTACATCTTCGTATGGTTTTCATTATGCTTTTGTGTTATAATGGACTGCATAGTGGAAGAGCTCCTCATTTTCTGGTTTTTAGAATTTAGGAATCTGTTTACTCTCCTGGTCTTATCCAACAACACATTTCTTAGAGATACAGTTAGGATTAACTTCCATTCTGCAGGCTTTTTTAATGCCTGATTACAGAAGTTATTCATTTATTTATTTTTTAATCACTGAAGCAGATATTTTGGGGGAGGAGGGCATTTGGTCAAATGTGTTTTTTTGTTTCAATTTATTCCACCTAATGAGACATCTTAGGACAGCAGTCATGTTGACAGTAAAAGTAATAGCTTTACAAAAGCAGTAACCTGTAGCCACATATTGCACTTCTGAAAAATGGAAGCATTGGTTCAGGGCACATCTTTTTATTGAGCGATCACCATCTATGATGGAAGATATAGGTGAGAAAAGAACATTTCTAATCGAAGAACCCTTAGATAAGGAGGGTCAATTAATCTTTGTCTTTGGAGACTGAGGGTAGGAATTAACTTCTGTAAACTAGGGTGATGGCAAAGTTCAAATAAAACTTACATTATTAAAGTTCTTTGTGATTCTCCTTTTTCAGCCTCTGCAAATTACTTTGCACCTGTGTCAGCTCATGACTTAATACAGTTGCTAGGGCCTGGTTGGTTACCAATGCTAACAAGTGTTGAAAACCATAAATTATCTCGGCAGTGGCTATTATCTGAACCTGAATGACTGGGTTGCATTTAGATGAGCTCATCTTAGCTTGTTATTATCTTTTGGGAATTTCACCTTAAAGCTACTGAGTGGGAAAGCTAAGGGTAAAGTGAAACAACTAAATCCTGCCCTGCCTGCTTGCAGGCTTTGAATGTGTAAAGGGATTAAAGTATACAGAGCACATTACTAGCTCCATTGCTTGATTTAAATATATCTTATGTTTCGTCAGAACTAACCTTTGGGAACTGCTGATTCTTGGGAGATTGGAGAATTCTTGAAATTTACACATTCCGGAACTATCTATTGGGGTCTAGTTCACATTTCACTGTTTTTCCGTGCTAATAGACATTAATAGACACCTGGTGTGTTTTATATACAGATCCTGACTATATTTTTAATGGTCATGATGATTACAGTTTAAGCACTATCCGTATTTAGTTCATGTAAATAGACACCAGAACTGAGAGTATGGTGGATAAAAGGGCACAATATATTCTAAGATTATATATACCATGAATCATGAATTATGGAACTATCCCCCTCCCCTTATGGACACTATATTAAACAACAGAAAACACGAGGTATAATTTGTGTGAAAAAGGAAATGTATTAAATTGATTTCACCATACACCTCTTTGCCACAAACATTTTCACCATATCTAATTGGCTGTAGGCAATTTTGCCATGAAAAATAAAATAACTAGTTGACAGTTTTTGGTTCGCCAGTTTGGTTTTAGCTGGTTGAAATGTATTAGCATTTCTTCCAGTTAGCAATGGTATTGATGGCTTTATGGAGCTGCCAGGTGGTGATGATTTCCCCCAACAGTTGGTTTCTTGTTTTGAAACACACCATATTGGGGGAGAATGCAGTCAAGGGCCTCAAAGACACAGAGTTGAGTCCATGTTTCCCAAAGAACTTTGGAAATCTATCAGTGGACACATGACGAGTTGTCAAAACCACACAACATTGTAGACATTTTTACAATGAATACAAAGCTCAGTTACAAATATGCATTCTAGTGTTCAGAAACTGATACCTCTCTTAATGAAGAAAGAAATTTTAGCAAAAAAGAAAAAGTGTGATGCTGAAAAAGGAGATGAATTAACAAGCAATATATATATACATATATATATATATACTATGAATGAAAGACTTGGAAGACAAGTGCTAAGGTACAAACCACACCATCAGTTATTTGCCCCATGAATACACACTTTAAGTGTATTCAAATATCTTTGTATTTCTCAATGGTCTTTTTAATTGTTATTTGTTTCTCATGTTTCATTGTCTTTTTTTAATGTCCCTCTATTATTTTTCATTATTTAAGCTTTGACAGCAAAATTGCCTTATAGCCAATTAGTTATGCTGTGAAAATATTAGCAAAAATGCTTGTGACAAAGATGTCTATGGCAAAGATGATTAAGGCAAAAATACTGGACACAGATTGCATCAAATATGAAGTTTCACTATGGAAAAAAATTCTCAGCAGAGATTTTCATTGCTTTTGAACAAAAATGCAGCCTCAAAAAATGTTTATGTAACAGACTGTAGAACTACAGTGTTCTATATTTTATAAATCTTGTTATAGATAAAATCTACTTCAGTGGGATCATTCCTATAATGCCATAGTATTTTATTAATAGATACTGGTGAAAAGTTTAAATTTGTGTCTAATAAATAAAGTTATTAGGATGTCAATACCATCAGCTCACTTACCTTCCAGTTTTCAATTGACACAAATATTACTACTTCAACAAAAGATAGTTCACATTAATATTTTCTTTCATGTTCAGCATAATTTTGTTTTACTTGTAAATTAAAAGAATTTTCAGGCTTCAAGTATGTGATAAGCCTTAGTCAACGATTCCACTCGCTAGTGGATCACAATAAGGATTTTTTTTGTTGGTGGTGGTGGTGAACAATTGTCAGTTTCCAGCAGCATGTTCTGAATTGTAATGAATAAACTCATCCAGTTATTATTTTAGCTGTTTTTTTAAACATACTTTAAGCGGTAAGATTTCAAACATACCAAAACGCTTAATGAGAAGTTACACATAAAACTGAAATAATACCTCTTAGCAAAGAAACATTTTAAGAGGGCTTACCACTTAACCTTCTCTACTAAAAATAAACTCTTCCATGATAAATTATTTCACAAAATAAAAGTGACATCCCCATGTTTTCTGGGTTTTGTTTGTTTGTTTTTTTCCTTTTTCACATCCCTCAGCAAAGGGAAGGCTTCTGACAGCACACCTGACTTGCATGTTTCTTGGGAACATTAGTCTCAAGCTGATCAAAGATATTTCTCAAAATAAAATTGCGTGATGCATATGTTCTCAATTTGGCAGGAAACCATATCTAGTATATCCTAAGTGTCAAAGGGATAATAGAATTCTGCGAAATTGTATGTTGCTCTATTCCTGCCTAATTCTAGCCTTGATTCTCAGCAAGGCTTTCCTCCAGAAAGAAAACGACCTCATTTTATATAATGACTCTGAAAATTTCTTATTGTTCATAGTCAAAAAACACAATTAAGATGCTTTTGCTGAGATCAGCAAGCTGCTGAAATCTTGACATAATGTATTCATTGTTTTCTGTATTGATAAATAATTGGGAGATGGTACTGCTTTTCATGTGACTGAAAATATTAATGATTGACATGTGATACAGTTTTAATTGACTTGGATTGGGACTCCAGGCCCCCTTTCTACAAATGCGGTGTCTTTCCAGCATTTGTATATCCTTAGGTGAGAATGTGGAAATTATGAGTGGTAAAATAAGTAAAAATATTTAGGGTAACTATAGCTATTAAGCAGGTAACTCCAAGAAAGGACAACTTGGCTAAGTTTTTCATTTAAAGATGTTTAATGAAGTAAGTTTAGTTAGATATTTTTGTTATCCTTCAGAAAAGTGAATGGCAATTTAATTTTACATATAAAATTATAGCACAGGAACAATGTGATAAATTTATTTTCCACTCTTAATTTGAGGTTATCTCATCTTACTTGCCAGTGCATATTGTTCCCAAAAGATGTTGCCTAGTGGTTTTAACTTTTATCCAGTTAAGCTACAGAGTTTGTAAATGATAGCTCCCATTTCTTCCCTGGAGTGAGTGTTACACACTCATCATCATTAAGAAGTCATCATCATTAAGAAGTTTTTTGCTGACATTGGCCTAAATGCTTGTTTTTATTCAGCTACTCAGGGTTCTAATACCTTAAATAATGCCATTTTATACTTGATGTTTACACCTTTCAACACTGGTTTTCCATTCACTTAATTCTGTCTGTAACTTGGTTTCTAGCATCTATGTAGATTTTGTCTCTCCCGTGTTAGAAATAAATACTAATGAAGATGCACTTGCTATTAAAGAACATAGAGAATCCCTTGAGCAGCTGAATAAAGGTCTAAGCTTTATTCCCTCTGCTAATTGACTGAGTGAGAGCTACTAGGCTAAAATGAAAGTCAGGGCAGATAAGTAAATTAAGAATGAAGTGAAACAAGATTTAAACAACTGATACAGAGGTTTAGGGGAAGAAGACTTTGGAGAGGAGGAATTAAGGTATTTCAATCACTGTTTTGTATAAACCTCTCTTTCTGATTTTCCTTCAGTATAAATAAGGGCATGTCTTTTTTTTAATACATAGTCTTGCCCCAAATATCAAGAAAACAAAATATTTCAAATATATAAATAATCATTGCACCCCTGATATGTAATTTTTTATGGCACCACTTGACTTTCCAAAAGACCAGTTTGGAATTGACAAATTCTCATTCAACAAATGAGAAGGTTCTGACATTGTTAGAAAAATATAGTTTAAATACACTACGAACTGAAGTGAACTCATGTTGGTAACTGCAAATTGATCATGGGTTCTGGTGTGCCTAGGACAGTTCTGATTTATGTTTTGAAAAAAGGAAAACAAAAACAGAGATATAGTGGGAGGTAATCTGAGTTTATTACCAAACAAGACAGGAAAACCTAATCCAAAACAAAGTGATTGGTTTGAGTGAAATAGTGCCCACAGATTAATTGTCAAAGGCGAACTTAGAGAAAATTGGTAAAGCATAAGATAGATAGATAGATAGATAGATAGATAGATAGATAGATAGATGATATGTAGATGATAAATAAAAGAGAGAGAAGCCTTTGGGTCATAGTCTCTGTGACCAAAGGCAAGAGTGAGGCTTATAAAGGCACCCCAGAGCTGCACAAGGGAAGGCGAGTGGTGGGTTTGAACAAATCTTTGTCTTGTCAGTTCAGAATTTGTTGGCTGTAGTGGATGCCAGGGCAGGCCACTTTCATCCATCTGTTGAGTGTAGGATAGTAGAATCATGAGTTCCCCATTGCCACCATCACCACCTTTCTCTGGGTTCTGATCAATTGTCTGAAAAATAGTTGTTTTTGTTCCTTCTGAGGCCCCTGACTGCTTGCTGTCTTATGCTCTTCAAGCTCAGGGTCACACTGAAAGCATGTCTTTTTATAAGCATGCTCGGAGATCCCCAATTTAGGGGTCCCAAGGTCTTGTCCTACATATCTTTTTCATGGATTTTTAAATTTTTTTTAAAAGTAATTTTTTAAATAGACACATCAAACACCTAGAGGGGTTTTGCCAGTGTCTACTTTGTACTTCCAATCTCTGCCGTGGATCCATTTAGAAACCCTGAAATACATAAATTTTGCAGAATTTTAATTCGGTTAAGCCTGAAAGACTACCAGACCATCAAAAATGCAGCTTTCTTTACTCAACCCTTTCTGAAATACATCCTAACAAACACCTTTGTCCTAAATATAGTATGCAGAGTTTTTCAAGAGCAGCAGTAGGGTGGGAGGGAGTCACGGGAGGGAGGGGATAAGGGGATATATGTCTAAATACAACTGATTCACTTTGGTGTACCTCAAAAACTGGTACAAGAGTGTAAAGCAATTATATTTCAATAAAGAGCTTAAAAAAAAAAGAGCAGCAGTAGTGGAAAGCTAACCCCTTCTTACATGAGGAGTCACCAATACATCTGCCTCTTTATAACATCCACCTGTGCTGAGGCCAGTATGCTGCCCTAAAAGATGCAGTAAGCTATCATAGAATGGTACCAAGATGGGGGAGGCGCACCTCATCCCTGGTGCAGCCAACAGGGGAATGCATTGGACAAAGAGGTTTTTCAAAACGATAATAACTCTGACGAAAAATTGCTATTTTTTTCTGCTTTCTATTGCCATCATGCTTCAGCAATTCTAAACAGTGGTGTGACAAAATATTCCACCTTGCCAGGGCTGACCACTTCCACTGCCAACCCCCACCTCCTTTGGGGCTTCAGTAGGTATGGCCTGCAGCTATTTGGCAGTGGAGAAGAACACAAGAATGGTAATTTAGGTGTAGAAGAAATTTGTGCAGAAGACTGAGACTGAGAACTAGTGCCAGGGACCTAAGGAGAGTAGTCTGAATATGTATGTTATACTGCTTTATGCACATATTGTGCTATAAGTCTAAAAACATATTTATAACTGTTTTCTGCATCAGTGAACTAAAAACTAAAGTACATATTTAATTTAAAAATACATACTAAATGTCCATTTTTAAAGAAAGTTGATTTCATCCACGATAGGAAACTTGGTGTTAACCCTAACTACATAAAATCAGAAGAAATATATCTGTTAAAGGAACATCAGCATTTATTCCAGAAGTTAATGGTTCATTTAGGAAGACTGGCCCTCTCCAGAGCTGATGTTAAATATATGCAACTGAAGAAGGTGCATTTACAATATTATTCCATGAAACCATATATTTTATTTAAATAAAGTGACCCTTCTTCTACATTATTTTCATGTATTTTCAAATCTAAGATTTCCTCTGCACATATAAAACATGAAACAATGACTGTTAATGGGTTGGCTCTATTTGCAAAATGGGAATTAGCAAGCAGATAAATACCAGTTTTTATATTGGTGATACCAGATTCTCCAAAGAGAAAATCACAATGTTAATTGCAAGAGTGGTTTATATTTGTTGTATTGAACTCATAAAATGGATATAAAGCTTTTGAAAATTCTTTGTTAAAGAAGAAGCACGGAAATAACTGGAAAAGCTCCTATAACTTCAGATTAGAAAGTTCAGTATTGAAGATAAAATTACTTACTATATTAAAATTCTAAAATTTGATAGGGCAAAACCTCGTGTTAAAAAAGTCCTTAATTAGGAAACCCAAGACAACTATAATTTGTAATATATTGTAATATAAGCTCTATTTATAACTATTTCCAAAAATGTGAAATTCTAAAATCAAAATACAAACTGCAGTTGTATTTAAAAACTGATAGATTTATTGAAATGTGGATATAAAGTTTTGTTAAGAGGTGATGTTGAATGTTAAACAGTACATCAGCATAGTGGTAATACTTTCTCTCTATGTTGTTCATCATTAATTGGATTTTAGAAATGTTTGAACCCTTCAAAAGGTATTTAAAACCAGACTAAGTATCCTAAAATTGTATTGGACTTTTTGACAGTAAATCCTTTAAATTGTAGTTCCATAATGTTCAATATCAGTTCTTCAAATAGAACACTAAAATGTCAGCATTTTAAGCTTTTAGTAAATTGTGATTATAGAAAACAATAGGTGCAACAGGAAGACATTGGGATGTACCACTACAAAGACAAGGGATGAACTGAACAAACCAAAGGGGAGGTTAGACATTCTATCAAATTTACATTTGAAATTTTATATTTATGCCTTGGAATACCTCAACATGGGAGAAAGTGCTTTAATGGAGCCGCTAATTCATTTAAAAATAATTGAAAATGCCCCTTGGAAAAGTATATTTGAACTGAGAAAGGGGATCAAAATAGTAACATTATAGGATAAGTTGCTTTTATCTTTTATTCAGAATATTTATTCAGCTTACAGCTCACATACATATCCATAACTCGTGTATTTAGACCTTCATCTAAACATACACACATGGATATGTGTACCTGCATTTTCAAATAAACATATCTATTTGTGCAAATGTGCACCTGTACATTTACACAAACATTACATTTGTGTATGGTGCCATGTGTGTATGTGTATATTTACCACTTCAAACTCATTCAAAGCTGTCAACATCAAAACAAAGTCAAACAAATCCTATAACCTCAGATGTTCAGAAAAGCTGAGAAATCCTAGAAAGTTCTCAGAAACATTTAATAAACATCTACCATGTGCCACACATGGTGTTAAACACTGAGAACACAAGCATACATGTGAAAACATCTTCTGTTTTGGTCCATTTGAGCAGTCCAATGGAGAAAACAGATACACAAGCAAATTGAAACATAACACGAAAGAACTAAAAAGTAGACATAAATTTCTATTTTACAAAACAAACATTTGCTGAAAATCCCTTCTTTTCCAGAGAAGATTTAAGTACTCTGCAAAGACTACTATCTTTGCATGATTTAAAGATGAAGGGGGAAAATAAACTGGAAAAGGTAATTCAAGTAGCCCTTCAAAATATATTCAACAAAGAAGCCATTAAGCCAAGCTTATAAATGAAAAAAAAGTTTATATTTACTCAATTCTCACATTCAATTGCTTTTACATTATTTTGTTTTTCTACTTCATGCTCTTTTCTGTCTCTGCCATTACTTCCACTTATATATGTACTTCACAGCTTTCATCCATTTCTTTTGTATTTTGAAGAGGTAACGTGGAGTGTGATTTGTAGATAAATTGAGAGTTTATAAAATTTAAGTATACCTAATCATGAATGACATTTTTTTTTTCTTTGAGTAAAATGGACATTTTTAAACTGAAGCATCTGTTAAGTGTGAAAAGCAAAGAAACACTTAGTGAAGTCATTTATTAGACCTCACTTCATAAAAAAGTTCATTTGCATTGTGCTTCAGAAAATGTAAGAGTAAACGAAGTTGTGTGTATTTTAAGTGAAAGAATGCTTAATTAAACTTATCAAAATGGGAGTCTTGATGAATTAGCACATTATGGTATTCATCTATTTAGAAACGATTGCTGAGTTTTCAATATGCTTAATAGGTTCATCTGCTTAACTTTCCACATTGATATTATTAGCCATGGGCTGACTAGAATTGGACTCCTGATGGTCACTGAGGGATGACTATGTTGATCCTCATTAGCATCAGTTCTCCTTACAGCACTTGAAGCAAAGCATGAGTTATAATCAACTTAATTACATTCTTCTCTGTGTGAAGGAAATAGCTGCATTTAAGCTTCTCAAACTCCTGGTACCAGGTACAGGCACTATGTTTGTTATCTTAGTCTAAGTAATGCTGAATTAACAAATAACTGACTTAAAGCCAATAAAAATGAATGTCAGTTGTGGTACAATTATGGCTCTATTTTCTCACATCTTTATTTCTTACATACTTATTCACCTTATTGAAGGTGCTTCCCTGACCTGAGAGATGCTGCCTCCTGGAAGACTGACATGGCAGCTCTTCCATTCATGATTAATCGGGTAAAGCCAGTCACATTAGCAAATGGAATTTGTCTCCAATAAGCAGGGGTCAGTAGGAAGGGGCAGTAACTATTACAGCAATAGTCCATTCTCTTGCAGGGGCAAAGAGCAGACAATGTCAGCATTGTCTAGTGCCTTTTATTGGCTTTTGGCCACTCTTCTCCTTCTGGAAAAATTATCATTTTTTAACCTATAAAATTACTCTATGCATTAAATGTGGATTTTGTCTTTTTTTTTTAAGATTCCATTTGCAATATTAAAAATTAAATTTAATTATTTATTTATTTTTAATTTTTTGGCTGTGTCAGGTCTTAGTTGCAGCATATGGGCTCTTCATTGCAGTGCGCAGGCTTCTCTCTAGTTGTGGTATGCGGGTTTTCTCTCCTCTAGTTGTGGACTGCAGGCTCCAAGACACATGGGCACTGTAGTTGTAACACGTGGGCTCTCCAGTTGAGGCACACAAGCTCAGTAGTTATGGCATGTGAGCTTATTTGCCCCACGGCATATGGGATCTTAGTTCCCTGACCAGGGACCGAACCCTCATCCCCTGCTTTGGAAGGCAGATTCTTTACCACTGGACCATGAGGGAAGTCCCTTGTCTTTGGTTTTATAATTATCTGATCCACTCTACTTTTGCAAATATTTTGAGAAAATTTATTAAAATGAATAACACATTAACAAAGAGCATAAATTATTTCCCTTTCTACCAAAAAAATTTATCTACATTTCACTGTAAACCTTACTACTACTTTTACACCAAATAAACATTCAGCATACAAACATTTACTTCTCCTTCCACAGTTATGCATGACCACAAAAATCAGTGTTAGTATTCTTTTCAACATAATCTGAAAATGGGTTTTCAATTCTCTCAAGATAATGTTTTAAGTGACCATATCAGCCAGCTGGGTTAGATGAAGACTTTTTACCTCTTCTGTTGATGTCTTTAGTATCAGTTAAAATAAACAAACAAACCCCCCAAAACTACCCTATCCTCTAAAAAACAAACAAACACAAAAACCAAAAAACCTTTCACAACTATCTCCACCACCATCTCCTACCTTCTAATGAACTATACTATATCCCTATTACCCTCCCCTCCCCTGGCCCCAAGAACTTCCAGCCCCTCAAACTCATCCTTTTCTCTTAATCCATATTCCAGCTATAACCTCACATTCTCCCCCAATAAGCTAAACTCCTTGATCAATCACTTCCCTTGGGCTCAAAATTGCAAGGGGGTAGAAATGAGGAAGGCAACTGTTTTCTACTTCTGTCTCCATGCATGGTCTTCTACTAAACTAACATCTCTGCCTCTCTCTATATATTCTTTACTTTATTATCTTTGAGATAATTTAAGATGATATAATCTTTGAGATATATTTAAGAGAAAACACTGAGCATGCTTACCTCAGCCACTTCCCTTTTGGGAGCAAGCCTATTTATAAAGATCTTGCATAATTACAGACTCTGTCATATGGAAAGAAGTCTGCCCTTGAAGGGAAAGACAAACAACTAGTTAATCAGCTGTTCCAATGACAGGTAAGTATACCTAACTCAGGGGTAAGGAATTAGCAGTTTTGTTGGTTGCAGAAGGAAAGCCATATTCTGTAATCACCTTTCATAGGAATTAAGGGGAGAATTTGTTTTTATTATTCATACTTCTGCACCTTTTTCTCACCTTGCTCCATTCTTGAGTAATAAAGCATGTGTTATTTATTTGGACCCCTGAAACCCTAGCTCACAATATCTAGATCCTTTTTCCTGCCAGTGATTTGCCCTATAAACTTCAATTTCTTTCTTTTTATAAATATTTTTTAATGTTTTTATTTTTCAATTTCTTTCTTATATCTGGGTTGCTTAGCATTTCTGGGAGAAATAACACAGTTCTGTGCATGGATATAATTACACCTTTAGTCTTCATAAACTCCATGTCAGCAAGTCAATTAGCATTTAGTGGGCATGTCCAAGAGAGAAGGAATTAAGAGCCTGAGCTCTAAGATTAACACTGCCTTGGCTCCTCTATTTCCAACATAGGAACTTCAGGTCCTGAAGCATATTACGTAAAGTCTTTGTGACTCAGATTCCTCATGTGTAAACTTCAAATATTATAGCATTTACCTCATGTGATAGCAAAGATTGAAATAACACATGTATAATGCTCAAAACAGTGCCTGGAAATAATGTCAGTTATTATAAGCTTGACAGTTGTGTGTATGTGTGTTATATCCCTTGCCCAGTCCATCCAGGGCACATGGCAGATACATTTTTCAATCCTATCTTTCTTCATATGTGTAATAAAGCTTTTTCTAGAAGTGCTGTGTGACCTAGTTTTGAGGCCCTGGCTAGAGGCTAGTCAGTTCTCCTTTAGCAGCTATTTACAACAGTCCACACTCAACCGCTTCTCTTCTCAGTGTCTCACACTTCCAATCACCATACACCATCTCCAGTTGCCACTGGGTCAGGTACCAAACAACTGGGGACAGCCTCTATGGCCCAGAGCCTGAGAAATTATTCAAATTATCCAAATGGCAGCGAGCTTTTGAAATCTAGCTAACATGTATAAGTTGCACCCTATAGTTCCAGCTCACTGTTACCATGTTCCCAGCTTGTGTGGTCCTGAAAAGCATCTTTCTTTCATTCACAGCCATAAGTAACAAAGCATTCTGCCTTAATCTATTGGATGGTCAGTGTGTTGTGCTCCTTAAAAAATATGTCTTATAAATCAATATGTTCCTCTTATAAGGGATATCATATGATATTTGTCTTTGTCTGACTTCCTTCATTTAGTTTGACAATCTCTAGGTCCATCCATGTTGCTGCAGATGGCATTATTTTGCCCTTTTCTATGGCTGAGTACTATTCCATTGTACATATGTACCACATCTTTATCCATTCACCTGTTGATGGACAATTAGTTTGCTTCCATGTCCTGGCTATTGTAAATAGTGCTGCAATAAACATTGGGGTGCATGTATCTTATCGAATTATGATTTTCTCCAGATATATGCCCAGAAGTGGGATTGCTGGATCATATGGTAGCTCTATTTTTAATTTCTTAAGGAACCTCCATACTGTTCTCCATAGTGGTTGTAACAATTTCCATTCCCATCAACAGTGTAGGAGGGTTCCCTTTTCTCCACACCTTCTCCAGCATATAGTATTTGTAGATTTTTTGATAATGGCCATTCTGACTGGTATGAGGTGATATCTCATTGTAGCTTAATAAACATTTCTTTAATAATTAGTGACGTTGAGCATCTTTTCATGTGCTCTTTGGCCATCTGTGTTCTTTGGAGAAATGTCTATTTAGATCTTCCACACATTTTTTGATTTTTTTTTCTTTTTTTTGGTATTGAGCTGCATGAGCTGTTTATACATTTTGGAGGTTAATCCCTTGTTACTCACTTCATTTGCAATTATTTCAAATATTTTCTCCCATTCTGAGGGCCATCTTTTTGTTTATGGTATCCTTTGTTGTGCAAAATCTTTTAAGTTTAATTAGGTCACATTTGTTTATTTTTGTTTTTATTTTCATTAATCTAGGAAGTGGATCAAAAAAGCTCTTGTTACTATTTATGTCAGAGAGTGTTCTGCCTGTGTTCTCCTCTAAGAATTTTATAGTATCTGGCCTTACAATTAGGTCTTTAATCCATTTTGAGTTTATTTTTGTGGATGGTGTTAGGAAGTGTTCTAATTTCATTCATTTACATGTAGCTGTCCAGTTTTCCCAGCACCACTTATTGAAGAGACTGTCTTTTCTCCATTCTTGCCTCCTTTGTCATTGATTAGGTGACCATAGATGTTTGGGTTTATCTCTGGACTTTCTAGCCTGTTCCACTGATCTATATTTCTGTTTCTGTGCCAGTACCATATTGTTTAGATTACTGTAGCTTTGTAGTATAGTCTGAAGTCAGGGAGCTTGATTCCTCTAGCTCTGTTTTTTTCTGTCTCAAGATTTCTTTGACTGTTTTGGGTCTTTATGTTTCCATACAAATTGTGAAATTGTTTTGTTCTAATTCTATGAAAAATGCCCAGCAAAGAAGCTCATCTAGTGAGCCTGCAAGGTCTCTCTAGGTGATGTGATACTCCTGGGGCTGAGACACAACTTGAAAATCACTTCCTTGGAAGGGAAGGCATGATGTCTAAAGTCAAGCTGACCAAACTTACCCACACTCCATGAATCATCAACTGAGTGAGCTTGCGCAAGTGAGTTAACCTCTCCAACCATAAGATTGGTGTGAGAATGAAATCATTGTTTACCTGGAGAGGCCAGAGTGTCATCACCTTCTTCCTTACAGTGATCTACTTCTGTTAATAGGAACAAAAACATCAGTGTCTGTGGAGTTCTTTGGAAAGTCTTTAACCACACCCACATCTTACATGAATGCATGTGTTGCTATTGCTATAAAAATGAAAATTTCTACACCAAAAGTTATGTGATTAAGAGTAACTCAATTTGTAATTGGTAGTGATATCTCAAGCCCTCAAGATGCATAAAAAGAATTCTTGTAAAGTGAGACAAACTAATTCATTTTCTAACATAATGCCATTAAAAAAATAAAGAGTGGCTTGAATACTTAACACAAAGATTTTAAAGACCCCCAAGATGATGACTGAATGTTGTGGAAGGATGTTCACAATATATTCTTATATGAAAAATCCAGATTAACAAGAAAAATGTGAAAAAACAGCAACAATATATTCCTTATTCTATCTCAACATGATGTGTTTTCCTATCCTGAATTTAAAAGTGAATTGTCCAGCATATACCTCTGTGAAGTCTAGTACCACACACTTTTTCCCAGTCTCAAATCAAAACCACAACAAATTATCACTTCACATTTATTAAGGTGGCTAATATTTTTTAAAAATAGTAAGTGATGGTGAGTTTGGGAAATTGGAACCCTCGTACACTGTTGGTAACAATATAAAGTTATGCTGCTGCCATAATGGAAAACAATATGGAGATTGCTCAAAAAAATAGAAATAGAACAACCATATGATCCAGCAATTCCACTTGTCTGGGTATATATCCAAAAAAAATAAAATCACTGTCTCAAATACATGTCTGCATGCTCATGTTCATTGCAGCATTATTCTAAATACAGTAAGTCCCCTACATATGAACGAGTTCCATTCAGAGAGCATGTTTGTAAGTCCAATTTGTTCATAAGTTCAACAAAGTTAGTCTGGGTACCCAACTAACACAATTGGCTATATACTACCATACTGTAATAGGTTTATAATACTTTTCACAAATAATACATACATAAAACACAAACACAAAAGATAAACATTTCTAATCTTACAGTACAGTACCTTGAAAAGTACAGTATTACCTTACAACAGCTGGCATACAGGGGCTGGCATGCACACTCATGTCTTTGAAAATTTGCAACTTGAAGGTGTGTATGCAGGGGAATTACTGTAGCCAAAATATGGAACAACCCAAATGTTCTTTGATAGTTGAATGGATAAAGAAAATGTAGTATATACATGCAATGGAATATTATTCAGCCTTACAAAAGAAGGAAATTTTACCATTTGTGACAACCTAGAAAGACCTGGAAGACAGTATGCTAAGTAAAACCATAAAAATAAATACTGCATAATTCCTCTTATGTGAGGCATCTAAAGTAGTGAAAGGTATAGAAGTAGACATTATAATGATGGTTGCCAGGAGATAGGGGTAGAGAGATATGGGGAATTGTTCAATTGGTATAAAGTCACAGTTGCACAAATAAGTTCTGGAAATCTGGGGTACAACACATTGCCTATAGTTAACAGTAAGGTAATGTGTACTTAAGAACTGTTAAGAGGGTAGATCTCATGTTACATGTTCTTCCCACAAAAAAAGGGGGAAAAAGACAAAAGAAACCTTTTGGAGTTGATGTGTATGTTTGTAACCTGGATTGTGGTGATGATAACACATGTATGCATATGTCTAAACTCGCCAGATTGTATATATTAATTATGTGAAGATTTTTATACCAGTTGGAGTTGGCGGAAGGAAACAATTTATCAAGAGGTTGTTTATCCTGCAGTTCTTTTCTTACTCCAAGTTCATACACTTGAATCACCAAAAATAAGAAGATAAGAAGTCAGGAGCCATGGTTCATATTTTGAAAACATATCTCCATAGTTAATAATAACCAAATACCTAGAGCTAAATAATTACAGTTGGTGAAAATTATAATCTAGAAATATGGGCCTTTATAGAAATGAATCTCTGAAATAAATAAAGGTAATATTAAAAGATGTTCTTCAATCAGTTGGAAATTAACTCACGTTTGCTGTAAGAATTCTGGCACTTAGGCAGGTTAACATGTATAATTATGCTTGAATGAGATTTTTTTCCCAATTTGGCTGCATTGTAGGCTCACAGTATGATATTCTATAAGAAGTTCCTAATTAAAATTGTATTTCAGCTCACATCTTACAAACTCAGAGAGCTTCCATTAATACCTTAAGTGGGAGATAAGGTGAAACTTTTTGTAAGAGCACAGATTTCAGAGTGAAAATATTTAGTTGAATCCAGGCTTTACATACCACCAACCGTGGAATCTTGAGCTAGTTACTCAACCTCTCTGGGCACATCTGTATTTAATTTGATAAGAGTGCCTTTCTCAAAAGATGATTAAATAAATTATTATTGTAAAGCCTTTAAAGAAAACCTGACATATTAAGCCTTCTATAAATTATTACTGATTCAAAAACATAGCTTTTTGTGTGTGTGTGCTTTTTTGTTTTTATATGTTCATCTGGCTCTTTTTTAGTATAATGTACCATGCACCATGATAGGTGCTAGAGGAAATTTTTTTTTACATTCTTTGTTCTTTATTAGTTTGGAACTTGCATATTTTACATTATAGTAAAACTAATCTGAAATCTCTAATACCTCTACTATACCATTAGGACTCCCATCAAGTAAGCAAAAGATTTATATCTTGTAAACTTTAAGGCATATTAAAATATGTCACTATACATAATATTATTATTAATAAAGGTTTTTAAATGAAAAGTTCTGAGTCAAAGTGAGTAGACTAGCGCTAAATAACCTAAGTATAATTTATTATACCAATATAGACACAAGGCAATTGACTTAAACTAACCAAACTATACTAACAAACTAAACTAACTAAACATTTGAATCATAAACATTAAACTTAGTTAATAGAATTTGGACAAGAAAATTTTTTTAATATTTTCTTTTATGTATCTTAAATATTTTCAAAGAATCTTTTGATAAATCCTCTCTTACCTCTCCTACTCTTTCATTCCAATATACATATATATATTTGTTTAAATAGAGATTTAGTAAAAGAAAAGTCAACAGGTGTTTATACGTCCACATAATGAAATTAAAAATCCATTGTGTGTCTAAAATTAAATTATGGGAAGGAATTCTTTTTAACTTTAGATGTGCATTATGACTGAAATGGACGCAGTTAAACTTTTCAATAATTAAACCATCGTATGTGTCATCCCAAATAAACTCTGCTCATTGCTAAGTTTTTAAGTGGTAGCAAAAGTAATTAGTTTATATTCAATATTTAAGAGACTTGTTCTAAACTCCTTTATTATTCCTCATTTAGAATCATCATTCTAAGCAATTATGGTTAATTTTTCAATACTGTTGTTTTATAGATTTTTTCCCTCAGTAAACAATACAGAGCCCACCAACAAAGATAATTATCTGTGATAGTGCATTTTAAAAGAAAAAAAAAGTCCACAACTGATCTCTAATGAAGCACAGCAAAATGCGGAATTTGCAAGGAGTAATTAGAAACATTTTACCTGCATTGACTACATTTAGCTCAATTTTCTAAGACACTTGGAAGAAATTTTCCTGTCAGAGAAGTCAAAATTCATACCCTAATTTATTATGCCTATTAGCTGAACTTTGGTGCCTGTCACTCCATGCATAATAGTATATACTAGATTGTGCTTTACCACGACTGGCTGTAATAATATCTTACCATATTTTCATGTAAAATGAAGAGTAATTTCAAGGTAGCTGTCCCTCTTGTGCACTTGATTACTATCCAGGTGCTTCAGGGTACAAAGATGCTTAGAGACAGACATATGCTACTTCAGGAAGCGAAGTAAGTAGAAAATAAAGCTTGAATACAAATTAGAAAATTCTCAATACTATGAAAGTTCAGAGGAAGAATGTCATTCTGTTGAAAGAGTTCAAGGTGTCTCAAGTGCCATGGGAGAAAACCCTCTGAACCATTGGTCCCATTGCTGATAGCTCTCTTGCTAATCCATGGGTCCTTAAACTGGGTATCCAACATACTCCTGCGGAAACACATGTTATCCAGGAGTTCACAGTTATGGAGAGCCTTAGGGGAACCCTAAATATATGCGTATTCTTCTTTAAAGCTGGTCTACCTGAGAAGATCTCCCTTTTGCCACTTCTCCTTTCCCATCTCTCCTTTCACTTTTGAGCTTCTCCCACTATTTAAAAAGAAGTTCCACCTCTCACCATCCCAAATCTCTCTATGGTTCTTTGCTCTGGAATTTAAAATACCTGTTTATTTTTGCAGACAATGGAAGAGACATTATGGAAGAGACATTTAGCTAGACCTTAAAAGGATGAATCAATTGAACAACTAGAGTTAAGGAGGAAGACCATTTAAATAGAAGGACTAATTTGTACACCAGAATGGAAGCAGGACATTGTGGAGTGTGTTGATTTGGAGTAAATGTTTGATTATGAGTTGAATGTGTATACAAGAAACGGAAAATGAGGTTAGGATGGTAAGTTGACACCGGATCAAGGAATATTAGAAAAATAGGCTGATGATTTTGGGTGTAATTTGTAAGGCAATGGGAGATTTATGTGTTATTTTGAGCAGGGAAGTAAAATGATGAGAGGAAAAACAAACAAATAAAAAACAGAGAGGTAGCACACAAATTTGGGATCAGGCATGCCTGTGTTTCAATTCTGACTGTGTAAATGGAAGAAACTTAGCCCCAATTACCTCATATGTAATACTGACTGTTAAATTATATTTGGGGGATTGATGTGAAAATTAAATGCAACAATGTATGTAAAGCACCTAAGTACAATGCTGGGCAGATTATTAAATTTCAATGAATAGTAGTTAGCCTAACAGCAAGCACTGTGGGGAACAAATTTGTCTTTGCAGACACTTCACACAGAAACAGTTAATTAATAATTAATATTAACTAGAGGTAATAAAATTCTGATGAAGTCTGTTGCAGTGGGATTGGGAAGTCAGATATAATGAAGGAATACTATAGACTAAAGATGAAAGCTCACTAGAAGATGAGATGTCTATAGGCATAATGAAGAGGAGAATGGGAGATGATACTGATATTCTGAAATTTCTTGTCTAGGAGATGTTCCTGTCACTCAAAGGTAAGAAATTCAAGAAGAGAAACAGATTTAGGGGATAGATGATTTAGTTTAGAACCTGTTTATTTTGAGATTGATTTGACAGTGTTGGTGAGATGCCCAGGTATCAGTTGTGGAATTGGGGCTTAGAAGAGAGAGCAGAGCTCAAGGTAAACTTAAGGCAGTAGCTCTGAGGAAAAAGACTGGACAGGGAATTAGAAGTCAGAGGTTAATATTAAAACTCTATTTTATGATTGTCTTAACCTTTTAAAAAGCCTCAATTTTTTAAAAAATAATAATTTCAGATTATTGTACAAAGATAACTAATATATGGTGTATTGAATGCTTTGTGATCTAAAATGAAATGTAAAAGTAATAATGTTAAATAATTATTGAACTCTTAGAATAAGCACACACACATAGAGAAGTAAAGGACTTGGGGCACAAAAAGCATAAGTAATGTGTCAAAGTCTTCATGGCTTGGAAGTGGTAGAGCTGAGCTAGGTACTCAGTTAGGTCAGGGTCCAGAGGACTTGCACTAAACTACTACTATTCTTGCTTTCAAGTTGTCAACTGTTACATTAAAACTTTCTTCATTAGAGAAAACATATTTTACCTAATTGTATCTTTTATCCCCAGCACCTAGCAGATTTGTTTATTGCAATGGCAAAGTGAATGTTTCGTGAATTAATTATTGGTCTACATGGAGGTGATACATAAAGCCATAAAAAATAAAGTATATCAAATGAGTGCATATGGAGAAGAGGAGAGAATAGAAGAAAAATGAGAGGACAGGCAGGGGAGGGGAAGAATTTAGGATTAGAAGTTTGGAAAAGAAAAACATACAGTGTCCAGAAGCAGATAGAGATGGAAGGAGAAAAGAGAGAATTAAGAAACATGAAATTGAGATTTAAGGGATACAAAGAAGGAAAGAGTTTCACATAGGACAAAGCTGTCAAAAATATTAAGCTCTGTGGTGAGTCTTAAACGTTCAAATGGAGAGCTCAACCAGTACAACTTTTGAACAACAGTCTACCTTAGTAGGGATCTGGCTTTTCCCCTGATCTCCATGTTTGGGAAATTTACCTGGTAATACTTGGCCTCCTTTTCCATCCCTCATTCATTTTTCCCCAATGAAATGAAGAACAATTATCTGATTTGGAATTTGAGAGAAGGACCTGAATGTGTTCAGTTAAGAGTCATTGTCAAACGTTTCCTGACTCGTAGTTTTTCAGAGCTGAGTAACATACCTGCTCCTATACAGAAGCTCTGCAATTGTTCATCTGCATCGGTAAATCTGTATATTTCAGAGGTTAAATATTAGCAAGCCCATTGGGACTGCTTCTCCTAGGATATGATTTGTACTCTGGGGACAGCATTGATTTTTAATGTCTGTTTGATTCTTGAGTCTATGCCCCGTTGATCCCAACTCAGGCATAGAAGAGAGATTATTATTTATTGAATTCTTCCAAACTTCAACAGTATGGTTCTTAATTCTTACTCCACTTGCCGACCACAGTTGGAGTCCATTCTTTGCTGGCTAGATATCTCAGTTCCCACAAAGTATTGCTGGTCTTCCTCCCCAAGAATGGTAATGTCATTTATCTAATTCCTTGTAATGCTTCACCTCTCTAGAAGTAGCTGACCTGATGAAGGGTAGTTACTGTAGCAAGCCAGTCAGGTTTAAAATCCTAACTTCCCCTCATGATGGAGTTTCACAATTTCTGGGGGACTAACTAGGTCTGAAAGTACCCACAGAATCAGGTCAAAGTGAAGATTATCTTACCTATGTAGCTAGGAGAAGGACTAGAGATATACAGGCATTCAGAGGTTGAAGACTAGTGCAGAATCTAACTATACTAGAATAAAAATTAAAAAAAAAATCAACATATGTGGGTTATAAAACAAGGTTCTGGGTCCAGAGCAAATACTTTTGAAAATCACTGTCAAATCTGAATTTATTGTTTTAATTGCATGGACTGGGCACACAGGCTGAGATTAAAAGTCTCAGGTCATTCCCCAATGCTCATGCAAAGCATTCTAGAATGCTTTATTGCTCAGGATAATTAAGAGATCTTTGGAGACATTTGAGAAATAAGTGTTATAAGAGATGTAGAAATAGAAACTGGTGGAGGAGGGAGTTGGAGGTGAGAAAGCAGAAAGAAAATATGGATTATTTCTCCCTCAACTTGGATGTTAATAGAAAGAAGGAGGATATTATAGGATTGAGAGACATTTGTATTTTAAGAAATATAACACCCTTATAGAAAGATGCACTAATCATGTATGCACAATTCAATGAATTAGAATAAATACTGCCAGTTCAAGAAATATAGCATTGCAGATCCCATAAATCCCTCCATGTCCTCTCCCAATCACTATCTCCTTCTTCCTTCCCAAAGGTAATGACTATCTTTACTTCTATTAAAATTGTTTAGTTAAATCTGCCTTTGAAGTTATATATAAATTAATTTATACAGTGTATTCTTTTGCATCTGACCACTCTAGCTTAACATTATTTAACAATGTTTATATTGCTGTAGTCCAATAATGATCATTGCTGTAGAGCATTTCCATTGAATGAATGTGCACAATAAGTTATTCATGCATTCTATTGGTAATGGACATTTCTGTTGTTTAGTACTAAGTAGGTACTGATAAAAATTGATCAAAATTATTGAATTTTGGTGCACATATAGACTTTCTGTATGATATATCTATAAATAAATTTTTAGATCATTGGGTATGAATAGGTTCAACAGTAGAAGGAATTTCTATTTTCTTTCTCTATTCCAGAGTTGTTGTACCAATTAATTATCAAGAGGTAATAAATTGAACGATTTCCATGAAATCAATCTCTCCATGTAAATTCCGCAGTTATTATCATGTAGATCCCTATAATATTTTTTTCCTGACACTTTGAAGAATATTTGCAGACCTCATTATACTTTACCTTGAAAACTTCAGTATGCATCTGCAAAGAATATGAACATCCTCCTATACAACTAAAATAATTAATAATATTTCCAAAATAGCACTTAACATCAATTTATACTCAAATTATCCCAAATTTTCTACAAATGTACATTTCAGAGATTTTGAATCAGAATCTTATCAAAGTTTAAACATTCAATTTTTGCCTTCATATTGAAGGATATTTTCACTATGTATAGAGTTCTAGGCTGAAAATTTATTTTTTCTTTAAGTACTTTAAAGATACTATTCCACTATCTTCTGGTTACCATAGTTTATGGTGTAAATAAGCAGTAATTTGTATTATATGGTATGTGTCATTCTCTGCTTTCAAGATTATCCTTTTATCTTTGTTTTCCAGCAGTATAACTGTAATATGCATAGGAAGGTTGATGTTTTATTTTATCCATTTTGGAGTTCACTGAGCTTTTTGAATTTGTAAATTATACCCTTCACAAAATTTGGGAAATTACTGGTCACTATTTCTTCAAATATTGTTTTGTACCATTCTCTCTTCTCCTCCTGGGACTCCAAATTCCACAAATTTTAGAGTTCTTAATATTGTCTCTTATGTCTACCATTTGTTTAATTTTTAAAAATCTTTTTGCTCCTTTTCTACATATCAAATAATTTCCCTAAATCTGTCTTCAAGTTCACTGGTTTTTCTGTTATCTCCATTCTATTTTTGAGCTTATCCTGGAAATTTTATTTCAATTATTATACATTTTAGAACTAAAATTTCCATTAGTTTTTGTTTATAATTTCTTATCTTTCTGATTACTTTTCTAATCTTTACATTCATTCTGTGCATATTTTGTCTTACCTTAATTTAGTATGGTATATTAGCCACTTAACATCACGTTCTGACAATTCCAACTTTTGAATCATCTCAGACTTCATTTTCTTTTCCCAGGAAAATTTGTCATATTTTCTTGATTTTTCCATGTCAAGTAATTTTAGATTTTTTTCCATAAGTTTTGAATACTTTGGTAGCAACTCTGGATTCTGATACTGTCATCTGAGGGATGTTAATATTTTGTTTCAGCAAGCAATTATCTTGGCGGGATGGCTAACACTGATTTGCGATTAAGATCAAATCAATCATATTATTTCATTTATTTTTAATGAGCTGTTGAGAGGGTTAGTCAAATATTAGATTTTATATATAGAAATTGCTCTACCCTCTGGTTCTCTCCCTTCAAAAATTTACTGTCTGGCACTCTTCAGGCCAGAAAGACTGAAGTTCTTCTATCAGTTTCAGCTATCCCTGATAATACTGACTGCAAACTTGCTTTCAGATCAAAAATCATAAAAATGGATAAAATCATCCCATGCCCATTCCTTTGTATTAGTTTTCTATCTTTATGTATCATATCACCATAAATTTAGTGTCTTGAGCAAGGGACAATTATTATGTCACAGATGGGTCAATAGTCTGGACATACCTTAACTGGGCCTTCTGCTTAAAGTCTCACAAACTTGTAACCAAGGTATCAACCAAGAAATATTTTCTTGTGGAGTGTGGGGTCTTCTTCTTCCATTTGAATTATTAGCCAAATTTAGTTTCTAGCAGTTGTAGGAGTGAAGTCCTCATTTATTCAACTAATGTCCTGAGGTATATCTGAACAATTTTTAATATTTTACTAATGCAAATAAATTTTTCTTTTTCTAATTGAAATATAATTGACTTACAATATTATATTAGTTCAGGCTTACTACATAGTGATTCATATTTTATAGATTACATTCCATACAAAGTTATTATAAATATTGGCTATATTCCCCATACTGTATATTGTAACATTTATTTTATGTGTAGTAATTACAAATTTCTCTTAAACTACTACCCCTCTCTTGTCTCTCTCCCCTTCCCTCTCCCAATGGTGACCACTAGTTTATTCTCCTTATCTGTGAATCTGTTTCTATTTTGTTATATTCATTAATTTGTTTTACCTTTTAGATTCCATATAGAAGTGTTAACATATAGTATTTGTCTTCTCTGTCTGACTTATTTCACTAAGTATAATACTCTCCAGGTCCATCCATGTTGGTAGTATATATATATACCATGTCTTTATTCATTCATCTGTTGATGGAGACAGATTGCATCTGTGTCTTGAGTACTGTAAATAATGCTGCTATGAACAGTGTGTATATATCTTCTTCAATTAGTGTTTTTGTTTTTATTGGATATTTACCCAGGAATGGTTTTTTCCACTTTACTTATGTTCATTTCTGTATGGAACTTTTCTTTTTTTCAAAACTACATGTTTAATCATTATTAAAGTTGTGTGGATTTTTTGTAAAAAAAAAAGGACTCGACTTCTTTCAACAAACTTGAACTATGATGGCTAGAACACCCACATAGTATAAAAGGCATCATATCACTGTTTTAATCTTAACATGTTTACTAATTTGCTTTCAACAGTTTGTATTTTTTCTGTTTAAACTATGCTGTTAAAATAGAATCATCTGTCTCTCAAACGTTTATTTATTATACAAGAAGGAGTTTAAATTAACTGGATTTCTCCATAAGTAAAAAGCTAGTATCTTCAAAATTAATTGTGAAGAAATTTATAAAAACAATTCTTAAAAATATTGAGATATTTTACACACAGAAGGGAATTCAGATTAATTGTTCTGATACAATCACATCAGATGGCAAAATCTGCTTGATGCCCTTTCTCCTCCCCTTTAATCTTTTTTTTTTTATTCAATATATTTTTTTATTACTTTTTTGGGCGTACATGAGGTTCAATCATCTGTCTTTATACACATATCCCCATATTCCCTCCCTTCCTTGACTTCCCCCCCTCGAATCCCCCCCACCCTCCCCGCCCCAGTCCTCTAAGGCATCTTCCATCTTCGAGTTGGACTCCCTTTGTTATACAACAACTTCCCACTGACTATTTTACAGTTGGTAGTATATATATGTCTGTGCTACTCTCTCACTTAGTCTCAGTTTCCCCTTCACCCCCCGCCCCCTCCCATACCTCGAGTTCTCCAGTCCATTCTCTGTATCTGCATCCTTGTTCTTGTCACTGAGTTCATCAGTACCAATTTTAGATTCCATATATGTGAGTTAGCATACAATATTTGTCCTTCTCTTTCTGACTTACTTCACTCTGTATGACAGATTGTAGGTCTGTCCACCTCATTACATATAGCTCCATCTCATCCCTTTTTATAGCTGAGTAATATTCCATTGTGTATATATGCCACATCTTCTGTATCCATTCATTTGTTAATGGGCATTTAGGTTGCTTCCATGTCCTGGCTATTGTAAATAGTGCTGCAATAAATATTATGGTACAAGTTTCTTTTGGGATTATGCTTTTCTTTGGGTATATGCCCAGTAATGGGATTACTGGATCATATGGTAGTTCTATTTGTAGTTTTCTAAGGAACCTCCAAATTGTTTTCCATAGTGGCTGTACCAACTTACAGTCCCACCAACAGTGCAGGAGAGTTCCCTTTTCTCCACACCCTCTCCAACATTTGTTGTTTCCAGATTTTGTGATGATGGCCATTCTGATCGGTGTGAGATGATACCTCATTGTGGCTTTGACTTGCATTTCTCTGATGATTAGTGATGTTGAGCATCTTTTCATGTGTTTGTTGGCCATCTGTATGTCTTCTTTGGAGAAATGTCTATTTAGGTCTTCTGCCCATTTGTGGATTGGGTTATTTGCTTTTTTGGTATGAAGCTTCGTGAGCTGCTTGTATATTTTGGAGGTTAATCCTTTGTCCGTTGTTTCATAGGCAATTATTTTTTCCCATTCTGAGGGTTGCCTTTTAGTCTTGTTTATGGTTTCTTTCACTGTGCAAAAGCTTTTAAGTTTCATGAGATCCCATTTGTTTATTCTTGATTTTATTTCCATGATTCTAGGAGGTGGGTCAAAAAGGATCTTGCTTTGATGGATGTCATAGAGTGTTCTGCCTATGTTTTCCTCTAGGAGTTTTATAGTGTCTGGCCTTACATGGAGGTCTTTAATCCATTTGGAGTTTCTTTTTGTGTATGGTGTTAGGAAGTGTTCTAATTTCATTCTTTTCCATGTTGCTGTCCAATTTTCCCAGCACCACTTATGGAAGAGGCTGTCTTTTTTCCATTGTATACTTGTGCCTCCTTTGTCAAAGGTAAGGTGCCCATATGTGTTTGGGCTTACTTCTGAGTTCTCTATTCTATTCCATTGGTCTTCCTTTCGATTTTTGTGCCAGTACCATACTGTCTTGATCACTATGGCCTTGTAGTATAATTTGAAGTCAGGAAGCCTGATTCCACCAACTCCATTTTTCCTTCTCAAGATTGCTTTGGCTATTCGGGGTCTTTTGTGTTTCCATACAAATCGTAAGATTTCTTGCTCTAGTTCTGTGAAAAATGCCATTGGTAATTTGATTGGGATTGCACTGAATCTGTAAATTGCTTTGGGTAGTACAGTCATTTTCACGATGTTGATTCTTCCAATCCAGGAACATGGTATGTCCCTCCATCTGTTTGTGTCGTCTTTGATTTCTTTCATCAATGTCTTAAAGTTTTCTGCATACAGATCTTTTGCCTCCTTAGGCAGGTTTATTCCTAGGTATTTTATTCTTTTGGTTGCAATGGTGAATGGGAGAGTTTCCTTAATTTCTCTTTCTGCTCTTCCGTTGTTAGTGTATAGGAATGCAAGAGATTTCTGTGCATTAATTTTGTATCCTGCTACTTTACTAAACTCATCAATGAGTGCTAGCAGTTTTCTGGTACAGTCTTTAGGGTTTTCTATATATAATATCATGTCATCTGCAAAGAGTGACAATTTTACTTCTTCTTTTCCAATTTGGATTCCTTTGATTTCTTTTTCTTCTCTGATTGCTGTGGCTAACACTTCCAAAACTATGTTGAATAATAGTGGTGAGAGTGGACACCCTTGTCTTGTTCCTGTCCTTAGAGGGAATTCTTCCAGTTTTTCCCCATTGAGAACAATGTTGGTTTTTGGTTTGTCATATATGGCTTTTATTATGTTGAGGTAATTTCCTTCTATGCCCATTTTCTGGAGAGCTTTTATCATAAATGGATGTTGAACGTTGTCAAAAGCTTTTTCTGCATCTATTGAAATGATCATATGGTTTTTATCCTTCAAGTTGTTGATATGATGTATCACGTTGATTGATTTGCGTATATTGAAGAATCCTGCATCCCAGGGATAAACCCCACTTGATCATGGTGGATGATTTTTTTAATGTGCTGTTGGAGTCTGTTAGCTAGTATTTTGTTGAGGATTTTTGCATCTATATTCATCAGTGATATTGGGCTGTAGTTTTCTTTTTTTGTGACATCTTTGCCTGGTTTTGGTATCAGGGTGATGGTAGCCTCGTAGAATGAGTTTTGGAGTGTTCCGCCTTCTGCAATATTTTGGAAGAGTTTGAGAAGGATAGGTGTTAGCTCTTCTCGAAATGTTTGATAGAATTCACCCGTGAACCCATCTGGTCCTGGGCTTTTGTGTGCTGGGAGATTTTTAATCACTGCCTCAATTTCCGTACTTGTGATTGGTCTGTTCATGGTTTCTATTTCTTCCTGGTTCAGTCTTGGAAGATTGTATTTGTCTAAGAATGTATCCATTTCTTCCAGGTTATCCACTTGATTGGCATATAGTTGCTTGTAGTAGTCTCTCATGATGTTTTGTATTTCTGAGGTGTCCGTTGTGACTTCTCCTTTTTCATTTCTAATTCTGTTGATTTGCATCTTCTCCCTTTTTTTCTTGATGAATCTGGCTAATGGTTTATCAATTTTGTTAATCTTCTCAAAGAACCAGCTTTTAGTTTTATTTATTTTTGCTATGGTTTCTTTCCTTTCTTTTTCATTTATTTCTGCTCTGATCTTTATGATTTCTTTCCTTCTGCTCACTTTGGGGTTTCTTTGTTCTTCTTTCTCTAGTTGTTTTAGGTGTAAGGTTAAGTTGTTTATTCGATAATTTTCTTGTTTCTTAAGGTAGGACTTATTGCTATAAACTTCCCTCTTAGAACTGCTTTTGCTGCGTCCCATAGGTTTTGGGTTGTTGTGTTTTCGTTGTCATTTGTTTCTAGATATTTTTTGATTTCCTCTTTGATTTCTTTAGTGATTCCTTGGTTGTTTAAGAGTGAATTGTTTAGCCTCCATGTGTTTGTATTTTTTGCAGTTTTTTTCCTGTAATTGATATCTAGCCTCATGGCATCGTGGTCTGAGAAGATGCTTGATATGATTTCAATTTTCTTGAATTTGCCGAGGTTTAATTTGTGACCCAAGATATGATCTATCCTGGAAAATGTTCCGTGTGCCCTTGAGAAGAAAGTGTCGTCTGTCGTTTTTGGATGGAATGTCCTATAACTATCAATTAAGTCGAGATGGTCTAATGTGTCATTTAAAGCTTGTGTGTCTTTATTTATTTTTTGTTTGGATGATCTGTCCATGGATGTAAGTGGGGTGTTCAAGTCTCCCACTATTATTGTGTTACTTTCGATGTCCCCTTTTATGGCTGTTGGCATTTACCTTATGTATTGAGGTGCTCCTATATTGGGGGCATAGATATTTACCATCGTGAAATGTTCTTCTTGAATGGATCCCTTGATCATTACGTAGTGTCCTTCCTTGTCTCTTTTAATAGTCTTTACTTTCAAGTCTAATTTGTCTGATATGAGTATTGCTACTCCAGCTTTCTTTTGACTTCCATTTGCATGGAATATCTTTTTCCATCCCTTCACTTTCAGTCTATATGTATCCCTTGGTCTGACGTGGGTTTCTTGTAGGCAGCATATAGAAGGGTCTTGTGTTTGTATCCATTCAGCCAGTCTGTGTCTTTTGGTTGGAGCATTTAATCCATTGACATTTAAAGTGATTATTGACATGTGTGTTCCAGTTACCATTTTCTGAATTGTTTTGGGTTTGTATTTGTAGGTTTTTTCCTTTTCTTGTGTGTCCTACTTAGGGAAGTTCCTTTAGCACTTGTTGTAAGGCTGGTTTGGTGGTGCTGAATTCTCTTAACTTTTGTTTGTCTGGAAAGCTTTTGATTTCTCCCTCAAATCTGAGTGATATTCTTGCTGGGTAGAGTATTGTTGGCTGTAGGTGTCTCTCTTTCAGGACTTTCAGTATATCCTGCCATTCCCTTCTGGCCTGCAGAGTTTCTGCAAAAAGGTCAGCTGTTATCCTTATGGGTTTTCCCTTATATGTTGTTTGTTGCTTTTCTCTTGCTGCTTTTAATATTTTTTTCTTTGTGTTTAATTGTCATTAGTTTGATTAATATGTGTCTTGGTGTATTTCTCCTTGGGTTTATTCTGTATGGGACTCTCTGTGCTTCTTGGACTTGGTTCATTATTTTCTTTCCCATGTTGGGGAAGTTTTCCACTATAACCTCTTCAAATATTTTCTCAGACCCTTTCTTGTTTTCTTCTTCTTCTGGGATGCCTATAATTCGAATGTTGGTATGCTTAATGTTATCACTGAGGTCTCTGAGACTGTCTTCCATTCTTTTTATTCTTTTTTCTTTTTCCTGCTCTGTGGCAGTTATTTCCCCCATTCTGTCTTTGAACTCACTTATTCATTCTTCTGCCTCAGTCATTCTGCTGGTTATAGCATCTAGAGTTTTTTTAATTTCAGTTATTTTGTTATCCATTGCTGTTTGTTTTTCTGAGTTCTTTTGTACTGTTTCTTGTACTTTCTCTATTTTGTTATCGAGATTTTGTATCATTTTTACTATCATTACTCTAAATTCTTTTTGAAGCATTTTTCCTATTTCCTCCTCATTTATTTGTTCTTGTGGGTTTTTTTCCTGCGCCTTTGCCTGCATGGTGTTTATTTGTTTCCTCATGGTTGTCCAAACTTTTGGGGTTGCTTGTCCTGGTGATAGAGGTGTTTATAGAAGACTGTCCAAGCCTCAGACTAATGTCCAAGTATTGGATTAAACGAATATTAAGTCTAGGAAACACATACATGTATAAGACACACAATTACTGAATCCATTAGGACATAAGGCTCTGGAAAGACCTGACAGAACCCCAGTGTGCTATCAGCAATTCAAAGAGAAACCCAACAGAAATTGACAACTGAAACAGAACAAATCAGAGACAAAAGCAAAAGCAAACTAACAAACAAATAACATCTTACACATACAAACACTAATCCAGGGAGATTTTGTAAGCTAAGATCAAGTATAGAACAGAGATAGAGTACCACAAGACAAAATGGAGATTCTCAGAATGAAATTAGACAATTGTACTAAGAACTAAGATAAGGACAGAAACCTAATATTAAATACCAAGGTGGTGCATCATCTGGAGAATAGAGCAAGGAGTCTGAGCAGATCGATAGTGTTGCTTAAAAGTATGTTAAGATAAAATAAACTTAAAATGGTTGGAAGACAGGGGAACAGAAGAGCATAGTGTGATTGAAAATATGCAAATAAAAAGAAAGGAATAGAAATGTATAAAAGATAGGGATGAAAGGAAAGTATGAGAGATATTTTGTCCATACTACCAAAAACTTAGCTAGAAATAGAAGTATATAAAAAGGCTAAAAAAAAAAAAGGATAAAAAATATCATTAAAAAATTATGTTATAAAACTTGTAAATCCCTTAGAACTAAGATCGTAATTAATAAAGGGAAAAAAAAAGAATGAAAGAAAAAGAGAGAAAAAGAAAATCCAGAACTGATCCCAGAATGGAGCAATTCAATAGGAATTGATACTAATATTTCTGTTTCCTTAGAGTCTCAGCTGTAAGTGTCCTTCTACTTGCCTTGGGTTTTGTTGCATTATTCTGTGACCAGCAGAGCTTCCTTTATTGTTCATCTGTAAGCGTTGGTGTGTGGGGAGGGAGAGGGTACAGTAGTGGCTCCTTCCCCTGGGAGTGAGTGAGCAGTGGCGCGCTGTTGTTTCAGTCAGGCTTGGAGGTGCCTGTTGCAGAGGGAAGCCAGTGGCTCAGGTGTAAACAGAAAGTCTTAGAGTTGGGCCTCTCTTGGGTTTCTTTTTTTTTTTTTTTTTCTTTTCTCGGCAGCCTCCCTGCTGCTGGCGTTGCAAGGGGTTTTAATCTAGCCCCGCCCAAGGGCCTGAGGGTCCTTGTTATCCCTGAGCACCTTAGGTGGCCCACAGGGCGTCTCTCCACTGGCTGTTGCAGAGGCGCTGAAGGAGAGAGAGAGGCTATGTGCCCGGCTCCTCCCCACCGCCTGTGATCCTGCAGCATCCAGCCGCCACCATGGCCGGGCAGCTCTCAGGGATGGGCAATCCTCGCCACAGACCTCTTCCCTCCTGTCTTCTCGGTCTGTCACCTTACTGGCAACAATGTTTCTCACCCTGAACCAGCTCTCTGGTTCCCAGGCCCCCGCTCCCGGACCCTCTGTTCAGCTGTGGATCGACGTCTCAGTCCGGGAACGCCGAGCTGCGGTGCGGACCCTCCGTATGTTTCTCCCTCCCTCCCGTCTGCCACAGCTCTGCCGCTTCACCCTCTTTGAGCCATCGTAGATGCCTCCCTACCAGTTATGTCGGGCTCCTTGCGATCCTTTCTGGTGTCCGAGGCCGTCTGCTGGTGTTCAGCTGGTTCTCTGTGGGAATTATTGCATCCTTCGGTGCATTCCCAATGTATCTGTGGAGAAGGATGCATTCCACGTCCCTCTACTTCACTGCCATCTTTTTCTCCCCCCATCTGGAGTATTTTTAATTTCATTTATTTTGTTATCCTTTGCTGTTTGTGTTTCTGAGTTCTTATGAACTGTTTCTTGGTCTTTCTCTATTTTGTTATCAAGATTTTGTATCATTTTTACTATCATTACTCTGAATTCTTTTTCAGGCAGTTTTCCTATTTCCTCCTCATTTATTTGGTCTTGTGGGTTTTTTTCCTGCGCCTTTGCCTGCATGGTGTTTCTTTGTTTCCTCATGGTAGTCCAAACTTTTGGGGTTGCTTGTCCCGGCGATAGAGGGGTTTATAGAAGACTGTCCAAGCCCCAGACTAATGTCCGAGTGTTGGTTTAAACAAATTCTAAGTCTAGAAAACACATACATGTGTAAGACACACAATTACTGAATCCATTGGGACATAAAGCTCTGGAAAGACCTGACAGAAGAACCCCAGTATGCTAACAGATATTCAAAGAGAAACCCAACAGAAATTGACTACCAAAACAGAACAAAATAGAAACAAAAGCAAAAACAAACAAACAAACAAACAAATAACACCTTACACATACAAACACTAATCTAGGGAGATTTTGTAAGCTAGGATCAAATATAAAAAAGAGCTAGAGTACCACCAGACAGAATGGAGATTCTCAGAATGAAATTAGACAATTGTACTAAGAACTAAGATAAAGACAAAAACCTAATATTAAATACCAGGGCAGTGCATCATCTGGAGAATAGAGCAAGGGGTCTGATAGTGTTGCTTAAAAGTATGTTAAGATAAAATAAACTTAAAATGGATGGAAGACAGGGGAACAGAAGAGCGTAGTGTGATTGAAAATATGCAAATAAAAAGAAAGGAATAGAAATGTATAAAAGATAGGGATGAAAGGAAAGTATGAGAGATATATTGTCCATACTACCAAAAACTTAGCTAGAAATAGAAGTATATAAAAAGGCAAAAAAATAAAAATAGAATAAAAAATATCAATAAAAAAAATGTTATAAAACTTGTGGATCCCTTAGGACTAAGATCGTAGTTAATAAAGGAAAAAAAATGCAGAACTGATCCTAGAATGGACCAGTTCAATAGAATTGATACTAATATTTCTGTTTCCTTAGAGTCTCAGCTGTAAGTGTCCTTCTACTCGTCTTGGGATTTTTTTGTATCATTCTGTGACCAGCAGAGCTTCCTTTATTGTTGATCTGTAAGCATTGGTGTATGGGGAGGGAGAGGGTACAATAGTGGCTCCTTCCCCTGGGAGTGAGTGAGCAGTGGCGCACTGTTGTTTCAGTCAGGCTTGGAGGTTCCTGTTGCAGAGGGATGCTGGTGGCTCAGGTGTAAACAGTAAGTCTCAGAGTTGGGCCTCTCTTGGGTTTCTTTTTTTTTTTTTTTTCTTTTCTCGGCAGCCTCCCTGCTTCAGGAGTTCCAAAGGGTTTTAATCTAGCCCCACCCGAGGGCCTGAGGTTCCCTATTATCCCTGAGCGCCTTAGGTGGCCCACAGGGCATCTTTCCGCTGCCCACTGCAGGTGCCAAAAGAGAGAGAGAGACTATGCCCGTGGCTCCTCCCCGCTTCCCCCCACCCGTGAACCCACAGCATCCAGCCACCATCATGGCCGGGCAGCTCTCAGGGGCAGGCACTCCTCGCCGCAGACCTCTTCCCTCTTGTCCTCTCGGTCTATCACCTTACTGGCAACAATTTTTCTTACCCTGAACTGGCTCTCTGGTTCCCACACTCCCGCTCCCAGACCCTCTGTTGAGCTGTGGATCAACGTCTCGGTCCAGGAATGCTGAGCTGCCGTGCGGACCCTCCATATGTTTCTCACTGCCTCCCGTCTGCCACAGCTCTTCAGTTTCACCCTCTTTGAGCCATCATAGATGCCTCCCTTGCAGTCCTTCCTGGTGTCCGAGGCTGTCTGCTGGTGTTCAGTTGGTTCTCTGTGGGAATTATTGCGTCTTTTGGTGCATTCCCAGTGCATCTGTGGAGAGGGATGCATTCCACGTCCCTCTACTTTGCCGCCATCTTTTTCTCCCCCTATATAGCTTCTTGATATAAAGAAATGTCATTTCAAAGTTAGCAAAAATCTTCCTTATAATTCTATATCACAAAAACTAAAATAAGATATATTTTTCCAAATATGAATGATTGTACTTAATAATTTTATAATGCTATGGATAAACAGTAAATCTCCTCTTGCCTTAATCACTCATGCATATGTCATTATAGAATATTTAACAAACCTTTGTTCTCCATGTTCCAAAAGATTTGAGTAAGAGATTTTGCTTTAAATGAAATTGTGAAGATAGAAAATCCTAATTCATTCCCACTAGTGAAATAATTTTTTTGTTTGTTTTCATGATTGTTGGCTGTTTATTTCCCCTTAAATGTGCTTTAAAAAAACCCCCAAAAAACAGGAATGAATTTTTTTTAAAGTTATAACTATTTGAGAGTCTAGAGTGACATACCATCTCCCAAGCCAGAGGTGGTTACATGATGAGAATTGTATATCATTTTACGTTTTCTATTCTTCCCTTCAATAAACCTAATTTTCCATGATAGATAGTAATCGCTAAAATTTATTGAACAATGTGTCTGGCATTTTTCTGAAATCTTTATATATCATCTCTAATTTTCACAGCAATCCTCTGTGGTAGGGTAAGTTTATAATTAGGAATCTAGGAGACAAGGAAGTAAAGCACTTTCCCTGGTTCACATGGGATAGGCGGATAGATGATAGGTAGATAGATAGATTGATAGACAGTAGAATAATAGACTATTAGGTCTTTGTTGTTTTTGTTTTCTATTGATTTGTTTATTTGTGTTCATTTTTACCATCCTGGCATTGCAGGACATAAGGCAACTCTAGTCCTGACTACTACATGTCAAAAGTGCTTCCTTAGTCACTGTAAAGACCAATCCTTCTTGGCCTCATTAGATTCCAAAAACTCTTCCCAGGAGCAAGAACAATCTCACTAAGAACTATTGCCTATGGAAAAGAATTCAAAACATTCTGAGGCTTTTATTTCCGTCTTCTCTCCACAACTTGCCTTTTTTTGGGTTTGAGTGGTATGTAAGGAAATAAACAAAAATAATAACTAATCCTGAACAAGTCAAGGCTCCTTCCTTAAATCTCTAAGGCAGAGGTATCTGCCCCTTCCTTTGGGATCCACACTGTGTCATTCACTGCTCTCATACCACTTCCAAAACTGATAATAATTCACCTGTTTGCATTTATGTTTCCTCCATTAGAACACAAGCAAATTCATTCACTCTCCCTTTTTTTGTTTTGATTCTTCCCTAAGAGCTGAAAATATTTTGGAATGATCTCAACCTCTTTTTAAAAAAGCTTTATTATGGTATAATTGACATAAAAATAACATATAATAAGCTGTACACTTTGATAAATTTGACATGTATACATCTGGGAAATTGTTGTCCCAGTCAAGATAGTAAACAAATCCATTATATCACAGTTTTCTCAATTACCCCACCTGACCCTCTACAGCCTATTCAATACAAGGCAACAACAACCAGTCTACTTCTTGTCACTGTATATTGCTTTGTACTTTCCAGAAATATATGCGAAAGAAACTATACCATACATTATCTTTTATTCTGGATTATTTCATTCAGCACAATTATTTTGAGATTCATCCTTGTTGTTTTACATATCACTAGCTCATTCTTTTTATTTTTAATTTAAATTAAACTTAATTTTTAATTGAAGTGCAGTTGATCTACAACATTAGTTTCAGGTGTACAACATAGTAATTCTATATTTTTATATATTATACTACATACAGACCTATTTAGTTCATCATTTTTAAGTGATGACTTGCATTCTATTGTATGGATATAGTATATTTTGCTTAATCATTCTCTATTTAACAAATATTTGGATTATTTCCCCTTTTTGGATCGCAACTTTATATCCTGCAACGTTGCTAATTTAGGAAGTCAACTTCAAATTATGCTGTTTTGCTTTGAAGATAATCTGTTATTTTATTTTGCTGCTTTTAATACTTTATTTTTATTTCTTTCATATTGTGCTAAATATATATTAGAAAATATTATTTAGCTTAGGTGTGCATGAAAGTTTAATGTAATGGAGAGAGCTCAGGCTTCTTCTCTGAAAATACGGAAATAGACAGGTTTATCAAAACACCACAATATTTTCTCCCTTTTAGCAGCTCTACCAGTAACAGCAGTGTCCCTCTTTTTTTAGTGCCATAATAAAGATATGATTAATCCTCAAATATTATAATAATCTGAATATAAAACAATCATTAGGTCAGAATTATTAGACTAAAATATCCTTAAGGCAAGGTCTCTGTTTTGTTTTTCATATACTGAATTCAACACTGTTCTCTGCCTATTAAGCAGATGATACAGTGTTAAATAAATCCATTTATAAATAACTAAATATCATTGTGTATGTGAGCTAAAAATGTGAATTTACCTTACATATGAGGAATATATGAATATATTATTATAATATTCAGAGAGCTGTTCATATTTTTCCTGTAATATAAGGAATAAATCCTCACTTATTTGTTGGCTTCGAAATGTATTTGATGATATGGGCATTTGGAAGCACCTGGTGGTGTTTAGTTTTTGTTTGTTTAAATTGGAATTACTCTTTTATTAAGATTTAAATTAATATTATATATGCCCTTAGATTTTACAGAACAGTACTGGAAGATAGAGAATATGTTATATAAAACAGTGAGAATGGGAACAATTTCCAGACTTGGCATTGCTTTCTTATGATTTCTTATCAACAAAGGTGTTCTGCTTTAATCAAGGAATGAATATAGATAGTAATCTCAGGTAAACTCATAGTAATATATTTCAAGTCTGGGGACCTCTGGTGCCCTTCTTTCACAATGCATAAATAGAATTTCTTGTCTTTACAAAGCCAGGTCAGACTGTGGCTCCATGGGAGTGATTATTCAATATTACCTTATATTATTTTAATTTTATCTGTTTCATCTATTTTATATCTAAAAATATTTTGGCATTTTAAAAATTAATAATTAGTAGTTGAATTGTAGAGGCAAGCTGAAGAACATTTTGTCTGATTCATTCCTTTATTCAACATATTTTTAATGAAAACCAACTGAATATTCTAAATACTGTGAAAGTGGGGTTGGGATGAGGACACAGGGACTTGCTTTATAAGTCCTATAATACTTTCTTTTTTCCTGGTTTTAAAAGGGTTCAGGGGTCTTTCTGCCAGCCAATAGATTGTTGGTTCCCAGTATCTTAAGTAAGCATTGTGCAGATATTGGTGAAGTTGATTCTGGCTAGAACATCAAAGGGATATTGGAGTAAAAATCACAAAGCTGTAATGTTATATTTCTTTTCCTTTCCTATAACAGTTTAATTATAGATAATATTTCCAAAATGTATTAAAATTAGATAATTACACACTTACAAGTGAAATTAGATTGCTGAAAGATAGTTTTGTTTGAGCTTTAATGACATAAACAAATGCATTTTCCATTGAAAACTGACTTCAATTATATGAAGTATTACATAACTTAGAAGTTAAATTTAGTAGTGGCATGCAATATAGAAAACTATATCTGTAATTTACAACGTTTATTCAGAATAGACATTTGTTTAGAATTATGTCCGTTTTTTTTTTAACCCTCTGCTAAAACTGAATATTAACTTCTGAAATTGTTTCTTTATGTTTTTTTCTTAACTGTTTATAAGAATGCCCCTTGTCATTTTGTTTCTTTCTTTGTAAGTAAAATATTTTTATGTTCTCAATAATCATAGTTTAATGTTTTACTCTAAATGAAATTTAATATAGTGATACCTTATTGATTTCCCATAAGGGCTTTTATAAAGTTTTTTATATTACATATTTTGATGAAATGTCTTATGAATTTGTATTTATTTTCCATCAAATGCTAATTGCTAAAAAGTGTTCTGTGGAGAAGAGTAAAATCTGATTAATTTCTTCAATCATAGGCAGAAATTTCCCCCTCTTTTACCTTGGTAGTAATCTCTGTTTCATATAAATGCAGTATTTTTAATGAAAGTAAGCAGTTAACAAAAACCTCAAAAACTAATTTTATTTAACAATCAGAAAAAAATACGTTCTCAAATTTCTAGTTATTGTTGCACTCGAGTTAAAAGTCCTTTTGATTGATACTCAATTAACAAACCATTTTAGAATCTTCACCATGTATCAACTGTTTTATATGTTAGAGATATGTGGAGAACAATAAATGAATAGTTGACTATATTTTCATACTTATATATTTTTCTTATACATATAGTAAATAAAAATTAAGTTTTTTACACTTTTTTTTAATGATGTCATTTTCTTAAAAGCAAAATTCATATTTCACAACTGTAGCCTGCTTCTGGTTTATCTCTGCCACCCTCTAGGTTATATTTCTACAAAGTCAGTAGCTTCTTTTCATGTTGGTGTTTTCTGAGGGAGGACTTGATAGATTCAGGTGAATGCTGCATTAGCTAGCAAGGTGTAAAATAGGGTCTATCATAGGCCAAGTCAAAACAAAATGTCACAAATAATGGCTTCAATGGATACATCTTTACTTATTTATTCAGATTAGAATAAATAATTATATCTTTAAACCATGGTTCAGGTGATCACAATCATTGCTTCTCCAGTGGGCTTCACTTCAACCCTCTAGAATGTGTCTGTCAATATGTAAGTCATGAAATGGTATTGATTAGACAATGAGGTATCCTCATTAACAGGATGTTATTGAACATGAATTCATTACAATAATCATCTCATCTCCTCAGGTTTTAAAAACAAATATTTAATTTCTAAGCAGTAGTCATTTAGTAATCAGTAATTCCCTTAGCTGATTTACTATGATACAGCAATTTTAAGCTAGGCTTTAAAGAGTTGGGAATACCCTTGCCAAAATTTTATTAGCCAAAAACTATAGTTGTAGATTCACATGTACTAATTTAAATTTCTTAGCTAATGATCTGGAATTTCAGTGGTTTGAAATGCTGTTAAACTGGTGATACATTGGATTATGTTGATTTCTCTATTTCTGATACCTAGTCTTAAAAAAAATCTTTCTAATCTCTTATCTCCTTCCATGGTCGTTCAAGTTTCTGAAAAAACAAAATGATTAGGCTATTAGACAGGTCAATCTCCCCATCAAACAGAGGGATTCACTTTCCCCAAAACAGATCCAGATGTGGTAATACCTTTGGGCTCCCATGACAAGGAGGTCTTGAATAGAGAAAGAGTCTCCTGGAATTATTAAGGTATAACATGTGAGGAAAGAAGTAAAAATATTTAATAATAAGCAACTACTCCTTTGTGGATTGAATTATGTGAGTGGACCATGTTATGGCTTGAATTATGCTCCTCCAAAGACATGTTGTTTTAACCCCTAATACCTCAGGATGTGATCTTATTTGGAAAGGTGGCTCTTTAATTCAACATGAGTGTCATATGAAGAGGGAAGATGATGTGAAGACAGACACACTGAAAGAATGCCATGTGAATGTGGAGGCAGAAATTGGAGTGATGCAACTGTTACATGCCAAAGAACAGTGGGGCAACCAGGAGCTGAGGGAGGCAAGGAAGTATCTTTAAAGGCCTTAGAGGGAGCATAGCTCTAACAACAGCTTAAGTTTTGACTTCTGGCCTCCAGAACTGTGTGATAATAAATTTCTATTGTTTTAAATCACCCAGCTAGTGCTACTTTATTATAATAGCCCTAGGAAAATAATACAGACCCTAAGTAGATTCTATTTCAGAGATACTTCCTTGCCCCAGCATGGTGTTGGAGTCATTAGTACTTTTAGTTTTTATCCATGGAATGGTTTGCCTCAGTCATTCTATCTACTTCTCCAGCAGAAGTCTTCCTTTCATAAGTCAACGGGTTGCAACATGATTCACTGCTCTTACTTCTGAATTTCCAGCTATCCTAGCCCTGTATACATAGAATGTTTTCACTATCAATTATGCCATATCCGAATTCAAATTTCTTCTTTCTCTTACACTGCATGGGCATCCCAGTCATGCAAACTCATCACACTAACCTTACTACAGACTCAGATATCTCATATTCGTCCTTCAACAGAACAGTGTTAAAGGGTTCTTAAACAGAACAGTTCTTCAAGGGTTAAAAAATGGGGTCTTAGCTACATGTAAAAGAATGAAATTGGAATATGTCCTAACACCATACACAAAATAAACTCAAAATGGATTAAAGAACTAAATATAAGGCCAGACACTATAAAACTCTTAGAAGAAAATATAGGCAGAACACTCTATGACATAAATCAAAGCAAGATCCTTTTTGACCCACCTCCTAGAATCACGGAAATAAAAACAAAAATAAACAAATGGGACCTAATGAAACTTAAAAGCTTTTGCACAGTGAAAGAAACCATAAACAAGACAAGAAGACAACCCTCAGAATGGGAGAAAATACTTGCCAACGAAGCAGCTGACAAATGCAGCTCAATATCAGAAAAGCAAACAATCCAATCCCAAAATGGGTGGAAGACCTGAATAGACATTTCTCCAAAGAAGACATGCAGATGGCTAACAAACACATGAAAAATTGCTCAGCATCACTAATCATTAGAGAAATGCAAGTCAAAGCCACAATGAGATATCACCTCACACCAGTCAGAATGGCTATCCTCAAAAAATCTAGAAACAATAAATGCTGGAGAGAGTGTGGAGAAAAGGGAACCCTGCTGCACTGTTGGTGGGAATGTAAATTGGTACAGCCACTATGGAAAAGAGTACGGAGGTTCCTTAAAAAACTAAGAATAAAACTACCATATGACCCAGCAATCCCACTACTGGGCATATATCCTGAGTAAACCATAATTCAAAAAGAAACATGTACCACAATGTTCATTGCAGCACTATTTACAATAGCCAAGACTTGGAAGCAGCCTAAATGCCTATCAACAGATGAATGGATAAAGAAGATGTGGCACATATATACAATGGAACATTAGCCATAAAAAGGAATGAAATTGGGTTATTTGTAGTGAGGTGAGTGGACCTAGCGTTTGTCATACAGAATGAAGTAAGCCAGAAAGAGAAAAACAAATACTGTATACTAATGTATATATATGGCATCTAGAAAAATGGTACTGAAGAACCCAGTGGCAGGGCAAGAATAAAGATGCAGATGTAGAGAACAGACTTGAGGACATGGCGGTGGGGAGGGGTACGAAGAGGAAGCTGGGACGAAGTGAGAGAGTAGCATTGACATATATACACTACCAAATGTAAAATAGATAGTTAGTGGGAAGCTGCTGGATAGCACAGGGAGATCAACTGGATGATCGATGATGACTTAGAGAGGTGGGATAGGGAGGATGGGAAGGAGTCACCAGAAGGAGGGGATATGGACATATGTGTATAAATACAACTGATTCACTATGTTGTACAGCAGAAAACATAAATAAAATGCCAAAACAAATGGGGTCTTATGCACAATTACCAGAAAATAAACAATCACAATTAATGATTAGCAGATCTTCAACTTATTCCTGACATCCTGATTTGTACACGGCCTTCGCATATAAGAAACTGAATTTAAGTTCAAAATGAGCATTCATTAGTCCTGATGTAGTTACCAAAAATTTAAGTTTAAGTAGTGCCCAAGTCAAGATCTCATAAATAACCTCTTTTGAATTCTATTGTATTAGTACCACCATGATGGAAGTGAAAGGCATTCTAATCTCTCACACAGCCTTTAAAATTAATTGACTATATTTATGACCCACAACATCTACCTTCCATTATAAGCAAAACATGACTTCTTCCTTCAAGAAAAAGTCACATTGATGAGGGCAAATAAAAACATAATTAAATACAAATGCAATGAGAACTTAGGAACAAGTGAAACATAGAGCAACAGGCTCTTCGGTAATGGAGGGAGAAAGTACAGATGAAGATGGATCCTGACCTTGAAGGAAAGATAAGATTTTGACAGGCAGAGACAGGTACCTAGAATTATACATACAGAGCAAAGCATGAGAGAAGTTGTAGAAATGTGGAAAAGAAATAACATAAATTGCTAAATTTATTTCATCCTTTCTAAAACAGAATTCGATGTTAAATTGTGATTACTTAATTTAATCTTCATAAAACTCCTATAAATAGGTTTGTTATTTTCTCTGTAAACATGAGGCAGCTGAAGCCAAATAACTTGCTGAAGTTTATGTGAACACATTTTTAGAATACAGAAAGAGGACTGGTTTGACTAGATTTCTGATGGTGGAAGAAAGAAACAGAGTCAAAAATAAAATACTGTAAAAGGTAGGGTGTAAGTCTTGTGAAGACAAAGATTTAACTTGATAAGTAATTGAACAAGTAATTGAATTGAATTCAGTTAAAATCATTGAATGCTTTTGCACTTGGCTATGACAAGATTCTCGTTCTGCTTGGAAAATATTAATCTGGTATCTGCAGTTTGGGTTAAAGAAAGCAAAAATGTAAGACTAAGTGATCAGTTAGAACAATGTATATCTCTTTTTCTTTTCCACTGTCACTACCTTAGGACAGACGCTTATCTTTGTCTCCGTGGACCACAGAAATAGTCTCAGAACTAGTCACTGTAGCTCCAGCTGCTGCTTCCCTCAATGTGTAATCCTGGTCACCTGTGAACTTTGTCAAACATACATACCATTATTTAACTCCTGTGTTTTAATTTTGTTAAATGGCTTATCATTACTTTCAGAAAAAAAGAGATAATCCTTAGCATGACTTTGAGGCTCTTTATAATTTAGTTTTCCAGCCCTTTTCCTCAACTGTCTCCATTCTTTACCCCCTACACCATTTCTCACCAAATGACTGTTTCTGAATTTAGATCTTCCTGAGTTACAACACTTTATGTGCTCCATAAACCAAAAATATTCTTTCTCAAATTCTTTATCTGATAAAAGTTATCCATTCCTAGAGATCACTCAGTTTCATTGTAGCCCTAGTTCAGTGAGACATGCCATTCTCTAAGCTTTCATTAAGCATGTCTACCTTCCACTATTATGAAATTTGTCACATTTTATTTGAGTTATACGTTCATATGCCTGTCTTCTACAGTTGGTAAAAACCTAGAAACAAGGCACACAGTCTATGCTGATAATTAAATTTTGGAAAAATTTTCCTATCAATAAAAATGCTCTGTTCAGCTTGTGTTATGTGTTAGCCAGAAACAAAGGAAGCAAAACTTCCGCTCCCATGTGCGTTTCCAAGAGAGGATGACACTTCAGGTCATTTATACTGATCAGCCAGATACATTGACAGTCCAGTTAAGCAAAGTCCACATAGCAGCAAAGCAATTATTCACCAATTTAAAGAAAATTATTAAGAATAATGATGTTTTTATTGTAGAACTAATTCAACCATGATGACATTCATGGTATACAGTCCTTTTGATTTCTTTAACAGTGTTTAGGACAAATCCTGCAGGAACTCTTGGAAAGTGGTCCTTTCTGGGTGAGTTCCCATGGAAATGGGTTTGCCAGGTCAGGGCCAGGTTAGGCTGATTTTGAGAACTGGAAAGAACATTTACTTAGAAGAGCAAATGAAAATAATAGTTGAGAAGAAGAGTGAAGTTTGCTATTAGTTTGAATTATATCAGGTATTGAGTCCAAGAGAAGTATATCTAGAATAACGCAGATATCCTAGTTCCAGAAGGGATGAAACAAAATTGTGAAGGTAATTTGCCAAGAAGAAAGAAAGAGTAAAAATTGGTTTTACTTACAGAGTGCTCTTGTAGTATGAAGGTTCATGTTGAAGTTTTATTAAACTAAATATTCCTTTGAATCTGGCATGCTGAGGTGCCACACTGAAATGCTTCCTTATTTTTAAACAGATAGAAAAATCACACAACACACACACACAACAGTTATTTAAAATTATGTAAACTAATATTAAAATTTAAAAATTCACAAAAGAGATGCTGCCAAATGATAACAAAACCCAGAATATGTTTATTAAATGATGGATTTGATAGTTGAGGTTATTACCTTATATATACAAAAATTATCTAAGACATTTATTCTAAGCTTATTTGTTATAGATGGACATTTAGTAAGTTATCAACTTCCAGTTTTAAAAAATAAACTACTCTAAGGGCTTGGAAATATTAATGCAGCTTCAAAAGGTAAACTATATACTACCTTCTTAACAATAGGTTCAGCCTGATAATACTTTTAAATAAGGAAACTCTTGTAGTTTTTATTAAAAATGGTAGTATTCACAGCTTCTACTCACCAAATACACAATTTTTTAAGAAAAATATATATTGGTCGTAGCATATAATGCATAATACATATTTTAGTGAATTTCTCATGTTTGGGTATATCAAGAAAAAAATTCCACAGGATGGGGAAAGTGGAATAGGAAATATATCATCCTTTACTTAAGCTATAACCATTCCTAGCCTATAAATAGGAAAAGCTCTTTTTTTCCCTTTTTTTGTGGTAGTAATATACTTCTACACACCTCTCTATCCTCACCTCATTCCCATGTTTCTTCATACCTCATCCTCTGTGAAACCAATGTTTAGGAAAAGATATACATTTTATGGTGCCTGAGGCTTAAACAGTATGGGGCAAAGGAAGGGGGAGGTTTTTTGAGAAAAGAATATAAGATTTCCAGCAGATTTTAAAATGCATATTTACTTAGAGTGCACAGCTGAAGCATATAAAATTTTTTAAGTTTTTAAAAATCTTACAAATAAAAGAACCATCACAAAATCCAGAAGATAACCTAATACATTGTTTTATCTTCATAAGATCTCAAGGTGTGTCTATACATTGGAAAGTAAGGACCCTTGGAGGCTGTTCCTACACCAAAGTGACTGGCAATATGCAGAAGTGATTTTAAATCTCATAAATATACAAACAGCATAAACTCTCACTCTAGTTCCCATTAGTCAAATAACAATGGCAATAGCCCCCTCCAGTGCCACCTGGCATAAGAGAAACCATCACAGAGGAGAAGTCATAGTCAAGAGAGAGAGTGGTCATAACTAGTTATATTCAAAGTTTATCAATTTTGTAAATTTTTAAAATATAGGACCACATGAATATGTTGTGGTATCTCCCAGGTTCTTGGAAGGAGCCTATACCAGTGAGGATCCCTGAATCACGAGGTTTCTTAGCTCAAGGAAAATACATCTCTACCTCTTATCTAGCCATCCCAAAACATGCCATATGTTTCCTGCTATAGTGTCTATGCTTTTGCTTCTCTTTCTGCTTTCAATCTGTGTCTTATTCAAAACTTTTAGACTTTAAGACTGAGTTCAACTAATTCATCCTGTACAAATTTTAGGAATTATTCTTATGTTTTAGAAATTATTCTGATGGTATCATCACATGTCTTTATTCCCTTACTCTACTACTCTATTCGTATATAGTTTTCATGGTTCCTGGAAAATAACATCTACTCAATGACTGTTTAATTTATGTATTGTTGAGCATTAAGCAATGCAAAGAGGAAAAGCAATTGAAAAATAATTGAACGATTACAAAGGGTCATATTCAACCTCTGAATAGCATTGTTATCATCACCTCTCTGAATTTTGATTGGGAAAATATAGTGTTCTGTTAAATTTTAGAAAAACAAACTTTTCTCTAAAAATAAGAGTATGCAAATATTCTATTAAGATGTAAAGAATGTATATTTTCTAGTGAGGATTTTTACAGGAAAATGTTTTCTGGATTGGCAAGTTGAATCTTCTTAAATCTAATTTATGATGCAGCTTACAACCTACTAATGTGATGAATCTAATGTTAAATTTTAAATAGTTCTCTGATGTTTTTCTAATCAAGTTGAGAGACTTTTTGCAATTTTATAAATGCAATTTGGCAATTGGAGAAAATACTTAATCAAAACTGTTTCCAAAATATGTAACTTCATTGAATTTATAAAAATGACTGCATTTCTACATAAAGACTTGCAAAATGAGAGAATTATGTTTCTTTTAAGACTTTGTCACTTACTTTTTTCTTTTTATAACTTAAATTTCACTTTTCCTAACTAAATTGAGACATAAACCTATTTAAGCTTCTTCAAATTATAAATGACTTTTTATTGTATAATTTTGCTAATGGCTAGAATTTACTTATTACTAAACAGAAGATAGTAAGAAGTATTATTCATATTTCTCAGAACAATCCTCTCATGATTATCTCCATTTCAAAGACCTGAAATTGAGATTTAGAAATGTTAGGTAACTTTCTCAATTTAAACAAATCATACTTAGAATAACAAGGATTTTAAAAATCCAAATTTTATATATGTATTTATTAAAATTTACAGCCCCCTTCAAACTGACTTCCAATATATGTATTTTGTGGGTGTGTGTGTGTGTGTGTGTGTGTGTGAGAGAGAGAGAGAGAGAGATGTGTAGGCATAGATAAAAAAATAAACATATTAATATATAAGAAGTATTACAATTACTATACAATTACTGAAAAGAATAAATAATTGCTTCTTCCTCAGGTTTTCAGGCCAGGAGTCCAGAACATACAAGAATCAAGAGTAAATGTATTTCCATGTAAGTTAATTCATAAGAATGTATTTCTTAATCTGCATCTTGTTATCTCATTGTATGCTTGTAATTTTAATTTGTTAGGAGAAGTCAAGACCATTAGACCCCAGACCAACTTAGATTTGCCTAAGTTAGGTTGGCCTAATTATTTACTTAGAACAGGAAATTTAATCACTCAGATTTTTTCTTGTAAGATAGATAACAATATCTTTTCACGATATAGTTTTTAAACTAATAACATAATGTATAAAACACCAAATTAATTGCCTGGAATAATTCAGACTAACTTCAAACTGGGGTGAAAGTAGACTGGTTCTTCACATATCAAAAATAAGATGCTAATTCTCTCTAATAAAAATGAAAGACCTTATCTGTTTATACTTAGATTGCATTTTCCCTAGCTAGGCAAAATCAATTACTGGTTTCAAGAAACACTATAAAAATATCATTTATGTAGATAGTCTACAAAGATATTCTTGATAGTAAATTTATTTCTTATTTTGCTCTATGCCATAAAAAAAGAATATCTAAATGCTGAGACTCTACTAACTTCAAAGGAAGCGCGTACTTATGTTAGCCCAGCAATGTGCAGGGCAAGATAAGCAATGACCCCTTTGATTCTATAAATAGAGACCTACAGGCAACCACACATCTGAAATTCATCCATCTATTTTTTGAAAAATGTCATAAATGGAGATTCAAGTGTTGATTTAAAAGATATAAATATTAATGTCATGAAAAAATATCAATATGTTTAAATACACCCTCAAGTGAACAAAACTAAGAAGTTTAAATAAATAAGTTCAAATGACCTTCTCTATTATATGTGAATTGCAGATGTCATGAAATTGTTGGTATTATAAAGTACTGTTGCTGATAAAATCTTCTTATGTACTTTTAAATAGTACGTATTCATTGAGTGAGCATGTCTTTTAACATTCTTAACATGGTTCAATAAAACATTTGCAAACTTATGCTCTATATTTAAAATATATGAATCTATGAAATATATCAGTTTGGCACATGCAGTGGATGCTGTGGCACAACACTTAAATCCCCCATTCAGAACCCAGGCACTCATTCCTCCAGCTACCAGGTATGTTGACTACTGACAGCTCACAGCTGAGTCTCTCTTCAGGAACTGATCTGAAGGAAGCTGCTCACCCAACACTAGGCACCCTCCCTGAGAGCGGCTTGTACCCAATGACTGATCCCTATTGGGCTACAAACATCTGGCTCCCTTTTCATGACTGAGAACAGTTAAAGGTCCATTCCTGCTCCACAGTCCCTCATAGGATCAGCCAAGGCCTCTGTTAAAACTATGTCTTGAAAATGCATCATAGTTTACCCTTTCTCTCTACCAGTACAGCTTCTCACACAATTACAGGTACTGCCCTGGAAAAAACTCCCCAATAATTGACCTGCACACAAATCTCATTCTCAGAGGTTTGTGTCTCTGGGGTAAACTAACTTCAGATATAAGGACTATTTTGGAGGTTACTCCAATCATGGCATTAATGTCAATCAATATTATCCCCAGACAATGTCAAGCAATATTCAATTGTAAAGGTAAGAGTTATACTCTTGATAAATAATATTTTATGATCACTTTTACCTTAATCTTTAAAAAATCTTACAAATAAGAGAAACATCACAAAATCCAGAAATAACCTTACACTTATGTCTTATCTTCATATTACAACCTACGGTGTGTCTATACAATGGCAATAAGGACCCTTGAAGGCTATTCCTATACCAAAATGACTGACAATAACTTAACAATACGCAGAAGTGATTTTAAATCTCATAAACATATCCCACTATGACCCAAACATAAACTCTCACTCTAGTTCCCATTAGTCAAATAACAATGACAATAGCCCCCTCCAGTGCCACCTGGCATGAGAAAAACTGTCATAGAGGAGAAGTTATAGTCAAGAGAGACAGTGTTCATAACTGGTGATAATGATTGTGAACTTGTAAATAAGATCATAATAAATAAATAATAAACAATGAGATGGCATTTATCAACTATTTCCTATATGCCACATGATTATACATTATCTTTATTCATTGCTCATTACAAACATGTAGTGATGAGAAAAATCAGAGCTCCAGGTTATTTGCTCAACATAATTTAACATGACCAACATTCACACCAAGTTCTGTCTTATTCTGAAATCTTCCCATACTGTGAATTTTCTGCCCTAAGGGCTGCAAAACTAACTGAGACCAAATCAGTTGGGGCCTATTGGCAACACTTCTGGAGTGTGTGAGAAGTAATAATGGATAAGAAAAAGGGATACGGCTGTCCTAGAGGAGCGATATTTATGAGGAAAACATTTCTAAAGAGTTCCAAAAGAAAAGTTTACATCATTAGAGTGATCCACATCAGAGGAAAGCAGTGCAGATCATGTTAACTCCCAACATAGAACCATTGTTAAGTTTAGGAGTTTAGCTAGGAGTTAAAGTAAATCATGAACAATTTTCATAGCTAACATGAACTAATGCTATTTGTTTGTAATTACTCTAATATCATCTTAGTTACTTTATTGTTAAAGAGTTTCTAACAGGAAAATAACCACATTGTTTAACAGATAATGTTTCCCAGATTTGGTGATGGAGTCTGAAAGAAAAGAATAGTGATATTCTCCTAACCCAGACATACCACAAATATTTTGTGTCCTTAATGACTGTCAATCTTAATAGGAGTCACGTGCGTGTGTTTTCCAATTTAAGGATCACTTTGGCATCCTCAAAAAGTTGTAAGAATTTGCTTATCTATGGCATTATTATATTTAAAACAATAGTAAGAAAAAATAAATAATTTTTCTATGTAATTAATAAAAACAACTTCTCCTTAAGCTGTTTTTGGAAGGGTTTTCATATAAACAGAAAGGGAAATGCTCAACAGGGTTGCAGGGGGAAGGTATCCTTTGTGATTTCTCTGCACTTGTGTTAACTAATCAAGCATGAACAAAATGTCCTACTCTCTATTATGTTGTTTGTTATAAAAGTACTTCAGATTTAATCTTGATGAAAGTACTTAAAAGAAATCCCTGTTACAAGCACGAACACTTATAACACCAGTTAAACCTGAGTGTCTATAATAGTCAAAATTGAAATGCACAAAAACATAAATCCCAGACACTAGGAAAATATTTTTATAAATGACATCTTGCTTTTAGAAAATTATAGCAAAATCTGTAAGACTTTTAGCCTGCCTTTGAAACATAGGCAGTAGTTGCTCTAGGAAACACCCAAGTACAAGCTTGAGAATGAAGATATTTGTAGAGTGTGAAGTCTGTAGTGAATTGATCAAAGTGCAATTCTGTATGTTAATGAAATAAATTTATGCTTTGGAGGCTTTGCCAAAGTGACTAAATGAGAAATAGTTCAACAAGAAAATTAGTTCATAGAAAAGTGGGAAAAAAAAACTGATCCGTAGGAAAGGTATCTTGGAATAGAACTTGGTCATTTTTTAAATAATATTCATGATATACTAAGGCATGAGGCTCTATAAATTTGAAGGTATTTCAGAGGGAGGTTATAGTTTCATTAGGACATGGTATAGAAAGGCTTTAGATAGCTAGGAGAAGGGGAAGTCTGGGAAATAGTTTTCTAGAATGAATATATCCTTAGATAATGGAGTAGAATTATTGCAGAGGTGAGGGAATCATTTACAGTTGGATTGTAAAAGGACCTGATACTCCTAGCAGGATCAGAGGAAATCTTTATCACAAAAGGAAGAGTTCCAGACATGTGGACAATAGCTGTGATATCTAGCATCAGATAAATGAGTGAGAGAGACTTTCTAGCCAGCAAAGAACTAGGAATGAAGGAAGGTAGGCAGAGACTTGTCAGAAACTACTGTATGTAATTTAGGATGAGAGATTAAATGCAGCACTTATATTCATTCATCCATCCACACATTTAATCATTCAACAGGTATTTATTGGACATCTCCTATTTGTGAGGCACTATTATAAAGTGGGACACAAAGAAAATTCTCTACCTCAATGGAGATTACATTGTAGTGGGAGATGCAGACAATAAAAGGAAATATATAATTATATACACATTGTGTTAAATTGTAATAGATGGTAACAAACAAAGTTTGGAAAGTATATAGTAGGTATCATGGGAGAAAATGCATTTTTAGATTGGATGGCCAGAGAAGGTTTCACAGAGCAGGTGCCATTTGAGCAAAAGTTCTGGAGGAGTTGGGTTAGAGAACCATGCAAATATCTGTGGCAGCTGCATTCCAAATTTCATTAGGTGGGGGCACACCTGGACAGTGTGACCGTAAAGGAATGAGCAAAGCACAGGAGAGTAGGAGATGTGGTCAAGAATACAGATAGATTTATTTAGGTTTTTATAGGTCATGATGAAGATTTTGAATTTTAATCATCCTAGAAAATTAAGTACAATATCATTGAATTTTGTGATTCGGTACAAGCAGGACTAGATCCTATGCATCTAGTCTTTTAGGCATCTTAAAATCACTTTCTATTAAGAGAATCTTATTATGCCTTCTGTCTGCTACAAATATCTGCTCCCTGTCACTCAATAAATATCTAAGTAACAGGATACAGAAAGTCCTTAACAACTCCTTAACACGGAGTCTTCATTTGCTTGTATTTCGTTGCTAGACTTTCAGGAGGTACACTGTTGGTTGTTTATCTTGACTTTGACAGCAACTCTGCCTCTGTGTGCCAACCATGTGACTTTTGGTAAATACCTCAGTCCTTCCATCTGTAAAGTAAAGAAACTAATAATACATGTATAGTTTTGAGGATTAAAATGATGAGTATGGGAAGCAACTGCATTTCTTTCACACATAAATTTCAATTAACGTTATCATTTGCATATTATCATTATTAAAGCATTAACAAATCAAAATGTCAGAAATATACATATATGCAAATAATGTGTACCACCTTTTAATTACTTTTCCTGCTGCCAGCACATTTTCTTGATATTCTGGCATGTTTCCAAAAAATAAAAACAAACAGACTGACAACTTTTGTTGATTCCAAGTTTCCTTGCACTTGAAAACAGACTTGTCCATATATGTTAAAGATATATTTCTCACAAGCTCCTCTTCCACACGTTTATTAATTCAGACAGACTCCCTCTAGTTTTTGGCCTGCGTGTATCTTCATGTAAACAGAGCTACAGATGGTTATGACAAGTTCTTGTTTGTGCATATCAGAGGGCATGCTGTGTGGCAAATTGCACTCTTGTTTTTCTCAAGTAGATTCAGTGAATTTTCTTTCTGTTTCATTTTTCCCCATGATAGGGCATCATATGGCCCATAGTGAACAAATGTAAATCTAAAGTAGCATGGGCACAAAATAAGGCTAATAAAATAACATTTCTATTGTATCAAGCTTTAATAAGGCTTGTAATTGGTTTTGGTTGCCAAACATATGGGTCAGTGAGAATAACATTGAAAGTAGATTAGATACAATTTAGGCAGCTATATTAGGAGCTCAATGTGGTGAATTTTGCTGTTATCGCAGAAGGAGAAGTAGAGATGTTATGTCACTGATGTCAATGTGCTCTCATTTGATCTAAAACCTTAATGTGCATTGAGAGCCAAAACTGAGGAACTACTCACAAGTGTATAAAATTAATGTAATTTTATTTTATAAATGAGATAGTAGAGAAAAATGTATTTGCAACCCTATGTTTATGATACTATAGTTACTAAATTAACTGTACTAATAGTAAAATTGAAAAATAGGTAAACCCAGAAGTCTCCATAGTCACAGAGAAGCTAAATTCTAGTGTTGGGTCACCAGATAGATATTAATTAAAAGGGCTTGATTTTGGTTTTCATTACCAAGGAAAGGTTTAAAAATTTCAGTGGCAGAAACTCCTTCCCTCTGTTGGTCCTCCTTCCAATACTAGTAATATTCAAGTAAATTATGCCAAAGATAAGTTAAATTAGATTGGACCCAAAAAGTATGGTAATCAACTTTATGGAAAAACAGAATGAAGATTTTATTCCCAGGGGAGAGTTCAGAGTTTGTGTAATAGGGTATCTGAATTGAAGGTAATCTCCTTTTGTGATTCTAGTTGATTTCCTTAATGTACTTTAAACAAAAATTCTATTTAAAGCTCAGTAAAGTTCATATGCATATCAATTCTTGGAAAATTATCAATAAAATAGCCACACACATTTCACAACAGTGCAAGGTACCAAACTGATTACTATTTTTTTCCCTCTCCTCTTTTAAGGACTAGCGATTGAGAAAGCAAAGCTAAAAGAAATTGACAGCAAATATGAGAATCAGAATTGAGAATTTCTAACTTTAATTCTGTATTCAGTCTGCTAATCTGCGGTGCTATTCACTAGAGAAATTGAACAAAAATCCATAATACATCCCATAAACTTGTATACATATGTAAACCATCATAACTTCCAAAAAACTTGAATAATTTTTATAAATTTTTCTTGATCTTTTTCTTCCACAATAAAGAGCTCCACTCCTATCAAGTTTCAGGTTTATAACTTTAGCTGCTCTTGAGTAACGTGAGTGCAAATAGAAGCCAGAGGGATTTTTATCAGAATGAGAAAATTAACTTTTTTCATTCTCATGTAAGTACAAGAAAAAAAAAACACTACTGAATTGATTTTGGCTAACCTTCCCAAAATATTCACATTTAGGCTGAGAAAAAAAGAAAAAAATTAGCTCAGAAAGTTTTCTTGATGATGTTATAAGCTATTGAGATAGATATTCAGGCTCTAAATCACTTTCAACTTTAAATTCAGTGTTCGCTATCACAACGGTTGATATCTTTGAATGCACTTTTTGTTGATCTCAGAAATGATAAAAAAAAAAAAAAAGTTAATCCTAGCAAAAGCAACAGAAAATATGAGCTAACATGAAATTTTTACAAAATATAATGTACAAAGTATAATCTGTTTTTATCATGGAATGGGGGGGAAGTATAATATTTGGAATGATATATTTTATTCTAGTAGGAATATATGTAAATAGTTAGTTTTTTAGTCAATTTTCATTTAATAACTCAAAAATCTCATATATTAGTCACTGATTGCAAAACACTGGAAAAGACACACACAAAAATCTGTAAAGTATAGATCATTTACTCTGGTAGGAGTTTTGCTGAGCAGGGGATATTAGGGAAAATGAATTAAAAATGTAACAACCATTGTTTTAAAAATTAAACAACTGTAAAGCATAGCATTCACAGATCTATGAATAATAAAATTGAAAAGGACTTCAAAGACACTCAAGTTTAGTGTTTCTTAATACAATGTTTTTGTCATTTTTTTCCAGGACATGATTGTACTTGCTTTTTCATGGGTTAGAAAACTAAGGCATTATAAAGCTAAAAGAAATTGACACTAAATATGGAATCATTCATAGGGCAGAACCATCTTGAACATAACAAAGGTTTGGTATCAATAATTCCAGTTCTCTTATTAAATACCAATAGTGTCCCACAGGTCTTGGAAAAGACAGCAAAGAACAAAACAAACAAAATGCTCTCCCCATGTCCAAATGATCCCATGCAACAGACCTCTCCCAAGTTGAAAACTATTGAAGCTGGTCCAAATTCTTACTACCACAGATGAGAAAACTGAAGTCCAGAAAACTAGACTTTTCTAAGCTATTTTAATCTCCCAGCCAAAAATTTTATTATACTATTTTGTTTAGCTACTACAGAGGTTAACTATATTTTAGATTTTTTTTAAGTTATCAGGATTAAGGTTAATCACACTTCTTCACTCTTCTTTTTCAAATTTGCCAGAGTATAAGAGATAAATAATAAACTATAAATAGTGACAAATTAAGTGAACCAAGAAAGATAATTCTATTATTATTATTATTATTATTATTATTATTATTATTATTATATTAAGATTTTGGGTCTTAAGCAAAACAGAAAAAATTAAATTGTTATACTTGTATATGCTTTTTCTAAGGTGCAAAGCATCATATAACTATTAGATATGATAAAAAGTAGAGACTGACTTTACTTATTAAAATTAATTGGCATGAATCGTCAGTGGGTGTCAAGTCACATGTGAAAATAAAGTCATGTGTGAATTAAAGACAACTTAGAAAAATCTAGTATTGGTCTATACACAGAATCAGGGCATTTTAATTATCTTTCTTTTCCATGTTTCATTCCCTGGATTCCAGACTCCAGATTTCCAAATTTGACCCTGACCAGCAGACTTGAACCCAGTGAATTTTCAGGACCTAGATTTTCGTATCAGGGTCCAAGATTACAATTCAAATTGTTTCATTGGATTCTCAGCATATCATCATTATCCTTTTGTTTATTTCTCCAGTTTGGTTATTTCAAGGATCAAAATATGATTTTTTTTCCTTCTTCTTGATACCCAGTCTCCACATATTGTCCTTTCCATTTTCCCTCCACATATACTTACACAAAGATATCCTAAATTCCATCAAGCTAGTAGATAAGTTCCTGCCTACTAAGAGAACTCCCTTCCCATATCATCTGCTTGCCTCATAGATTTCTGAATATTGCATTTTTCTCTTTCTCCTTACATCTAAGCAATTGTCAAGATATACACCTTATTCCATGTTAAATCACTCAATTTCTTCCTTAGAAGATCATCTGTTGTTTGTTGCCATAATGTTCAGATGCCACTTTCTGCTGCCTTCTGCTAGCTGTCCTTGACTTTCTCCTGGTAACAATAGCTGAATCCATTTTCTTTAGTATCAGTTTAATCTCTTCTGAGCCTATTGTTATTGTGACAAACTTGCCTCTCCAAGTGTGGATTTCTTTGTGTTTTCTACTTAGAGCTCATTGACCTTCTTGAATATGTAACAATATTTTAATCAAATTTTGGAAGTATCCATGCCCTGTTTCTTCAAATATTATATCTGCTCTTTCTTATCTTCTTGTTATGTCACTCCCATTATGCATATATTGGTATGTTTATTGATGTCCCACAAGTCTGTAAGGTTCTATTCAATCTTCCTTCTTTTTACTTTCTATCCCTGAGACTGAATAATCTCAATTAACATACCTTGAAGTTCACTGATTTTTTTTCTTCGATCTGCTCAAATCCATTGTTGAAACACTCTAGTGAATTTTTCATTTAATTTATTGAACTTTTCAACTGCAGAGTTTCTATTTGATTCTCCCTCTCTCTTTTTTTCTTTTAAATAATTTCTACTTCTGTATTGACAGTTTCTATTTGGTGGGACATCATTCTTATATTTTCCTTGAGTTTTTTATACATGGTTTCCTACAGTTCTTGCAAAATATTATAATAGTTAATTTAATATTTATCTGATAAGTACAATATCTTGGTTTTTTCAGGGACAGTTCCTATATATTGCTTTCTTTTCCTGCATATGCACATACTCTATATGTTTACACTTTCCTGTTTCTTTCTGATCTCATTTTTTTTTTGTAAAAATATTGTATTTTTTAGTAATGTAATGAATGTGGCATTTTTGGAAACCAGATCCCATCTCTGCTTCCCAGGGATTGTTGTTATCACTGTTTATTTTTGTTATTTTTGTTGTTCCTGTTTGTTTATCAAATGACTTTACTGAACTATGTCTGTTAAGTCTATATTCTTTGCAATGTGCAGCCATTGAAGTTTATGCATAGTTACCTTAGTGGTCAGCTAAAGAGTGGATAAATATTTTATTACATGCCTTAAACCAGTAAGTATTTTGCTTTCTCTATATGTGTATTGGAGCATGCCTTCAATGATGTGGTAGTTAATTTACAACTCTGTTTAAAAGCCTTCGTTTCACACTTGTGTGGATTCTCAAGATTGCTAGAGATGAGAAAGTAATGCTTTTTGAGGTGTTTCCTAAGCATGTGTACAGCTCTGAACATGTGGGTAGCTTTATACATTCCAGGAATATGCTACAGCATTTCTAACTCCCCTACTGATAGCTTATTCTCAGATTTTCTTTCTTAGGTTTTTTGGCCAGATTCTTATTTGCCCCAATTTCTGTCACTGTCACAGACAACCACAGTGATACAACTGCTACTAATTATTGTCAACAAACACTCTAGCGGTAGAATTTTTCTCACTGAGTGACCTCTGAGTCAGGTCAAATGAAGACTTGCTCTGTGAATGGAGATCTTCCAGGGAAATTCTAGACAGGTCATATAGAGTGACAATTTTTTGGTAATGAGGCATTTGTGGAGCTTCAAACCCATTCTGGCACCGTCAGTGGTCATTAGGCTACTGGTTTTATAACTACTGTGATTACCAGGGGAATAAGAACAGTGTAGGTTAAAATGTAATAAAGCTCATTATTGCTGAGATATAGCTGCCTGTACTCTTTTGAATAAATACTCTTTGGATTTTTGCAAGCCTTTGGTTAACTTCCAGAATTAGAAAAAAAGTTTATATTTACATTTTTTTTAACTAGTGTTCTTTTTGTTTTTGTGGGAGAGCATATTTGGAAATGTCGCTATTCCACCATTCCAGAAATTCTTCTCCCGAACCTATTTTGATATGAAATATAAATGAACTGAACTCTTCTTTAAGAAAAGCAAATGTATGTATATGACTTAAAATTAAACATCAGTTATCTTACAAGAGACATATATAAAATGTAATTAAATACAAAGTTTAAAACAAAAGCAGGGACACAGATTGATTCTTTTGAAATTAAAACATGACTGGATAACACTATTTATATCAAATAAGTTAAATTGTTAGAGTTAAAACAATATATATAACAAAATGAATCACTTTATTGTTATATAATGTGTATCTATAAATATATCTGCTAAATAACATAATAAAGTTTATAAAAACAAAATACTTTTAGAAAGTTTGACAAAAATACTATCACAGGAGAGAGAAAAATGCATGCCCATGTGTAAAAAAACAGCTAAATACATAAGAGTTTAAATCTTGGCTCTTACTTGCACTCTCTAAAAAAAGGAATTTTGGACCTGGGGATTGATGAGTAAATTATCTAAAAATTGTAACAGCAAATAATTTCCATGTTACAGAAAATATTAAAAGCACACAAAAATATGGAAAGGTATTCAAATTTATTTAATGCAAGTGGCAGCTCTTGACCCAAAGCTTAAAAAATATGGACCACAAAAAAAGAATATTTATAAACATAGACACCAAGAACTTAAATAGAATACAAAGAAACACAATAAAACAGTGAATTAAAAGTAATGACCATGAGTGGTTTATTATGGTATGTGTTAGTGCCCACATGTCAGCAATAAATTATATATGAAAAAAATACACAAACTACTTAATGTATTCTGAAAAAGTATTTGAAAACTCATATCTAATTAAAGTCAAGAATATAGTGCTATTTGCTTAACACAAATATATATACACTTTCTTTGACAGTATAATTTCAATTATCAGAGTTAATCTTGACATATATATAAAATGTGGGGATATTTAGGTAGATTATAAATATAATTGTAATCATTTATAATTAGAATAATGTATAATTACAATAATATATAATTTTTATAATTTATCACATAATAATTTACAGTTTATAATTATAAATACCTGCATATAATGGTATACAGTTAGATATTTATGCTAGATTTAAGTATGTTCACACACAGATCTACTTAAAAATGAAAATGTTAAGTAATGGCTAAAGAAAACAAGATACAAAATTCTATGATTGGTGTGATTTTAATCTTAAATTTTAATTTTTCTTGTTATGAAAAAGACTTTCTAAGCATAAGTTATAATTGAATGATTGGATAATAGTGCTCTTTACTATTTTCAGATCTTTTTCTGTATTTTTCAAAAAAATCTTTCTTGATTTCACTATGATTAAAAAATAAAATTCTTTTTAAAAGACTGGATAGCAAAAAATGTGTCCAGAATTCTATATTCAGTTGTCTTGAAACTTGTTTTTACCTAAGTAAAAGTAATTTCTTTATCTTGGTATGTATATTACACACAAATTAGAGGAACAGAGGAACAGATTTGCCGTCACTCTCTTTTGGTCTTTTTCCTTTTTTTATGTGCAACCTTTTGAAAGTAGAAAATAAAAAGATCTATTTTAGGAACATAAGCACAGTCATGATGGTTTTCTACCATTAAAATATCTACTTTCAGAACATCACTGACTGTTTTCGGTTACAGACTTTGGCTTACCCTACAAGCAGAAGTGTTTCTTGGAACAGCTGGGGACAGATGCCTTTTGCATCTGGCCTCTGAAAAAGTAATCCACTGAGCTTAGATTTCAAAAGCAGCTTGCATGTTTATCAAAATTTTAAAAGTAGAAGAGTCCTCAGAAGAAACATTTTTAAAAATTCCATATGGCAATTTATTTAACCATGTTAAATAACTCCAGAGATCATTTAAACCATCATAAAATATTGTCTAATATTTAATATTTCTTACTGTCAAGGAATCAATTTTCCTGTTGAACTTAAATCATTCATTTAGTAGTTAGAATGGCTTCTTAGTGTTTTATTCTCCATGGTGAGGATACTCTGTGTAAGCATCTTTTAAATGCAGAAATTTGGCAAGTTATTCCACTAAAATACAGGAGAGTCATGGAGATACTTTGCTTTTATTTTAGCCAATGAATACCATAATTATATTGTAAAATTGTCCCAACTTCAAAAGATAACATTAAATAAAGAGGTCGTTAAGAGAAAGTCCAACCTGGATGTGAAAACATATATAAATACTTTTAAAATCTACATTATCGCATTGGGTGACAAAGGCAGACTTTTCTAGATGTAATGATGGAGCAACTTTAGATTGAACATTACCATTTAAATCTAAGCAATATAATTTTTTAATTAATTAATGTATTTTATTTATTTATTTGACTCATTGAATCTTCATTGCTGTGTGCAGGCTTTCTCTAGTTGTGGCAAGTGGAGGCTTCTTTTGTTGCAGACCACGGGCTCTAGGTGCATGGGCTTCAGTAGTTGCAGCACACAGGCTCAATAGTTGTGGCACACAGGCTTAATTGCTCTGTGACATTTGGGATCTTCCAGGACCAGGGATCGAACACGTGTCCTATGCATTGGCAGGCAGATTCTTAACCACTCAGTTACCAGGGAAGTCCCTAGCCATATAATTTTTATGGCAGAGAAAAGCACATAGAAGTCATAAAGCAAGCAAGAGTCTGTTGGAAGTGACCTTGGTTCAGAAAAATAACTTAATTCTGGATTCAAAGAAATGACTTAGTAATATCAAGGAAAATAATGGAGTAGGAAACTCCAAAAATTAGTCCCTCCACCAAAACAAGTATTGAGTTGACAAGAACTATTAAAATCAACTCTTTCATAACTCTGGAGTCTAGTCAAATACTTGTGGATTCCAGGTGAGTGCTTGATGAAGAAAGAGGCTGGTAAACTTTGAGTGTTTCCCACAGCAGCTGCCATCCCTCATGACCTGTCCCTATAGCAGGCAGCCACAGGGATGAAAGCTTGTGTTCCTGGAGCAGCTTGCAGGTCCCAGGGTGGATAATAGAGATCTTATCATCCAAAAACCAAAGTTGTGTGCTTCAATCTACCTGGTATGTCACAGAGTCCAGCACAGATGCTGACCATTGTTTTAACACCAACACGGCTAAGGTGGCATTCTCAGAGACGTCTGTGAAAGAATCCTAAAGAGACAGAACACTTTTTTTTTTCCTTTTCTTATTGAATTCAGGCAGTCAAGGAAATCTCTGTCAGGTAATTGGCTGACTGCAGAGTTAATTGAACAGAGACGTCAGTAACCATAGAGGACAAGGGGTATAGTCTTTGTAAAAATAGTTTGTAAAAGTAACTAAACAAATAGATGTCTGCAGCCTTCAACGAGAAACAACAGCCACCCCAGGGGAGCTGGCAGACTGCTTTATAGTGTACCGTATTCCAATATTCAAAATATCCAGTTATCAACAACAACAAAGAAATGTAAAGCATACAAAACAAAGGAAAGCATGAGCCAGTCACAGGGGAGAAAAAAAGAAGAAGGAAAAGAAAGAAGTTGAAAACATTCTTGAAGAAACCAAGATTTTGGACTTCATAGAAAAAAATTTAACTATCTTAAATATGCTCAAAGAATTAAAGGAAAACATGGACAAAGAATTAAAAGCAATCAGGAGAATGAAGCAGAAACAACTAGTGAATATTAATAAAGAAATAGAAAGGGGACTTATTGACATACTAAGTAAAATAAGTCAGACAGAAAAAGACAAATACCATATGATCTCTCTTATATGTGGAATCTAAACATATATATATATATTAAAATAAAACAAGCTCATAGATACAACATATAGATTAGTAGTTGACAGAGGTGGGAGTGGGGGCTGGGAGAAATGGGTGAACTGTTTTCGGGTTTTTATAGTTTAAATAAATTGAATTTTTTAATGGTATTAAAAGTATACTTTTCAAATTGTTGATTCTGATACCTGACATGATACAAGTTGATTGAAGTAGAAATAATTTTTTTCTTATGATATATATGCCTTTTCTATTCCAAAGCCTGCTATCCTACTTCAGGTCTGTACCTACTCTTTCCTGAGCTGAGTTGTAATAACCTTGTATTTCCATCTCTCTTAAGGCATCAGATGCAAAGAATCCCACCTGTGACATGATTGTTGAATGCTCTGCTCCAATACTTTTCCTGTGATTTAGATACATGCATTTGCTTTTTATCTCTTCATAAGGTGAACCCCTTTCTGTGTGATCCTGTTGGGGATGACAGTTATAGTGCTTCAGCCTTGCTCATTGCAATCCCAGCTACCACAGCCTCAAACACTTCCTGCCCCAGCTAACTGACCAGCCCAGTGGTGACATAAGCAAAGCCAATAAAGATTCAGTCTTTAGGGCTCATAGCAGCCAGATTGCCTGCTATGTGGGATCTCCATAGACCACCTAAACTCTCTCCCTGTCCTTGATCATGTAAATAAATAATTGTATTTGTTATTGAGATATTTTGAGATTGATTTTTTGCCACTTGCATCCTAAAATGTTTTGATAACATATTTAATAAAACTGCTGACTCCCCACCGCCCAGAAAATTGATTTTCTAGGGGTTTTTTTTTCTAGCTTTAAGATTCTTATACAAAATTTATTGAAATAGTGAAGCAAGAAAGATGGAACTTCAGTCCCACTGCAGTCTGATTTTTCTTTTGCTCCTGAAAATGGTTCTAGATGTATTTTTAAGTTATCTATACACTCCATAGAATATTAATATAGAGAACAGGTTAGACTTTTTGAACCATAACCTCAAACCTATCCACAATCTAAGTCTAAATTATCTTTTGTGCCCGATCTTCCACTTCTACATGTATTTTCTAGGCAAAACAGGCTCGATATTCCACCAAATGTCATTACTCATTCCTGATTCCATACATTTATTTACATTTTCACCAGTGCTTTCACTGAGATTAAATTCTACTTAAGTCAAATTATACCTGTTTGTGGTCTTCCCTAATAGAGTTCATTTGAAACTATTTTGCATACCTCTGAATTACTCTACCAAATATTACCTGAACAGTTTGCTTAGAGATTAATCCTATACTTTGCCTTTTCATATCTAATTTTTGTCATGATTTAAAAAATTTAATTGTTTTTTAGCTCTTTACATTATTTACTTTCATCCAAACTGTACTATAATCTTGAAATAATAATTACATGTTGATATTTTGAATTCCCACAATACTTTATGTGTAGTAAAACCCTTTCAAAATACTATTCATTCAATTAGTAGAAACTTATTCTATAAATTTAAAAAACTATAAATATTTTCATATATAAGAAACAGCAAAGGTTACCTTCTTTATAATCTTGATTTTTGCTGTTAAATATTAAGATTGCAGTTTAGGCATCAATACAATGGAAAAAAATAACACCAAACCATTGTCAGTAGATTATCACTACCATCTTTGTATACTAAACATGATACTGTCAAAGCTTTCTAGTTACTGGAGGGGTTAATATTTTTTCCAGTGACAGCTGATGACGCCATTCTCCAGTAGGATTGCAAATTGGAAAGGAGAATGATCCTTTACATTTTTTAAGTTATAAATATCAACCATTTCTCTAAACACAGTGCACACCACTCTTCATTCATTTAAAAGTATAAGTATTGCTCCACAAACTCTAAAGAATTCTTGGAATAAATATATTTTTCCTTGAAATTACACAGTTTAGTCTAGAGTCACTCTGTTTCATTTATGCATGCAGTAGTTACAGAGTCTATCCTAGAATATTTTGGCAATTTTAAAATATGTCAAAACTAGTGGTAAGCTGAATTACAAAGATAAAGCCTAATAAAATGATCCACAGCCTTTTTTACTTTAGCATTGTAAGTCCTTTAACTTTTTTCAGAGTGTGAAACTTACTCACTAAGATTTTTCATTTTCTTTATGATTCAGTAATTACATCTCTAACATTTCACTATGGAAAGCATAGATTATAATACACTATTCTGGGAAGGATCTGATAGCTAATGAGAGAATCTAACCCATGAAATAGCATTACTGCTAATGACAGTAGGAAAAAACAAACCAGCTTGTTTGTGTTCGTGTCTGTGTTTGTGTTCACATTTTAACTGGCAAATTTAATAAATAATGCTAATGTGAATGCTGGCTCTCTTGAACCACAGTGTCATCACAGTATCTGAAGTTACACAAGTCAGCAAATGGCCTAAAGAGACATTTAGAAAGTATTAATATAGTAACTAACTAAATGTACTTGGCTTAAGGGGCACAAATCTATATTCAGAATAAGTAAAATGTCAACTCTTATAAAGTATGTTAATCAATTATTAAAATGTCTGCTAAGAAAGTAAAAACTTTTGATTACCTAACTGAATGTTCTGATTTCTTAATTTTGTACTGGGGCAAATGCATTTATACATAAAGAGAAAAGGCTGTTGCACTCAAACCTCAGAAAATAGGTTGATATTTATGCTTTAAGTACAACATTATGCTAATAAAAAATAAATAGCTAACAGAGTAAAATAGCTACAATGATATACTAAATTCACACATTGTCTATAAATAGAGATAGTCAATAGTTATACCTGATTATGAAAGTAAATATCTACATGGAACAAAATTAACAAAGCTTTGTAATTTTATAGATAATTTCAAAGTCTATATTTGCCTAAATCACACAATATATTCAATGTATTCTATATGTTATATAAATAGATAAAATACAAATATAAATGTTTAGCACAATGCCAAAATAAGGAAATCTGTAGATCTGTAGTCATAACTGTAGATCTTCATTGATAGAAAACAACATTTTCACTGACCTTTTTTTGCTTTCAAGTCAATAAACCATCTGTTACCAAAAGTTTTAAGATTTTACTGAAACACAAGATCCTTCTAGGTCCCACAGGAGTAGACAAAGATGTCAACATCTGAAGTAGCAATTTCTTTTGTAGTCGTACTACGAAGTTGTATCTATTCCTAAGTCTCAGATATTTGCCTCATTAGCATTATGTGATAGGTAGTGGCATTACTTTTGTACAGATTATCTGCTATAATTCAGACAGTAGGCACACAAGAGAATGTTGTGGGTCACTTATTCTTGTTTGAGAGAGAGAGATGTGATAGTAAAAAGCATCTTTAGTCATTTCAACTTCACGTTTCTGAAACTTTAGATCACAAGTGACAACTTTCGAAAAAATAATGAGTGCTGGACAGAGTTATAAATATATCATGATAGCCTTAAAAAGTCTACAACTCTGCCTTTTTTCTCAACTTATTAACACTGAGATCCTCAATATCCTCCTTTTTCATCAATCCAGATCTCATATCTTGCTCTTCATCTAAGTGTAGCTATTTCATGTTTAATCCTATGTACATCCTTCTTCTCTTTATTTCTTCTATTGCTCTCTATTGGCCTAAAATTATTTTAAAATGATATCATTAATGAAGTATCCAAGAGAAGCTGATCTTACATTGTTTCTACTATTATTGTTTATATAACATCATTTAACTTATTTATGAAACCATTCTCTACCATATCCCGCCTTCACCTCTATACACTTTGAATTCTCAGTGTGTGACCAGCATGTGTCTTTCTTAGATAACCCTCATTTTTCTGACACAAACAAAATTTTAAAAAAGAAATGGCATAGAAATGTGTAACTTTTAAAAGTATTTTCTTTTAAAACATTTCTACAGGGACTTCCTAGGTGGCACGGTGGTTAAGAATCCACCAATGCAGGGGACAGGGGTTCGAGTCCTGCCCCAGGAAGATACCACATGCTGTGGAGCAACTAAGTCTGTGCGCCACAACTATTGAGCCTGTGCTCTAGAGCCCATGAGCCACAACTATTGAGCCTCTGTGCCGCAACTACTGAAGCCCACGTGCCTAGAGCCCATGCTGCACAAGAGAAACCACCACAATGAGGAGCCCATGCACCACAATGAAGAGTAGCCCCTACTCACAGCAACTAGAGAAAGCCCATGTGCAGCAACAAAGACCCAACACAGCCAATAAAAAAATAAATCCAATAAGTAAATAAATAAATTTATATAAAAAAACATTTCTACAATTACCCCATTAGTAAACAGAATAAAACATTTAATTCTCATTTTAAAAAATGACTAAACTGATACCCAGAGAAATAAAATCACTTTCCAAAAGTTACATCAGGAATTATGGTCACGGATTAGTTTTTGTGACGTCCCCAATCCTAATCCTGTTTTTTCCACTACTAAGTTGGCTTTGTCTTGGTCTGTGCTTTTCTGGAGATTCATTCTTTAAAATGATAGCTTAAAATAATGAAAAGTATCACTTCTGCGGCAATTGCTCTTATGGCTCAGTTATCAAAATTGATTATTGTGAGAATGAGGAGAATTGCTGAAGAAACATGATGGAGTATGTGCAGAAAATTAGAGAGTTGAAGATAAAAGTTAGTAGTTTTATGTAAAACATAATACTTGCAAGACAGATTTATCACTGTTTCAGAGGCTACTTAGTTGGAATAAAATAGTGCGTATGTTCTATATTAGAGTTTAAGCTTTACTTCTACCCTATCTTCTAACCCAGCTCATAGTATAACTTGTCTGTACTAGCCATATCATTATACATTTTGATGTCTACCTTATGATTGTATCAACTATGACTTTTACCTCTAGGTTAGCTACCTGGTATTTTTAATTTGCTTAGAGAAAAGCAAAATAATTTTTATATTGCTTTTTATTAAAACATTGATTAATTTAAATTTTCACATGGCTCAACTCATTTATAAGAATTGAAGAAAAGGAAAACAAACCATAGACTTCCCAGGTATCTCTTTGGCCATTAAGAAAATTAATAAAAATTAATAAAGAATTTCCTGTGAAACATCTGGAATTTAATGAAATGGTATTGAACAGCAATGCTGAAACAGTTACCTGAGTTTTGAAAGAATTCAAAGGAACAGGGTCTAAAGCCACTGTGCAATGATTTTCCTATATTAAATATTCCAAAACTTGGCAAAATATATATTCTAGGGATGCCTTTCACCATTTTTATATTAGAATACATAACTGGATATATGACATCTCTGAAATAATATTGACATATTTAGTTACATCAGTGATTCACATGGATAAAAAAGATATTGTCGGAGAGACTACACAAAATAGATGATTTATAGATAGATATGAGAACATAAAAAGGAAAAATAATAATTAATTAGTTTCTAGCATAATATTTTAAAGAAAACATGCATTAGAATCTCTTTAATGGGAAGCAATAAAGAAATTATCATATTTTGTTGGTGTTCCTTTTTAAACGTCAGCTCTGTTATAACAACTTGTGTGCAGATCTTGACTTCAAGGTCATTACTGTTACTAATATGCAACTCTGTTCAATACAAATTGAAATGGCGCTTTAGCAATGGTGATGGAAAAAAAAATTACTATATTTTGCTCTAAGAAGATTATAAAAGAATACAAGAAAACAAAAAACAGTAGAGCCAAGAAACATAAATAGAGTCTATATACAAGGCAAAAGTTTAAAAATAATTTTTAAGGTTTGACTTTGGCCACTCAAAGATGACCTGAGCCAGTAAACAAAATAATTCAATTCAATAACACACATATGAACAAGCAGGACATCACAGTGTTTAAAGCTAAAATCAACTACTCACATGATGACTGAAAGAGCTAAGATCACTTAATGGCTGAACTGACTAAATCTAATTCTGACTGCCCAATTAAAAATTTATTCTGTTGATATAAGCAAAGCTTGAGTTAGATACCAGGAAAATAGCTGCATTAGACAGAAAGAAATATTAGACTTTTTGTTTAGATGAGTAAAGATTAGATTATGCCAAGTTTTTAGGAAAGTCAACTACTCCTTCAAAGTCAGAGTCTCCAAAATCATAAAATGACAACAGCAGTATATACTCAAAAAGTTATTGTACCAAGTAACATATGTGAAACTTTTATATAATTTATGAAAAATTATAAATGTAAAGCATCTACCTGTTTATTAGGAAAAAGAGAATCCTCTGATAGACAAGTACAGATACCAGTCTTAGTCATTATCCATGCTTTGTGGGTTGGAAACAATGAACTCAGATTTGTACCTGATATTCTAGCATGGAGGAACTGGATTAGACAATGAATAAAGCATAGTTGTGCTCTTGCTCTTCTGGCCTGAAGCCTAGAAAACTTGGAAGGGCAGCTGCAGGGTCTTCTGTGTGTTAACACTTCAATGAGAAGACTCAAAAGCTTAATCCAAGGGAAATATTTTCTCTCTCAAGGCTGAGAACATCCCAGCCTCAAACTTCCCATCACCCACCTCTTTTCCTCTAGACTTCATGCTAATTTCCAGCTAGCCATTTAAAACTAGAGAATGGGAAAGAGGTATCTTCTTGAGCAGGAAAAAATTTTCTTACTCTTGCCTTTTACCAGTTCTAAGGAAAGTAAGAGAGACAGGAACAGAGCCATAAGCTAAGAGTAAGTGCCAAATAGTCAGAAGAACATTTTTCTGTAATCCAATTTTATTTCTAATTTCTGAACTTCTCTCCTTAGAACTTCCACCCTACAGTACTGTTGTCTAATTATGAGTATAGAATTCATTTTGTCCTTTTGAACACTGAAATTACCCCTTTCTGCACATGAGATGAGTTGTGAGATGGTAATTGAAGGGAGAAGAAGAGAACTCTAAGGTACCTCTAGTTTTTAATATGCTACTGACATTCATAAGTATCATTTACATAGAAGCAAGATAAATATAGTGAAGTCTGGCTTTTTGCTTCTCAAATACTCTTTAACCACCTAAAGATTATTGACTTGTTCTTAAGCCAGAATTATATACCCAAGAGTTGGGTGGTTTGTAGAAATCAAAAAAGCAAGTAGGATGTACAATATAGAGAAATTTTAGTTAAAACAAATCTTGGTTTTAAGAGGGCCTTTTTCTAATCCACTCTCTAAGAGGCATTGGGATAGGATGCTTGAATAATAAATGAAGACTAGTGACGGCAAAGAATCCCACCCCCTTCTCCAATCTGAGAATTCATGAAGAGTTGTTTTGAATTCTTTTAAGGCAGGGTGATGTTGGAAAAGTCAAATAACCTTCTTGTAATTCAGTTACTGTCTGTAGTCTTGAAAATAATACCAATTGCTAACTTGTTCTGACTTCACTTAATTGTAAGGATCAAAAGAGATTTAATTAAATTGAACAAATACATATTAAAAAGTCATAGAGAATAAAATAATGAATAGAACTATTTTCCCTACCCTTATGGAGCTTACAGTCTGATAGGAAAGATAAACTGATGTAAATGATCACACTATATCAGTTATCTATTGGCTGATAATCCTGCATTACAAGTGATAACAAAACCATAGTGGCACATAAAAATAAGAGAGTATTAATCACCTATATATGAAGTTAGGTGGCTTTGCTGGACTTTGTTGGACTCACTCACATACTATGAGGTGGCTGGGTTGTAAGATGAAGCAGAATGGCCTTGTTTGGGACAATTGAGGCAACTTGACACTAAGCACATGCCTCTCAACCCATAGCCGTAAAGCCTGGGCATAGTCTCTTGTTAATGTCAGAGATACAAGAGAGATCAAAGGAAAAGTAAGCCTCTATAAGAAGCTTAAACTCAGAACTAACTCACCATATCGTCCCTTCTGCCTCATTGCAGTAGCCAAGTGAATCACATGACTGATTCCAGAATCAATGGGTAGGGAATTTAACTCAATCATTTTAGTGGCAGGAGGTTCATATTCACATGGCAAAAGGTTTGAATAGAGAAAAGGGTGGAAAACTGGGGTCATTACTGTCATCAGTCTTACACACACACACTTGCATATGCATAATCACAAAGCTTGATCCAATGGAAACAGATTCCATTGTAACAATAAACACTGACCTAGATTGAGAGAAGTTTTGACATCTTCATCACTGCATTTCAATTACAGGCTATATTATTTTTTCATTGCTGTTCTTCCAAATTACTGCTAATTCAGCAGCTAAAAACAACACAAATGTATTATTTCAAAGTTCTGTAGATTAGAAGTATTGTCAAGATTTTGCCCAGTCTGAGATCTTATCTGGAGGCTCTGGGAGAAAATCTGTTTCCATGTTCACTCAGGTTGTTGACAAAATTTAGTTACTTGAAGCAGTGGGACTAAGGTCCTTATGTCTTGCAGACTATCAGTCTGCAACTTCTCTCAGATTGTTAATGCCTCCTGCATTTTTGTCATTTTGGTCCTTTCATCTTCAAAGAGAACAATGGCAGGTTAAATCCCTCTTTGACTTTTATTTCTGCCCTATCTTTTTTATTCCAAATGGAAAAAGTTCTCTGCTTTTAAAGGCTCATGTGATTAGGTTGAGCCCACCAAGGTAATCCAGGATAATCTCCCTATTTTAAGGTCCATTAATTTAATTACATTCATTTTCCCTGTAATAATGCATATTCACAGGATCTAGGGATTAAGGCACGAATATCTTTAGTAAGTAATTCTGCCTATCCACTTGCTGACTCCCAAAGATTCATGTCCCTCCAAAATGCAAAGTATGTTCATCCCATTCTAAATCCCTAAAGGTCTCCTCCCATTACAGTATCAACTCAAATCCCAAATCACATCTAAATCTCATCAGCTCAGAAATTCCAAATCTCATCATCTAAAGAATCTAATAAAATCATGTGCATCATGAGGCTGAAGTTCTTGGTGCAATCTATCAAACACAGCAGCTGGGGCACAATTCCTCTCCGTCTATGAAGCTATGAAACTAAATTCATAACTTATCTGCTCCCAACATTCAGTAGTAGGACGTGCATAGGCAGCAGTCACAGATATCCTTATTTAAAAAGTGGGAAAATGGAGAATAAAATAGAGTCAGCAGTCCAAAGCTTTTTTAAACTGAAAGCAAGCAAACTACTTTAGGTTTCAAAGTTTGGGAATAATTTTCCTTGGTTCTCCACTCAGTCCTCTGGTCTCTTGGCTTCATCTTTGGAGTCATTATTCCTTCTTTATGAAAGTTGGTACATATTTAATGCTGAGTATTTTTATCAGCCTGGTATATTTATCCTGCTGGTAGAATTTTGGAGGCTACAGGAGAGTCACTCCAATAGACAGAAGCCATGTCCAGTTTTGAGATAATCCTATCTCTGTTTGGTTTCTGTTGAGATGACTGAAAGACAAACTTAAACTTTCCATGGGATCCTGCTTTGATTGAGGGAATGTGTGAGTCACATCCTAGATCTCTTCAAAGAGCCTTTTGTGTAACTGAACACTTGCACCTATTGTCCTATGGATAGGCTGAGAATTTCCCAAATCTTCATGTTCTGGTTTCTTTTAGTTGAATAGTTCTTCCCTTAATTTATATCATTCCTCTTGCATTTTACTATAAACAGCAAGGAGAAACTTATAACACTTTGCTTGGCAATCTCTCCAGCTAAATATCCTAGTTCATTATTCACAAATTCTGCTTTCCACATAATCTCAGGAAACCATTACACTCAGCTTTCTGACACTAAATAACAAGGGTCCTCTTTCTCAAGTTTCTAATAACATATTCCTCAGTTATTTCTGAGTGCTCACCAGAAGTGTCCTTGAAGTCCAGATTTCTATGGACAGTCGGTTAACAGAGATTTAGGCTTTCTCTAAGGTGATTTGAAATTTCTCATAATTCTCATTACTTCCTTCTGAATCAATTGGTGTGGCATGATGAATTCTAGGGACTTCCTGACCTCATTTCAACTGCAGCAGATAACCCCAGTAAGATGAAATATTTCTGCAGTGCTGAGGAGTGCTCAGTACGTGAACTCTGTCTGCCAGACTTCTGTATAATGACTTGCTAAGGAAGAACTTACTAAGAAATTATCTTCCATGTATGTTTTTGGACATAAATCTACCTGGCATTCTAAACAATGGGGAAGGTAAGAAATAGCCATTCAACAAATGTTGAAGCAGAACTAAAACTGCCAATCTTCTCCTCAGGTGTGTTAGAAAAACCATCTGGTTGTGTCTTCAAAGAGTGTTTTCCCCAGAGTAATTTAGGTGAGAACCAGTAAGCGAAGTGAAAGGATCTGTCACCTATTCTGTGAACAAGATGACATGTTGTTCATCAGATAACAAGCACATGCCAATTCAAATGCAAAATTGGGCACATCAGGAAATGTAAAATTGATATTGGGCATGGGGGAGAAAGAATGCAGATGAGTTTTTTTTTTTTTTTAACTCGAATAGCTGATGAGTAGAGAGATGAAGACAGAATTTAAAATTTTTCAATTAAACAGCTGCTGCATCAAACACCTCTATCATAGAAAACTTCACCATTTCAATAAAACTTTCAGGAACACTGTTGCAAAAGTACAGTCTGCAATAAAAATAAGCCATTGTATTTGTCGTGTTAATGAACCATTTTAAAGGAAATGTGTTTTGTTTATAAGTAATCTCATGAAAAACTCTAGAATATATAGGCCATTTAATAGAAAAATCTCAAGACTAAAATACTTGATCCTTGACATACAAATTTATTTATTTAGTCATCCAACCAATTTATTTTTATATCACTCTCCTTCTAAGAAATGCCTATTGGTTCCCCCTTGCCTGTAATACAGACTTCAAGGTTCTAGTCTTTATTGTATGCCCTCAGTCTTGTGTTTACTTAAACCTTCTGACATACCCTGACAAACAGCTGTATGGAGTATCTCATGAATCCACAAATAAGCCATTTCTCTGCCTTTGTGTGTGCTCTATTCTGTCTGGAATGATGTTCTCAGGCCAATTGGTTTGACCTATGTTAAATATTAACACCCTACCTCCAAGACTACTTCAGTAATCTCAAACTCAATTAATAATTTCTGTTTCTCTGTACTATTAGCATATTTTTATTACCTCTCTTATGGATTTAATGCATATTTTGAGTGTAACACCAAACCAATAGGAATGAGCATTGTCTTTGGGGTTAGATAACTCATGGTTCAAATACTGGCCCCATCATATATTAGCTTTATGACCTGAAAAAGTCTTACTTTTCTTCCTCATAAACTAAAATGATTAATGCCTATGTTACAGGAAACACTGAGAATATTAAATGGATACATATATAAAAGCCATCGCACCCAGCTGTTAGTTTACTCTCAATACATGTGCTTTTCTTCAAACTTCCACAGCACTATAAGTATGTAATGTATATAACCCTAGTCTCACCTGTCTGTGACTACAAAATAAACCTACACTTCATTTTTGTAAGCCCATGTTTTTATGACATAAGCTCCCGCTAGCTTATTTTCTAGAAATAAGTCCCACTCAGTGTCTTATTCTGTTACTTCCTTTAGTTCCTAAGGGGGAAATGAATGAATGAATCAAGCATTTATTTCATATAGGTGGTAGGTGTTTTAGATATATGATTTGTGTGTATTTGAAAACTAGTGTTCTGGAGACCAAGGGGGAGTAAAGTTTAATCAGCATAAGAGAGACTAGTGTGTTTGTCGTTTATCTTGAAAGGATAAGTGGGCATTACTTGTGCACCAGATTCGGTCACAGTCAAAACATTTCTAAGAATTCACTTGGGAATCTCCAGGAATCATACTTCCCTTCCCTTCATGTCGGCTTCTTACACTGAAAGTTGCAGAGGGAATATTTTCTTAAGTATACAAAAGATTTTTAAAACTACCAGGCAGTTTAATAGAGAGAAATGAATATTTTAGAAAATACACATCAGGAGATGCTTTTGTATTTCTGTGTCATAACTTCATATTTCTTTCTTTTTACTACTATCTTTATGTGATCAAGTCAAACAAACTCCAACAAGAAATTTTAAGATAACTAAAAGGTGTTTCCAGAATTTCCAAATTGAGTAAGTTGCTATGAAAAGGTAAAAAAACAAACAAACTGGAGACAGAATTTGGAAGGGGAAAGTAAAATAACGGTGAGTATTTTACTTTAGCGTATGTCTACCTACTCATTCCTACCTATTCTTTTCATTTCTAAGGGACTATAGCCATAATCAAACATAACTGAACCTTTCATTATCTGTCATCTTACCAATTTCTTACTCTCTTTCATCTCAAACTTATTTTGATTATAACATACTGACTTTTAACATATTGCTTAACTAACAATTTTTTTAATAACATTGGTCACTCTGGGAATATCTTTCAGCCTAATTATATCCTTTCATTCTCATATTTTATTTTCCTTGACTCAGAACTGTGACAGACAAGTTATCTGTCATTTCTGTTTTCACAGTATACATTATACATAGTTTATTCTATTTTCTTACATTTTAATAAAACTGACATTCCTAAACCAAAAGTAATTGTCTTGGTTACCAAATAGTCTCATCACTGTTGCAAATAGTCCCTTACCACCTCTAGTTAAATTTAATTATATATTTTGTTCTTGTTCTCCAGATCTTCCTTGATATCTAGTATTCTAATTGACATCTTTTTCCCCTCCTTTTTCAATAACATCAAACACCAAGGAGAATTGAATTAGTGTTTTCATGGGATGAGACACAAATACACTATCAAGCTCAAACTTCTGGCCTGCAGCCATTATTGACATCATTCTCATCATTGTCTGTGAAGCACTAATCTAGAAGCTTTGGGGATTTGCAAAAGAATCAGGAATCTCTACAACTAACCCAGATGACCGAACATATAAGGGAAAAGCAAGAAAAAAAGCAACTTCAAAAGAAACATATTTAGCTGTTATAATTAATAAAGAGATGATTGAGGGGAAAAAAAGCATGATGCATAGAGACCTTTCCTAAAAGAAGATAATTAAATAAGATTGCATTTAACCTTTGTTAGATAGTGATTTAGTATGGAGGGAAAAAAAGATATTTCAGGTAAGTGGATGAAGAAGAGAGGTATAATTACAGAAACTCACATGTGGTAGAGAGAATATTTTCATTTTCATGAAATATGGGAAGAAGAGATCAGTGATAAAGTGTACTGATAGAAATTTTTGCTTTCAGTTTGCTGACTGATGCTGACTTAGTAAGTGCTCAGAATGTACTTGCTGGTTTTGTTAGATAACAGGGAGGGAAGAATTTTCAGATCTCCTCCATAGAGGAAAGGAGCAAATGGATCTGTGGTTCATTACAAAACATGCTTTCCCTCCCTAAATCTATGCCCTGGAAATGTGTGTTTTCATCTCTTCTCATCAAGAAAGGGAGGGAATTTCTCCACCCCTTAAATCTGGGCTTAACTTGAGACTAACCAGCAGAATGCACAGAAATAATATCATGCTAGGTTTGAACATTTTCATCCTTATTCTTAGAATTTGATGAAACTACCATGTGGGCAAGCTCCTGCTGGAAGAAAAAAGTCACAGAATTCATTGACCCTGTTGCCCCAATCAACAATGAACAGGGCAATGAATCCCCAGAAGAAGAACTTTCTGGCTGGCTTACAGGTAACTAGACTCACAAGTCAGCCTGGCTGAGATTAGAACTGGCCACCTGAGTCCAGACAAACTGCTGACCCACAGAAGAGTAAGTTAAATAAATTGCCACAATTTTAAGTCTCTTAATCAGATGATAATTTAAATCAAAATAAAATTATTCTGCATCAGCTGATGAACTATAAAGGTAAAGTTTAAATGCCTTATTTGAACAAATATTTATATTTATATATATGTTTATATAATACTCCTGTTTTATATAGTGAATCAGAGTAATAAAATAAACATAAATCTTTGCCCTTGTGGAGTTTATATTCTAGAAGGAGTGATGCATAGTAAACAAAGAAAGTAATACTTAAAATATGTCAGATGTTGATAAATTTATGACAAAAATTAAACTAGGGAATATCATTAGGAATCATCGTAGGGAGGTGGGAAGGAAATGTGGTTTTATTTAAAGTAGTATTTTGACTTTGAGCAACATACACACACACACACACACACACACACATATACATATAGAGAGAGGGAGATGTATCCTCACCCAAATGTGGTTCAGATATCAAGACTGTTGACATTCCATACCCCAAGATAATTTGAGAGAAAGTTTATCAATCACAGAAGGACTCTCAGAGGAAAGAAGAGTGGGAAGAAGAAGGCTTGGACTACCTTTATGAAGGTAGAGGAATTAGGTTAGGTCTTTTAAAGTGCTAGAGGGTAGAACTGGGGACAGTTCCCATATACAAGCTGGAGATTTGTAAGGCTTAAATTTCCCATAGAGACCAGAAAAGGAGGCATGCATGGGCTTTCTTGTTAGCCTGTCCAAATGTGGGGCCAAAGAGGAACACAAGTGAAAGTTTTAAAAGAAGTCAGTAGTGAAACATGGAAAAATGAAGTCAGACTCTTTATTACTGATGATCAGGAAGGGCCTTTCTAAGAATGTGACATTTGAGAAGAGACTTAGAGGATTTGAAGTGTAGTATAAAAAAAAGTTTGGTCTTTGTCTCAGGTTTCTGACACAGAACTTCTAAAACCCCTGGAATTTCCTGTGTCATTGGAGTGTCTCTGTTACGCTTATGAGGTGGCTTATGGTGGACCACTGGATAGCTTCTGGATGGGACTGGGCACCAGAAAGATCAGCTATGTGGTAAATGGGTTGGGACTTTTGGTCATCCCAAAACTACATCAAGAGGAAGGAGGCCTGAAATTGAGTTCAATCACATGGCTGATGATTTCATCAATCATATCTATTTAACAAAGCTCTAATAAAAATTCTGGATACTGAGGTTCAGTAGAGCTTCCTGCTTGTGAACAAATGGATGTACTAGAAAGGTGATACAGCACCCTGAAACCATGGGGAAAAGGCATTGGAAGCTGTACATTTGGGACCCTCCCAGACCTCACCCTATGTATAGTGCTTTTCTATGTTCTGTGAGTCATTCTTATTATTGAATCTTAGGGAGTAGGGGAAACCCTTGAATTTATAGCCAGAAGTACACATGACCTAGCTACCCCTGAAGCATAGCTGCCATCTGAAATAAGAATGGTCTTATGAAGAAATGAACTCAACTTGTTGGTTTTGATGTTAACTCCAGGTAGATAGCATCAGAATTATGTTATGCCCAGTTAGTGTTACACCAGTTGGATTTTTACCAGATTATGAGGGGATAATGTTGTATAGAAGGAAGAATAAAGAGCTTCCCATAGAGAACAAGAGAATCAAAAACCTTGAGGTTGGAGTGTGCTTGATGTGCTCCAGTAATACCAACTATGTTACTGTGGCTAAAAGGTATAGGGAAACTAGATGAGTAATTCCTGAGATCAGAGAGGTAGAAGGAGATCAGAACTTGTGGGACCTCATGGGCCATTTTGCCTTTTACTTTGAGTTATACCATGGAGTTTGTTTTTTTTTTTTAATATGTGGAAATTCTTTTTTTTTTAATTTTACAAAATTTATTTATTTATTTATTGGCTGCATTGGATCTTCATTGCTTCACAGGCTTTCTCTAGTTGCAGCAAGCAGGGGCTACTCTTCATTGTGGTGCCTGTGCTTCTCATTGAGGTGGCTTCTCTTGCTGTGGAGCACAGGCTCTAGGTGCACGGGCTTTAGTAGTTGTGACTCATGGGCTCTAGAGCAGAGGCTCAGTAGTTGTGATGTGTGGGCTTAGTTGCTCCGTGGCCTGTGGGATCTTCCTGGACCAAGGCTCAAACCTGTGTCCCCTGCATTGAGAGGCAGATTCTTAACCATTGCACCACCAGGGAAGTCCCAAGTTATACCATAGAGTTATGATTAGAGAAGAAACATGACTTGACCTAAAAAATACTGGAATGACGGCTTTTGTGTGTTTGTTTAGGTAGCTAGAAATAAATAGAGATATCTGTTGGAGTGATATCACAATAATAAGACAAAGGACAATAATGACTTGGCCAAGATATACCTGATGTGATGAGAAGAGTTCAAATTCAAGATATATTTTAAAGAGAGAAGGGGAAAAAAGATTTTCTGATGAATTAAACATAGAATATAAGGAAAGAGTGATGTTAAGATCCTAGAACCTGTTTTTGCACCTTTTAATTAAGGCTCAGTTGTTGTTGAGTGGTAACTTCATCCTTCAGAAAGGGCCTGGAAGATTCAGAATACCATCCCATATCACCTGTATCCAGCCTGGGCTATACTGTCATTTTAGTGTCAATTCTCTGATTTAAACTCATATCTGTCTTATTTATTGACATGATCCAGATTCAGCAATACAATTAGATAATAGTCCCCTGTCCTAAAAATATGTGTATATATAACAAATTATTTAAATATACTGAACTTTTTCCCCCAAGGGATATGTTATCAAATTAATTTTACTTCAAAATTATTAATTAGAAATATAGTATTATTTTATTATTGTAATTAGTTTTATATCTCAATAAAAGTCTCACTATAAAAACAAATGCATAGGGACCTCCCCAGTTGTCCAATGGTTAAGACTCTGTGCTCCCAATACAGCAGGCCCATGTTCAGTCCCTGGTCAGGGAACTAGATTCCACATACTAAGATTCGGTGCAGCCAAATAAATAATAAATAAAAAAATATTTTAAAACAAAAAACAAATGCATAGTTAAAAAATTATTTCCCCATAGAAAAGATTTCTTACAATTATTTGGTGACACTAAGTTACCCTGCCTATATTTTGGGAAAATTATCTTTCCTGAAATTGCACACTCATATTCTACAATAGCTCAGTAACATGTGCAAAATACTTACATAAATTTTAAAGAAAAAATATTAAGAATTTCTGGATCTTAGAGTACTATTTTAATCTCTTGTTCAGATTTTGATCAGTGACAAGCTACACTCTTAGTTCTTTTATTATCTCTGTTGTAAAATACAGAAATATATTACATGATTAATTTGGTGTTACTGAACAAAGTACTCTAATCAATATCGTGTCTCATTTGTGTTTTCTGATTGTGATTCAGAATAATCAGCTGTATTGGTAAATAGTGCTACATATATGAATTTTCTCCTAGTTCCCTCTTGAACCCCTCCAAATACACACACACACACACACACATGCATATACAATCAGTAAATAGAGGAGACATTCATTTTCACCCAAATAATTTAATGCACCCTGATATTTCAGTGAAAGGTTAATTCATCATGTCTACTGTAACAGTTAAAAGAGCAAGAGCCAGCATAATATGTTCTAGACCCTATTATTTCTTGATAATTGTACTCATGTCTATTCTCCTTTAGGAATCATGTAGTGATTATGAAGAGTATTATCAAGTGGGGATTAAAAGAATAATAATAATTACAGTAGCTAATTTACATGGTTTACAACATGACATGTTTTAACATAAAATCCTCATTTCTGACTTTTAATCTTCTCTAATGTTACACTTTATTAACATAATTTTTACCTTTTTCTTCACTTTTGCATACAAAGATAACTGCCTCTTTCTTTGTAGAAGGATCATAATATATAGCTCCAGACCTTTTTAGTATCATTCTTTTGTAACATTTCTTAAATTGAATAATGGCTTTGAACTTTTCTAGAAGAAAGCCTAGAGGCACATGAAAGAGAAAACAAATTTTTTAAAATGCCAACTTTATTTACTATTTGTGAGAAGTACAAAATTTGAAATAAAACAAACAAGTAGGTAGTTTTCACAGTAATGAAAATTCCAAAGCTAGAAATCAGAAGACTTGGATCCATGCCGTCCATTTTCTCCTTAGATATAATACTCCTGTTGCACAGGAAGATTAGAATAAAATTATTTACATTAAACAATATGTGAGAGTCCTTTGGAAATGCTAAGGTGCTACATAATGTATTGTTTAATTATTCAAATCAATATTAAGGAATTTCTATTAATAATAAAATTATCTTTGATAATTCAAAAGTATGTTATACTATATTTAGACAAAGCACTGGGCAAGGTGCTTTGGCAAATCCAACATGAAGAAAATGCCACTCTTCCTGACAAGTTATTCACAATCAAATGGAAAGACATCATACACAAAATTAATGTTGAAATGAGTAGGATTAATTAAATGATGTATTAATTGCAGAGTTCTAAAGAGACAAAGAATAGCAGTAACTCAGAACATAGCACTAGTAAAGTTTCATGGGAAAGGTAATTTATAGGGTATGGCATTATAAATTCCTTTATTACAATGTCAAAATTTTAAGATACAAATGTGGGAAGTATTTTTTAGGCAATATTTCACTACTGTGGTGAGGATGTTGAATAATACCATAAATAAGCCAAGAACTGTGAAGGATTTAGATTTTAAACCGCTTGCAAGCTAACAGGTTAGCTTACTATGGTTTCAAGAATGCCAGAAGACACAAGACTCCTGGCTCAGATACAAAATACTTTATTACTTGTGGCACAGCAGGCAGCACGTGCTTCATGTTCTTATTGGTTCCTTTTACCCACTGTGTCTCATGGAAATAATGTAGCATAGTCCATGTGGTTGCTGACACTTGTAGATCATTTGCCTCCCAACTAAGAAACTTTGGGCTTAGGAAAAACTCCTAGACTATAAGGGGACTGCTAGAAAATCTACCTAATCTGTGTGCCAGAGGAAGGCATTATCTTTATTATTCTGCATAGGAAACAAATCTGCTGTTGCCCCAGAGGGAGACACGTCTTTATTATCCTAGGCTGTTTGCTATACAAACATCCTTGAAAACATAGTCTAGAACCAAACACAAAAGCTATCAGAAGATGTGCAGAAGTGTGAGGGTCAAGTGGAGAACTGTCACATAATACACACAGACACACATGTGCGCGTGCATGCACACAAAAACATACTTATAAGCAATAAACTTAAAGTGAGGAGAAAATTTACAGATATTGCTTATTCTGCCATTTTCTGCTAGAGACCTAATTTTAACCCCAAAATAAGAAGATTGAATTTGATGAATACCCTGCATAATGTCTTTATTTTAATGTTAACATTTTTTTAAATTCATTCCTTATTACATCCAATCCTTCCCTTATTGCATCTGGTCCCATCAATATGTAAATATTGGTTACCTAGATTTTGTTAGTAAAATTTAATAAAAAGAAAGTTTGATCTTCTGTGTGTGTGTGTATATGAGAATTCAAATTTAGGAAAAAGAGGGGGGCAATAATGAAGCGTGATTTGGCACTGGGAAAATCAGAAGGCATTTCCCTTTCCCTACAGAAAACCGAATCTGACTTTCTACAGGTTGTTGCAGGATTTTACAGAGGGAAGCAAGACACCGAGGCTGTATGCAGGAAGCCGCGCTTATTTGTGCCGGCACAGGCCCAGGGGATTCATATCCAAAGGCTGAGGCCTGAACAAAGCAGGGCTTTTTCTTTTATACCTTTTGTTAAGCTCCTATACATTAGGCTTTCTTTGTCCCTCAAATAAGGTAACAAGGAAGGTAGTAAGTGATTTGACTGGATAATTTTCTTTCATGGCCTCTGGGCCATTTTAGAGTTACAAGGGCTACATAGTAACAGGGGTAGGCAGGAAACATATAAGAGGAGTTGGGACTAAGCAGGCACATATAGATAACAACTAGACCCAGCTACATTCTCTCTGTTTGAGTTATGGCCTCTGGGTCCTAAAGCTCCTAGAGTTCCCACCACAAGATAGCTTTCCTTCCATTTTGAGAAGAGAGCTGTTAGATATCTGAAAATCAGCTTGGTTCTGGTTGTTCTCCACCACAGGCCTTACTCTTCTGCACATATTTTTCAGGATCTATCTAAGAGATCAGAGAGAGGGCCTTAGGAAAGTTATATCCAAATCACTCAGATCTCACAGAATTAACAACTCTGAATGCCCAAAGCTACTTAGGAAATTTTTTAAAGAAATTGACTGCAAGTAAAGAACACTCCCCTACAGCAGCAAAAAAAAGAAAAAAGAAAAACAATCTTTAATCTCATACAAAAAAGGTATAAAGTTAGATATTATAGAGCTGGTATGGGAGTTCAGCAATAGTATTAGGGACCCCGGCTCTTTCTTTCTACTCCACTTTTCTTAGTATTTGTGCGTTCATCCTCAAGCTTACCATCTTATGGCTGCAGGACTCTTGCTGCAATAACATTTGGTGCATATTCATTTTTTTTTTTTTGGTGCATATTCATTTTAAGAGGGAAAACAATTGTGGGAGGAATGTATCAGGAAATAGGACATTTTCTCAGCTTCTATCTCATTGGTCAGAACATTGGAATAATGTCATCACTCTCTGCAAAGGAATACTAGTTGGCAAAGTTCTGTCAAATAAAACTGAGGTTTCCTTGGTAAGGAAATAGGAAAAAAATTTAATATGTGGTCAACTAACAATGTCTGCCACAAACATTTCCTGTACCCAGAATAAGGATTTCTCTTAAGAACAATAAAGAAATAAACAAATGGCTACAACTTGAGAATGGAGGTTATTTGAATAATTTTGAGACCAAAGACCAAGTGGAAACTGTCATTCTTGCTTTAGGCTACAAGGAACTAGATGGATTTTCTCACATTCTTGCTCAGTAATATTTGCACTTACATTCTCTCCCTGCCCCATACCTTAAAGAAATAGTTATGTTCATCTTAAGCAAATTTCTTCACCTTTTCACCAGATCCTGTCTCTTCTCACTTTTCAAACCATTTTTCTCTAGCAATCCTTCCCTTTTGCCATAAACACTCTCCTGGATTGTTTCTAACAGCAAAGAACAAACAAACAAACACATGAACAAATGCCTTTGTTTGAATCCAATTTCCTGCCAGGTATAGCCCCAATTGTTTTGTATGTCAAAACAATTGTTTATCCTCACGACTTCCAATTACATTTTCCTGTTTTCTCTTAAACTCATTTCCACCAAATATTCCTGCTTTAATTCCAACAAAACTCCTTTTGTCAATAATGCACTCAATGATTTCCAGGTTGCTAAATTCAGTGAACAGTCCCTAGTTCTATATTGATTTATCATCATTATTTAATACAATTGATCTTTCTCTCATTTTCAGTACATATTCTTTTCTTGATCTTAAGAACACAACACCCCTGCTGTCCCTCTTACTTCACTGGCCACTCCATCTTATCGCCTTTGCTGGTTTTTTACTCTTCTCCCTGGACCTCATGATGGTGGAATTGTATATGTCAATTCACAGGAAGGAAACCATTGATTAAATGAGCATCACACTACTATGTATTCAGACACGTTTAAAAGAATGCTCTAGAAGGTGTTCTAGGCTGTAAAAAGATCCTTCACATTCCCCATGACAACAAATTAGCATACATTTTTCTAGCATTTTAATGCAGATATCTGGTCTATTTTTTAATTATTTTCCAGGGCTGACCTCTTCCCACTTTTCCATAAATCTAATATTAAGTATGAGCACAGCCTAACATAACTCTGGTGAGCTAATGAGGGCCTCACCTGGAATTGCTTTGGTATCTCACATACTGGTCATGGAGTAGATGGTGGCAAATAGAATCCTTTGTTTATAAATCAACCCCAATATACAGCTTTAATATCTATCCCTTATTATGTGGCCATTAATTTTGAAAGGCTAGATTCAGGTCTTTGATATCTACCTCAGTTTTCAACTTGCTCTAGAACTGAGCTTGGAGAGCTGAGTAATCTTCACACAAAAATTTGATTTCTGCCAGCTTCTTTCACTGTAAGAAGACTCCATTTATAATAATAATCCTTATATTAATTATATCACTGAGAAATTTCTGCAGTGTTCTCAATTCTAAGCCCTCAGAATAGAACATAGATATTGATTCTGTGGAAATTATTATTAGAATGTTGCATGTTTCCTTGAATATAGGTACAACTATTTGTACAACTATTACAGTGGACCCACACTTTTCTTTTCTATAGATTTTCTTTGTCCCATTTGATTGAAAATAGTTTTCTCCTGCCCATTTGGAGTTCATCTTCACAGCCAAATAGGATTTTGCTTTTGTTCTTCACCTTAAGATCTGGTATGTATATAATCATTCATGCTTATAAAACACTGAATCAAAGACACAGGATTTTTAAAAAATTGTCTCAAAAAGAAACATAAAGTAGTCAAAATGGTAAATATCAGTCATCCAGAAATCCCAGGAATTATGCCAGGACTCATTTTTCCTACTTTAGCTAGATTCATTATTAGTATATTACAAAATTTTAGAGACAAAATAGTGAATAATTTCCATTGCATCCATGGCATCCTTCTCCCATCCCCATTTCTCTTGTGCCAGACTTTAGTTTGGGGATCCATATAGTTTTATGGAGACTGGCTCCTCTTCTGACTTCAGTGGTGGGACTTATGTAACACAGCTAAGCCAGTGTTATGGGCTGAATTTTGCAAGTCCAGAGTACCTCTCAGGATTTTGGCGGGGAGGGAATATGGTGAAGTAAATACCCCCTCTTTCTAACTGACAATGAGGAAAGATGTAATCCTAAGTGCTGGTGGCATTTATCTTAGTATCACAATGGGAGCCTTAGGATGAAACCAACCTTGCAAAGGCAGAATGTTGCAAACATGCTAGGTCTACCTGTAGATATTTAAGTTGTGTGAGCCAGTAAATAATCTGCACTTAAGCCATATGAAATTACTAATTTGACCATTTTTATCATAAAAAAGACAAGCTCATGTTGATCAAGCCAATGTACTGCTTAATCCAGAATATCTGTTATAAGCTAATAAAACTGTCTAGACTGAAAAGATAGGCACATAAAATTCTATGCCTTTGAGAATTTTTAACTTGTTAAACTACTGCCAAAACAAATTTATAAATTAAAAATTAAATTATAAATTCAATTAAATTATAAGTTAAAGTAAAAAATATTAATTATTCAAGGAGTATATTGATACCAGTGGAGTTTTTGATGAAAGATTTCAAAAGGAGTTTTTTGGATATAGAGATACAAAGAAAGTTATAGGAAGATGTACAAGTAAATGTATTACTCTTAATGTAAACTTCAATTTCTTCCTTCATATCAGGTGGCTCTCTGCTTTTCACTCATTCTTTAATTCATTAAACAAATATTTATTAAACCTTTCCCATGTATCAGGCACAGTGAAACTCATAGGTAGGGAGAGGTAAACAAAATGCATGATGCACAAAGTCCCTGGCCAAAGTTATTGCCTAGAGGAGTGAGATATTAAGAAAACAATTACAAACATACATAAATACAGACATAAAACTCCTTGTAGTAATTAACCCTTTTCCACTTGAAGAAGCTCTTGTTAACCTATCTCTGATTCAGCAGTCTTAGGATGAGCAAAGTACTCTGGCTGGGTAATCAGAACCCATGCCTTGCCTGTAACTATGGTTCATGGACATGTGATCCAAACTGAGGTGATAGCAAGCGCTCTCCAACTCTTTACCAGAGCCAATCATGAGGAAATGCTCTCTTTTCTTAATACCTTTGTCTGTAATGAGGATTTATGCCTAGGACTGCTGGAAGTCTTTTACAGATCACACAGGGAAATATTAATGGAGAATAAAATCAATACAAAAGAAAGCAGCAGAGATGGACAACCTTGATGATATTTTTTGAATTTCTGTCCCAATTGTCATGTAACATTATGTTTTCTACTTTTTTTTTAGATGCATGTAGTTCAAGTTATTTAGATCAAAGCTGTTGATAACCAACACACCTCTTTCTTCACTTGGGAATCTGCACAACATCTGTCAAAAAGTCAAAATGCCTTTTTTCTCCTAGAAATTTTTATGTCCCAACAGTATCCTATGTTTAAGTCTATCACTGACTGTCACAACTTGCATTGCCATTATCTATTTTTATCTTATGCTGTGTTAGAATCTAATAATTTAATAATATTTAATTATTGTATAGTACAATCTCTCATTTAACTGACTATATCTGGTACATAGTACATGCTAGTGTTTATTAAGGAATGAATAATTACTCAAAACATAAAATATATGATTACTGACATGCTAATGGTTTAATATACTGTAAAGCACTTAAATTGGAATTTAATAAGACAAAATAAAATTTACCATTTTAGAATTCCAAAGGCAAGAAGTTTTGATTATATAATAAATCCCCAAATATGTAGGGTTTTTTTCATAATTCACAAATTCCTCTCATAAATAATTTTCCCATTTTATCTTCACAATAAGCCTTCAGAATAAGCAAGGGTCATATCTTCATTTTGTACAATTAGATACTGAAGTTTAGAGGGATTAGGTGACTTATTCAAAGAAATATTTATAGTAAGTAGCAGACCCAGAATTAGAAACTAGATATATTATATATTTATAAGATATCTTCAATAGTAAAACCAACTGGATTTCTATTTCTTTTTCTGTTGCCTATATTCCTACTGGCAGTCTGTGATGAATGATAATTTCTCCAAATACATATGGGTAGCAGGGTCTTCTCAGCCAGGGTATTTCAGAGAATCATGTATAACTGATATGTAAATAGTAAATACCCTCCTATTTGTGGTATTTAGCCACATTTCCTGACTTTGAAGGACTAAAAAATTTCTATAGGAAATACCTCAAAACTTGTTCACAAGTTTAAGTATAGAGATATCATTTAGGAAGAGTTAGAATGTGTCCCAATGGAAATGATAATAAATAACAGAAGGGACTAGGAACAGGGGAGCGGGGGGAGAGAGAGAGAGAGAGAGAAACACATATGAAAATAAAAAGTGTGGCATTATGTACTTGAACCAGTAGCAGGGACTAAGGAGAAGTGAGCAGTTTCTCAAAGTACAAGAATGAACTTTGTACCTGATTCCCCCAGTCCAGACCCTAAGTCTCTTATGAGCCCTTGGAGAGAAACCAATGTTTAGCAAAACCCTGTCTCTAGTGCTCCACTTTTTTTTTCCCCTGTGGATCTCTCTTCTCTCTGCCTCCTTCTAGCAGATGGAGAGCAAGAGGGGCAGGGGAGGTCACAATTAGCTCCTGACTACCATGTGGATGTCCTGAAGAGGGTGGCAGTGTCTGTGTGAATCACATAAGAGAATTGGGAATCCAGAGCTAGAAACTGAAACACAAAAAGAGCAGCAAAAGGAAGATCAGCAGCCCCCAAGGGTGTGGGAGGCCAACGTGGATTACTGCCTGTATTAAATGTTGGGTCCGTCACCCAAGCAGGAGCCAAAATAGCAGTGTTCTAAATAAGGTAAAAGCTTGTTGTCTACCCATATAATGGCATAAGCCATAAACATAAGTTTAAGGCTTGGATAGTGACTTCACAGCAGAACTTTTAATTTTGTTCTGCTGTCCTTAGGCAGTAACACGTGATCCACATGGCTTTTTAGTTCTTCCACACTTTAACTAGGTCATGTGGCAAGGAGGAAAGAGGATAGGAAAGGAATAAAGTATGCCTTGAAATTTGCATATATTCCTTATATAATTCATATATCATTAGCCAAAACTTAGTCACACAGTCACACATGGTTTAAAGAAAAGCTAGGGAATGCTGTCTTTATTATGGACAGCCATATGATTCTGCTAATAATTGAAGATATTATTACATTGAGAGTGAAGAGAAACAGTTATTAGGGGATTTACTAGGAGTCTCTGCCACAATGCTGTTGTACGGGAAACTTAAGAAGAAAGTTGACAGGATCAGATTGGTGCAGGTGACATCAGTGTGGGCCGACAGAACAACAGAAGACAAAGGCTAAGAGGGAGAGCAGAAGCAGCAGCTAGAATAGACATCTGACAAAGGTCAGGGTCGATGCACATAATGTGTGAAACGACTTTGCCCTTAGAAGGATCCCAGAAAGATATTAAAGGGAAATGTCTTTCTCTTTGACAGATGAGAAAAAGCAAGCCATTTGTCGTAGATACTTAGACTTTTAAAGAGGCACACTGGGTTCCATAAGACAACAGAACCAAGGAGTCATTTTAGATACATGTGTATTAGAATTGTAATAGCATTTATATACAAAGGTAAACAATATTCATATGTAAATGCCATCACTTTGTGATTATAAATTTATATGTTTGAATTTTCCCATTGGTAATATGTGATGAGTAGACAGAATAATATAAAGTAAATATTAAATCCAGGATAAATATAGTTTTGGGGATGATGGAAAGAAGGGAGTCAGCTAAAACACCTAAAAGTGAATGAATCACAGGAGAAATAAAACTGATTCAAGACAAAGCTTGAAGAACAATTTTGAGGTAGGATTTAAATTGGTCCCTTTAAAAAATTGGACCTTAAGAAAACTCAGGGCGTGAAATCTGTGGAAGGGTCAGTAGTTGACCAATATCTTATATGTATCCAGGAGAGCAGCTTTGACTTGACCTTTGGGTTATATGTGAGTCTCAGCTAGAACAAGGTTCAGTATTTTTCTCAATTTCCAGAAGTCAGGAACCATGCAGGAAACAACAACAACAACAGTAGCAACTGGGTTCAGAGGCCAAAATGTGTTAAGTTCAACAAACTAGATTTTGTGTGCTGTACTGCCACATTCTTCTGATACTAGCAAGATTCTTCACACTGTAACCAAAAATGTTTTACTATAATTTGTTAAGTGGGTGAATGTATTACATAGTTCTCCAAGAACAGATGCAGAGGAAGAGATAATACAAATCCCCAACTCAAATTGAAATGGTGCAAATCCACTCAACATTCCTTAGTGAACTAAGGAATGTGTATCAATGGGCAGTATCACTTAGAAAGAACTCCCCCTCTTCGAGAATGACCCTGGATTATTTCAAAAGTTTCCAGAATTTTGAAGGCCAGGTCAGTCTTATTCCAGTAACAAAAGCATGTTGTAAACTTTCTATTGTCAGGTGTTTTCCATAAAACATGATAGGTAAGAGAGTATATTATGGAATCTTAAACTATTAGATTTGAACTGTGGTTTCACCGCTTGACTGGTGTGTGATTTGAGGCAAGTTACCTAAATGTTTTAGGTCTATTTATTTTTGCAATTTCAAAACACTTTAAAAGTAAATTTACTTCACAAGAGTGTTGAGAATATTTCACATGATGAAAAATTAACTAACCGTTTGCTAACTGTGTTATAAGCAACAAGTACATGCTTACATTATCATTACCCTCACAAAGAGCCAGCGGAGCTCTGTGTAATAGGACAGGATGATAATTCTGTAGCAAATTGAATCTGCAGTGAAGGACTTCCACATTCTCATTGCTGTAAATTAGAAGACTGTTTTGCCTTTACATGAAGTCCTTTCATCATAAGTTGTCTGCATCAACTTTCACTCTGATTTGGCAATGAGTCCAAAATTTTGCCGTTTCAAATTTTATCCCAATTTCCTGCAACTACTCTTACCTTCTACTCCATGAAGTTCTGAGGTGGTAGATGATACCTGAGAATTGGAAATATATTTTTTTAGACTAGTATATTTCTGATTCAGTTATAACTATCTAATTATCTGATCTGAATATTTTCCACTAACTGTTTTTGGAGGGGAGGGGACTTTTATAGATTTATTTCTAAAAATGAAATGTATTAATTTACTGAGACTGCTATGATAAATCTTCACAAATTGGTGGCATAAAACAATACAAATGTATTTTCTCAGATTTCTGGAAGCTAGAAGTCTGAAATTTAGCAGGGCTGTGTGCCCTCCATTCCTCTAAGGGAAAATTCATCCTTTGCCTCTTCCAGCTTCCGGTAGCTGCCCTGGCATTCCTGAGCTTGTGGTCACATCACTTCTGCCTCTACCTATATCTTCATGTTTCCCTCTCCTCTGTATCTCTGTTATTTCCCTTTGGCTCTCTCTTATAAATTATGTGTGATGGCATTTAGAGCTAACCCAGATAACCCAGGGCAGTCTCATCATCTCAAAATCCTTAATTTAATTACATCTGCAAAGTACCTTTTTCCAAATAAGGTAACATTTACAAATTCCAGCTATTAGGACTTGATGTCTTTGGCTATTATTCAAACTACTACAAACTGTTTAACATATACTTACCTTGGAGGCACTTCTTCAGGGTTAGATACCCCATTCTGACCTCATACTGCAGTTAGTGTGAATCTCATTTTTTATTTGTTTTGCTGGTTTAAATTTTTCGATTTTTTGAAATACATATACTTTTGGGAGTAAGTGTTATAAGTGAAATTGCTTTGTAGCAACTTCATCCACCATCCATATACCTTATCTTTGCCTTTAATATCAAAGTGTCCCAGAATTACTTGAAATACTGAACAAGACATTGCATGATGTAAATCAGGCAAACGAACAAAAATGAATGTGAATTTTCTGTCCCATTCACGCAAGTCGCAAAAATCACTGGTAGAAAATTGTGGAAGGTACAGAGAAACCACTTTCTATATATTTTGACTTAAGAGGAGATTCATATCCATGAAGAAATGGAACTATGGCTCTAGAAGTCGCTTTAAGAGCACCTTCCTCTTGGAGCTCCAGACTTTATGGAGACGCAGAAAACTGAGTCTTACAGTGCTTAAGTGGTTCAAAAAGGTTGGACAGGGCTTCCTAGGTGGCGCAGTGGTTAAGAATCCGCCTGCCAATGCAGAGGTCATGGGTTCGATCCCAGCTCCAGGAAGATCCCACATGCCGCGGAGCAACTAAGCCCGTGTGCCAAAAAAGAAAAAAAAAAAAAAAACAAACAAAAAGGTTGGACACCCAATCAGAGGGAGCAGTGGGGCTAGAAGCCAAGTTTCTGTGGTTCCAAAGTCAGTGCTCCATCCAGGCTTTGCTGGGAAAAGCTTACTACTTCATTAGATCAACTTCTCAATTTCTAAAATTGCCTGACACACCAAGGAATAATTCTGATTATTTATCACAAGTTAGGCTACGTATTACATTAAGAAAGAAAAAATAAAAATAAACACAAGAAAATTCACCAGAAATCTTCATCTAAAGGCTGCAAAAACACAAGAAAAAAAATCACTGTACTAAAGCAGAAGAAAAAATTCTCGATATTTTCCATTGTCATGGTAACAATGTACCAGTTTATCTATTCTTATCAAAATGTATGAATGCAGGATTCTGTTAGCAATAGATGGGGGACACAGCTGCTTAGTAAAGGTTAAGAAGCTGTACAAAATATATTTTTACCTGTTAACTGATTTGAATATTTTTTTCAATTGAGTTAAAAAATGCCAAGAAATAGAGCACTTCTTGTCATTGTTTAACTCAATTATAAATTCAAACTCACATTGATTGCAATAAAAGAGGTCAGTTGCTCTTCTGTTTTCATGAATACATTATTCCTGATTGATATACAATATTGCTCTCAGTTATTAGATTAACTATTCATAACCTCATGTATATGAAGCCAAGAGCCTGTCAAATTGGAACTAATAGAAAAAGTCTGATGGGGACAAATCAACAGGAGAAAAATAATGCCTGGCCGTTCTTCTCAAACCTTAAAGTACACAGGATTCACCTGGAGATCTTGTTCAAATGCAGATCCCAGATCCAGTTTCATGAATCAGGGGTGGAGTCTTAAATTCTGTAGTTCCAACAAGTTTTCAGGTGATGCTAATGTTGTTAGACCATGATTCAAGCTTCGGCTATTAAGGTGAGAGATTCCAAAAAAGGGTAGAAAAGTGCACAGAAGTGTGGGTAAAACAGAAATATGTTGTGTGTCACAGTTCTATTGATGATCAGAACTGTCTGGTGTATTTATGTTTGTGCAAGTCCAATGCCTCAGGTCTGACCAAGAGACACTGAAATTCTTTTCAACTAGACTGAATTTTAGACAAGGCTTCCTTCATGACTCTGGGCCTCAGACCTCTTGTTTTCTTTAGAGCACTTACTTTAGAAAACTTGTAACTGTAAATTCTTTTTCTGCCCCTTTGATATGTATGTAAATCTCCTCCCAGCCTCTTGTCAGTTTTACAACCCAGGAAATGTCTTTCCCAAGAATCTGGGGACCATCTCTTTGAAATGTAAAATGTAGAAGAAGATCTTAGCACTAGCTCCCTGTCTCTGTGTAAAGGTAAGAGGCTAACTTTGATTGACACCAATTAGCAAACACAGATGGCTTAAACACAGAGCAAAACATTTGCAAACATTCTTGCCAAAAATACTAAGTTCCATTGCCTCAAACTGAAAAATCTCAAGGTCCCCCATAGTTAACCATGCTGCACATCTCTTTCTCTAACACTGTACATTATCATTTTACTGATCGCAAACAGAACAAACAAACAGACCAATCCCAATATTCTTTTCATGTACCCAAACCTGTCACTTTGGTCTAATAGAGGAGAGCCACCTGGAAACCATTCTCCCCAATTACTAATTCATCACCATTTACTTTCCTCTTCAAATGAAAAACCCAGGCTCTCTAAATATCAATTTATGTTTGCCTAAAAGATGTCTGAGGCTCCATATTCCAAATTTCCACTTATACATAGCCCTGGTATCCTCCCATGTTTGTTTTATGAATCATCGCAGCTGATGTAATAAAATCATTTACTTTATATGCGCACAAGGATTACCTATCCATCTCTCTATAGATCTACCCATACATTCTTGCTGATATATTCATCTCAATATATGTCAGGAAAATAAAATTTACAGTTGGAAAAAAAAATCACCTAAATAGAGACTTTAATTCTTTTACTTCCAAACATATGTGATAGTTTTGTGTTATCAAATATTTTCTCCCTATCATGGTTTTCAGTATATTCTTGTATTTTATAGTACATTAAATATAACTAAATATTTGAAAACTACCTATATAAGGTGACTAGCACTGAGTACATAATACGAACATTTTTCTAAACAATTTACTGCAATCCTTACTATAATCTATAAATCAGGTAGATTATTATCATTATTTTACCCATTAAGGATTTTGAAGCACAGGGAGGTTAAGTAACTTGTCTAAGGTCTTATGCTGTCAGGGAGGAAGAAATTTTCCACTACCCTTCTAAATTCTTCTAGCTGGTCTAAGAATTAAGTTGTCAGGAGACAGGTTAACAGGAGAAAATCAAACAAAAGATTAATAACATGTACGCATGACAGAGACCTGGGAAAACTGAGTAACTTGTCAAAATGGCCAAATTCCTCACTTTAAATACCATCTTCAGCTAAAGACAAAAGAGGATGTTGCGGGTAGTGGTTTGGGACTTCAAGGGGAGGAAGGCAATTCACAGGGAGATGGAAAAGCAAATGTGTAGTAGACAAATGTTTGCTAGGCCATGCAGAGACAATGAGACAGAGTGAACTCTGATCTCCACACACCTGGCTCATATTCTTTGCGGGTATTTCTCGTGTTATATGTATTCCAGGAATAGGCCCTTCATCTAAATTCTTTTAGGCAGTTAATGGAAATGGATAGATATCAAAAAACTTCCCAGGTCTTCTCTTTCTTAAAATAAAAAGCAGTCTAAATTAATCCTTATGCCAAATAGACACATTTTGGGGTGGCAAATTTTGCTTCCCTATCCAGTTGCTAAGTGAAGAAACTTGAACCCAAGAATTCAACTCTTTGGATTGAGAATTTAACCATCAAATACTGTGTGAGATACAATGACCCCACATTTCTCCATGCACTGAAATTATTTGGAAATTGGAAATTATAGGCATTGCAGCTAGCCTTAACACTGGATACCTGCATTTTAACAAATGGTAGAGGAGTAAATCGAATTGAAAAACAGCTTAAATTTGTAGTAGTGCTTCAAATGCTTCTCTTGGTTCTCAAACAACTAATGAGAAAACACTGTACTATTATAACATACATTTAATATAATATCAATGTGTAATATATAACAGAAAATTTGTATTAACCTCTTTTTCTTTATATATGTATGTCATATGTAGATACACACACATATACATGGCCAATGCAGATATATATTCTTCTTGCTGAGATCATAAATATTTTGTCATAAATCTTTGGGATTAAAAAAAGGTTACAACATGACAGGCAGTAATTTTATAAAAATTTTGATTTGAAGCTCTCTTTTATATTATTTTCACCAATGATTAACTTAACTGACATCTAAAAGTTGATAGTCATGTCGTTTTTACTGAGATATATGAAGCATCTAATGATGCTTTTATTAGAAATTATATCTTAAAAGAATAAAAAAATCCACAGACTAGAAGAAAATATTCACAAAACACATATCTGATAAATGACTTGTATCCAAAATATATGAAGGACTCTTAAAATATATGAATGATGAGAAAACAAACTGATATAAACAGACATCTCACCAATCAAGATGCACAGATGACAAATAAACATATGAAAAGATGTTCAGAATCATGTCATTAGTGAATTTCAAATTAAAACAGTAAGATACCACTACACACCTATTGAATAGCTAAAATTAAAAATAAAAACAAAACAAAAACCTGACAATACCAAATGCTAGAGTGAATGTGGAGCAACAGGAGCTCTCATTCATTGCTGATGTGAATGCCAGTGAGTGTATCCGCTTTGGAAGACAGTTTGGCAGTTTCATACAAAGCTAAACCTAGTCTAACCATATGTTCCAGTTGTCGTATGCCTAATTTACCCAACTGAATTAAAAACTGTCTACACAAAAATCTAGACACAAGTAGTTATAGCAGTTTTGTAAAAAAAAAAAAAAAATGGCATAAAAGAAAGGTTGCAAAGAAAATGTCCTTCAATAGGGGAATGGATGAACAAACTGCGGTACATCCATACAATGGGATAGTCCACAATAAAAATAAATTAGCTACCATATGATACAGCAGTTCCACTCCCAGGTACATATGTGGAAAAGATGAAAACACTAACTCAAAAAGATGCATACACCCCAATGTTCTTAGCGACAGTACTTACAATAGCCAAGACATGGTTATTCTCAATTGTTCTGTAAATCTAAAACTATTTTAAAAAGTCAAGTCTATTGACTTAAAAAAAGATACTGTAGGATTAAGAACAATAATATTCTCATTATATGTTCATTGCAAGCTTTGTAAAATCTTTTTGAAGTCTAATTATAAACTAATTCTGTATAAACAAGGTCAAATTCCCAATGCAAATGTAAATAGTAACCATTCTACTATTTAAAAATCTGTTCTGACAGAAATTAAATTATTTTAAGGCCACAATGATGCCACAGATAAATAACAAAAAATTAAAATTAACATTCTGAAATATTTTACATTTTATATTTTTATTTTAGATAGATAAAACAGATTAAAATAGATCTGCCTGCCAAATGAATTGATAATTTCTTTTAAAAATTAAGTAGCATTTGAATAGAATTTTAAGGCTGCAATCATAAAAAGGAAAAAACAGATATTTAATTTATGAGCAGGATCTTCTGAGTAAGGAAAAAATAACTGATTTCAAATTCTGGCTTCATATGACCTGTCAGCTGAGTAATCTGGGGTTCAGTTACCTAAACTCATAGTCTTATTTTCCTCACACATAATGTGCAGATAATAATATGACCTCATTTGTGAATGTGTAGTAGCTAAATGAACGAATGGGCTTTAACATTCTGCCTGGCATGTACTAAGCACTCAATGACCAGTCATAAAGTATTGTTGATATTATTGACAAAATATCTGATTTTCCAGATGGAAGTAATACCTGAGACTCAGTTAGCTCTGCTTTGGATCCATAGAATTTCACATGAGGTAGGGATTGTTGCAACAATACTTCAATTTTATAGGTAAGAAAATTGAAGATCTTATGCTTGAGCATTTGCTCAACGCCAGGTAACTAGTCAATAATTGCTTAAACTTAGTCATTTGTTTATTACACAGCCCTTACATTTGTGCAAGTCCAGAGTCTCAGATCTGACCTAAGATGCCCTGAAATTCCCTTCAGCTTGACTGAAGTTACAGTAACTTTTTTTCCAATGTCATCCCCTTCCAGAAGCCTTTTCTGAAAAAGAGATTTCTTTTTTTCCCTCTGTTTTAGGTAAGGGCAGTTTAGTGGAATAACACTAGGATAAGTTGCAGCAAGAGAACCTGGCTATAATTCTGGTTTTGCCACTTACCAAAAAAAGTTTCCTTGCATGAGGGGTAATCATTAGTCTTTTCAAATGTTTATTGGGTGACACTGTAGAAATTATTAGCAAGTGCATTTTTATATGATTATTGAAAGGCTACAATAAAATGTGCTTAATAGTGGCATGAAAACCACAGTGTGCTATATAAATATAAAGTATTATTATTATACCTATAACCCTGTGAGAGGGAGTTGAAAGCAGATTACTGTAAAAGGAATTCATTGGACTAATAATCATAGCCAACATAAGAGTGCGCATTTATTTGAGGAGTAGGAGGTGTTTTGGCTTGTTTTCATTTTCCCCTAGTATTATGAGCAATGGATAAGACTTAATTGTCATTTTAATTAAACACATAGCAAATTACAAGGATATTGTCAGGATTAGTGTTTGACAGCCAGAGTTGAAAAAAGTGTGCCTCAAGCTCCTGGGTGTAGTGCAATATACACTGATAAAAATAGAAGTATGTATTTTAAACATCTTTCTATTCTGTAGCTCAGTGTTGAAAAGATAGGTTTTAGCTCCAACTTTTATAGTAACAATATACCTTTAAACTGAAATGAAGCTGTTAATATAAAAAAACATCTTTAAAATTCAAAATCAAAACAAATATATATTCTGAAAGTTTTAGGGCAAGTATTAATTCCATACTAGCTAATAGAATGTTATTATCATTACTTTTCAGTAACAAAACTATAGGTAGTATATTTAGGGAGTCACTAATGTGGCCTTTTTATAAATCTTCCTATAAGTTCTGTAAATAAAATGAACAGTCTATATTTTAAGTAGATGTCCCTTAAAATACTCTGCCAACTTTATTTTATGTGTATTATATTTAAGCTATGTTTAAATTGTGATTCTTATTCATTTACTGTTATAAGAAGCTCTTACATCATTTATTTAAAGAATGGTGGAAAGAAGAATGATCTCAACTCTTCCTATACAGGACAAAAAAAAGAATTTTGTTTATAAAAATTCTTGAGCAAATGATGATTTTGACAAAGGGCATAGCAGATTGTTTGCAAAGACCTTGGAAAATGCATTGATATATTTAAAAATAATTTGCTGGGATCCTATAAGGAGCACGTATATTCCAAAAGATCTCAAGTAATGAATGGGATTGAACGTCATGATTTGTAAGTCAAAATGACTAGGTCCCAAATTTGGAAGAGGGGGTTAATAATAAGCAAACTAACAACTATTTGCAGTTCCTAAGTATAAAGGTTAATAGGTGTGTCATGTTTAGATCTGCTTAAAAATACTTCCATGTGAGTGAATTGACTGGAACATGTCTTTCTAACGTCAAATGAAAGACTTGAGAAATAAAAACGTAATGTACATGGAAACAGAAAAAACAGAAACAGAAAAATCTGGCCTGCTTTTGGTCCTGAAGAATTGTAGCTTAAGAATGTAGGTAATAAGCCTAATAAATAATTAATTGTAAGTAAAGAAGAACTTTGCCTTTGGTGGCTATTCTTTCACACTGGATTAATTTCTGGTTTACAGACCCCGAGTACTGTATTATCTGATCTCTTTCATAATGTCTCACTCAATGAAAAGTTGTAACATCACAACCTTTTTAAGTACATACTCTAAACTGATTATCTGCATTTCCATAAAGGTAAAATAACAGTGGGGCACAACTAGGCTTAGAGTAAATTTACAGTTCGATACCATGCAGTTCACATTGGGACACGGTTTCCTTCATACATTTCCTTGCTATTGAATCATTTTATTTTCTTTTCTAAAATTCTCCCTTTATATAACTAAAGATTAGCCTTCAGTGTGCAGTTGTGTATAATTTCCAGATTAATATTTCACCCCAGTGCAACTGATTCTTACCAGCATTCATTAGTGATTGTTTAAAGCATATGTGTGCTCAGTGGAGTAAATGAATTCTTGTGAATTCTTTGAAAAATCACTTCAGCTAACTTTAAAAAAGAGTGGGAAGGTTGTGCTTTAAGCACATGTTGCTTTAATCCTAGCAGGTTTATTTATATATATATAATCTTAACAAGTTCATTTATTGAGCAACCAGTTGGACCACAGTCTCCTATTGCACTTGCCAACAATTTATGCAAGTCAACCACCAAACGTCAGCTTTCTCTGAGGGTGATAATATATCCTCCCACAAGCCTAACATTAATACCCAAAGGCCTTTCTGCCTTTCTGTTTCCCTCATTCAAATAAACCTAGCAATAAACACTCCTAAACTAGATGATCGATAGAGAGTTGGTGATAAATAATACAGAATCTTGTATAAATTATGGCCAAAGAAAAATACTCTTGGAAATTAATAGATGTAGTAAGAAGCACCATATAGCCCATTGCAGCATGCTGCAAAATTTACTATTGAAAGCATGTTATAAAATTTGTCACTGAACAGGGAGAAATATGGAATCAAGCCTGTGGAACTATAGGCTCCAGGATTTGTTGTGAAAATGAAAATTTTCAAAAACTTTTTAAAAATAGTCTAAGTAAAGTAGGAAAAATTCTAAACACTTACGTGAGATATATATTTCCCTACACACAAATCAAATTCTGAGAGAAAAATTTATAAAGTAGGAAAGAGGTCATAGTACCAAAGGGCTTATAAAAAGGGCCCATGTTTTATAGGGCAAAATTTCAATATAATCAGTTACTAAACTTTTTAAAATTAGTTTTTGCCTAAAGATCAAGGTAATCACTTCATCAAAGTGTTATGTTAATAATGTTCAAAATCACTGTTACCAGTCAGTGTTTCTTGAGTGGAATATAATATAGATTAAAAAATATGTTTGGTGCTTTATTTTATGTGTGTTCTGTGTTATATGTAAAGCTATTACCTTGAAGTATATTCATGAAAACTACATAACAGTTAAATAAAACTTCAAAGGGTTATGAAAACATTTTAAGTAGATTACCCCCTGAAGTTTACGTTAGTGGCAATACATTTATTAAACAAGGATATGATGCTAGTTTTACATCACTGCTGTAACAAATCACCAAAAATTTAGTGGCTTAACATAACATAAATTGATAATCTTGAAGGTGTGAAGTCAGCAAGGGTCTTAGCAGGCTAAGATCAATGTGTCCTTGAGTTTTCCAGCTTCTAGAGCCCACTTGTGTTTCTTGACTCATGGTCCCTTCCTCCATCTTCAGATTCAGCAATGGCTTGTCAAATTCTCACATGGCATCACTCTGAATTAATTTCTGCTTCAGTCTTCCATTTTAGGAACGCTTGTGATTACATTGGGCCTGCCACAGATAATCCAGGATAATCTTGCTATTTTGCAATCAATTGATTTAGCAAACTTAATTCCATCTCCAACCGAGATTCCTCTTTGCCATTTAACATAACATAAGTTTCTGTTCTGGAATTAGGATGAGAATATCTCTGAGAGGCCATTACTCTGCTTATCACGGATATATACAGAGTTTCACAATTTGCATTGAGTTCCATTTACAGACACAACATTCTTCAAAAAATCTAAATTTGCAAAGTCAATTCTTATCATAAATAAGGAGTAAAAAGATGTACAAAGCTTTATTTTCATTTCTTTTTTTTTTTTTTTTTTGGGATAGTGACTTTCCTATTCATTGAAGGTTTAATTAGAAAAGCAAAAATGGGAGTGGAAGAATGCTATCATATAATCATATGTGTATATATATGTATATATACATAGATACAATAGGTAAATGTGACTAAAAATTATGGAGAATTTAGAAAAAGTGGCATTCTGCAGTCTTCTTGAACTGCACATTGCTTTTACAAATCCAAAAGACTTGAGGGTTTATGCTTTCTATCCTACCCCGGTTCTATTCTGAAATGTGCTCAGTACTATCCCCTTATCATTTTTAGCTGCTGTTTCTCTTCCGTATGTGTGCCAGGTTGGGAGATTAGACATCTAGGACTTAAATAAATACAGAATAAATCAGCTGCTGTCCTCAGAGTGCCCTAGAGTCAAATAAGTTAAAAAAATACAATTATGAAATAGTATGCTAAATTGATGTTTCAGATATAATACCTCATACTTCTCTTTCCTTAATGTTGTCCATCTAAATATGTCAAGAGAACATCTGATCGCTTCCTTTCTCATGTACATTCTCCATAATATTTAATATTTAAGGCTCTACCTTCCTATTAAAGAGGGTAAGTTCTAAATATTGACACACACTATACATTGCTTAACACTTTTCTATTTGTAAACATCATTTTGAAAATATCATAAAAGGTCATCTCTATCCTCTGATGCTTGGGCAGAATTAAATATAACAATTTAATCTAAGGAGATAAATATTTATTTTATTAAAACTGAGAAGAGTTTCATTTTTTTCCCCTTGATGGTTTGTAATGTGGTGCAAAGTAAGGCAGCATGAGCTAAGACATCAAGATAGGAGTTTTGAATGGGGACCTGGAGATCAGACTCAAGGACTAACAGCAACTATATTTACTCCAAAGACAAGTAAATAAAACACTGGTTCTTTCAAAAAGTGTCTATCACTATCTATCTATCTATCTATCTATCTATCTATCTATCTATCTATCTATCATCTATCCAATCATCTATCTATCTATCATCTATCATCTTTCTGTCTCTCTCTAATGCAAAGTTTAGCTACATGCCCCAAAATAATTTCCATAAGATTTAGTAAATCTCTAATCTCTAATCTGAGTTGTTAACATATTTTGGCCATTTTGTCACAAAGGTCAATTTTAAGTATTCATTATTGTGTTCATTATACTGATTTTGCTTGTTTAGTTGCCCAACTGGCTAAATCCTATTGATCTTCTTATTAATACCAGAAATAGTACCATGTGGGACAAAATACATAAGAGGAAACTCTCTGTTTTTACAAGTTGCACTGATGATCCGAGTTGTAATATTGTGGATAAGATACAGCTCCATTTATAGTTTGCAGCCAAATTTTAAGTACTGATATGATCAGAGAAATAACTATAAAAATAGCAAGGAAACCATCATATCCTCTCTTCTTGAGTTGTTGACTCATATCTGCTTGATGCAAACAAAAACAAGTCTTACTTATTTTAAGAAAAACTGAATTGTAATCTCTTCTATCTGTGAAATAACATCAGATCAGATAGCTTTATACCTATTAAAAGATAAATCCTTCCTATTCCAGGACAAAAAAGACAGTTTAATATAACAAGAAGGCTCAATAGATATTCTGGCTAGAACAATTTTCTGTTTTCCGTTAAAAAGGTATTATTGTTTATATCCATATGCTACTCTCTAGGTCAGGAGTTTGTGATTCTGAAAAAGCAACATAATTGCATGTGGAGTTTTCCATAGTAAAGTTTCTTGGTTTCCAACTGCAAAGATTTTCATTCAATAAATTAATTTATTTATTGAGCATTTATTATGTGCCAGCAGTGTTCCAGGCACTTGATATATCAGAGAACAGAAAAGAAAAAAAGATATATATATATATAGTATATATTTGTAAAATACAAATTCTAATGGGATAATAAAATATCAATATAATAAACAAATACAATTTAGAAGATGATATAAGGTAAAAAATAATACTATGAAAAAAATCAGATCAGAGGGAATGGGAGGTGTTTTAATTTAAATAGTTTACCAGGTAGGCCTCCTTGAGAACAAAGTCTTACAGATATCTTGGGGAATAATGCAAACAAAGTTACTAAATCAGAGGCTTGTGCAGCTGTTATGAGGAATAGCAAGGAGGTTAATATAATTGGAAGAGATTATGTGAAAGTGAGATTAGTTAAAAAAAAATGAGGACAAAGGCATATTGGATTTTGGGGACAGGACCTATGAATATGTATTTAAGCAATAAAGATGATTCTATAACATAACCAGGACTGAGGAAGCACCCTCTCTTATGTTTTATTAACTTTTTCCAGTAACGAGAATTAATTTCCATTTACAAAGGGATGGGTTAATCTTACAAAAAGATGAAACATCGAAAGGCATAGAAATATTACTTAGAAATTAAACATGTCCGAAGTTGTATAATTAATATAGTAAGAGATGCAAATATGGACTAATTTCTGAACTGTTAATCCAGTCATAGGACTATGTCCAATGATATTGAAAAATATATTGGATATTGAAAAACAGTCTGACTATGAAGGAAATAAGTATGAAGGAAAAATTTGGAAAGAGTGTGATGCTATCCTGAAAAATCTACCATATGAAAAATCTATGCAGTAACTATAGACATTTCCATATTTTTATTTAACCAAATGTTCACTTAGGGTTTTGGTCCACTGTTTTAAACTCTAAGTAATTACTAAATACATGCTAGAGAAATGTAAATGTAGAATATAGGTGCTTTAAATATAAAAAATGCTAATTTAGTTTCAGATATCAAATAATTCAGTATATTCTAAATTTGACCTCTGTAAAGTTTTGGGAAGAGAAAATATTTAGTGATTATTAAGTTCATAAGTGGTAGTGATTCTACATTATTAGCATAATGCCGTTCATTCTTCAAAATCAGCTCCAAATCTAGTATTTTCCATCTTGCTTAACACTACCACCAAAAATATTTGGAATTAGCTAAGATAATCCCTAAATCTCGTTCCACCCACAACTTCCAAAAGACTATTAAATTCTATCAACACTGATTTAGTACATTGGATCTGTGTACTCTCCATTGCACTGCTCTAGATGTGAGTGTTTTCAGTTATCTGGACTATGAGAACAGATTTTAAGTATATTCCTGCCGTCTAGTACCATCCACTACCAATTATTCACATACTAGAAGTCTTCTCTTCTAAGTGACAAATCTATCCATGTTATTTCTCTCCCTAAACCCATTTGATTAGCCGATACCAACTGCAGAATTCATACTTTTTGTAAGGCACAAAATACTTCTACAGATTCTAGAATCTGCTTGTCCTCTACATGTGTTTCTCACAATGTCCAGCGTCTTCTCCCTGTATACTTTAGCCATGCCAAATTTTCCCTTTCCTCAGTGTGTCATCAGATCTCACACTTGCATGCCCTTAAACAAGAAAACCTCTCTTCCTAGAATTCTTTTTGGTCCTTTATTTCCCTAGTAAACTAAAACAACATTCAAGATCCAACTCAGACATTATATGTCCAAAGAGTCAATCTCTCCCTCCTTTAGAATTACATGTATATTTTGCATATCTCCAATACAGGGCTTTATTACAAATTACCGATACTGGGATTTTCATGTCTGCATTGTTAAGTAATAAAGTGTTTTATTGTTGAAGCATACTTTCTTAGTATTTTTTCTGTTCCTATGGCTGAGTCTTGAAAAGGTTAATTTAATAAATATTTCAAGGGAAATGAATGACAAGAAAGAAAAAGAAGGAAGAAAATGGCAGAACACTGGTATTTATGGCTCTGTCTTTTTGAGGGCAACAATCTTATCTTTCTAGTTCTATTCCTATATTTCAAAATGGTTATCCCACATGTAAAATAGAACTTACATACAGAGTGTGAAAATATGCACTATCTTTATATTTTCAACTGACAATAAGTTATCTAGGTTATAAAGAAAAAGCAAAGCTAGAGTGTCCCCCTTGTCCCCAATGTCAATGCAATCTATTAAAGTGTTATTCAAAAGATTCATGGAAAGACAGAGCATTCTAAGCACTTATGAATTGTGATGCTACAAAACTCAGTTAATCTTATTTTTCTCTTCAAATTTGAGTGTTTTATTACTTTTCTATCTGAAGAAGAAAAATTATTACAAAATAAAAATATAGAAAATCAACTACTTATCAAAAATTTTAGTCATAAAAAGAAAGAGAGATTATTTTTATGAATTCTTCAACATTTCTGACATAGTGACCACCTGAGACTTATTGTACATTTCTAAGTGGGAGAAAATGTCTTTTTTCCAAAAATCACTCTGTCATGGTTGGTCAGAACTAACTATCAGTAAGTCTTTTTTGAAACCAGCTTCTTCTTTTTCCTTTACCCTCTGAAGCAACACTGAGTAAATTAAATTTTTAGAAGCTGAAAGTCTTCAAAGTATTATATGTCTATATTTATTCCTATTAGTCATCTTTCTCCATAATAAATATACCAAATTCCTTTCACCATTTCTCAAAAACAAGTTAGAGCTTGTGTTATGATCTCAAATAATTTTTAACAAATTTGTCCTCTGAATATAAAGCATAACAAGGACTTGTATAAATTACTGCAGATAGAAATGTTCACATCCTTCAGTGTTTTCTGACTCAGGTGGCTGACATCTAGGCTGTATACTCCCAGGACACTACAACAAAATGTAACTTTCAGACATTCAAAAAATAAATATCGTAGCCAGTATATTTTCTAGATAGCTGAAAATTAAAGCACAGTTTTATTTTAGAGATTCTTTTACATCCAAGATCATCTCTGCATGTTTAGAGATTTGATACAGATTCTTTTTCTTTTTTTAAGCAAATTATTCTTATTCCTTTTTTTAATGATTTGTTGTAATATATTGTGAAGTTTTGATTTCTTGAAATCTTAAATCACTTTAAATATTGACATTGGTGGAATCTTCCTTTTTTCTCTCAAGACATTTGTTTTCTAAATTGCTATCAGCATTGCTTCCTTAGACAATCTGATATAAGGAATTTCATTCAATAACTAGTATAAAAGTGACTAGGTTACTGTCTCCTGGTTTTTCAATGTTAGCGACTACTTTTCCCTTGTTTGTTGTAATATTTTCAAAATGTCAAGTGCCACTGTTACCTCCTTTTATTCTTTAGAGAGAAGAAATTTCTTATAAAGGACTTCCTAGGTGGCACAGTGGTTAAGAATCTGCCTGCCAATGCAGGGGACACGGGTCCGACCCCTGCCCCAGGGAAGATACCACATGCCACGAAGCAACTTGCCCGTGCACCACAACTATTGAGCCTGTGCTCTAGAGCCTGTGAGCCACAACTACTGAGCCCATGTGCCACAACTACTGAAGCCCACGAACCTAGAGCCCATGCTCCACCACAATGAGGATCCTGCACACCACAATGAAGAGTAGTCCCCTGCTCGCTGCAACTAGAGAAAGACTGTGTGCAGCAATGAAGACCCAATGCAGCAAATAAATAAATAAATTTAAACAAATAAAATAAAAAAATAAAGGCATCCAGCCAATACTATATCAGATTTGATAAATTTAGAAAAATGAAGCTTCTGTTGGTGTCCAGATATATACAAATACATGCATACATATGTTTGCTTTGTTTACAAACGATTTACATGTTGGGTACCAGCAGGTAGATATCTTATAATGAGATTGGTATATACTCATTGTCTTGTGTTAGATTTTACTGAATTACTGAGAGATTAATCAAATATTCTTTATTGTCTGCTATGCTTATTTTTCTTCATAGCGTCCAATATTAAAATGTTCCCATGATATTTTTCTCTCTCCATCATATTTCAAATCAAAGCCCTTTTGTTCATGCCAGTAAATCTCTTAATACACTCAGGTTTCTATAATTTTGTAAAACATATAGAGTTGCCTTAAAAGAACTTATGTTAATTTTATACATCATAATTTAGGGGAAAAAAACTATTCCTATTTTCAGGCACCATGTTTAAATTTGTCCTCAATACATATTCTTCTCTTTCCAGTATCATTATTAAAATCTTTAACTTGAAGAAATTGTTGCATTAGGTATGCCTCTAAATCTTTAAGTTTTGTACCTTGGCTTCATTCCTTACTTCAGTCTTTCAAGAAAGATGTTTGTGTCAATTATATGGCAGATACAAATCTTCTGTGTACATAAGAATAGATAGAATGTACTCATTGCTTTGAAATAATTGATTTACAATATAATGAAGGAAATATATCTGTCCAGAAACTGTAATTAGAAAGTGCAACATTGTGTTATGCAAAATTTTTCAAGAGAAGCAAGCCGAAGGAGTGCTTATTCTGCCAGAGGAGTTGAGGAGGTAAATTTTGAGCTAATTCATCTCTGGTGGATAAATATTCAAACAGTGGAAAAGAAGGAGGAAGCTGCTGTCCAAACAGAGGGAACCAACATGTCAAAAGGCATGAAAAAATGTGGCTCACTTGGAGAACCACAATCCGTACGATAAATTTTGCCTAAGTGTTATATATGAGCCAGGAAGGAGTATCTTGGGAATAATGACGGTCATAATATGAAGAGTTTTGCATACTACTCTGAGATTTAACCTTATAGATGATAAAAAACATTGAAATAATTTAAGCAGGATGTGACATAAACAGATTTGTATTTTAGAAGAGTCATTTTTACAGAGTGTGGAGAGTAGATTAGGTGATTTAAGGCTGCAAAAATAATAATCTACGTACAAATTGTTGGTGAAGTTATGGATGAGAAGATGGCTAAAGACACAGCACAAGGAGAAAACAAAACAAAAGAGGTATCTTTAATTTAAAAAATATAATAATTTCAAGAATAGAGTCATCAGCAGGATCAAGTATCACAGAAAGGCCAGAAAAGGCAAAATAAGGATTGAAAACATTATACTGAAATTGAAATAATAATCCCAAAAGAGTGGCAGGAGAATAAACCAGACTGGAGCGTTCTGAAATCTGTATGAGAAGAGGCATTTTAGACAGGTGTGAAGACTACTCTTTAAACAATGGATAAATGAATGAATGAATGATTCATTTTAGGAGCCTTTATTCCTGCGAATATTTAACTTATTGATTCAGCAAGTATCCATGCCAGTAGCTGCTTTAGACGTTGGGAATATAGCACGAACAACAAAAAGCCCTAGACCTAAAACCTTAAAGAGCTTGATGATATAATGGGTAAAAAGCTCTTCAGTGTCTCTGCACTGCAGTTCTCTAAGCAAAAACAGTAGTTACTTGGGCCAATGAATCTTTCTAAGAAAGAAACTAACAAGGAGTAACTTAGGTCCTAAAGTGATGCAGTCCATTATCTTTCAGCAATGTGGCAATTACATTTTTATGCATTGAGTGGAAGAGACATGTAGCTGCAGTTAAACTTTTATGTATCACTATTTACAGAAGTGGAATAATATCCATCAATGACATCATGTATACAAGAACATCCATCAAAGTTTAGAAAAAGGAAAGGAATATCTGTGATTAATTGTTTATTCTTCAGTTTATTAAGTGGTACATTCAGAGTAAGGAGTGAGATATTTGTTGGTTCAAATTGTGTATGTTACTAATTTCAAGAGTGAAATAAAAATCCATCAGTGACATACCAAGTAATTGGAAATGCTTTGGAAGATTTGTCCAGACATTTCATTTGCCCAAATTGCCTTCTCAGAACTTACTGTCACATCAAGGAAAAAAAAATCCACCCTGATTTGTTGTTACATCAAGTTCTGTAGGGAACCAGTTATGGGTCAAAGATTTGTACAACTGTTTGTATGACATATGACAACAAACCTAATGCAGTGCAAGTGCTATCATGTTACTTATAAGTAACTTTACAGAAAACCCTATCATCAACAAATGTTGGTATTAATGTTAGGGGGATCTTATTAATTAGATACCAAAATATAGTTTGAATTTTTGCAGAGGATTTGTCCACTTTATCTGTACACTATGACTGGACAATATTTTACTTAGTTCTTTTGATTTATAGATTACATTGTTATGGGTGACATGTTACACTGAAAAGTGTACAGTTCCTCAAATATATTCAATAGTACAAACCTTTATAATACTTTCAGTCCACCCCTGGAACACTTGTGATCACACAATCGTGCTTTACATGACCAATAGTGCATAGAATGGATATCTTAGAAACCCAAGTTTCTGAGGACTGAAACTGGACAGGAACATTAATATTTACCAATTACCTACCCTGCAATATCTGAACAATGTTAAATAAAATGAGATTATTTATTACAAATACACATTGATATTTGACTAAGTATAAGATGACTTGATGTCCAAGCCTCCATGTTACTTTTTTTTTAATTTGGATAAACTAAAAAGTATTGCACTATGGTAATATTTCTTTAATGAAGACAAACATATGTTAAACTAATTTAATCCAGTAGTCTTACCTTTACCATAACAATTTTTATTTTTTAATTGAAAAAGAAAGAAATACATGTTATGCAAACAGCAAGTGCATTTCTGGCAAATATAATTAATATCTGATAAATAAAATTTATGAATTTTGTAAAAAAAAGAAAAAGTATTTCAAATATCCATTTGAATTGAGGAAGAAAAACTGTACATCACTCTGTCTCTCATAAAAATAGGAAGGAAATTATCAAATCCAACTATTAATTGCTCTTTATTTTGATAATAGAACTGTGGAAATGTAAATTATTTTTTGTTCACAATCGCTTAAGAATCATTAGAACCAAAAGACTAACTTCTCTGAATGACTCTTTTTATCCCATAGCAGGAATTGGTAGAGGAGATCTTTTTCATGAAGAAAGAATTTTCATTTTGTTCTTTATAGAATAATTCAAGTCAAAGCTATGATGATTGAAATTGTTTTTAAAAGTCAAGGTGAAGTTAAAAATCTCTTCTTCCAGCGAGAGAGTAGCACAGACATATATATACTACCAACTGTAAAATAGTCAGTGGGAAGTTGTTGTATAACAAAGGGAGTCCAACTCGAGGATGGAAGATGCCTTAGAGGACTGGGGCAGGGAGGGTGGGGGGGACTCGAGGGGGGGGCGTCAAGGAAGGGAGGGAATACGGGGATATGTGTATAAAAACAGTTGATTGAACCCGGTGTACCCCCCAAAAAAAAATAAAAATAAAAAAAAAATTAAAAAAAAAAAAATCTCTTCTTCCTTGCTCCTCATTTTCTCAGATATCCATCAAGATTCCAGCTTCAAAGCTGTCTAGTTAGGAGCATAATATTTAAATCCCACTTGAGAGGCAAAAAATAAGTGATACACAAAAGAAGGAAAGACACTGTAGTCACTGTTTTCCAACCTTTCTCAGTTCACAGCAGGCAAGAATATTTGAATGGTACACTGAATAAACTGAGAAAGTGCTTACAGTCCGGAGCAACCAGTCAAGTTTCAAATTCTAGGGATAAACCCTTTAATTGTCCTAACTTGGGGTTAAGTGCATTTTGACCAGGAGGAGAATAGAATATTTAATTTGAAGGCCTTATCAAGATTTAATCTAATAGGAGAAGAGTTCCCTAAAGTAAAATAGGATGCTTCTAAAATTAACAACAAAGAGAAGCATAGATGTCACAGAAGGAATGATGTTGTTAGCAATGTAGCACATATTATTATTTCTATTTTAGAAATTAAAAAAACATATATATACACATGTGCAGACAAGAAACACACACATATACACACATACGTGTGAGTGTTATCTATATTCATAGTTTTATCAAGTGATTGGAAGGTGGAAAGTTAGGAATATTTTTACTATAGCTGTATATATACTCGTGTTTTGTTGGTGGTGGTTTTGTTTTGTTTTTTGGGTTTTTTTTAATTGGAGTATCAGTGCTTTACAATGTTATTTTTTTTTCTACTGTGCAGCAAAGTGAATCAGCTATTTTAAGCATGACTATATGCTTTCAAAAATGAACAAATTTAATATGGATATAGAAATAGACATAAATATAGGTATAGATGTACAAATGCCTGTGCTCACTGTAATGATAATTATTTCTCCTGCTTCTGTGAAGTCCTATGTTCAACAGGGAGTAGAAAGTTCATTAATTTTAAGACATGCTCTTTAAAGAAAGAAACAGAGGGTGAATCCAGTAATTGCTAAACTGTGCCAAAAGAAAAGAACACTAGCAGTTAAGTGGCTATTTAGTTTTTATTTACATGCTTTGAAATTAATACAATAGCTCTAACATATATTTTCCCTTGTATAACATCTATTTTATAAAAATACACTAATTCCTTTGGAAAATAACATGAAATCTCTGCTTATATTCACCAAGTGACTAATATTCAGATTGTTGTTCCATGTCCAATAATTTTGATTAACAAACTAACAAACTAGGTCTTTAGTAAGCAATTAAATAAAATGGCATCATTCCCATTTAATCATGATTACCTTTTTACTTCAATACTCTGTTTTAAGAAAAGGGCAGGAGCCAGAGAGATAAAATTAGCAATGAGCAAACAGACTAAGACATATGGTAACAATGTTGCTTCAACAGGCCTACTCTCAAAAAAAATTTCTCTTTTATCTGAAGAAGTTTGCAGCTGAGCTTTCCTAAAATCTTGGCCCTCTCTTCCAGCAGGCAGAAAGGAACATATGTTTATATTTAAAAATACCCATATTGAAAACTCTGCACAAGTTCAATTATTCATCTATTCCCAGAGACAGACACCTATTCATTGTGAAGACGTAAATAAAAACTTATATTTTTAAATAAAGCAGTCAAAAAACTTTGTCCTTATTGTATAGCCCTGAAAGAGGAAATTAAAATACAGACACCATTGTTCTGTGAAGCCATCTGAACTAGTATACTCAGGTGTATAAAACTGCTCAGGTATCACATTTATGAGGCTACCAACATGGGTGCGTGTAACCACTATGGTTGTATATCAGAAAGAACAGAGATGTCAAATGCTAATTGGTTATTGTAAAATGAAAATTATATGGGTTTATAAGTGTATGTATGTATGTATTTTGGTGACTTTTTTCCTCCAGTTTTATTGGGACATAATTGACATACAGCACTGTATTAAAGTGTATAGCACAATGATTTAACATACATCATGAAATGATTACCACAAGCTTTGTGAATATTCATCATCTCATAAAGGTATAGAATTAAAGAAATAGAAAAATTTTTTCTTGTGAAAAGAACTCTTAGGATTTACTCTCTTAACAACTTTCATATATAAACATAGAGCAGTGTTAATTACATTTATCATGTTGTACATTACATCCCTAGTACTTATTTATACTTGGGTTTATAAACATTTTACATCAACTATCATCTGTTGTAACTTGTAAATCGAATAGCTCCATGGACATTTGAATTATATACAAAGTGAACACAAAGGTGACCTCAGGGAGGCACACAGTTTTCCTTTTTTATCCATTACTCAGGGTCTTGGGATAGTGATCTCAATAATGATTCTCCAATAACACCTTGCATAAAGGTTTACATAATGAACCTGGATTGAAATTGGATTTTGTTCTACACAAGTATTACTTCAGGGGAGAGGACATAAAATGCGACTTAATGTCACTTAATAAGTATATATGTTTTGCTAAAATAAAGTGTAAGATTAAGGCCAGATTGATGACAGTTTTAACAACTATGGACAGCAGCAGCAGGAGGTAGATGTTAGGCTACCCACATGGCTCTAATTTTAAGAATGCATATTAGATTTCTTTTTTCTTTTTTTTAAGAAAAGGTATTTTTTAAAATTTATTTATTTTATTGGCTGTGTTGGGTCTTTTTTCTGTGCATGGGCTTTCTTTTAGTTGCAGTGAGTGGGGGATGCTCTTTGTTGTGGTGCGCGGGCTCCTCATTGTCGTGGCTTCTCTTGTTGCGGAGCACGGGCTCTAGGTGCATGGGCTTCAGTAGTTGCAGCACATGGGCTCAATAGTTGTGGTGCACGGGCTTAGTTGCTCCGTTGCACGTGGGATCTTCCTGGAGCAGGTATTGAACCTGTGTCCCCTGCATTGGCAGGTGGATTCTTAACCACTGTGCCACCTAGGAAGCCCAAGAAAGGGTATTTTAAAATATCACATTTAATCTCTTCTCCCACACAGGTTATATTACAGCTCAGACATGATACATATTTCTGTTCAGATGCTACTAATATTGTGCCATTTAAGTAGATTTTCTGATAGATAGTCCTTTTCTGGAGCAGAACTCTTTTCTAGTTGTAATGCTAGTATTTAAAAAATTGTATTTTCACTACTTAAAAACACTCTTTGCTTGCTCAAGTCACTGAGTACATCTAATTTTATTGCACTATCAAAGAAAATGTTTTTACTATAGCAAAAGTCAACAGTCACTATACATTTAAGAGAACCAGGCATAAAGTCTAATCCTGATTTTATTGATGTTTTGAGAAATAAAATGAATTCTTCTTGAAAAATAATATGAAGTCTCTCTGACTCACACCCTTCATTTCTTAGCTGAAATTAAATTTCTTCTTGGATTAAATAAGCAATGTAGATTTTATATATGTGAGATATCATTGGGCCAATAATACTCACTGAGCAATTAATCTTGTATTTTTCATTGAGTTAGGTCTTGCAGTCTCTCACAAAAGAACTTTGAAATAATTGCAGTTTAGAATCTTTGAAATAATTGCAATTTAAAAACAGTGAAAGGATTGAAATAGTTAGAAATAGCTTACATTTGGGAAAACTTATTTCCCCACAACATATTTTTTTTTTTTTTTTCACTTTCAGCAGTCACTGACAGTTTATTTGTTCATCACATTCAACATTTAACCTTATGGTATGTCATTCCCTTTAACATCTTTATGAAACATTTTTTTTTAAATTTCACTTAGAAAAAAACTTTTTGTAGGATATTTGACTATTTATATATTGTCAGACCAACATGTAATATCATCTTCCATGCCCCCCTTCACATTGGCAGTCTTCCCTACGTCTCCCTTTCCTCATCCACTCACATGCTGTATTCCTCACCATATTCCAAGAGGTCTTTCTCATCAACTCTCAACCCTGTTTCACAAACATACAAACATACTCCTTGGGATTAGGCTCTTCCCTCTTTCTCAACAGTTCCATCAACATTTATTAGTCTGGTTTTATATATCCTTGCAGGACTTTGACTTACACTTTCTAATGTGATAAATGGAGGGGTTACCATAAGATACAATCTCCCTTTTAAAAAAGTCAGATATATTTGAATGGTGAGTGACACACAAACAATAGATTAATTTTAAATTTTAATTTTGTTCTTTTATAAAGTGAGGCTCTTTGGAACTAAATCAGACAATAATGGCAATTTTTTAATCAGTAAAGCATTTATTGACATTTCCATTTAGTCAAGTACTGGAATAAATAGTGAACACAAAATGATGGATGGGTTCCCTGATTTGAGAAACTCATGCTTTAGTATGGAGATCAATATGCTTAAAAAATTTATAAAGCAAAGTAAGATAAATTTCTTTCTTACTTCTACTTTTGGATATGGTTTATTTGCTAGTTATTCATAAACTAATCTTGAAAATGAAATTTTTCTTCCTTTTTCCCATTCCTTACATAATTTGGTGCTCCTTGCCTTGTGCTTTATGGCACTTTTTTTTTTACTTTACCACTTATCACAGTCCCTTAAATGTCTGTGTTTAATTTACATGACCCTCCTCAGGAATTGTGGCTACTTTGTCTTACTCGTGTTTGTACTCAGATACTTCATATGGTCCAGAAGCATATCAAGCTTCCAATCTGTGTAGTAAAGGAAATTACCTTGTTTAATTTCATGCTCTAAAACAGGAAAACAGTTAAACATAATAAAAATAAGAATTAATTTGGGGGACTTCCCTGGTGGTGTAGTGATTAAGAATCTGCCTGCCAATGCAGGGGACACGGGTTTGATCCCTGGGCAGGGAAGATCCCACAAGCAACTAAGCCCATGCACCACAACTACTGAAGCCCATACGTCTAGATCCCATGCTCCACAGCAAGAGAAGCCACGGCACTGAGAAGCCCACTCACCCCAATGAAGAGCAGCCCCTGCTCGCCGCAACTAGAGAAAGCCCATGTGCCGCAACAAAGACCCAACACAGCCAAAATTAATTCTTTTAAAAAAGAATTAATTTGGAAGGAAAGAATAGTAACATAATCTATCATCAAAGGTTATATTTGATTGTTGTTTTTTTAATTGATATAGGCTATTTAGCCATTTGTTTCAAAAGTCAAGAGTAGCAAGAGCAGTGATATCCCTTGGGATAAATTTCTAACCAAAATATATGGGAAATGGATTCCTCTAAACATGAGTAAAAGATTGATGGGCAATCTGAATACAAAAATAATATTCAATATCATACCTTTCTAATAAAGACAATCAAAATATATATTTTCCCTAGCTGGTTGAAAAGTTCTTGGAAGAGTAGAAGAAAATAAATACTTGGATTGATGTAGGGGTGAGAAATTAATACAGAGAGTATGAGGATGTTTTATAATGCTTGGAAATCATGATGATAATCCTGAGTGCGATCCTGAGGGAACAGATAAAATTACCGTTTATTTAGTTTTGACTTGGAGAAAATGAAGAGAAACCAACCAAACAAACAAAAAGGTATAAAGACCGGAAGGACATGAAGGCATCAAGTGAATTTAGGTATAATAACATAGATATGTCTGAATATAAACTTGGGATTTTTGTACAGATGTGGTGCTCTGGTCTGAGTGTTTGTGTCCCTGCTTCTCAATTCATATGTTGAATCTTGATGCCCAATATTATTAGAAGTTAAAGCTTTTGGGACGTGTTTAGGTCATGAGGGCAAAGCCTTCATGAATGAGATTATTGCCCTTATATAAGACATCCAAGAGAGCTCCCTTGAACTTTCTGCCATGTGAGACTGCAATGAGAACTCTACAACCTGGCAGAGGGCCTTCACCCAACTAAGTTGTCACTTTAATCCCGGACTTTCAGTCTCCAGTATTGTGAGAAATAAATGTGTGTTGTTTATAAGCTACTCAGTCTATGATATTTTGATATAGCAGCCGGAATAGAATGCGACATAGGTGTTTTGGTCACAGTGGAATTTTATCATTTATCAAGAGCATGTGGTTTCAGGATCATGGTGGACTAGATTATCTGGAACATCCTCCTATTGCAAAAAACTAGACCTAGACTGAAATGTTTTGAATGTATTTCTTAATGCTTAGGAATTTAAAGACAATCTTCAAAGACCTCCAACTAACTCTTTTCCCCTCCCCCCACACACCCAATGGAGGAAAACAAAGAAACAAAAACTTCATCCGAAACCTGATCTTGAAACTTAAATTTGGGAACATTGAGAGAACTGGTAGGAGTAGAATTTTTCTCAGAGCAAATACCAATGACAACTCTTTGACAGAGGATGTAAGCCTTGGACAGACTAGGAGGGCTAAAACTCAAATGCCCTCATTAAGCCACAATTTTAAAGGGATCTAGGGTGCTTCAGGGAAGATAGAGACCTCAGAATCAGGCAAAATCAGCCACAAACCTCACAAATAAATATGAATTGACAGTCAAGGGCCACAGCTATCCAAGAAGGTAAAACATCATGAAAGTTTTGTCAGCAGTAATGACAACCACTTTAGAACTCCAAGTTTGGCAAATGTTAGAATTGATAACGGAAACATATACAATAATTATGTTTGAAAAGAAAAAGGAAACACAGAATGAATTCATAAACTTGAGTATGCTATAAAAGACTTTCTTTAATGACCAGGCAATCTTAAAATCAACTAATAAATTTTCAAAAATGAAACATGATCCTTGAAACAAAACACAAAATGAATGAGTTTAATAACACAGAACAAAAATGAAGAATAAATTGAAGAACAGAAATATCTAGCTGAAGATAACTTTTTGAAATGTCAGCCAAAAGAGAAAAATAAGTTAAACATATGAAAGATAATTTCAGATATACAGTGGCTAGAATGAGCATATGTTTAATTGTAGTTCCAGAATACAAGTCTGGAGAGAACTGAGGCAAGGCAAATCTTGAGGAACAAATGGCTGAGAATTCCCTAATACAGAAATATGATAAATTTGTCAGGAAGTACAATATATCAAAATGGACATTAATTTTTTTAAAGTCCACAATTAGACACAGTATATTGATATTTCACAAGAAAAAGAAAGCAATTTTAAAAGCAGGAAGAGACAAAGATTGATGCACCTACCAAAAAAGTAAATATTAAATTAACAGCAGACTTCCAAATAACAATGCCATCCCAAAATAATAGAATTAATTTCTAGAGTACTGAGTGAAAATAATCCTCACACTAGATTTGTTTACCTTGTCAAGAAATGGATTGTTTTCTCAGGTGGTGATGGTGAATACACCTGTTGTAAACCAAGTCTCCATCTAAAGACAATTCAAAAAGGTACTTTATAAGAAAAGCTGTTTGTAGGCATTGGAAAACCACAAAGAAAACAGGACTTATGGGGATAAGATTGAAGAAAAGGGAAGTATAAATTGGCTAGTCCAGTACTTGTACCTACTTTTCCTTGAACCATTTGCGGATTCTCAGGCTAAAACACTGAGCGAATAAGCAGAAGTTCAGCAGTTGGGTTGGGAAGGAAAAAAAAACAATGATCTAAGCCTATCAAGATCCAGTTGCTCTTCCAAAATTTTATTGCAAAGATCTTTTTCCAGGGATATAAAAATAGCTGTATAAAGATATTTCAAGCTGTTCACATCAGCATTACTTATAACTGTAATTTTAATTGTAAACAAAATAAACAAACAAAAAACCCAAGGAAACAAAAAATTGGAAAAATATAAAATGTCTATCAAAGAGAATGATTAAATTAATTGCAGTTGTTATTGTCTACTCTAGACTATATTCTGCCCTGAGGTACCGACGACTATTTAGGGGTATTTTTATGTTTGTGACATTGTGCTAATTGCTTTATGCAGTAGTTGTATTTTCCCCCATTTTGTAGATGTGAACAATGAGGCTTAAATAGATTAGGTTACTATTCTCAGACAAACCTGGTTAACTTCAAAGCTTTGCTATAACCCACTCTACTGTTCTTTCCTATGTTTTATTATAGGGAGAAAATAACTATGATGGAATATTATAAAATATTAACTGTGGTCATATTAAGATGCTTAGATGGTAAATGATTTGTAATTTTGTCTTTATGTTGCATTATGTATTTTAATCTGAAAAAAATTTTAAAGGAGTGCAAGCCTTATCTTTTACCATGCTTTGTGTTTCTTGAGAATAGGATCTATATTAGAAGTGTCTTTTGTATTCCTCAGAAGGAACTGAAAATAAAGTTAAATTAGTATTAAGTGTTTGATAAATATTTATTGAATAACAACTTTGATAAAAAATCTTCATGACAAGACAGAATCAACTAACTGTACACTGGAGCAAACAAACAAAAAGCTCATAGTTATATAGTTAGAGACCTGGACTGATTTTTATAATTGAATGATTTGTAATGATTCCTCACTGACAATGCAGGTGAAAATGAAAACCATTTATCAAAAAATCCTTAGGGCATCATCATACAAATTTAATATAATTAAGTATAGGATATTTCCAAAAGATAACAAATCTAATCTGTTTTCATGTATAAGCTAGGTAATTAGATGTCATGTATCAACAGCCAAAGAAATATTTGTTAGGTGTGTATTATATATTACTCCCTATGCTGTAACTGGAGAATGAAATGATGAATAAGTCATTGTCTTATTGCCAGAGCAAAGAAGAAAATGAACATTGCTTTTTAAGGATTTTTATGTCTTCAGAAACCTATTAGACAAGAAAAAGCAAAGACAAAAAAGAAAAAAAAAGAAAAAAAACCACCCATGAAACTTTGTGCCATAAGACAGAGATATTCTGAAGCATGGAAATTGGCCCTACCCTAACAGGAGCATCCTATAAGTAACTGCTCCAAGAATTTACAAGGAAAACAGTCATGTAAAATTATGTATACATATTATGATAGTCATAAATCTAAGGACTTGCAATATGTTTGAAGATGTGCTCATTAGTTCTATCAGCAGTCCAGACAAGAGAGTCAGGAAAGACTTGGCATTGGAAGTGATTGATAAGAGATGGAGGCATAAAATGACTAGCTTTGTAACAAGAATTACTACAAGCATTTGTCCATTAATGCAGAATAAAATGTTAAGAGATGAAGGCATAAAATGACTGGGTTCAAGCAAGAACGTGAAATTGAAGGACAAACTCTATCATTTATAATGTTAAGACATCTATATGTCTGGAATAGCAATACATAAGGAAAGACTGCTATAAACAGAGAGGCAGACAGAAACTGAAAGGATGCTTATGACTAAAGATCTCAGAAGGAAGCTCATGATAGTTCTCAAGTAGAGGTCCCACCTTTTTAGAAGAAATGGAAACAATGTGTGTCGATTTATGTTAGGAACTTCCCTGGATCCAGTTTTTCATCCAGGAGGCTCAGAGGAGGCTGGACTGCATTGATAATCATAGACACATTCCATATTTCCAGAGAACAATATTTGAGTGAGCCAGAGCAAAGAAGAAAATGAACATTGCTTTTTAAGGATTTTTATGTCTTCAGAAACCTATTAGGCAAGAAAAAGCAAAGACAAAAAAGAAAAAAAGAAAAAAAAAACCACCCATGAAACTTTGTGCCATAAGACAGAGATATTCTGAAGCATGGAAATTGGCCCTACCCTAACAGGAGCATCCTATAAGTAATCACTCCAGGTCACTGCATTCAAAAGTACATAATAATTAAAAAGAAATAGCACAGAGTCTATAGAAAGCTAATTCCAGGTAAAATTAGAATGAGAGAAGGAAAGAAGGAAGAGCAGGCTGAGAAAGCTTCCAAGTAAAAATACTACCGTGGGACATAGATAGACTTTTACATAGAAATCAAAAGGAGAAAAGGCACCTCCTTCATCTCAAAGCAAAGATGCAAGAATTTTAGGAACCAAAGGGCAAGACAATAGAAGGAAATTAAAAACTAGTGCAGTTGAAAAATAAATTCATTTAAAATTGAAGGCCTAATTGATAGCTGTACAAAAGAGATAGGCACTGCTAAAGAGTAATAAAGGACATTGAGGTTAGGGTAAGAAAAGTAAACAAAATAAGTGGAAATCAAAGAAGATTAGGAAACAAATCAATAGATACAAAAGGAGATACAAAATATGCATAGTTTTCGTCTTTGTAAAAAAAAAAATCCAACCTAAAAATAGATTTAAATACAATAAGAAAACTTTCTAGTGCCCAATAAATACTTGACTCTACAGTTTGAAAAGGGGAACCATATTCTAGGAGAAAAAATACAGGCAAAATTATTAACACCCACATATAAAAAAAGGGGTTAAAGAAAGAATTCTTCAGGTATTTAAACAATATGTCATATTAGCTGCAAGCATGGACTCTGACTTCTCCAGAGAAACATCCAATACTTGATAATAGAGGCATAATGACTACCAAGTGCTCTAGGAAAAGGAGAACTATACAACAATTGCATATACCCAACTAACCTTTGGTTCCAAAGCAGAATTGAGAGATCAGTGGGATTTAACTCAGCTGAGACTTTCTTGAAACCACTCCTAGAGCATAAACTAAAATGCTAAAAAGTAAATTAGAAAACTACATCAAAAAGACTACTGGTGAACAATGATTCCATTTAACTAAAAAAAAAAAAAAAGTGCAGGTGAAACGAATTTGATTTCCTTGTGACCACCACATTATAAGGCATGTAGACCATATAGAGAGGCCATGTGTAGTTCCGGTCCACAGTTACAGGTGATGTCTCAGCCAATAGTCAGCATCAACCACCAGATACATGTGGACACCTCAAGATGTTTCCAGTTCCCAGCTGGCAAATCAGTCCCAAACACTGAGTGTTCCCAGGTGGGGTATTGTATGTAAAAAGACATCCTATCCAAATTCCTGACACACAGAATCTATGAACTTAACAAAACGGATGTTTAATACCACTGATTGTAGTAATTTGCCATGAATCAATAGTAACTGAAATAGCATTAACCATTATGCTGAAATTTTACCTTCCCAAACAGTAAAAGTAATACACACACACACACACGAAAATATAGAATATATTATGATTTAGAAATACAATGATATATATCAGTCAAAATTCACATAGTTCATTGCTATACTTACTATGCCTCATTATAAATAAAACATAACTAAAAATGACAGAATTAAAAATATATACTTGTAGGTGGGTCAAATTCACCTATTAGATCAACTATTATATCTGTACAATAACACGATAGTCAAATATTCAATATTCAAATATTTTTTAAATGAAGCCCCTCTATATAAGTTGTATAAATAATTTCCAAAAATCATTTGAAGTACAAAATAGTGGGCTTTGTAGTCTACTATTTGTTTTAAGACAGAACAACAACCTCCCCATATGTGTTTACATACCAAGTATACATTTGAAAAAAATACATAAATGATAACACTAGTTTCTTCCAGTGGGGCAAATTGGCTAACTAGAGTAAAGTACATGAAAGGAAGGTTTACTTCTTAATGCATGTCCTTTTGTACCTCTTGTGTTGTTATTATGTGCATTTGCTTGTTCAAAACAAAAAGCTATTTAAAAAATAATCAATTCAGACTTACCTTAAGGAGGTTATTTAGTAAGTTCTACAGAAGGAAATTAATTAGTGGAACAATTAAAGAAGAAGTTTCCTATTTAGCAAACAGTGAGTAAATTATTCATTGGAAGTGAAATTCAATATGTAACCCATTCTATTTAATTTGACTGGTTATTCTCTTCCAATATGTACTTATTTAAATTTACTTTCTGTGAGAAGACTCACTGGTTGCTGTTTCAAAAAATGAGGTTAAAATTTGTATTCAGTTACCTTCAAATTAATTCTATGAGTGTCTCCAACAACTGAAGTTGAAAAAATTTTGACCCTTCAAGAATCATCCGTTTTTCAAGTATAGTTCTATGAATGAGTGTCCTGCTGATGTTAGCATCACAAATTCATATGTACACTAGGGCTATGCACTATTACTGGGGGTATTTCATAAATAACTAAAAGTATGCTAGATTTTATGTCATTCAGAAAGTCTTATAATATAAAGTAATTATTGATTTGTCAAAACATACTTTCAGGTATTTATGAATGCAAGCAAATATAGCATAACATAACATAACACAATACAACATAATATGAATAACGGATTCATTTTGCTGAAGTACGTAATCTGAGAATTCTTAAGAATCCAGAATATTAACTTTCTTTTAAATGCAGTACTTCTGAGACATTTTGTTGTGGTCATATAACATTGTACATGATCTTTAATCCTTTCTGCCAGTAACACACTAATCATTGCAGATTTATGATGTGAAAGATAATTTAAATAGCTTGCTCTTCAATTCACTGGGATAGAAAAACATTTTTGAAACATCAATAATTGGATGCCATCTAAGGCACTAGATTGAATTTTTTGAATGACAGAACAACAAAAAAAAAACAACAAATGAAGTATTCTAAAAAGGACAAATAGATACTAACTTTATATTTACTTTGGGATTTAACAAAGCTCAAGATGACTATTTTCCTTTAACTAGATTCATTTTCTTCATTTCTTATCATAATTAGCTAGAGCCAAATAACTAATAGGTATATTTTATGAGTTGTGAGGAGATACTTTTCTTTAGTAAGATGAAATCTTTCTTCAAACAATACGAAACCCTTCCTGGTGCTTGGTGAAAACATTTTCTTTCATGTAAGATATTTTCTCATAAAGGAAAATTTTCTTATTTATTATTTCTAACATTTCCCCATGTATTAAGATAAATATACACTAATACAAAAGAACATATATTCATGATTAATATTAATTATATTATGAAGACATTTTTCTACACAATATATACTGACAGTCTCATCTGTATAGGCATTATACCTTTACCTGCTTAACTCAAACAAGTCTTATTTATGAAACATAGCACTGCTTCTCTCTTCTGTATCAAGTGTGAATCTCAACTTTTTTTCCTTTTCTTTCATTTGACTATTTAGAAAATGTTAGGTTTTCTCCTCCCCATTCTGAAAGCTTTCTTCCAACAAATCTGTCAACTATTCTTTTTTTTCCCTAACTATATCAAATTTTCCTAAATCTGATTCTATAATGGCTGTAGTTACATAACAACTACAATGACTTCCTGCCACAATATTTTATTACAATGGTCTGACTTTTACATTTATGACTCATGCCTATATTAGGTTCTTCAAGAGCACTTTTTTTTTTCTTTTGTGCTTGACATATTCCATTTTTAGTTCTCATTGTAAACTCTCAGTTTGTAAAAAATAATATAAAGTAAAAAATAATTTAAAATATTACACCAGTGTAACACTGTCATCACTTTTGGCACGTCACCTATCTGTCATCCATTCTTCTTGTAGTAAAACTTTTAATTTAAAATAATAAACCTACAAAACAGCACAACAGATATGTATATTTCTCTTGTTATAAAGATATAAATAAGTAGCTAAAGACACTTCTATTAGTAAGATGGATAAGAGGAAGTAATGCTGAGACAAGGAAACTGAATGCTTTAAAGTGCATGGCTTTTTTTGAGGCTGACATTTTAATAATACTTCTTTGCAATTGCATTGTCCCCATTTTCTTTGCAATTCCCATAAAGAGATTATTATCCTAATTAGAGCTGTTAGATGTTAGAAGAGAAAAATGTGTGAGCAAGCGCTTCCTTTTTCTTCTCCCAAGGAAAGTAAGTCTTCTAAGTGATGAAGATAAACTCAGTAAAATTGTTCATAGAAAATTTTACTTCCCTTAGAAACAATTTGCGTCTCTAACATGAAATTCAGAATTGATAAACCTGTATCACACTTCATGTTCAAAAACTCTCTATGGCTGAAGCGCTTAGAAAATTATTTCCTATTGAGCCAGTCCTTGAAAATGGATGTATTTCCTAGTGTTCATTATATTTAAATATATGGTCCATAGTGAGAGGTAAAGAAAAGTACTAGTATTCAAACCTAAGGAGTGAACATACTTTAATTTAGCACTCTCAACTTTTAAAATTCTCCAATGCAATTAACTACAAACACTATGTAAGTATATATTAACTTATACATACCGTACCTTGCTGTTACTTTCTCAAAATCAGCTCCAGGATAGTACCAAAAAGGGATCAGACACCAAAAGTTCATTTGGATGTCTTTTAAATTAATTAAAGTTTTATTGTTTGTACACTGCAACTGGTTTAAAATATACTAGGAATAGGTTTTTTGTTTATTAAATACAGAAAAAAATACTCCATGTTACTAGACCTTTATTTTCTCCTTTACTTCACTGTCAGTTCAAGCACAAGTCTAGTCTCCCTCTGTCTCTCAAAATACCCACTGAGGCTGAGAAAAACTTTGAGATTTTATTTACAAGCCCACCAGCTTTTCTCTAGTATGTTAGTAAATATAAACATAAGATAAATGGTCTCAAACAAAAAAATAAAATGCACTGCCTAGCGAAATAAATTAAAACAAAAATTAAAACCAGCAAAATAAAAATTTTTTAAGCATTAATGCAAAAATAGTCAATATCTTCTCCTGGCCTTCAAGCATGTTTCTCTTCACTATAGTTTTTAATAATATGTATTTTTAAAATTTATTCATTATTCAATTTATTTGTTTACTTAACTATTAGATATTTAGGGTCGAAGAGCATCAGACAGTGTGCTACCTATGCAGGGCAAATCGAGAAACACTCATGTAATGTTTCTCAAGGAGCCAACCCTCTAGTATAGATTTTCATGTATCAAATTTTGATCCCTGTGAAATCTTACAGATTGGACTTGTATATGGTTAATGATCAAATTGTTTGACCAAATGATTTTCCACCATCCAAATGTAGTAGTCTTTGTTCTTTTGCATGATTGATAACTAATACAATTTTTCTTACCTTTGCGAAAAGATTCAAGTTGCAAGTATATAAATACACACTTTTTTCTTTACCATGCATCACTTAGTAAAGACAACCAATGGTTATTGACTTTGGCTTCTTATTATATTATTGCATTCAATATACATTGAAAACTTTTTTATAAATCCCATTTTCTTTCAGGTGCTCATCCAGGCCATGGTGTTTATATGTGTAGTTGGGAGAAAAAATAGCATGTGCCTTCAAAGGGGCTCAAATTTAAAGCTTGAAGATGACTATATTCTAAGTGAAGAAACAAATATAACAATACAATAATTTATGTGAATTATCACAATGAAGAGATATACAGAATGCAATAGAAACTTAGTGTGTCCAAGTAGCCCTGAGGGAGACAGAGCAGACTTCAGAGAGTGATTGATGCTTCAGATGACTCTTAAAAGATAACATTTGAGTGTATCAAATGGATAGAGCAGTGTGTTCCAGGGAGAAAGATAGACACTGGTGGAGGCATGGCCTAAAATCTTCTTCAGCACTCCTGCTAATTGTGTAAGCATTTATTTTCCTGTATTATGTCTCTTTAAGATAGCTAAAATAGTTTATGTTTCTTGAAACTGAAACAATCTAATATTCCACACCCAGCACAAGTTATCCATAGATGTAGAGGTTATGATATAATCAGAAAATAACATGGAGTTATTGATAATTAGAAGTCAAGGCCAAGTATGAAGAAGCAGAAGTAGGCCTTTGAATATTATGTAAAATTGTGAAGGAACATGTACACTAAGAATGAAAACTTAGACTTTATAGTAGATGATAGAATGTCACTGGTGCAGGTTAAACATTTCAGTAACATACACAAAAATGCATTTAAGAACACGACTTTGGAAGTGACATTGTAGGTTTTCTGAAGAGAAACAAACCCAGAAAGCTGGTATGAAGACCAGCTGTCATACATATTCAAAAGGTCCAAAAAAGAAATGAAAATAAGTTCAAAATGGATTATTGTCCTAAATGTAAGACCGGAAACCATGAATCTCCTAGAGGAAAACATAGGCAGAACACACTTTGATATAAACTGTAGCAATATTTTCTCTGACCTATCTCCTAAAGCAAGGGAAATACAAGCAAAATGAAACAAATGGTACCTAATTAAACTTAAAATCTTTTGCACAGCAAAGGGAAACTTTGACAAACCAAAAAGTCAGCCTACTGAATGGGAGAAAATATTTGCAAATAATTTGACCAATAAGGGGTTAAAATCCAAAATATATAAATGACTCACACAACTCAACATTGAAAAAAAAAGCCCAATTAAAAAATGGGCAGAAGACCTGAAAAGACATTTTTCTAAAGAGAAAATGCTGATGGCTAACAGGCACATGAAAAGATGCTCAGCATTGCTAATCATCAGGGAAATGCAAATCAAACTGCAATAAGCTATCACCTCACACCTGTCAGAATAGCTATCATCAAAAAGAACACAAATAATAAATGTTGTCTAGGAGGTGGAGAGAAGGGTGCCCTTATTCACTGTTGATGGGAATGTAAATTGGTGTAGTCTCTGTGGAAAAACAATATGGAGGTTTCTCAGAAAACTAAAACTAGAACTACCATATGACCCATAAATTTCACTCCTGAGTATATATCCAACAAAACAAAAACACTAATTCAAAAAGATACATGCACCTCAATCGATGTTAATAGCATTATTTACAATTGCCAAGGTATGGCAGCTACCTAGGTGTCCATCAACAGATGAATAAAGAAGATGTGGTACATTTACACAATAGAATACTATTCAGCGATAAAAAAGAAAGAAATGTAGAGGAGAAAAGATGGCGGCGAAGTAGAGGGACATGGAGTGCATCCCTCTCCACAGATGCATTGGGAATGCACGGAAGGACGCAGTCATTCCCACAGAGAACCAGCTGAACACTAGCAGACGGCCTCGGACACCAGAAAGGGCTGCGGGGAGCCCGATATAGCCGGTAGGGAGGCATCTACGAGGGCTCAGAGAGGGTGAAGCGGCGGAGCTGTGGCAGACGGGAGGGAGTGAGAAACATACGGAGGGTCCGCAGCCCAGCTCAGCGTTCCCGGACCGAGAGGTCGATCCGCGGCTGAACGGAGGGTCCGGAAGTGGGAGCGTGGGAACCGGAGAGCTGGTTCAGGGTGAGAAACATTGTTGCCAGTAAGGTGACGGACCGAGAGGACAGGAGGGAGGAGGTCTGCGGAGAGGAATGCCCGTCCCTGAGAGCTGCCTGGCCATGATGGCGGCTGGAGGCTGCAGGCTCACGGGCGGAGGGGAGGAGCCACGCGCATAGCCTCTCCCTCTCTTTGGGCACCTCTGCAACAGGCAGTGGAGAGACGCCCTGCAGGCCACCTAAGGCGCTCAGGGATAACAAGCACCCTCAGGCACTCAGGCGGGGCGAGATTAAAACCCCTTGGAAGGCTGGCAGCAGGGAGGCTGACTAGAGAAAAAAAAAAAAACAACAACAGAAACAACAAAAAAAAACCCTGAGAGAGGCCCAACTCTAAGACTTTCTGTTTACACCTGAGCCACCAGCGTCCCTCTGCAACAGGCACCTCCAAGCCTGACTGAAACAACAGTGCGCCACTGATCACTCACTCCCAGGAGAAGGAGCCACTATTGTACCCTCTCCCTCCCCACACACCAACGCTTACAGACAAACACTAAAGGAATCTCTGCTGGTCACAGAATAATGCAAAAACACCCAAGGCAAGGAGAAGGACACTTACAGCTGAGATGCGAAGGAAACAGAAATAATAGTATCAATACCTTTTGAACTGGTCCATTCTGGGATCAGTTCTGGATTTTTTTTTTTTCTTTATTAAATATGATCTTAGTCCTAAGGGATCTACAAGTTTTATAACATAATATTTTAATGATATTTTTTTATTCTTTTTTTTTTTTTTGCCTTTTTATATACTTCTATATCTAGTTAAGTTTTTGGTAGTGCGGACAATATATCTCTCATACTTTCTTTTCATCCCTATCTTTTATACATTTCTATTCCTTTCTTTTTATTTACATATTTCCAACCACATTACGCTCTTCTGTTCCCCTTTCTTCCAGCCTTTTTAAGTTTATTTTATCTTAACATACTTATAAGCAACACTATCGGTCTACTCAGACTCCTTGCTCTATTCTCCAGATGACACACTGCCTTGGTATTTAATATTAGGCTTTTGTCTTTATCTTAGTTCTTAGTACAGTTGTCTAATTACATTCTGAGAATCTCCATTCTGTCTGGTGGTACTCCAGCTCTTTTTCTATATTTGATCCTAGCTTACAAAATCTCCCTGGATTAATGTTTGTATGTGTAATGTGTTATTTGTTTGTTTGCTTGCTTTTGCTTTTGTCTCTGATTTGTTCGGTTTCAGTTGTCAATTTCTGTTGGGTTTTTCTTTGAATATCTGATAGCACACTGGGGTTCTGTCAGGTCTTTCCAGAGCCTTATGTCCTAATGGATTCAGTAATTGTGTGTCTTATACATGTATGTGTTTCCTAGACGTAATATTTGTTTAATCCAATACTTGGACATTAGCCTGAGGCTTGGACAGTCTTCTATAAACACCTCTATCACCAGGACAAGCAACCCCAAAAGTTTGGACAACCATGAGGAAACAAAGAAACACCATGCAGGCAAAGGAGCAGGAAAAAAACCCACAAGACCAAATAAATGAGGAGGAAATAGGAAAAATGCCTGAAAAAGAATTTAGAGTCATGATAGTAAAAATGATACAAAATCTCGATAACAAAATAGAGAAAGTACAAGAAACAGTTCATAAGAACTCAGAAAAACAAACAGCAATGGATAACAAAATAACTGAAATTAAAAATACTCTAGATGCTATAACCAGCAGAATGACTGAGGCAGAAGAACGAATAAGTGAGTTGGACAATAGAATGGGGGAAATAACTGCCACAGAGCAGGAAAAAGAGAAAAGAATAAAAAGAATAGAAGACAGTCTCAGAGACCTCAGTGATAACATTAAGCATACCAACATTCGAATTGTAGGCATCCCAGAAGAAGAAGAAAACAAGAAAGGGTCTGAGAAAATATTTGAAGAAGTTATAGTGGAAAACTTCCCCAACATGGGAAAGGAAATAATTCACCAAGTCCAAGAAGCACAGAGAGTCCCATACAGAATAAACCCAAGGAGAAATACACCAAGACACATATTAATCAAACTAACGACAATTCAACACAAAGAAAAAATATTAAAAGCAGCAAGAGAAAAGCAACAAACAACATATAAGGGAAAACCCATCAGGATAACAGCTGACCTTTCTACAGAAACTCTGCAGGCCAGAAGGGAATGGCAGGATATACTGAAAGTCCTGAAAGAGAGACACCTACAGCCAAGAATACTCTACCCAGCAAGAATCTCATTCAGATTTGAGAGAGAAATCAAAAGCTTTTCAGACAAGCAAAACTTAAGAGAATTCAGCACCACCAAATCAGCCTTACAACAAGTGCTAAAGGAACTTCTCTAAGTAGGAAACACAAGAAAAGGAAAACACCTACAAATACAAACCCAAAACAATTCAGAAAATGGTAACTGGAACACACATGTCAATAATCACCTTAAATGTAAATGGATTAAATGCTCCCACCAAAAAAACAAGACCCTTCTATATGCTGCCTACAAGAAACCCACTTCAGACCAAGGGATACATATAGACTGAAAGTAAAGGGATGCAAAAAGATATTCCATGCAAATGGAAGTCAGAAGAAAGCTGGAGTAGCAATACTCATATCAGACAAATTAGACTTGAAAGTAAAGACTATTAAAAGAGACAAGGGAGGACACTACCTAATGATCAAGGGATCCATTCAAGAAGAACATATCACAATGGTAAATATCTATGCTCCCAATATAGGAGCATCTCAATACATAAGGCAATTGCTAACAGCTATAAAAGGGGACATAGACAGTAACACTGTATTAGTGGGAGACTTGAACAGCCCACTTACATCAATGGACAGATCATCCAAACAAAAAATAAATAAAGACACACAAGCTTTAAGTGACACATTAGACCATCTCAACTTAATTGATATCTATAGGACATTCCATCCAAAAACAACAGACTACACTTTCTTCTCAAGGGCACATGGAACATTTTCCAGGATAGATCACATCTTGGGTCACAAATCAAACCTCAGCAAATTCAAGAAAATTGAAATCATATCAAGCATCTTCTCAGACCACAATGCCATGAGACTAGATATCAATTACAGGAAAAAAACTGCAAAAAATACAAACACATGGAGGCTAAACAATTCACTCTTAAACAACCAAGGAATCACTAAAGAAATCAAAGAGGAAATCAAAAAATATCTAGAAACAAATGACAACAAAAACACAACAACCCAAAACCTATGGGACGCAGCAAAAGCAGTTCTAAGAGGGAAGTTTAGAGCAATACAGTCCTACCTGAAGAAACAAGAAAATTATCAAATAAACAACCTAACCTTACACCTAAAACAACTAGAGAAAGAAGAACAAAGAAACCCCAAAGTGAGCAGAAGGAAAGAAATCATAAAGATCAGAGCAGAAATAAATGAAAAAGAAAGGAAAGAAACCATAAGAAAAATAAATGAAACTAAAAGCTGCTTCTTTGAGAAGATTAACAAAATTGATAAACCATTAGCTAGACTCATCAAGAAAAAAAGGGAGAAGATGCAAATCAACAGAATTAGAAATGAAAAAGGAGAAGTCACAACGGACACCTCAGAAATACAAAACATCATGAGAGACTACTACAAGCAACTATATGCCAATCAAGTGGATAACCTGGAAGAAATGGATACATTCTTAGACAAATACAATCTTCCAAGACTGAACCAGGAAGAAATAGAAACCATGAACAGACCAATCACAAGTACGGAAATTGAGGCAGTGATTAAAAATCTCCCAACACACAAAAGCCCAGGACCAGATGGATTCACAGGCGAATTCTATCAAACATTTCGAGAAGAGCTAACACCTATCCTTCTCAAACTCTTCCAAAATATTGCAGAAGGCGGAACACTCCCAAACTCATTCTACGAGGCCACCATCACCCTGATACCAAAACCAGGCAAAGATGTCACAAAAAAAGAAAACTACAGGCCAATATCACTGATGAATATAGATGCAAAAATCCTCAACAAAATACTAGCTAACAGACTCCAACAGCACATTAAAAAAATCATCCACCATGATCAAGTGGGGTTTATCCCTGGGATGCAAGGATTCTTCAATATATGCAAATCAATCAACATGATACATCATATCAACAACTTGAAGGATAAAAACCATATGATCATTTCAATAGATGCAGAAAAAGCTTTTGACAACGTTCAAAATCCATTTATGATAAAAGCTCTCCAGAAAATGGGCATAGAAGGAAATTACCTCAACATCATAAAAGCCATATATGAGAAACCGAAAGCCAACATCGTTCTCAATGGGGAAAAACTGGAAGAATTCCCTCTAAGGACAGGAACAAGACAAGGGTGTCCACTCTCACCACTATTATTCAACATAGTTTTGGAAGTTTTAGCCACAGCAATCAGAGAAGAAAAAGAAATCAAAGGAATCCAAATTGGAAAAGAAGAAGTAAAATTGTCACTCTTTGCAGATGACATGATATTATATATAGAAAACCCTAAAGACTCTACCAGAAAACTGCTAGCACTAATTGATGAGTTTAGTAAAGTAGCAGGATACAAAATTAATGCACAGAAATCTCTTGCATTCCTATACACTAACAACGGAAGAGCAGAAAGAGAAATTAAGGAAACTCTCCCATTCACCATTGCAACAAAAAGAATCAAATACCTAGGAATAAACCTGCCTAAGGAGGCAAAAGATCTGCATGAAGAAAACTTTAAGACATTGATGAAAGAAATCAAAGACGACACAAACAGATGGAGGGACATACCATGTTCCTGGATTGGAAGAATCAACATCGTGAAAATGACTGTACTACCCAAAGCAATTTACAGATTCAATGCAATCCCAATCAAATTACCAATGGCATTTTTCACAGAACTAGAGCAAGAAATCTTACGATTTGTATGGAAACGCAAAAGACCCCGAATAGCCAAAGCAATCTTGAGAAGGAAAAATGGAGTTGGTGGAATCAGGCTTCCTGACTTCAAACTATACTACAAGGCCATAGTGATCAAGACAGTATGGTACTGGCACAAAAATCGAAAGGAAGATCAATGGAATAGAATAGAGAACTCAGAAGTAAGCCCAAACACATATGGGCACCTTATCTTTGACAAAGGAGGCACGAGTATACAATGGAAAAAAGACAGCCTCTTCAATAAGTGGTGCTGGGAAAATTGGACAGCAACATGGAAAAGAATGAAATTAGAACACTTCCTAACACCATACACAAAAAGAAACTCCAAATGGATTAAAGACCTGCATGTAAGGCCAGACACTATAAAACTCCTAGAGGAAAACATAGGCAGAACACTCTATGACATACATCAAAGCAAGATCCTTTTTGACCCACCTCCTAGAATCATGGAAATAAAATCAAGAATAAACAAATGGGACCTCATGAAACTTAAAAGCATTTGCACAGTGAAAGAAACCATAAACAAGACTAAAAGGCAACCTTCAGAATGGGAAAAAATAATTGCCTATGAAACAACAGACAAAGCATTAACTTCCAAAATATACAAGTAGCTCATGAAGCTTAATACCAAAAAAGCAAATAACCCAATCCACAAATGGATGGAAGTCCTAAATAGACATTTCTCCAAAGAAGACATACAGATGACCAACAAACACATGAAAAGATGCTCAACATCACTCATCATCAGAGAAATGCAAGTTAAAGCCACAATTAGGTATCACTTCACACCAGTCAGAATGGCCATCATCACAAAATCTGGAAACCACAAATGTTGGAGAGGGTGTGGAGAAAAGGGAACTCTCCTGCACTGTTGGTGGGACTGTAAATTGGTACAGCCACTATGGAAAACAATTTGGAGGTTCCTTAAAAAACTACAGATAGAACTACCATACGATCCAGTAATCCCACTCCTAGGCATATGCCCAAAGAAAACCATAATCGGAAAAGAAACTTGTACCATAATGTTTATTGCAGCACTATTTACAATCGCCAGGACATGGAAGCAACCTAAATGCCCATCAACAAATGAATGGATAAAGAAGATGTGGCATATATACACAATGGAATATTACTCAGCTATAAAAAGGGATGAGATGGAGCTATATGTAATGAAGTGGATAGAACTACAATCTGTCATACAGAGTGAAGTAAGTCAGAAAGAGAAGGACAAATATTGTATGCTAACTCACATATTCGGAATCTAAAAATGGTACTGATGAACTCAGTGACAAGAACAAGGACACAGATACAGAGAATGGACTGGAAAACTCGAGGTATGGGAGGGGGTAGGGGATGAAGGGGAAACTGAGAGGAAGCGAGAGAGTAGCACAGACATATATATGCTACCAACTGTAAAACAGATAGTCAGTGGGAAGTTGTTGTATAACAAAGGGATTCCAACTCGAGGATGGAAGAAGCCTTAGAGGACTGGGGCGGGGAGGGTGGGGGGGACTCGAGGCGGGGGGGAGTCAAGGGAGGGAGGGAATACGGGGATATGTGTATAAAAGCAGATGATTGAACTTGGTGTACCCCCAAAAAATAATAAAAAAATAATAAAAAATAAAAATAAATTCCAGGTTAAAAAAAAAAAAAAGAATGAAATGTTGCCATTTGCACCAACATGGATGGACTTGGAGGGTACTGTGCTGAGTGAAATAAGCCAGACAGAGAAAGACAAATATCGCATGATATCAGTTACATAGAGAACCTAAAAAATAAAACAAACTAGTGAATTTAACAAAAAAGAAGCAGACATATAGAGAACAAACAAGTGGTTACCAGTGGAGAAAGAGGCAATATAGGGGTAAGGAATTCAGAGGTACAAACTTACATGTAAAATAAGCTACAAAGATATATTGTGCAATGCAGGGAATATAGCCAATATTTTATAATAACTATATATGGAATATAGCCTTTAAAAATTGTGAATCACTATATTGTACACCTGTAAATTATATAATACTGTAGATCAACTATACTTCAATTTTTAAAAAATGCAGAGGGTCTGAATGATGTCACCAATGATTAGACTGTAGAGAGCAGAAGACTTTTGGGACACGTGTGAGAATTAGAGTAAGTAACATGAAGTGAATATGAGCGATGAGGGACAGGTGTATCTCTAAAGAACAGTACTACTTCCCTTCCTGGCCTGGTGAGAATGAAAATGGTACACATTGTCTAGGTTAGAGGAAGACCATGGTGATTTACCAGGAAGGACAGAGGAAGCAGTGGGTGATGGGTGTGCAATTGGGAAGATGCGTTCAGGTTTGATAATTATTCATTATTGATTCATGTTTTCTCTATTACCCATGATTCATCTCAATTTGTTCTGGTCTCTCCAGTAATAAAAAACAATGGTTCTGATCATCAAAAAAGGACATGATTTTCTTTAAAAGAAAAAAAAAGGCAAATCCACAAGGACTTTATGTTTTAGATCTTCAAATAAGGAATCACTTTCCTCACTATCTTTCTCACTAGCTTACTTGCATGGAATATGCTGGTCCCTGTTTCAGCTACAAAGTTGCAAACACTATTGTCACAGGGGACTCTGGAAACTGATGTCAGGTCTTAGTGAGATTTTTACATTATGGCTCACCATCCAAATGGAAGTAAAAGTTTTGAGGGCTGTTGAACAGTAAATGTTCCCCATGTATCATGTTACAAAACACAGACCTTTGTTAAAGAATTTGATGTCAACTTGCTGTGAAAATGCGGTGTTCAATTGCCCAAAGAATGTCAAATTCTACACCTATAGTAAGATTTTCTAGTGCTTACACAATGAACTATATAAAACAGGCAGTGACAGACACTGATGAAATATTTTTTAATGATATATTTAACTCTGCATTTGAGGTATGATCGTTCATCTATTTCCAACAGTCTTGACTTCTTTGGTTTTATGTTACGTTCAGACACATTTAAGGGCAATTATGTGATGTTTCAAGGTAAAAGAATGTCATGGAAAAAATACAGGGTCTTTTTTTACAAATATAACCAGGAATCCACAAATCATGTGCCCATTCTATACATAAAGAATAATAAGGGTGCTGTTAAATTTCCACTTTAGAGCACAGAGATAAATTAAGAGAAGAGATATGGAGTTCAATCTTTGCTCTGAATACTTTTCTTTCTTTTGCCTATCAATTCATGACCTTACTTTAAAGAGCTTCACCTTGTGTTTCTAGTATCTTGGTCTGCAGTGCTGTCACTAATGCAGAATTCAATATCAACACAAATATGCCAGATGCTTAGAAGGATTTTTTTACCACAGAGATTATCAGGGAAATGATGTCATTCTAAAAGGGAAGATGAAATTCAATCAAGGTTCAACCAAATATATGAAAACAATTATGGGTAGAGGGCAACATATAAATAGGATGCTATAGCAGAAGAAAGTTTACAGGACCAGAAAGGAAAGAATCAGCTTAAAATATGGAAACAGCTTTAAAGAATATGTGACTTGGGACAAAATGTTTATATAATTTCTTCCTTCCCTTTCTTGTTATGTTGAAACTGTGTTAAGAAAGTATTATTATTTTGCTAAATCAGACTTATTAAAACATCACTTTACTCCAAAAACATTTCTGTAATCTGAAATCTTATTAGAAGACAGATAATATAAAATCTTTAGTATAATAGCCTTATGGGAGCTAAGTTCATGTGTGTGTTTAATTAGATTATTTATAGTAACCAATATTTATGATAACAGGTAATTGTCTTAATCTTAATTTACCTCATGATTATATTAACATGGACAATGTCAAAGATATATGTTAATTGCTTCATACATGTTAGCTTGATTTTCATTATCAGAAGTAATGTAACATAAATGTCAGAATGCTTTTTTTTCCTTTCCTATGAAGTAATGAAGACAATAAAGTGAAAGAAATCTTAAATTTATTCAATTGTAAATGTTTTTTGACATAAAAGATAGGTTTGGAAAATTTGGATTTTTTTTCTAACACATATACTTTAGCTCGAAGGACAAAACAGAATTGTTTTTACTGCATTATAAAATAAATGGAACTAGGAATCACACATTTGCTAAATTTTCAAGTTATAGATAATGGTCTATAAACTATTTCATGTCTTAGAGTAGATGAAAAGTAAAACCTATGAAGAGGCCATTAAAGGCCTTTTCAAATGTTAAGGAATACTTTTTTCTTGAAAGAATATACAAATGCAAAAAGTCCACAAATCAGATGTGACAGCCTGATTATCACAAATGAACACAACTGTGTAATCACCACCAAAGTTAGAAATGGAACCAGTAGCTCCCTAAAATGCCCCTTTCCAATGTCTATCCTTCTGTTTTACTCAAGGTAATCACTTTTCTGACTTCTAACACTATACATTAGATTGAATATTTTTGCCTTTTGTAAACATGGAAATGTACCATCTATTTTTTTTGTTTGTTTGTTTCACTACTTTTGTACTGGCTTGTATTTATTTGTGGAATGAGTCCAAGTTGCTGAATGTAGCAGCAATTTGTTCATTTTTGTTCACGCATATTAATCCTTTGAATGACTATATAAAGATTTATATACTTATTTTTCAGTGGGTGTATAGAATGCTGTGGACTGAAGTATCCACCCCCCCAATCATATATTGAAGCCCTAACCCTTCAATGTGACTGCTTTGGAAGATAGGACCTGTAGGAGGTAATTAAGGTTACATGAATTCATAAAGGGTAGCACCCTAGTCTGATAGAACTGTTGCCTTTAAGAGGAAGAGCTCTCTGTCTCTGTCTCACACTCTCTCTGCTAAGTGAGGATACAGCAAGAAAAGCTGCCAGAACAAAACCCTGCCAGAACATTAATCCTGGACTATCCAGCTTCCAGAACTCTGAGAAAATAAATTTCTGTTATTGAAGTTTCCCAGTCTATGTCATTTTGCTATGGCAATATGAGAAAACTAAAACAGACATACAGGTTGTTTCTAATTTGAGGCTATTCAAAACAATAATTTCATGGGCATTCTTGTACATTCTTGTGCTTTGGAGTACATATGCGTACATTTCTGTTGTGTATATTTCAGAGGGTATGTGTATGCTCAAATTTAATAGATAAATTAAAAGTTTATATTTTTCAACTCCCACCTTCATTATATGACTATTTAGGTCGCAGTTGGTGTACATTCTAATCACAACTTGCTACTGGCAATCTCTTTAGTTTTAACAATTTTGATTTGTATTTCCTGATGTCTCTAATGACTTATAGAGTGGAACACTTTTTCATGATTATTTGGATATCATTTTACACGAGGAATCTCTTCAGTCTTTTAACATTTTTTTCTACTGGATCGTCTTTCTCTAAATAACTTATAGTAGTTAATATTATTTTTATTTCTTGACAAATGATATATTTCCTAAAAGTCTTGGATATAACTTCATATATTTTAAAGTAACAACTCTTTAAAGTAAATACTAGTAGATTCTGGTACTTCCTTTTGTGTCCAATGATGGTATAAAAAATAGTTTGTGTGCTCATTTGAGAAACTGCAAAGGCCAATGTTACCCTTAAAGTGGAGAAGATTTTCTTTATTTAGCAAAATGTCTAAAGTGTAGCTAAACATCACAGGTTTCCCACCTGTGTGTAGATATACATCTGATATTTGGTAAAAGGAGACACTCCTTCCCAGGGCTCACTTATTTCCACTTCTGCAGTCACTGTTGTCAAAGACTTATCCTGCAATGCTTAATAAGAGCCTCTTCTTTGAGAGAGAGATAAGGTGTTAAATGAGTTCTCTTCTATACATTTTACAATGAAATGGGATTAAGATATGGCATTTTCTCTAGTAAAGTTTATTTACATATCAGAAGTTAAGTTTGGAACCCCAAGTCCTAAGTTAGAGTTTTGGGAAGTGCTTTTACTTTTTTTTTCTTTTTTTTTAAGTAAAAAAATGGAAACCCCACTCTCAGAAAGAATAGACAGATAGGAGTTTATTCAGTGTCAAGCTTACTTGGGTTTTAGCTATGTGACTCAATCAGTCTTGCCATAATCATTACAGATGCTCCTGAAAATAGGACCTATTTTTGCTAAGCTCTCACTTTGAAAGATAAGATTATGGGTAGAGAACTATGCAAAATTTTCAAAATTATATGAATTATTGCTGTAGGCTAGAATTGAGAGTGACGAAAGATTTTCCCATTTTTAGCCTGAAGGCTGAAATTTACAAAAATTTTAAACACTGCAGAATTCTTTTGAAGGCACTTCTACCTGATGAACTTACAATCAACATAGATTTTTAATTATTTTCTTCCTAAAATAGTGAATAATGGTGTAACATACACTGTAAGGATGACAATTGGATTGAGGACAAAGGAAATGATTTCACTCTTCCTTAATTCAAAGAGTCTTAGAGAGTGCTGGTATTTCTTGACCCGAGATAAGTCAATTTCTGTCAGTAGGAACTATGAGAGATCTAATTTTGTTTACCAAAACTTATCTTTGAGAATCAGTGTTTAGCACTAATTACAAACAAAATGGAAAGCTGAAATGATTGGATTTCAAGTGATTATTATTCACAATGCCTAGTCAAAGATCCCATCATAATACAGCCATAAATTCCATTCAAATTATGGAAATTAAATTCATTTTTTAACCAAAGACAACCTTACTTTGTGTTCCAGCAAAATTTTTATTGATTTTTTTCATGAATTATCTAATAAGTTATTCATGAAAAAGTGACAGAGCCTTCATAATGGTTACTTTATATTAGAAAACTAATTTCTTTATACAACAAAATAAATTGCATAATAGTAGGCCTATATGTTTACATGTAAACAGCGTAGATGGGAAAGTCCATTACACTGATTATGTTAAATGAACCTAATAAAAGAGTATTTGAGATCTGTAGAGTGAAGGAAGAATAATTTTACATGCAAAAACAGACTACTGATAACATTTTAGAGACATATTATTGCACAAGGTTTTTAGGATTCTGTAAGATCATCTTATAAAACATACTGCCTTATAAGTAGGCTCTTTGGTATTTTCGTAATGGAAAAATAATAGATAAGATTTAGAAGGACTGTCTAATCTTGAGTTATTAGATTAATAGAGTTAGATTAGTAACTCTATTAATACTAGAGCAAATGTTATCACTTAGTGTTGACTCAGGATATCACTTTTTTATGGGAAATGTTATAAGAATATATATATGTATACTGTGCAAATCTTGAGTGAGTAAAAAGTATACATATAGTCCAACTGAATTACTATTGGGATTTTAAAATATTTTAGGCACGAGATCAAAACTATGATTCCAGAATTCATTCCTGCCTAGAGTTTACCTATTCTCTGTTCACTTCATCAGGATGGATGGCAGTTTTGAAAACTATATCCACAGGATGCAATAATCTTTCAAAACATTGATTGTTTCCTGCCCCATTGTTTTCTGAGAGTAGCTGTCACTACAGGGAGGTAGAAAGATGAGTAAAGAAGGGAACACAGTGTGGGGGATGCTATTTTGAAACTTTAGCCTCATAATGAAGCAGCATCACCATGCAAGATGACCCCTATCATACTCACAGAAATGTTTTTAGAAGCTGGAAAAAACTACTTTGAAGGCTCTGTTTTGAGTACATGTCAAAGAATTACAGAGCACATTTTTAATCAGGATAAAAAATGTACAACCAATTGGAGGGATGAAAATAATTCCTGGGAGGAAATAAAGGAACTAATTTATATAGGGTCAGTTTTCTAAATTTGATGTATATATTCAAAGTTTTAAACTCCTAAGTCAAAGGAAAATATACAATATGTATTAAATATAATTAATTTGCTAATTCATGGTTGTTCATATATATATGTATATTTTAAGTATATGTATATATATACATATACATATATATATACACACTGTGTTACATCATGGGTATTTTGATGATAAACTATAGCTCAGGGAAGCGAGAAGAACCTTTTATTGTAGTTTGTCATATCTTTGAAAGAGGTTGCTCAGAAACAGGGATATTCTTTGCCTCTGATCTGTTAAAGAGGCAGTTCTGGAGAGGATCAGGAGAAAGCCCCTGCCTGTCAGGGGAAATTGGAGGCAGAGTTGATCATTTCAGGAAGCCTCAAAATAGCCTAGATTTTAAAAAGTAGCAAAATAGATCTCAAATAAATTGTGTCTAAAAGAGAAATTTCACACCTATATTGAAAAAGTTTTATTTCAGGAGCAGCAGTATTTATCCTTTTTTTAAAATTAAAATTGATTATCTTCTTTTTTAGATGAATGAAGTTTTCAGGTATTTTCCTGTATTGATTCCTTGGTGAATGTACTTACTTCTGTGAGATCTACTTGAGTCTTTCATATTGCTATTGATCAATAAATACATTCAGTTGAGATCAGTCATCTAAACTTCTTTAGACAAGTATTTATCCACCAAATTATATAGGACAAATAACCTTTAAATGATTTAGCAAATTGCAGTTTATCATATTCACTAGTATTGATTGGCCTCTTAGTAATATCAATTAAGCTTTTTCTTATTTCCTTTTAAAATTTATCATTTAACTGAAGATTTGGACTGGTCAAAATAATTTGCATCTTTTTCCTAAACAAATATTCTTGAGTTCTGCTCTATTACACAGTGCTTTATTTGTGATGAGAACATGGAATAAGAATATGAAGTCAATGTTTTGAATTTTTTTTAAATAAAACAAATACTGAAGGTATAATAGTTAAACCTTGTGTATTTTCATAAGTACCACTGAGGACAAAGACACTGTATTGAAGATAATACTGGTAGCTAACATTCATTTACTGCTTATGGAACTATAGGCACTGTATTAATCTCTTTATTTCTATAAGTTAAATTTACCTGCAAACAAACAAACAAACAAATCCAGAAATAAACATGAAGGATTTCTCTAGCAACCTCCATTTTACAGATGAGAAATTTGAAACTAGATAACTTAAGAAATGGGCTGATGATCACATATCTTGCTACTGGCAGAATCAGCAGTTCTGGCCAATTCTGACTCAGTTCTGGCTAAGCTCAGAAACAGACAGTGAGCAAGAACCCACAATTAAAAGTAGGGTGCTAAATTTTGAGCTATTCAGCTAAACCAACAAAAGAAAGGGATAGGTAAGAGAAGTGTAAAAAAATTAAAGTGAGAGTCCCATTGTTGAAATGGGTAGTGGGCATATTTCCTCTTTCAACAAAAAAAAGAGGGAGTAAGTGATGTCCCCTTAATTCCAAGGTTAAGAATGTTTTAAGCAGGCTACTTCAAAAGTCTTATTTATGTCCCCAGGGGCCTGAAGAACAGCATAGACTGAAATCTTACATACACATGGATGCAAAGGAAATCTAAATGGTGAGAGGCTCTCTGAAAGTGCTGATGGCCATATAGTAGAAGGCTGAAGTTTAGGAAATAACTACATCCCCACTAATAACATGGCAAAGATAAATGTTTCACATGGATCAGATGTAGGACATGTGCAAGTGAGAACTAGCCTAGAGACATCTAAATGGAATTTTCCCAAGAAAAAGGCAGATTTTTTCTTGGAAAAGGAATAGGACCTCAGCAGCAGTGTCGAAGATGATCCCCCAAGAACAGGTACTAAAGGGTAATATACAAAAATACATCCAGAAAAATCATCACCCACATCACAGAATTTCATATGACATAGCCTCCCCTATAGAAAACTCCTTTAGAGTCTCTAAAATTTTACATCTAGGAATGACTCTGCTTTAAACACCTTCAAGCCTGGAGACAGGACTTAACACTAAGAAATGCCAGTCTACTTAGATAGCTCTATCCGCTTATATTCCATATACTCCTTCTCTCAAACTTGAAAGGAACAGAGAATATTTAGGAAAAAAAAAAAGTACAAATATAGAAGTCAGGGAGAAAGAGAAAAAGCCTATTACATACTCCTTTTCCACCCCAGGATCCCAACTAACTCAAGCCATAGTTAGAGACAAGTTTTAAGTGAAGTTTAGAGTTTGATTATTGTATATAACTAGATACTTTAATTTCTTGAATAAGACTGCTTTTGTTGCTTGGAGTGACTAGAAGAGATTTTATTATCTGAGTGTCCAGAAAATTCAGAAGTTCTGCTCAAAAATACATCTAAATCATGAGAACTAACCTCACAATAGATTGAGCTTGGACAAGCAATATGGGTAGAGGAGAATAAAGGGTTTTTGTTGTTGCAAACCATAATCCCACTTGGCCCATCCCAGCGTTATATGCCTGGATCACCCATTATCTTTGTCAATCTTGATGTATAGATAGATATCATATATGCTAATCATTCTTCCAGAATACTAAATAACTTCCTCCATATTACCAGGTAGTATGCTAGGCCTTGGGCAGATAATAAGGAGAGAAACAAATATGAATAAAACAAGCATACGTAACATTTAAAGATGTACCTATGACCTTGTCTATAATATAGAGATTTGACTTGTTCTTGTCGGTTATTGAAGGCATCCCTGAGAAAATGGTACATAAACTGAGAGCTGAGGTTAAGGAAGTAGAAGATGAGAATGTAGGGTAGAATGGAAAGCATCTGCAGAGTTTATGTTGTGGTAGGAAACATGGAGACCATAAGGAACTAGAGAAATATCATCATGGGAAAAAGTAGAAAAGTGGAGGAGACTTGGCATCTGTAGCCTCCCAGGAAGTAGGCTGAAGCCAAACCTTTCAAGTCTTTTTATGCCTAGTGCAGTTTACTTCCAAAGAAAGGGCACTGGGAAGCCACTGAGATGTGCATATCAAACAGCTTAACATAAACCATACCAAGTGAAATGACTGTCTGGTATAGGGAACTAAAAATAAAGTCCAAAGTGTTTCCTTTGTCAGAGTCTCTTTTTTTTTCCTTTGCCTATTGATTAGATGAAAGAGATGATCTCAAATTGCACCTTGTTCAAAGACCTTTCTAATCTCTTGACCACTTCAGCAAACATGACTCTGGACAGTGGCAATTAGAAATGCAATTACCATTTCTATTATGAAACAATTATATACTGGCCCCTACAATTTTTGTTACACTCTAACTTCCATCTACGCAATAATGGTATAAAAATTAAATAATGCTTAGACTGTTGTGCAAAGAGGAAGAAAGAGAAAATGTGGTTATTTTTCCTCTTTTTTTTTTTTTTGGTAACCATCTTTAAAATGACAGGCTAGAATTTATCGAACTTTTGAAAGAGGAAAGGGAATGACGCTATTTGTGGAACTTCAGAGATTTAGCAAATGAGGAGGGAGCTATTTTAAGAGTAAAAAGAAAAATGTTGGTTGTCTGAGGAGGTGTGCACTGAGAAGATTCTTAGAGTCCAGGGACACATGCATCAAATACATTAACAGTTTCGGAGTTGCTAAAAATAGAACATTACTACTATGCGACCTAAGATAATAGTTTAGATACATTAATTGTCAGTAGGGAAGAGCAAAGTCTATTGTCCCCTGATGTGATCTTAAACCTACTAATTTTTTTAATCCATGTAATCAGGCTTTTAAATTTTCACCATTTATTTAAGGCATATATAATCTGTACAAGTTTAGGGCATGTTAAATCTTTAAGATTCCCATTTCATATTGCTTAGAGAAAGAAAAAGAAAACACTTATAGAAAGAAGATTCCTAGTGTACTGTTAGAAATAAATCAACAAACTCAATTAAATTTTCAAGACATACAAAGCACAGTCAATCCACCGGTAATGACATAACACCATTTTGCGAGTGTGATTCATTTCTCATAATAATAAAAATCCCAGTGAACATATATATGGTGCATGGCCAAGTTGGGTTAGAGAGCTATATTTTAAATATCTAGTAATAAAACAGCATTCAAATTCTCAGACACTTATTGTTGCAGAAAAAGCGAATGGATCCTGATGACTTTGAGACTCTCTACCTCTCTGGATAAGCCTCCTGTTATTTAGTGACACAAGACCCACCGCCCCTGAGGTTCACATAGCTATAAGTTTTATTGCCTCCATAATATTATTACCCACCAAAGAAACTGCATCTCATATAAAGGCATACCTTTTAATTTACATACTGCAGAATTAATATGCAATGTATATATTCATATGTTAAACATTGAAACCATTCCATACTCATCTCTGACAGTGCATAATATGATAGTGTTTTTAACAAGCTTTTTATTAAATTAAATGGAATGTTTCATAATTAATCACCACATAGTTTGTTGCATTCAAACAAATGATCCAATATATAGCTTAGGGGAAATGAGCCTGTAAAGGCAGAATTCTGTAAGGAAGTTTGCCTATTCTTGCCCACTTAGAATAACATACTTTAGATTATAAGTGACAATGGATTCATCCTACTGAGATTCTTGAATGAGATCATTAAAATCTTAGACTTAATGAAAATGACAATAGGATTTATCAAACCTGAAATTAAGAGCATTTAAAAAAAATTATTCATTGAAATTCTGATACCCACTTCCAGTTCATTCTCATTGAAGATTTGGTGGTGACATTATCCGATATTACTAAGGAAATAGTTTTAGTGACTAATGTCCTTGGTTCTTCCAACTCTTTTAGTACTTTTGGTCAGTTCGTGCATTTCCGCATTTCCATTGTACTGGGATATCACAGTCATGCTTATAGAGCCTTTAGTATGGCTAAGTTCATTTTATATACTGAACTTTAAACCAACCAATTTATATATTGAAATGTGCTTCCTACACACAAATTCTGTAAAATTCTGATTACCTATTTTCTTTGTTAACTGAAGTAGCTGTCTCATCCTGGAGTTCTTGGTATTTTTTTACCTGAATGCATTGAGTATGAGTTTGCTTTTTATTTCCAGACAACCTTGTTAGTATTTTCTTCATGCTCTGAGTCAGAACCAAAAATACGTTGAATAACAAGAGACTTCTGTGTGTAGTAGAGATTGCTGATTATGCACAAAAACCATTCTTCTCTTCTTTAATAACAGACAGCCTTGAGAATTAGTTCAGCACATGGCCACCTCTCTGGAGTCTATAAAATTCTGCCCAATGGGAAGTAAGCAGAGGCCAATTCATGACACTTCCAGATTACATCCCAAAAGTGGAATGCGGCATTCACACCTCTGTCCTTTTCTCCTTCTGAGTTTACCATACAGGCCTTCATTAAAGCTAATGTCCATCCTTTTTTTCTGCTTTGCTTTTTTAAAAGTTTATTTTTACCAACTGTATTACTTCTATATCTTTCCTCCTCAACTTTTTTTTTCTCTTCTAACAGGTCATGTAAACAAAATTTGGATAGAATTTCTACTATAATTCTTATCAATGTGTCTCATTCATCAATTGTGAAATTGGTCTAATCCGAATTTTCTACCAGTCAGAGATGATAACCAAATCCATCATTCTGACTTAGGCTGAAACATGCCTAGTTGCCTCAATAAGGATATTAAAACATTAATATGTTCTGTTGCACAAATTCCTTTTATAAATATATTAGTAGGCTAGGGCTGCCATAAGAAAATTTCACAGACTGGTTGGCTTAAACAATAGAAATTTATTTTATTACAGTTCAGGTGGCTAGAAGTCTAAGATCAAGGTGTCTGAAGGTTTGTTTATCCTGAGGTCTTTCTCCTTGACGGGCCACCCCTTGATGGGTCTTTACATGGCCCTTCCTTTGTGCTTAAGTGTTTCTGATGTCTCACTGTATGTCTAGATTTCCTCTTCTTATAAGGACACCATTCAGATTGGATTAAGGTCTACTGTATTGTCTCATTTTAACATAATTGCCTCTTTAAAGGTTCTATCCACAAATACAGTCACATTCTGAGGAACTGGGGGTTGGGACTTCAACATATGAATTTTGGGGGACTCAATTCAACCCATAGTAATAATGAGTCATTGTTTGCAGCAAGAGAAACCATCTTGGGGAAATTTAAACAAATGTGACTTTAATAGAAAATAATAATGAGTGGAAAGTGTTGGTAAGCAAACTAGAGAACCTGTTTTGAAAATGCATAGACCTGAAGGATCTCTGAAGAGTTAGAAAATAGATAAGTATTTTAACAGAACTACTCTAGTTAAGTACCACCACTGGTAATAATGAACCTGGTATTTCATTTTTGTATTGATAGTCAAAAAGAAAGTGTGTTTATCTGTCTAAGCTTAGATCACATCCTTATCACCTTGGCACTGCTGGGATGCTAAAAGGAAAGAATTAAATATTTAAAAAAATCATCTTCAAGTACTCATTCAGTTTTCAAAGATGATAGAGAAAAGATTTGGGATATTCATTTGGTTCAGTAAATGACAAATTTCAAGGAAAATAAATTATCAGTGATTGATTTAAGCATAAGAATGATTTATTGAAGAATAAGACATTGCTAGTCATCTTCAGAAAATTGGGAGAGCTAAGGAAGACGTTTCAGACACCATGCAACCAGAATTACATCAAACACTGCACTTGAGAACTAGTCCCGTGAACACCCTGCTACTGCCAAAGATGACCCCTAAACACACCAGCTTGCACTACTGATGCTACTATAAAACTTACACTGTCAATCTCCTCATTGCCATGACTACTCTAGAAGTGGGATGCCACCTATATAACTGTCTCTGTACACCCCCAAAATGTACTTTCCCTGGTTGTTGGTTTTTGGTTTCATGAGATCATGAATCAAAATTCAGGGGCTGTATTCTGACAGGCTGAGTATACTCCTGCCTAAAGTGAGTTTCTGGCATGTTTATATTTTAAAGAGGGAGGCAAGATGAATAGGCACTGTCTTCCCCATGACCAATAAAGTCAAGACGTTTCCCAGCTGTAGGAAGGGAAATGAAATGAGGGATGTTCAAAGAATTAAAAATAATCACTGTGTTACTCTAGCTAGATTATACCCAATAAAAGAGAGTTAATTCCACAAGAAGAAATTGAGATTTCCTTAGGAAAGATGAATAAATATTGGCAACTAAAAAGTGTCTACAATGCTTAAGAAAAAAAAATCTCAACTGGTTGCAAGAGCAGTTAAGTTAGAAAATGGGTCAAACTGAGAATTTCCAAGAAAAAACTTCAGTCTCCTGTAGAAAAGAGCTATAAGAAAGAAAAAAGAAAGAAGGAAGGAAGGAAGGAAGGAAGGAAGGAAGGAAGGAAGGAAGGAAGGAAGGAAGGAAGAAAAAGAAAGAGGGAGAGAAAATTAAAAAATAAAGAAAGAGGGAGGGAGGAAGGAAGAAAGGACACTCTAGGCCTTAATTCATGTCTATGGAATTTCAGTTGCATTTACTAAAAGAAAACAAGACTTTATCTCACACCCATATTTATGGGAGAAATCTACTTTTAGCATTGGTAGACTATGTAATTCAGACCAAGATACCCATTAAAAACAACTGTAAAAGTTTAACAAAATGCTTTATGATTCCACTTGAAGGTATCAGGGAAGAGCAGCAAAAAAAGCAGTTGAAAAGTGCCAAGTAAATATCCAGAAGAGAGAATTTCAGAGAGATCAGCCTGACATTTTATGGCCATTATTCACACTAGATGCATCTTCCTTTCCATAAGAGGAGCAGAGCTATTGATTTACCTGTAGGCTAAGAGGAAAAAAATAGGAGATCAAGACCCACCCATTGAGAAAGGAATCTGGATACTGATAAAGAAAGTCCAAGGCTTTGAGTTAGAATCAAGAAAGGGTACACCCTGACAGTAAGGGTAAACCTGAGGTAGACTGGCCTGCACAGGGAAATCATCTCGATCTTGAAATGGGATCAAGGGAAACTGAATTTGCTGGCACCCACAGATACTCATGGAAATAAACATGAATCATCCATCTCTGAGAGAAAATATTACCCTGTCTCAAATTATTTACCAAATGTTCTCATATAATGTCTGAAACACTGAAATATAGGTAGGCACATGATAAGAAAAGCCAGGTTGATAGAAACCCAAGGGAAACAATATATAATAGAAACAAATTTACCAACAAATACAGATAATGGAGTGATAAGCACAAATTTTAGAAATAACTGGGCTTAAAACAGTCAAGAAAATAAAAGATTGAAAATTTTGGCAGAGATCTTGAAATGCTTTATAAGCACCAAATTATAATTTTAGAACTTATAAATAAAATACCTGAAAGAAGTAATCAGATGGGTTTAATAGCAGATTAGCTACAGCTGGAAAGAAAGTCAAACTATAAAATAGGTCACAAGAAAATATCTAGAAAAGAGGCTGGAAAGATAATAAAAGGAGGGAAAAGGAAGGATGATAAACACAGAAGAGAGAATGAAAGACAGGGCATATGCTGAGAACGTCAGTATGTGTGAAATAGGCACCGGAAGGAAGAGAAACAAGTGAATGGTGCGGAAGAAATATTTAAAGAGAGAGTAAAAGAAAATTTTCTAAAATTGACAAATCGTTAAGCCACAGATTTAAGAAGTTCTAAAAAAAACAAATCAGAGCAAAAGAAAGAAAAACAAAACAACATATAGACGTGTCACAGAACTACTGTTTTTAAAAAATGATGAGGAGAAAATATTTATATACTTGAAGGATAAAATGTTGAAATCTCTAACTACTAAAACTTAATCAAAAGTATGAAGCTTGTTGTGCTATGCTAAGATATATGATCTATTGTAAAGAAGGTAGAAAAGGTGAGAAACAAAGACATAGTACATTTACTTAACAGAAAAGAAAATATCAGGTTCTTATAAATTTCCATGAATCCAACCCAAATTCTTAGAACAATATAAGGCAGTTTACAAAATTGACCCTAACAGTAAAATCCCCTCATGTACAAATTTAGTAGTTAACCTAAGCATTCACCTAGTCATATTTAGAAAGTAAACTAATATTTCTGGAGTATTAAAAATACATTAATTCAAATTCAGGAGAAGAAATTAAAAAGAATTCACTATGACAGATTTTCATGTGTACTAAAACTAGCCAGTATACATATTTGCTTAAACGAGAAGAACAATTAGAGATGTAGAACTAAGTTGTAAGTATGAAACAAAAAAAATCAATAATTATGTAATCCAAGATTCCACGATATGCAGACTAAAATAGAAACAAGTGTGCAAATCAAAAAAAGTAAGTGCATTCATTTAACTTAACTGCCCAGAGTTACTTGAACCCTGAAAGGCATAAATGCCAAAAGTAACAGTGATTTTGCCTTTACCTTCTGCTCTCTGGGAAGTGGATGCCTTGTTGAGTGACTGCTTGACAGTTTGCTAGATTTGTTAGTGCCTAGAGAAGCAGTCTGTTTCCCCCAGGCTTACTGCTGGTAAATTGGCACTGATCAAGCTCCTTTTACTTTTTACCATGACTTTCATTACACTGAAGTCTTACTTTTCTTTTGAGTTTTCTATTAATTTTTTGAAAACTCTTCTTCTCTATTAAACACTTAGCACTTTTTTCTTATCTTTGCTTATTTACCTCTTGTTCATGCCATACCATTTTCTCTCAGCAGTTCAACTCAGAAATCAAAAAATTCTCTTTTGTGCACCAGATAGGATATTTAGTAAGCTATAAATCTAAAGATATATCAAAAAATACTTAAAGTACTATGCTCTTTACTTGGTCCTCTTATCTCTACTGATTCATCAGTGCATTATCTACCACTAAAACAGCGAGTGCTGTGTTAACAAATTAATGAGACTTGAGGTGGAAAAATGTCCAAGAGCTTATACATCTAAATATTTCATTACTCAAAATTAAAGCATAGGAAGAAGCTCATATATTTCAATTATGCTGCTATTACTCAAAATATTGTTAGAAAATATTATAAAATATGATAAATTTTCAAAAAGCTATGTTGATATGAGCATGTAGCTAGATAATTTCTCAAATTACTCATTTGTGTTTTCCTCCTTCAAGCAAGTAGGAAGATTTATTTCTTAGGGGAAGTATGTAGCAGAATCCAATTAGAAGTACTCTTCAAGACTTCATTTCTCAGATCTATGGCAAGCAATATGGAGGCTCCTAAAAAAAACTAAAAATAGAACTACCATATCATTGAGAAATTTCATTTCTGGGTAATTTTACAAAAGAATTGAAATCAGGATCTCAAAGATATGTGTTAGTACACCTATGTCCATTGCAGCATTATTCACAATAGCCAATATGTGGAAATGACCTAAATGTCCCCAGGCAGATGAAAAGATAAAAAAAATATGATATGTACATACAGTGGATTACTATTCAGCTGTAAAAATTAAGGAAATTCTGCAGTAGGGGGACAACATGGATGAAACTTGAGAACATTATGCTAAATGAAATAAGCCAGTAGCAGAAAAGCAAATACTGTATGATTCCACTTTTATGAGTGTCTAAAATAATCACATTCATAGAATCAAAGAGTGCAATGATGGTTGCCAGAAGCTAAGCCTGGAAAGGGGAAATGGGAAATGACTAGTCAGCAGACACAGTGCTTCAGTCAGGCCAGATGAGTATGTTCTACAGATCTGGTGTAAAATATTGCTCCTTTGCTCAACAATCACATATTGTACACTTAAAAGTTTAAGAAGGGAGATGTCATGTTAAGTGCTTTTCCACAATAAATTAAAATGAAATAAAAATAATCATTCAGTTAACAAATTAAAAACAAAGACTATTTTTCAGCCCCTCCAGGAAATCCTAAGCCTACCAGAGAGAGCAGATTTCGAATGGAGATAGTTTCTGTGGACCAGAAACAGATCTTAAATTCTTCTGAGCTGAAAAGTGTAAAAATGTTCAATAATTTCAGAAGAAACAACATTTTATTCTTTGATTCCGGCAGCTCTCCAAGGGACAAAGAAACATTTTAGAGAATAAATGACCAAATAATGCATCTAAAAAAGAAGAGGCACAGCCATAAGCTAAGGTTACAGAAATCATACAATTTCCTGTGCCCCAAACTTGAATGAAAACAGCAGAATGAGTAGACCTGAGGGAGCCATGCCAGAAGACATTGTTTGTCTATCTCAGTGATAACCACACTGAGCTAGTGAAGGACTTCCCCATGTACCCGTGTACTTTGTGAAATCCTACTAATTTCACACATCAGTTCAGGAAGAGAAAGTTTGAGTATCAAGAATTTCCAAATTTCGGCCAGTCTGTTAGGATGTAGGTTCTGAAACAAAATTAACCTGACTTATTGAAAACAAAAATGTGAAATTCCTTGAATATGTTTGTTGACTATGATATTATAACTACCACAAGCTTGAAACTTTGTTTTATTTCTAATCAAAGGAAATGATTCATGCTTCTATTCAATTGAATAAGCTAATATTTAGAGTGGGGGTTGTATCTTTTAATATACCAGATACAGTTCCAGAATAGCAATTGTGGATAGCTATGGTAGATTATAACTGTACTGAGCTTGATTTATTCACATCTCTCTCTATCTACCTAGATGAACTCTGGGTTTGGCTCTGTGATTCGTTTTGACCAGTGAGACCAGGAAATCCTCGAGAACAAGCAGACGTGAAAAGGGCTTATGCTTTAGGATTTGTCCTCTCTGGCTCCTCCTCTAAAACCTGGGACTGCCCTGTTGAAAATTGCTGGTCTAGCCAACTGGAGATGAAACCACATGGAGCAGAGGAATGCTAACCCCGGGAGGCCTACCTGCATCTGCTAGATGCATACATGTGGCCACCTTTCATCATCCAAGCTAGTTTTCACAGACCAGAAAAACTGCTGAAACGGGAAAACCACTTAGCCAACCCACAAAGGATGATGATGTAATATATCATCGCTGATTCAAGCCATAAATTTTGTTTTTACATAGCAAAACTACCTGACACAGTATTCTATAGTTACTGAAGAGTTTGGTTAATAATTGATCATGTGCCGTTTTGTTCTTAAACATCCAGGTTTGGATGGTAAATTATACAGATAGCATAATTAAAAAACAAGAACTGTTATTTCAAGGTGCAACCAGAGGTGAATTTTCATATATGAAGTTTATGAGGTCCCTGTGTAAAGCTCTTCATTTCTTCATGAATGAAGAACTAATTAGGAAATGGATGCAGAAATCAGACAGATAAAAATAAATATATTAGCTTTGTCACTGGTAAATGCTATTTTACATAATGTGATTTATGAATTTGAAAACAATGAGCTGACTAATCCTTCACCTCAAAATTAAATGTACCCACCCTGCCAGAGAGAGAGAGAGTAGGAAAACTGCAGAATCACAGGGCTATAAAAGAAGTCAAAATAAAGTAACAGAGGGCAACCTTCATTGGTTGAGCAGCTGCCAAGAACCAAGGGAACAAAGGCCACACTTGCGATACATGGCACAAATGCAGTATTGCCTCATGAATTGTTTTCTTCTTTGAGGTACTCACCAGTATATTTGGGGAGAAGTTCAAGAACAAGTTGAGGAATGGCTGTCCTTCTATGAGACTGGAAAGACTCCACGAAAGAATCTACAGGTCATGAAGGAGGCAGTGGTGGTTCAGGCAGAGGAAGCAGCTGCTGAGATTACTAGGAAGCTGGAGAAACGGAATAAATGCTTGAAGAAGGAAAAGAAAGGACTGGCTGTGATTTCCCTGGCATCTTCACAAAACAGCAGTAGTACCCCAGAGGAGTGTGAGGAAACAAGTGAAAGACCCAAAAAGAAGAAAAAGCAAAAGCCCCAGGAGTCTCCTCAGGAGAATGGAATGGAAGACCCATCTGTCTACTTCTCTAAACTCAAGAAAAAGAAATCTTTTTCCAAGGAGGAGCTGGTTAGCAGTGATCTTGAAGAAACAGTGGAAGTCTGGCAGTGGAAGTCTTCCCAAGAGGAAGAAATCTTTCCCCAAAGAGGAACCAGTTAGTTACCCTGAAGAGTCAGGAAACAAGAGTGTCCCCAAGAAAAAGAGGAATTTCTCTTCCAAGGAGGAACCACTTAGCACTGTACCTGAAAAGGCTGCTGCCAGCAAGAGCTGTGGCTCCAAGTAAAAGAAAAAATTCCAAAAGCTCTCCCAGGAAAACTGGAATGGACATTTCCCTAGCGAGGCATACCTTGCAGAGGTATTTCCCACCCCACCCCTAATAGCCCAATAAAAACAAAAACAAACAAAAAAATAATAAGAGAGGGCATATGTGGTCCATGTTTACAGTTTGCCATTAAGCAGTAATTAATCTAATTCTAGGCATCTGTGGTTCAATTAAAGAAAATAATTATAATAAGAAAAAATTCTTCATAGGTGCTTCCTAGCACACGGTGAATGTTTGATTAAATTATGTTTGTTATATGATCTTGAAAGGACCTCACTTCATAATGACAGAAGCACTGAAAAATTCTCTAAAGTTATTAATGAAAAACCTAAGCTTTGTGCACAGAGGCTTCCTTCATGCTGTAATCACTGGTCTATTTATTTTACTTTGACAACCTTTATTCTTGCTTACACAAAATTACCTAGTTTGGTTCTCTGCCAAGTCCATGTTACTTGCTTGCACTTTGACGACCCTGAATTTTATTGGCTTACCATAATCCAAAATAGTGACAAATTCTATGAGCATCATGCCACTAGGACCCCAGGTTATCACTTTCCATATCTTTGTTATGAAAAAAAAAAGAAAAATTCACTTGAATACCAAGTCCCACAAAATTCTGCTCTCTGTTTAAATATCATAGTCAGCTACTGTCTGACTTACTCCTTTATCATATATGTCAATCTATCTTCTAGCCCCATTATTTGACCAAAATTGGTCTAGTAAAGTCATCAGAGAGTTTTCGATCTGTAAAGATGATGAACCTTTATTTCTCTTCATTTTCCTTGGTCTCTAAGCATCACTCAGTATTTTTGATACCTTCTAAATGCTCTTCTTATTTTCTTCTTACATCTATAACATCTCATTTGCAAGTTTATTCTCCTTTGCCCCACCCTTAAATGTTAAAATTTCTCAAGGTTCTTTCATAGGCCATTCCTCTTCTCCCCATGCTTATGCAATCTCACTCATGCTTATAACTTTACACTGAGAGCCCCCAAATTTATATCTCTACTTTAGACCTCTCCTTTAAACTATAAGTACCTATTAAATTCGTGCTTCCTAGACTCTCTACTTGAAAGTTCTCCAAAGCAACTCAGACTCAATGTATTCAAAATGGACTTTGTAGTAACACCCAAATCCCTCCTTTCTCTGTTATTTCCAGCTCAGTAACATCATCCACCCAAGTTTTAATTCAGAAACCCCAAAGTTATCTTTGACACATTTATTCTGCATCATACTTAAAAATTATTTCTGTTGAATTTACTAATCAAAAATGTTTAACTTTGTCACCTTCTCTCCATGCTTGACTTTCACTACTCTAATCCAATTCCAGTTAATGAAATATGCAAATCATACTCTTACAAGCTCTAACAGCACTGTGTTTCTACTTAATTGTATTTTTAATTTACAACTTTAAATTTGTTTAAATGAGTATGGTAAGCAAAATTCTTATATGTTCTCCATGATTCCTGTAACTTAGTGTTCATGCCCTGTGTAATGCCTCCCCCTGACTTTAGGGACTTACTACCAGCCAACAGAATAGGATAGATGTGAAGGAATTTTGCAGATGTCATTAAGGTCCAAGTTTATTTTGACTTAATAAAGTGAAAGCGAGTCCTGTATGGCCTGAGTTACTCAGGTGAATCCCCTTAAAAAGGCGATGACCTAATCAGTAGAAAGCTCTTGAAGTCAGAGACTCTCCTTGCAGATTTGATGAACTAAGCGGCTGTGTTGAGGTCCACCTGGCAAGAAACTCTGTGCAAACTATAGGACTCAAGGGATGCTTTCAGGCTACAACCAGCAAAAAGCTAGAGTCTCTATTGATGCAGCTGCAAGGAAATAAATTCACCGAACAACTTGAGGAAACTTGCAGGTAGATTTTTTTCCCAGTCAGGCCTGCAGAGGAGAGTATAGCCCCCCAAAACCTCAGTCATGACCTTTGGGAGACACTGAGCAGAGGACCCTGCTAAGCTGTGTGGAGACTCCTAAGCCACAGAAATTGTGAGATAATAAATGTGTGTTAAGTGGCTAAATTTTTCTTATGCAGCTATAGAAAAATAATATAATGATTATTTTTATGTCCATGAATTAGTCTGAATAGTCCAGATTTTGTTGCAAAAACAAACAACCCTCAGTTTCAAGAGTTAACAAATTACAAATTTATTTCTTGCTCAAATTCAGTAAGCTACAGGTTCTGGCACATATATGGTGATTTTAGCCTCAGATATGAGCAGAGTTAATTCATCTATTACCATAAGATGAAAGAGATAACATATGAATACAGAAATAGGTAGGATGGTAGCTTTGGTTGTTGAGAATAAGTTCTCTTCACTTACATTTCCCAGGGAAATTAGAAGCAAGTAAAATAAGAATAGAGTGAAGAGTAAGTGTGAAATAGTCATCTCAGAGATTGAGAGTGAATTACCTTGGGAAATGCTGTAAAGACTGCCAAAAAGTTAGGAGGACTCACTTGAAGTTTGTGATACAACATTTAAATTGTGGTCATTCTCTGTGTTTTTAATTTAGTTTTCTCCAGACATGTTCAGCTACTTGGGAGAATACATAGTGTAAGCAAATCATATATTTAACCATATCTGAGATTATTCCTGGAAAGAATAATAGAGGAAGAGAAGAACAAGCAAATTGAAATGCATGTAGTGGTGTTTTTAAATATGCAACCTGGAAACAGTTGGGTAAAAAAGAAAATGAGAACCTGAAGGGGATAATAGATGTGAAAATGTGGGTAGCAGTGGATAGAAGATACCAATAAGATTGAGGAATTGCAGGACTACAAGTATAAGAAATACAAAGCTGTAACTATAAGAATCAGTGTCCAAAGAGTGGGATGCTTGAAACTGAGACTTACAGAAGTGGTACAGTTATAGATAATAACAAATTTGACAGCATGGATGTGGTAGCCAAGGGAATGGGGTAAATGACAAAGTTATTTGAGGGAGGCAAGTCAACAGGATCAGGATGCATCATCCAGAATGCAAGGAATCGTCAAGGACAATAATAGGAGTAGTGGCTGAGAGAGGGTGATACAAGTGCTAAAACCTTAAGGAGAGGTGGTGCAGTGACTACTAGGGCAATAAATAATTGCAACACAGAGGGATTGTATGCAGCCGTAATCTGATAATACATACTTTGAAGGCTCTAGAGCTGTTTTTTTAAATTTATTTTTAATTAAAAAAGTTTAAGTTTTTATTGGGAGACTGGGATTGCCATATATACATTACTAATAAGAAAAAAATATCAAATTGTACACTTTAAATATATGCAATTTATTGTATTTCCATTATATCTCAATAAAAGTTCTTAAAAAATAAAAATAAAATAAAATTAAATAATAAAAAATGTTGTTTTTCTTTTATTTTGTCTGGCCTGAAAATGGCAACGAAGGCACATAATTCATAGTTCAGCCACATGTGAGATATGGGAGAAATAAAAGCCACTACATGAGACAGCTGCAGGAGAATCCTGGGGTTCAGAGATCTCACCAGTGGTATTCATAATTCAGCCACTTTTCACAGCTGCTGCTGCACTGCTCTTGCAGGTAACTTACCAATAACACTTACCAATAACACTGCCCTACTTCAGGGCCATCACATTTTCTTTAATATTTCAAAAGGTTTCTAAAGATACCCTGCCTCTACTCTTTCTCTCTACCACTCTATCCCTACATTGTAGTCAGAGTAAGATTTCCACATTGAAAATCTCAAGTAATTACTTGTGGGAAGACATTCTGGAACCTTTTTGAAACATTGAAAATGTTGAAGTATGTGGGCCGAGCGATGGGATTCAGAATGTCCTGCTTGAGCAGTGGAGGAGCTGAGGGTGTGGGGCGTGGAGACTAATATCACCCTGTTTGGTCCTGAGGGATGGCTGGTTAGCCAAAGACGGGTAAGATTCCTCAGAGGAGGAACAACCTAAGACAGGCACAGCCGCAGAGGGGCCAACAGGGGTGGTGCATAGAGCCTTCCTTATATCACCGTGTTTGGCCCTGGAGGATGACTGGTTAGCCAGAGATGGGTAAGATTCCTCAAGGGAGGAACAACCTAAGACAGGCACAGTCGCAGAGGGGCCAACACGGGTGGGGCACAGACCCTTAATCCTTTTGAGAGAGGTCTCCTGCCCCCAGGGCTGCTTTGCTCTCCAGGCCCAGCTCAAATCAGGACCCAGGAGGCAAACAAAGATCATTGCCCCCAGTCATGTGAGGCCTTTGATTGTTTATGGGATTAACCTGGGAGTGTTAGACCCTTAGGCTATGCCGAAAACTCAATAAAAGCAAGGTGGGATCAATCAGCAAGGCTCTTGATCCGAGAGGTCTTGAGTCCCCCGGTCCCATCTTTCTCTTCAGTCTGTGTCTGTGTCTTCTTCAAGCTTGCGGCACCCGTCACTCACCTCGAGTCACCGAGTTGATCCCGGCAATTACTCCTTCATAGAAATATCCAATTATTTTCCCAATGAAATAGAATTAATTTCCCATTCCTTATGTTAGCATTGATTAGTCCTCCAAGCTTCTGATATGACCTCCTTCTCTATTTTCACTCTATACTCAACTTCATCACTTTGCTGTAACATCAGTTCCATTAGTGTGTCATTGTCTTGTATGTTGAGCTGCCTTTTTGCTTCTATTCTACCTGTCTAGAATTCCAAGTTATAAGATGACTCTGTGCAATGAAAGCTGTGGCACCGCTATACTGATGTAGCCCTTTAGAAACATGACTTGGCCAAGCAGCATTTTGAGAATTAAGATATTCTTCACTCTGGGTAGACCCAACTGCAATAGGGTGCCATGAGTGCTGGCGTGGGAGCAATCACTTTGGGTACATGAGGTAAATGGAGCCCCTTATCTATAGAGAACTCGAAAGCAGGAATAAAACTAACAAATTCAATCTGTTTGTTATCACTATTCACTAGCCATTCTGAACATTAGCAGTGAAAATACACTCTTCCCTAGAAATCCTTTTTTGATATTTTAACAGTCATTGCAATTACTTTTTAATTCTAATTTTACACATGTATATAAATTATATATTCAATTATATATCATAGGAAGATATTCATATTTATATATTATTTATTTATATATGTTATAATATATATGGCGTGTGTGTGTGTACATGTAAAATTTACTTTAGTATCCTAAGCAAGTGATCTAACCTAAGTTTTTGTTTATTCATCTGTAAAATGAGGTTAATCACATTCCCCATAACATTTTGTGAGTGTTAAATGAGGCAAAATATACAAAACATTTAGTAGGGCATTTAGCACACTGTAAATGATATTAATGTTTGCTGTTAACATGATGACCTAGATTCCAAGAATATCACTAGGCTCTACGGATACAGAAGTGAAAAAGAAGGAGTCTGTCTCTTTTTTTAAAAAAACCTATTTTTCTTAGAATAGGTGACAAGTAAACAAAAACACAGTATGACTGAGGGTTTGAATAAGAGTAGGTATGTGCAAATACAGTACTAGCTATAAAAAGAGAATGATAATTTCTCCCTGAGTTGTGAGGCTGAAGATAGTTTTCAAAAGAGGTAACTCATACATGTTCTGAGGAGTAAGTGCAAATGATTATTTTAATTTGATCTCAGCCATTCATAGAGCATTCAGTGCTTAAAACTGTACCACTTATAATAAGGGGGAGGGGAAAGAAAGGACACACACACAGCCACACACACACATAGAGCAAGAGAGTGAGAATGAGAGCAAGAGCGGGAGAGAGAGAGGGGGAGAGAGTAAGGGGGAGAGAGAGGGAGAGAGAGGGAGGGGAGAAAAAATATGAGTGTTGGGATGGAGGGGAAAGGGGCTGATAAATATGAACCTGGTATGTCTCAAGATTTGATAATTTCATTGGACAATAGCCTGGAAAATTAACTTCCAGACTATTGTATTGTATTTTATGTTTTCAATACTTTATTTATTTATTTATTTATTTATTGGCTGCATTGGGTCTTCTCTGCTGCATGCATGCTTTCTCTAGTTGTGGTGAGCAGGGGCTATTCTTTGTTGCAGGGCGCTGGCTTCTCATTGCAGTGGCTTCTCTTGTTGCAGAGCTTGGGCTCTAGGCTCGCAGGCTTCAGTAGCTGTGGCACACAGGCTGAACAGTTGTGGCTCGCACGCTCCAGAGCACAGGCTCAGTAGTTGTGGCACACAGACTTAGTTGCTCCGCGGCATGTGGGATCTTCCCGGACCAGGGATCAAACCTGTGTCCCTTGCATTAGCAGGCAATTCTTAAGCACTGCGCCACCAGGGAAGTCCTGGGGCTATTGTATTTTAGAGGGAAGAAAGGAGTATAATAATAGACTAGCATCAAAGATTTTCCTCAGCTTCCCAGGTTCCCCTTAGGAGAAAATTACTGGGCATGGTAGTTCCCTGGACTAAATTACTTTTTCCTAGAATGTGAAAGTACTCACGACTGATTCATGAATCTTTATATCTTTGTTTTATCTTAGGTATTGCAATTCATGAATTATATCATGACTGATAGTGATATCTACCATGGGCACGTAAGTGAGAAGTGATGTCATATACCACACATACAGACACATCAGTTCATTCTGAGACTATGATCTTGAAATATATATGTATAATGCTCTTTCTGTACCTTGATTATATCATATATGCCTCCAAAGTAATGGCATCAGACCTACATAACCCATAGGATATTGTGCAAATTGAATAACACAGAGTGTTTAAAAAAAGAAAATTTTTTTCATTTATATGATTAAATTAATATTAATAGTCTGAAAAAGGGAAAGAAAAGGGGCATGTCTTTGCTCTTCAGTATTTAAAATTCTTATGCTACTTTTCTTAGGCCTCCACCTCTAGGATATTGCCAGTTATATGATATGGCTACTCACATAAATCACCTGAGAAAGTTAAGATTATTCAGTCTACTCTCACTCTGATTTGCCATCATTTACCACTACACTTAGTCTTGCCTCTTTGAACCCTTCTGAGTCCAGGCTTGTCTTGGCCAAATAAAATAAGTTCTGTGTTCAGTAAGGGAATAGATGTTTAAATGGAGCTAGACTAAGAGAAATCTTTTCACTAGAATCAATGTACATCACACTCCATTGGCCAGTGATTGGTTATGACAGGTATTGAGAAAGAAATCCCAGTGAGAAGCAAAAAGGTGTATAAACCACAAAAGGCACAGATAATGGTGAAATGAGGCTTTCAAAGTGCTAAAATACTGAGTAATTCTGACAGTACTGAGAAGGCTGAACTGTTCATCACTCATTTTTATCTGTGACAGTCAACATGCACACCTATTTAACATGTATGATTCACAGTGTATATCCTTTCTTGTTAATTAGAATGACATTATAAACTAGAGTGGATGGAAAGTGTGCTTATTAAAACTTATCCAAGAAAATCTGTTTAATACAAGCCACACATATCACCAAATTATATTTTGAGTTAGTAATTTGAATTTATTAAATGGAACTCAGTTTATGAAATTTTCTTGTTAAGGTTTTCTGAAGATAAAGTTTTTTTCCTATGATTATGATGACTATGCTTTTCAAACTCTTTCTAAAAAAGTGTGAATGGATAAGAGTTCAGAAAGATCAAACATCTGTTAATCAGAATGTATATCAGAAAATCTTTATTACCATAATGACATGAAAATTAATTATAATTTAAGCATTTGGGGAATACTAATTTACTACCATTATTTTACTTGTCATAAAGACAAAAAATGCATTATTTTCTTTCGTATTCTATTAATAGGTCATAACTTTTCTCCATTTATGTTGAAGAAAATTATATCAAAACAGTTGAATGTATAATGAAAAAACAGATCTTAAGAATTTTATCACATTTTAGTGTTGTGCCTTTGAGATTGTCTATTTCTTCTGCATGGCAGAAATACTATATTGTGTGTTACTACACATTCTGTACTCAATGAGTACATGATAGTAGTTTGAAATAGGCAAGCTCAGTATTTACCACATGGAAATCATCATTTTTTTTTAAATTAGGACTTTTTCCCCAAAGAAAGATTCTTAAACATATTCCTACACATCACTTCTCACCTGTCCCAGAGACAACCACTGTTTTTCATTTCTAAACCATAGCTTAATTTTACCCATTCTTGAATTTTACATGAATGGAATCATGCATATTATTCTGTTTTGTACTTGGCTTCATATGTTTAAAGTTTTTGAGATTTTTTTTCTGGTATTTCTCCGTATATCAGTAGCCTATTCTTTTTAACTTCTGAGTAATGTGCCACTGTAGGAATATACTACAATTTGTTTAACCAGGCTTCTTCAGACAATATTTTGAGTTATTTGTAATTTGGAGTTATTTTGAATTAACCTGCTAAAAACATTCTTGTACAGTCTTCAGTGGATAGATTCTTTTTTATTTCTCCTAAGTAAATATCTACAGGTGGAATTTATGAATCATGGGTAGGTGTATATTTAACTTTTTAAGAAATTGCCAGTTTTGCGATGAGGGTATATCATTTCACATTGCAACCAGTAATGTATGAGAGAGTTCCAATAGCTTCTTCACTAACATTTAGTGTTGTCAATCTTTCAAGTTTTAGCAGTTCTAGAGATTTGAAATGATCTCACTGTAATTTTAATTTCATGACTAATGATGTTGAACATCTTTCCTGTGCTTATTAGCCTTCTGTTTATCTTCACTTGTGAAGTGTCTGCTCAGGTCTCTTGCCCAATTATTTTTAAATTAAGTTGTCTTTTTACTGTTGCTTTGGGTAAGATCTTTATATTGTTGATACAAAACTTTATCAAATGCATGTATTATAAATATTTTTATGGCCTTTTCCTGAAGTATGGTTGATTTACAATGTTGTATTGGTTTCAGATATGCAGCAAAGTGATTCAGTTATACATATATATATTCTTTTTCATATTCTTTTACATTATGATTTATTAGAATATATTGAATATACTTTCCTGTGCTATTACAGTAGGACCTTGTTGTTTATATATTTTATATATAGTAGTTTGTCTCTATGGCCTTTTTTTAAGGGTGTGTTTTGATAATGAGAAGTTTTAATTTTGATAAATTCTATCATTTTTTTTTCATAGTTAGCATGTTTTGGTTCTTTCTACGAAATTCTGTCCTACCCCAATGTTGTTAAGATGTATTTCTATGTCTTCTAGAAGCTTTCTTGTTTTACCTGTTACATTAAGTCTATTTATATAAGTCATTTCATTTTACATAAATTTTTATGTAACACTTCATGTAGGTGTTGATGTTATTATTATTTTTAATCCAGTGGCTATCCAGCAGGTCTAAAACACTGTTTGAAAAATATTCTTTTTTCTCTATTGAATTGGCTTGGTGTCTTCATCAAAAAACAATTGATCTTATATATGTTCCTATATCTTCTATTTGCTTCATTGATTTTTTTTTCCATCCAAACTCCAAAAACACAGTCTTGATCACTGTAACTTCATTGTAAAGAATATTGTGATTTGAAATCATGTGGTATTAATCTTTCAACTTCTTTTCCTCAAAACTATTTTTGGCTATTTAAAATATTTTAAATTTCAATAAACATTTTAGTCTCAAATCACCAATTATTACAAGAAATAGTGTAGGAATTTTAACTTGAAATGCATTTAATCTTTTTTTTTTTTTGCTTCAGATTGTGTTTTATTTATGTAAATAATGAAAGTAGCTTGTTTCTTTAGAGTTCTAGCATTAATAAAGGAGTCATAGCCCAGAATGTGCTGCGGGTTCAGAAGGTAACTTGGCTCCTATTTTATTTTCCCAAAGTTCGCCCACGTGTCCTTTTTTTTTTTTTTAATTTTATTTATTTATTTATTATTTTTTGGGGGGTACACCAAGTTCAATCAACTGTTTTTATACACATATCCCTGTATTCCCTCCCTTCCTTGACTCTCCTCTCCTCGAGTCCCCCCCACCCTCCCCGCCCCAGTCCTCTAAGGCATCTTCCATCCTCGAGTTGGACTCCCTTTGTTATACAACAACTTCCCACTATCTATTCTACAGTTGGTAGCATATATATGTCTGTGCTACTCTCTCACTTCGTCTCAGCTTCCCCTTCACCCCCCGCCCCCTCCCAAACCTTGAGTTCTCCAGTCCACTCTCTGTATCTGCTTCCCTGTTCTTGTCACTGAGTTCATCAGTACCATTTTTAGATTCCGTATATGTGAGTTAGTATACAATACTTGTCTTTCTCTTTCTGACTTACTTCACTCTGTATGACAGACTCTAGGTCTATCCACCTCATTATATATAGCTCCATCTCATCCCTTTTTATAGCTGAGTAATATTCCATTGTATATATATGCCACATCTTCTGTATCCATTCATTTGTTGATGGGCATTTAGGTTGCTCCCATGTCCTGGCTATTGTAAATAGTGCTGCAATAAACATTATGGTACATGTTTCTTTTGGGATTATGGTTTTCTTTGGGTATATGCCCAGGAGTGGGATGACTGGATCATATGGTAGTTCTATTTGTAGTTTTTTAAGGAACCTCCAAATTGTTTTCCATAGTGGCTGTACCAACTTACAGTCCCACCAACAGTGCAGGAGAGTTCCCTTTTCTCCACACCCTCTCCAACATTTGTGGTTTCCAGATTTTGTGATGATGGCCATTCTGATTGGTGTGAGGTGATACCTCATTGTGGCTTTGACTTGCATTTTTCTGATGATGAGTGATGTTGAGCATCTTTTCATGTGTTTGTTGGTCATCTGTATGTCTTCTTTGGAGAAATGTCTATTTAGGTCTTCCGCCCATTTGTGGATTGGGTTATTTGCTTTTTTGGTATTAAGCTGCATGAGCTACTTGTATATTTTGGAGGTTAATCCTTTGTCCGTTGTTTCATAGGCAACTATTTTTTCCGATTCTGAGGGTTGCCTTTTAGTCTTGTTTATGGTTTCTTTCACTGTGCAAATGCTTTTAAGTTTCATGAGGTCCCATGTGTTTATTCTTGATTTTATTTCCATGATTCTAGGAGGTGGGTCAAAAAGGATCTTGCTTTGATGGATGTCATAGAGTGTTCTGCCTATGTTTTCCTCTAGGAGTTTTATAGTGTCTGGCCTTACATGTAGGTCTTTAATCCATTTGGAGTTTCTTTTTGTGTATGGTGTTAGGATGTGTTCTAATTTCATTCTTTTACATGTTGCTGTCCAATTTTCCCAGCACCACTTATTGAAGAGGCTGTCTTTTTACCATTGTATACTCGTGCCTCCTTTGTCAAAGATAAGGTGCCCATATGTGTTTGGGCTTACTTCTGAGTTCTCTATTCTATTCCATTGATCGTCCTTTCGATTTTTGTGCCAGTACCATACTGTCTTGATCACTATGGCCTTGTAGTATAGTTTGAAGTCAGGAAGCCTGATTCCACCAACTCCATTTTTCCTTCTCAAGATTGCTTTGGCTATTCAGGGTCTTTTGCATTTCTTTACAAATCATAAGATTTCTTGCTCTAGTTCTGTGAAAAATGCCATTGGTAATTTGATTGGGATTGCATTGAATCTGTAAATTGCTTTGGGTAGTACAGTCATTTTCACGATGTTGATTCTTCCAATCCAGGAACATGGTATGTCCCTCCATCTGTTTTGCATTTAATCTTTTAAGATCAATTGAAATATTAAGAATGTTAAGTTGTTTAATTGATGAGCATAATACTTGTCTCATTTATTTAGATCATCTTTAATTTCTTATGGCAATCTCTCGTAGTTTCCCATGTAGAGATTTTAAACATCTTTTACTAAATTTATACTTATTTTTCATGGATTTTGATGCATCTGTTAATGGATTTGAACATTTTATAATTGCTGTCAATATATAAAACTACAATTAACTTTAACATTGATTTGTGATCTTGCTATATTTATACATTAGTTCTAGTAGTACTTTTGTAAATTCCTTGGGACTGTGTATGCAAGCAATTGTGTCATCTGGGAATAAGAACATTTACTTCTTCCTTTGCAATCCTATGCCTACTGTTTCTTTTTCTCCCCTTATTGCACTGATTAGGATGCTTAATACAGTACTGAAAATAAGTGAGAAATTGTGAGAGCAGATTTCTTTTCCTTTTTGGAGAGATTTAATATAAAGATGTTCATTATTTCACCATTAAGAAATTCTTCATCTTAGTGAAGAATTTGCCTTCTATTCATAGTTTACTGAGAGATTTTGTTATGAATATACTAAGATAAACATGTTTTTCTTTCTTTTCTTTCTGATTTGTCTTGTTTGGATTTTTAATGTTGAACCCTGTTTTCTCAGGCTAATCCCATTTGGTTAGAATATATTATTCTTTGTGTGTATTGCTAGAATCAATTTGCAAAGGTTTTGTTAAGATTTTCTCTGTATTCATGTGGGTACTGGCCTTAATTTAATATTCTTGTGATATATTCATCAGGTTTTGATATTGCTGTTATGTTTCCTTCCTAAAGTGAATTGTGAAGTCTTTTTTTCTCCTCATTTGGGAGAGAATTTATATGATTGATATAATTTCTTACGTACATATTTAACAAAATTCACCTGTAAAACCATGATATAGACTTTTATTTGTGTGACATTTTTGGTAATGTGCTTAGTAGATATAGAGATATTTAGATTTTCTATTTATTTTCGTGTAAATTTTGGTGAGTTGTATTTTTCATAGAATATATATTTCATCAAATTTATTCAAGCTATTTCCTTAATATATTTTTATATTCTGTAGAATCTGTGGTATGTTCCATATTTCATTCTTGATAACAATATTTTTTGGAGTTTCCTTCATTTTTCCTTGATCAACCTTGTTACTGGTTCATTAATTTTATTGTATTTTCCAAAGAGCAAACTCTTGAATTTGTTAATTGCCTCTATTCTTGTTTTCCATTTCACTGATTTTTGCTTTTATTTTTATTACCTACTCCATTTACCTATTTTTGAGTTTAATATGCTTATCTTTAGCTTTTAAGGTGAAGTGTTAGATCTTTCATTTAGATGTGGTTTAATAGAGGTGTATAAACTTAAACATTTCTCTGTAAGCTCTGCTTTAGCTGTATGCCATAAATTTTCATATGTTGTTTTGTCATTACCAATCGATTATAAATATTTTCTAATTTCCCTTGTGATTTCATCTTTTTTATGTATATTGGTTGTTTAGAAGTATTTTATTTACCAATATTTATGGAATTTAATGGCATTAACTTATAATTTATGTTACAATGAAAACATACTTTGTTATACTTTAATTTTTTAGTTCATTAAGACATTTTATGAACAGGCATTATTAGGGATAATATTCTGTAAATGCTGATTAAAGTAGATTGATACTATTATTATTGATTTTTGTCTTGCTATTCTATTAATTGTTAGAGGCAATTATTATAATTTAGTGCATTATTTATTTGGATACCTGAACTTCTTTCTCTCAGATTTTGCTTCATGTGCTTTACAGTTCTGTTATTAAATAAAATCAGAAAATTTAGTCTTTATTTATAGCATTGTTCTTTTGTGTGTAATGTATTATTCTCTCATTTCTTTCAAGATTTCTTTTTATTTTTGTATTTTAGCTACTTTATGAGGTGTGACTCTTTAAAATTTATCTTGCTTGGGGGTTGCAGAGTATTTTAGAATTGTAATTTGATGGTTTTCATCACATTTGGAAAAATCTGTCCCAATTTTTCCATTCCTCTCTTTCTTGGACTCAATTTTACATATCTTAGAACATTTGTTATCACTCTGAAAGTCACTGGGATTTACTTTATTCTTTAAGTCCTTTTTCCCTAGATATTTATCTTCAAAATCAACCTATTATTTTCTGCCCTTTATTTCTGCTACTAAGTCTATCCAGTAATTTTATTTCTCATGTCAGATATTGCAATTTTAAAATCTAAAATTTCCATTTGGTTTGCTGCTATTGATTTTCTTCTACTTTTTCAGTTAATTTAATCATTTTCATTTAAGTTCTTGAATGTATCAATATTTGTAGTATCTTCTTTAGACATTGTCTGCTATTTTTGCATCTGGGTTATCCTTTAGTCTGTTTCTGGTGACTTTTATTTTTTTTTTTTGGAACAGTTGGTCACATTATTCTTACTTATCAGCACATTTTATAAGTTTCCATTAGACACTGGACATTATAAAGAGCACTTCATAGAGTTCCTGGATCCTATTATCTTCTGATGAGGGTTTGTTTGTTTAAGCAGATAATTAAGTTGCTGGAAGTTCACCTTGAACTGTGGAGGCTTGTTCTAATACTCTATTAGGGCAGACTCTGGAAAACTCAAGAGTTTTAGCAAACACCTCTAGCCTGACCAGCCTCAGACTCCAGACTCTGCCCTCTCTCCTTTAGGCAGAAGATGAATTCTCTTCTTAGTCTTTTAGTCCTGCAGATTTTGCTTAATTTTGTTTTTTTCCACGTGGCTTTTGAAATGTCCGATGTACACGTTCAATCCAGAGGGAAACCATGGCTTTAAAGAAGTTTATTGATGTTTTGGCGGGCAGGCCCTGCTTTGACTTCAGCTTTTCTGAGATTTATTTCCTTAAATTCTAGACACTCTGTTTGCCTAAAATTCAATCTTGTGAAATCTTAATCTGATAGGACTATAACTTTCTGCTTGAGCTTTAGCCTCCATGCTGATATGGACAAGTTTTAATACCTCCAGGGGAAAGATACCTATACTTAGATCCATCCAGTTAACTCATGTTGTGGACGATTGAATCCTCTGAAGTTTTTTCCTTAGTTGAATAGCTCTCCATTGTTCTTTTATAATTGTTCCCCTTACCACCAAAGTTAATATTTATTATCTTTGGACTAGTTATCCCCATGTAACTTACTCTGCTGGGATTCACTAATGTATTTTAAAAGTACAGTGCATAGGCATTACTGTATCATTCACTTACTGTGTTTCTAATTCAGAGTCTTACCAGACATTTAGACATTGATAAACCACAGGAAACAAATATTAAGGGTTGACTTTCCAGAAAATACTCAAAAAAAGTTTAGTAATAATGTATTGTGACATATGTGTAGCTGATTTCACTGTCAATTCCTTTTAAAAACTAGCTAAAAATGACCAATTTATATTTTAGTACTACTCACTTTTTTAAATTTAAAGACCACAAAAAAGATGACAGCTTGTTTTTCAACTTACAGGATATTTGTTCTATTCAATATACTTGGATCCTTATGTTCACAACACATCCAGAAATGATCTTAGGAGAATGGGTTAATATTAAAGAAAATTTTAAAAAAGCAATAACTCACGAGAAATGTCTGCTAGCCACAATAGGCTTGTTAAACTTCAGTAATATCCATAAACTTGAAATACATGTTTACCTCCAATAACAAAGAAAATATGGGTCTTACAATTTAGCATCCAAAAAGTACTTGTTTTGAATACTTTTTTTTTTATTTTCATCTTAAGGAAGCAAATATCAACATTCTGCTTCTTGCAAGGTTTCAAAAGAAGTATGAAAGGTAGTAAACTTAGTTAAGGAAAGTTTCTTCCTAATATCTCTCCAAGTTGACTAAATACTCATACAGGTTCTCTTTTCATTGTTGCAAGATGGCTGCAAAAGCAAAAGCACCAGATCTCAAAATCTTGTATCTTCTCCAGTAGCAAAAGGAAAAATCCCTCCCTAAATTTCAAGTAAAAGTCATTGTTTCTAATTAACTCTTATTGGTCACATAAGCATCTTTCTAGTCATAGAAATAAAAAATAATGGTTTGATTGTAAGAGACACCATTTATAAAAAACCTTTCTTGTTAAAAGGCATGTGAAACTTCATCCAAAATACATAACTGAGAATGGGTAAAAGTATGATTTTCCTGAATGAAAATGGTGAGAAAACTAGTTACTAGGCCGCAGTATAACTAATATCCAATGAATACTCAAATTAATGTAGCATTTTTCAACTTTGAGCCCGATATGGAAAGATTTATGATCAACCCTATTGCAGATATGATTTTTGGTTGAAATGCATTGCCACACCATGGATTCTGCAAGTAAAAGTCTACCAAATTCAGGTTTACATTTTTTAAAAAAAAGAAAGAAAAAAGGTAAAAGACAAGAATAAAAGCATTACTTCAGTTCTTACAGCCCACGAAGTAAGATAGAGACATTCTATTAATAATTGGACTCATATTTCATTACTCTTAAGCTATTTTCCTTCTTTTATATTATACATATTAAGCTTCTCAAACTGTGCACAACAAAAGATCCCCACAACAGAAATGCAGGTTATAATCAATATGCAATTCTGTTCTGTATTCTCTCCCTTTGATGTAAGCAGGTTGGATTGGGGGATGGAGAAGCTCATGGCACGGTTATTTTGAGGTACTTTTGAGCTGCTTATTAGCAGGTCCTTATTAGCAGCTTCTTATTACCAGCTTTCCCAGGCAGTTGTGACATGTTTTGAAGATAACTCTTTTGTTCCATTGAAACCATAATGCCTACTTTAATCTGCAATGAATTCAAAAAAAGAGAAGAAAAGGCCAATTAAATTATAAAATACCTTTAAAATCATTGCCATACACCACTAGCTTTTACACCTCAGACAATAATAAATTATAGAGCCTTTAGTGAAAAATTATTTTTTTGCTTTGAAACCAGTTTGGCAGCAGTAATATGTGCTTGCATGCAATGATATGTACCAGAAGTATAAGCAACTCCGATAACCCCTTTAGAATTGAAAAGAACCCATAAATGAAATAACTTTAGAGAAGTCAATGTTGACTATAAGTACATTAACTAAAGGAAAGATCAGATATTGATGTCAAACAGTGTAATGACAACTTATTTGGTGTAATCAGTACACTCGGCATTACAGAACTCCAATTTCTTTCCTATTCATTGATGTAAACCATTGTATGATGCTAACTATACTCCCGTCATTGCTTTACAAGCATTGTATGTAATAACACCTTTATTCTTAAAATGAAGAAAGTCTTAGTACTACTCCCGTTTTACTATGAAGGAACTGAGACATGGAGAGGTAACAAAATTCTTCACTGTTAATAACAGTTATTGCAAAATATGACCTGTATACCATCGGCTCTGGTATTTATGCTATTAACCCCTAGTCTACCCCAATTCTACTTAAGGAGTAATATGTCTATTTCTGAAACTTTTTGGTAAACTTCCCTCTCTCTCCTTTCCCAGATCTTTGAAGTGGTGCTTTACCCACTTAGTGGTTCTCTTTAAATTTAGCCAGGTTTCTTACTAGTACCGCCATAAAAAATTTAAATTCTCCCCATCTTCTGACTTTGCTCATAGGATTCTCAGACTACTGAAACAATTTCCATTCAACTTGTATTTAATGAGATCCTATTTAATGATCCAGACACTGTGCAACTGCTATTAACAAATCTATCCTAGTTTATTCCTTCAAGCTTTGGCTCAACACTCACTATCTCTAAGAAGCAATGCGCAACATCTTTTATTCTTGCCTCACACCGACCATTCCTGAGTGTCATGTTACTGTAATTTTGCATTGAGTACTATGGATGTCTACTGTTACTAATGCATACATATAGAATTTTATGATGAAAAGAGCATAGTATTTAGAATAAGAAGATAAAAGCTAAAGTTAAGTAATATTGGCCAAATCTTTTATTATAACTGAGACATTTCTTCTTGCCATCAAATGTTAATAACAGAAATTATAACATGATCCTAATTCATAGGATATTTAATGTGATGAAATATGATGATTCAAATAGAGATGCCTTATAAAACCATATAGCATGAAGAGTTTAGTTTCCTGCCTTACCCTGGACCCAAACCACACCCACATTACCCTTAGTCATTTGCAATTAACCATGCCCTATTCATAAATCAATGATATTTCAGCCTAGTGGACATTTTTAGAAGCATTCTGTCAACTTTAGCTAGTGTGGTTTGTGATGAGGTTCAGGCTATCTATGTAAGAAAGTTTACATGGAGGAAGTCGTTTTCTTTTTAAATGGGTAAAGCCAGTGATTCAGTGATTGTTGTTCCTACAACAATTTTTCATCATCCTGTCATCCTCACCATCCTTGTTTTTTACAAGTTTATAAAGTTATAATTGCTATGCATTAAATGGTGCATAGCTTACATATAAAATGTTTTATTTTTATATACATCCAACAAATCATCATCACAATCAAGATAATGAGTACAGAGATCACCCACAAGTTTCCTTATGCCTCTTGGAATCCAGTCCTCCCTCCCCAGTTCCTCTGTCCCCAAGCAAACTTTGATCTGATTTTTATAACTATATTTGCTTGCATTGCCTAGGATTTCCTATATATTGAACTCATTTCTTATGTACCCTTTTTGTCTGCTATCTTTCACTTCAAGAAATTATTTTGAAATGTTTCCATGTTGTGGCAAGTATTGCTAATTAATTCCTTTCCACTTTGAGTAGAATTCCATTGTATGAGTATACCACAATTTGTTTATCCATTCACCTGCTGGTGGCATGTAGGATTGTTTCCAGTTTTTAGCTATTACAATTAAAGTTGCTATGAGCACTGTGTGCTCTTTGTATGAGCATATGCTTTCAACTCTCTTGGATAAATACCTAGGAATGAAATGGCTTTGTTATAAGATAGACATAAAAAACTCATTTTTTTTAAACTGCCAAACTCTTTTACAAAGTACAGTTGACATTGACAACATAGATTTGAACTGTGCAGGTCCTCTTATAGCCAAGTTTTTTCAATAAATACCTCCCACAGTACTACATGATCTTCGGGTTGATTGAACCAGAGGATATGGAAATGCTGTTACAGAGACCACACTGTAAAGTGACATGTAGATTTTCAACAGTGCAGGAGGTGCCCCTTAACCCCTGCTGTTCAAGAGACAACTGTAGTTGTGGCATTTTACATTCGTACCAGCAGTGAATCTGAGTCAAATTGTTTCATATCCTTGCCAATACTTGGTATGATCTATTGCTTTAATTTCACCATTCTAGTCAGTGTTCAGTGCTATCTCACTGTAGTTTATATCTTTCATTTCCCCAATAATAAATGATGTTGCACACAATTTCATACGCTTGTCATTTCTTATAGCTCCATTGTTGAAGTGCTCATTCAAAGCTTTTGTTTTTTGTTTTTTTAGTTCTTATTAAGATTTGAAAATTCTGTATATATTCTAAATTCAATAATTTGTATATTTATGTTGCAAATATTTTCTCCCATTTACTGACTTTCCTTTTTATTTTTGAAGAGCAAGCATTTTTAATTTGGTGACATATCATTTACCTTTTTTTTCTTCTTATGGTATTTTGTCCTTTTTAAGATATCTTTGCGATGCTCAAGTTTACTAAGATGTTTTGCCCACATTTTCTTTTAGAAGTTTATAATTTTAGCACTTACATTTAGGAATATGCTCCATTTCAAGTTAATATTTTATCTGGTGGAAGTTAGTGGTTGACATTCCCATTTTCCAGAAAGCTATCCAATTATTCCAGCACTATTTAAAAAAAAAAAAAGATAATTTCCTCACTGACCTGCCTTGGCAACTTTTTAAAAGTTTAATTGACCATACATGTATATGGTCTCTCTGGTCTCTCTATTCTACATGATCTATATAACTATTTACCTATCGCACACTATCTTTATTACAGTACCTTTAATAAATGTGTATATAAGATTGTGTAAGTCCCCCACATTTTTTTAAATTTGATTTGGTCATTTTTGCTTCTTTGCATTTCCATATAAGTTTTAGAATTAGCCTGCAAAGTTCTCAAGAAAAAAAATCCTTCTTGGATATTGACCAGGAGTGGGTTGAGCTTAAAGACCAATTTGGGAAAAAATGACATCTTAATATAGATTTTTTACATCCATAAGCATAGTATAACTCTACATTTATTTAGGTCTTATTTAACTTCTCTCAGCAATGTTTTTTGTTTGTTTGTTTCACTATACATGTCAGGTACATTTATCAAATATTCCCTAAGTACTTCATATTTTGGATGTTATTACAGATTATATTTTGACATATTTTACAATTTTAATTTCTGAATGTTTGTTGGTCACATATAAAAAGCACAACTGATTTTTGTATATTCATATATTATCCTGAAAATTTCCTAAAGCTACTTAATGGTTCTACTAAAATATTCTGTATATTTTTAATGGTTTCCTGCACAAATGATCATGTTCTTACAATGAAGAGGATTTTTCCTTCCATTTCAATATGGATCTCATACATTTCTTATTCTTCACTGATTGTAATCTCTGAAATCTTCAGTAAATTGTTGAATAGATGTGTGAGAGGACATGCTAGCTTTTTTTGATCTTAAATTAAAATTAAACAAATGTCTTAGATATTTTATGCTGAACCTGACACTTCAATCAAATATAATCTTTTCTCATCTTATTTCTTCAGAGTTAGCACTCCCACTGACCTTGGCCTGGGTCTAGAGTTAGGTGTATCACCTTCAATGAGAGTTGCAAGAACATGTTTGTGGTTTGTTTCCTGTGGAGAAAATAACTGCACTTGTATCATTTTGTTTTTTATTTGCTGGTTTTCTTAGAACAGATAATTCTTGATCATTTTGAGATCAATTAATGTTAGTTAATATTCTTTTCTCAGTAAACAAAATTTAAGTGTAATGATTAAAAGGATGAACCCTGTGGCCAAACAGCTAGGTAGGATCCTGAGTCAGTCACTTAGTTGCTATGTGACCTTGGCCAAGTAACTTAACCTCTCTTTGCTGCAGTTTCTTTGTCTAGGAAACATTATAGTATTGTTACTTACCTTCTAGTATTATTATAATGATTAAATATATTAATATATAAATCACTTAGATCAATGTCTAGCATATATTAAGCATGAAAGAAGTGTTAGGAATTTTATATTTTTAGTTGTATAAATTTGAGTTCTTCAATCTTACAAGGATGTAATTTTTTCATCTGTTAAGGTGGGAAGTAAATAACAGAGGCTATATTAGAATTTTACCCAATACAGTATGTTAACCATTTAGCACATAAGTCATCAATAAGTTAAATCTATTTTTATTATTGGTATTATACTTTTCATTCTTATCATGTTACTTGCAGTAGTAATATTTCATCTAGTTTGCCATAATTCACATGAGCCAATACTGGGGTGTAAATTTAAAAATAATCCAAAGAAATGATTTTTAAGTGAAAGATTTCTTGATAAAGGAGTAGCAGTTCCCTGGGCTTAGACTATAATAGGTGAGGACAAGAATAATATGAAAGAATCCCAGGAATAAGCTGTACATTACCCTTCCTGTTATCTGAATAATCCTGAAAGGTGCATGTATAGTAAAATGAATACATGAACAATGTACATGAGGAATATATTCTGTGCCACATAGAATCACAGAAGGTCTTCCTCCTAAGTGAAAATATGTTTCCTTTCTAATAGATAAAGTGTTTGCGAGAGAGCCAGAGAGAGTGAGAGAGAGGAGCCACAGGTAAATTTCAGCAATTGGTTAATAACTTTGTGTGTCAAAGATTAAAAAATCATTGCAAAGATTAAAAGATCATTGACTGCTATCTCAAAAGTATTGGTCTATGTAACTCCACATTAACAGGGTAAAAAATACTTCTGGCAACTGAGTCATTATACCAGTTTCCAGGATTTGAAGATGGCATGCATTAAAATGCAGAGCTGAGCCCCACCAGGCCTCTCTTCTGATCTGCTGCACCAGCTTGCCTTTCCAACTATAGGTCTCCACCATCACGAGATATTCTCAGCAGCAGACCCAGAAATAGGAGGAATTTTGCTAGAATTTTGGGGTTGGGTTAGTCTAACTTCCTGCTCCTATCATTCATGTTATTTAAAAATTATCACAGCGAGTACACATTCCTTTCTGGTGCCATGCTTCCATGCTCCCATTCCTTTCCTGCTCACCTCCACCGCTCCTTGAATGACTCACCACTAGACAACTCTGCTGTGCCCTGTTAGAGTCTGTGTTCAGTTGTGAACAATCTCTCCTTCTTCCTGCCGTGCCCTCTAGTCTCACAACTTCCTTTCTAACCTCTAGCTGGACAACATACAAATTGTCACCCCCACATATCTTTAGACTTAGAAGTGCATTACAAACTGCATGTAGATTCTTGAAAGATATACAGGGAAGCTAGCTACTAAAGATCAAGCTTGAGGGTCCTCATTTGCACTGGTTTCTTTCAAGGGCTCTAGAAACATATTCATGTATTTTTGTAAAATTTACAGCAGTTAGGTATTTCATTATAATCAATTATGACCACTTTCAGTTAGGATTTGCTTTTGTATGAAATTTTATATTTGTAAATTTGCATTCTTTTATTTAAAGAAAGTCTCCAAAATAGTATACATTTCAAGTACCACAAAACCTAGACTTATCATTATAATTGTATAAGTAAAACACTTTTCTGTTTTAAAGATTAACAATCAGAATTGTTTGATCCAAGACTGTTTCCTGACTCATCACCTTGGCCATCTGAGCCACCTCAGAAAAAGCGTGCCAACATACTGTCAATTAACTTCAGAATTCACCTTAGTAAACCATGATTAGTAAGGCAAGGCAGGAAAAAAACAACCTAGAACATTGCAAACTAAGTGTGATATATTTTAGATTAATTATGCTTTTGTATTATTCCTTTTGTGTTCTCTCTATTGATATGGACAAGTAAATCTAGGCAATTTCATTCTGTTTTTTTCTGGGCAAAGGTGTACGTTTGTCAGGTTGCCAGGTTTTATTCATATACTGAAAACTTTATACTTCTGAGGTAAGGATTCAGGTCTGACATCTGACGCAGGTTTACAGAATTTCACCAGGATTTTGGACTCTGAAATTTAATTTTTATTTTGGGAGAGTGGAGTTGGAAGTATGATTTGATCTATAGCAAATGGTTTCATATAATAACACAATTGTACTTTTAAAAGTTTAGTTTTTGCATTCCAGTCTGAAGAGAGGTACACATTTTCCATGTCAACATCGTACTAGCAGCCTATGTCAAGGTATGCCATAAGTAGGCAGATAAAGGTCTATGAGATCAATATTCTAACACTTTCCATTATTTTATTTTTAAAATATGGTTCTACATGCAAATATATATGGTACGTTTCATATCACAATTAGTTTAAAGAAGAATGTATGTTACAATCTATTCATTAGGAACACTAAATGTTTTTGACATTGATTATTAAACTTCAAACTTAAAACATGTAGAAGAAAAGCCGCTGTAAACTGGAATGATTCCAAAATGAGTCACAGCAGAATGAAAATCACCTGCTCTGTAGAAACATTTAATATGTATATAGCATATTTGGAATCATTTGCTTATATGCACTTCTCTTCAGGTTTCATATAAATTCCTTTGAGATAATTTACATATTCTGTCTCAATACTTGCCTGATTTTAACTCTCAAAAATGATGATCCCATTCTAAAACCTGATATTGTCTTTTCACTTGAAAAATGATTTTTGAATGTTTTATGTTATCATTGAAGACTTAGCAGATTTTCCTAAGCCTTCAGCAATGACGAGTGGGAAAACATAGTGCAGTAGGATGCAAATGGTGTGGTTTATTCAGTGTAAATAGATGTTCATTGTCAGCAAAAGGGTAAAAATTAAATCTTGGGAGTAAGTGCAGCTAAAATTAGTCTTTTATGTGATTTATAAAAACTAACATTATCATATTCTTATTATTTTTCATCATGGTACTGGTTTGAAATTAATTTCCATTTTCACCTGCCTCTGTATTTCTGGATAGGTGGCAAGAGATGTGCAGTAAAAGACCCAGAAATTTCTTGAGACTCTATTATCTCCAGTTTATTTCTGCCAATCCTATCCATCCTATGCAGAGCACTATTATTATTCTAAAAGAGTTGCAATAACTTACAAATAAGCACCCTAAATTTTCCTTTAGCCTTCTCTAAGCCTCAATGTCTTCTAAAGTAGACTTTTATATAAGTTCACATTGTGTTCATAAGATGAAAATAAAGGAAATATTCAAACTTACTTTTAAATTGTGAACCTATGCAATCAATGTAGTAAACTCTTGGACTTAAAATGTATGTTCTTTATACACCTTGCCCATTTATCTTGAATGACAATGTTGATTCTAATCAACAAATGATTATATCTATAAAAAGATAAATCAAAATTTAAAACCAACACTTCCAAAATATTGGACACGATTGTCATTTGCAGGTCACCTGAAAAATGTGTGATCAGAACTTAACCTCAGAGTGACTTTCAGACACTCAGAAGCTGCATGATGGAGTAGAACATAAAAGGCTAGGAATGTGGAGAATTAGCTGGAGCAATAACTCTATTAGGCAATCTCTCAAATACTTCCTCTGTGTTCTCCTTTGCTCTAACCAGATTTACTCATTCTTGAGATTATCTAAGTACAGATAAACATCACTCTGTAAATTAACTAAATTCATGTTAATTGTTTATTTGTAGCACAATGTTGAATGCCATACTTTAGGAGAATCCTATTGTAAATTTTTTTTGTAAAAAATAATATTCCTACATGAATGGATGCTTTTTGTTTGTTTTCTTAATCTATATTCCTATGTCCTTGATTTCCTAAAAAGAAGTACATCTACATATAATTTTGCCTAATTTAACTATATTTCTTTGATTTTCTCTTACTTACATGATCATAATGCCAAAGTCACCTACATTATGAGTTCTTAGAGAAAATCACATATGGTCTAGAAATACAATTTAAAAGAGCTTGGTTGGGAGATTTAAAAAGATATTTAAAACGCAAGTGAGATTATAAACAATATCAGGGTATAAAGAATATCAGGGTAATTTTTGACATTGTAACTTTAGTGCAAGTTTATATTGCTCATTTATTTTAATAAAAAAAATACTTCTCTTGTATACCTCTTAACAAGATTGTTTCTAAAAGAAAATTGCAGGCTCTTTACTGGAGAGACGTTCCTATTTTTTTTTTTTTCATAGCAACATGATATGATATGTTTAGAGTCTGCATGCCTTTACTCATGCTGCTTCCTCTTTCAGAAATGCATTTTCAAAATCAACTCTGCATTTTAAAATCCTATAAAATTATTTAATAGCCAACTTAGGCATATTCTTTCTGAAGTATTCTTCAGAACCCTCAATTCAAATCAATTTTTTATTTTCATAGGAATTCCTATCTCAATTTTAAACTTTCACCTCATTTTTTTCTGTTATTCAGTTCTGTTTGCCTAAGTCATTATTGTGACTTGAAGACAGAGAATTTTTTTTTGATATCATCAAGGAACCTAGAACATTATAGAAAATCAATTAAATGTTATTTTATATGTACATAAATCAGTTTAATATTATGTAGTAACAAGAACCCCAAACCTTAATTTTATTTTTTCTCTCTCTTTCTCTTTATTTTTACAGAGAATGTTTTCACAGCTTTGTTAAAGTATAATTTACATACCATAATATTCAACTATATTAGGTGTACAGCTTAATGATTTCAATAAATTTACACAGTTGTGCAGCCATCGCTGCAACTCAGTTTTAGAATACCATCATACCCATAACATCCCCTTGTGCTCTTTGCAATAAATCCTCACTCCCACACCTAATCCCAGACACCCATATACTGGATTCTGGCTCTATAATTTTGATTGATCTATATTATTGCATGTATTAGCAGTTTCTCCTCTTTTTTTGCTGAATAATACTCCATTATGTTAAAATACCATATATTGTTTATCCATTTACCAGCTGGTGGATGTTTGGGTTGTTTCCAGATTTTCTGTTAGTATAAATGATGCAGTTATTTATTTTGCCTAAAAGAATTAGTGGAAGGTATAAAATATAACATATTTTTATTTCCCTAGAGTAGACTATGATGGATAGGGTGGCTGGATTATATGACAAGTGTATACTTAAGCTGAAAAAAATAGCAAACTGGTTTTCTAAGTGCCTACGTCATTTTACTTTCCCAGCAGCAAAGCTTTAGGGTTCCAGTTTCTCCACATTCTTACCAATAGCTAGTATTTATTCTCTCTTCTTTTTTTAAAAATGAATTCTAGTGTGTGTTTTGTGGTGTCTCATTGTGATTGAAATTTGTATTTCCCTAATGATTAATTATGTTGAATATCTTTTCATGTGCTTCTTGCTCTTCAATTATCTTTTGGGGGGAAATTGTCAATTGTCAGCAAAATATTTTGTTCATTTTAATGAGAATATTTGAGTTTGTATTTCTGAGTTTCAAGTGTTCTTATATAGTTTGGATCCATAAGATATAGATAGGTTTTACAAATATTTTCTTCCAGCCTGTTGGTTACCTTTTAATATTTAAAGATATCTTTAGATAAGCAAAGTTTTAATTTTGGTGTTTAGTCATTTTTCTTTCTTTTTTTTTTTTTTGTACTTTCTGTGTCACACCTAAGAAATTTTTGCCTGTGGCAAAATCACAAATATTTTTCTTTCATGTTTCCTTCTAAAAATTCATACTTCTACTTCTTACATATAAATCTATAATTCATTTTATATTGATTGCTTTGTATGGCATTAAGGAAGGATTAATGTTCAGTCAATATACACTTATATTACTACATCATTTGTTGAAAAGAATATTCTTTCCTCATTTAATTACTATGGCACTTTTGTCCAAAACCAATTGATCACATGTGTGAGGGCCATTTTGGACTTTTTATTCTATTCCATTCAACTATACGTCTGTCCTTATACCAGTACTGAATTTTTTTGATAATTTTAGCTTTTATAGGAAACTGAGAAATCAGTTAGTATATGTCTTCCACAATGATATTTTATTTTCCCAAATTGGTTATTTTAGGTTCTTTACATTTTTGTGTAAGTTTTAAGCTCAGCTTGCAAATTTCTATCCCCTTCCTCCCCCCCCACCCCCCCAAAAAAAAGGCTACTGGAGTTTTCTTTGGGTTTGTATTAAATCTGTAGATTAATTAGGGAAGAATTAACTCTTTGGCATTTTGAATCTTCTAATTCATGAACATGGTATATATATCCAGTTATATGTCTTTTTAAAATTCTGTCAGCAATGTTTTTTACTTCTCAGTGTGTAGGTCTTGCTCTACTTTCATTAAATCTATTCCTAAATATTTTATTCCCTTTTGGGACTATTTTCCAAGGAATTATTTTAAAATACATTATCAAGTTTTTTTTGGTTTTGTTTTTGCTAATATGCAGAAATACAATTGATTTAGGGGTATTGATCTTATAATCCTGCAACATTGCTAAACTTATTTGTTCTAATGACTTTTTTGTAGATTGATTATGATTTTCTACATAGAGGATTATTTTGTCCACCAAGGATGATACTTTTATTTCTTCTTTAACCATTAGCACATTAAATATTTTATTCCAATGCCTACCAGCCTCTATTATTCTAGTGAGAAATCAATGTCTCCATTTTTCCTTATCTGCTATCAGTCACTTTTTCTTACTACATGAAAGACTTTTTCATTGTCTTTGAATTTCAGCAGTTGACTATTATGTGTCTGTGTGTGGGTTTGTAAGTTAGAGTTTTCATCAAATATTAAAAACAATTTTTGTCCATTATTTCTTTATTTTCCCCCTTTCTCTTTTCTCTTATTACACATTTGTTGAAATGCATGAAGTTACTCCAAAGATCTCTGAGAAGCTATTCATTTTCTTTCAATCTTTGTTCTCTCTATCTTTGGAATGGATAATTTCCTTTAATTTATCTTCAAGTTCATATTTTCCCATACTCCATTTTAAATTCGTGGATGAAGTCATCTATTGAATTTTTCATTTTAGTTATTATAATTTTTATCTCTAAAACTTCCAATTGGTTCTCTTTACACTTTTCATTTCTCTCTTGAGAATCTGTATTTCTAGTCTCATTGTTATCATATTTTCCTTTAAATAAATAGTTACTTTGAAGTCTTCATTTAGTAACTCCAACATATGGACAGATGGGATTATTTTAAGTTATGTTTTAAGGTTATTTTTGCTTTGCTTTGTTTTGTTTTATATTTTCCTTTTTCTTTGTATATCTCACAATTTTGCTTAAACCTGGATATTTTAGGTGGTATATTATGGGAACTCTGGTTTCTGTTTTATTTTTCTTACTGTTCTTGATCTTTATTTTAGTCTCTTGTCAGAAATTAAATGACGTAACCAGTTTCTTCAGGGTGTGCAGCTGTAATTATCTTTGCTCAGCTTTTCCCTTTTTCCTCTTTTTTTGGGGCAGGGCAGGGAGGACTTATACCTATGTCTGCATAGTTTAGTGATCAGCCAGTGATTCAGGTCAATGATGTGCTCATAAACCTCAAGTCTGGGATGTTTCTACCTTTAGCAAGCAAAGCTACATGTGACTTGAGAAATACCTATAATGTCAAAACCAGTACTTAAATCTCCCTTGGCCTCTATTTTTCCAGGCTCCTTCCAGGTTGCTTTACACTGTATAGTTTAGAAAGCAATTAGAAATATTTGGAGACCTCATCTCAGCATCTATCTTCCTCACTTTTAGAATCTCCCTATTAAGTTCTGGCTGCTGTTCCTCTTACCATACACTCAGCCTGTTACCTCAGGATTGGAAAACTTTGCTTTCCCTCTAGTTACTAACCACATCAGCCACATTTAACCAACAAAACCACAGGTTTTTGCTACTCTGTACTGCCTCTCAGCCTTCACTTGAGTCTTACATGTCTTATTTCAAAGCTGCTAGGTTTTGCAGTCAGCCACAAACAGTTAAAACTAAAGCTTTCTCTGATCAAGCTGATGGGAAAGCCCAACAAGAAGGCTACAGATTTGCTACCATTTTCATCCAATAACATTGGAGTTTTGAAGAATAATTGCTTCTTAATTTGTTGTCTGCATTTGGTTTTTAGGACTCTGAAATTGTTACTCCTTTTGGAGGCAATATTTTCAATATACTTGTTTTCTGCAGAGGGAGATCACCTGATCATCTCATATTACAACTACCAGAACTTCTGATGAAGTTTTATTTTATCTTACTGAAAATAAATACAATCATGTAGAAACTGTAACAACATGGATGCTATCATTCCTTAATAGGGTAACAGTGCCTCCAAGTAGTGACTGGTAAATAAAATAGTACATAATAAATATATAGGCATCGTTGAATACCCAAGTACCAGGGTTTTATAAGCATGCATGCGTATGTGTAGTACTTTAGCAAACTAAATAATGTAAAGGTATATTACTGGAGGTAAAATATTTTATATGTATGATAATATAGTATAAAGATACTTCTATGGTAAAACTGTGTGAAGACAATTCCAGAACAAATGACTACATTAATCTGACCTCAAATCAGAGCCAAACTGAAAGTAGAAATTATGTGTTGAAAGCAAATCACTTGTCATCCTTTGAACAAAAACAAAGAAAAGTTATTTTTCTGCTAATGCTTAAAAAAATCATCACATTAAGACAAGTACTGTATACATTGACATATACTGCAAAATTTATAAACCAAGTTTCTCATACAAAAGAATTTTTATGTTGAATGGTGTCAAAAAGTACCTTGCACTCAAGTTAATGAGGTTGTATTTGATGCAATTTTGTGACATGAGCAGTATCATTTAAACAAAATACACAGAATTTTACCCAGGTGCCTATACTGTTGTAAATTTACATCACTGTTACTAATATGATTCTCAAATTTAGTGCTTCTAATAGAACTAATATATTTAATATTATTTATGTCTCATCTCTTCCATGACTCAGAGCACTAGAACCCATGAACTTCTCCAAGGCAGTGCCTGAAAGTGCCAATATAACTTTAGTTTTATCCATGCACTCTCTCTACATTAGCTCAGGCCAAGAGTTCCATCTGTGACATGACAGAAGTATGGGCTTTGCAATTAGGCAATCACAATTAACCTATATTGAAAAGCCTTATTGCAATACATTTTTGCTCTCTTTTAAAAAAAATTGAAAGCATGCCAAGTTATTTAAATATCTTGGCCTCAATTCTAAGAAATATGGAGTTAACAATATTTACCTATAGTAATTTTTAAAATAGAAACAAGACTTTTTTTTTAAGTTGGCATATGTATAGGAGATTATTAAAGTCCTCCTTGTTCACTGGTTGAAAAGAATAGAAACTAAATCTATACAGTTTTCCTAAAGAACAAATCAAATCAATCATTAAATATAAGATGACATTTTTTTATCTGACTAAAATGGAAAAGGAGGATTTTTAAAACTTTCTCTCATTTCAAACACTAACTCTCAGAACTTGAAACCCCAATTTATAGACAGGGATCTGAATATATTATGCTTATCTGTTAATTTTTTTTACCTAGAAAGAAGTAAATTGTCAAAAGTCTACTTATTTTTCAAGCACCGGGGTGGGGGGGGGGGACAACAAAAAGGATAAAGCAGTTTCAAATCTCTTCCAGATTATTATTACACAAATCTCTAATATCTGATTATCAGATAGAATGAGAATGCAATAGAACTCAAAATACTTAAAAGACTATTTTTTTCCCCTTTGGAAATTGTCTGATATGATAAAACCCCTTAGAGAAAAGGTCTGACACTGAAAAAGACTGACCTTGGAAGTAGAATGGATTATTTGTTAAGAAGATTGTTCCCTCAAACGCATTCTATTCAAGTATTATTGTTGAACCTCTGTGCTATGTGTGACCAGTCAGACAGGACTTGACTCCCATGAATCAGAATTTGTGTAAAGAAATTGACTTTGATATGAAATCACAACTTCCAGGAATATCACTTTAAAATCTGTTCTTGTGGTAGACATGAATTTAAAGATATGATTGGGGGAAAATTGATCAATTGAGTAAGAATAAACATGTTTGCTTGAACTGTTAAGTAAGGAATTTGGAAAGGTTGTGCATGTGCCAGTTGAAAAGGAAACTCAAAGAGAAACACCTCATGGGAGATCTAAGATGATAATAGCTTTGGGAAAATAAGCTGGTTTAACAATATGTGAGTTGATTTTAAAGAAATAAAATCTAGAAAGTTTAAGATCCTGAATTTTTTTCTTTTTTTTGCACTTTAGCTTGCTAGAGGGGCAAAGAATTCTTCAGTTATAAATTTAATTATTCTTTAGTATATCTATGCCACAAATATTCAGTATAGAGAATTCACAAAAGGCAGAGGTGAGAAGGAGAGCTGACTTGTGGTCCTGTAAATGACATAGATTCAAAGAAAAGAGTGTAACTGAAAAGAGGAAACCACACTGTGAAAATAAATGCAATTTCATGGAAAATTTCCCTGTAATTTAACTTGTGCAAAAACTCATTAAAAGTTTTGCTTACATATCAATGATCATATTTCTAGCTATCTTAAAGTTAATTTTTATGGTTTTTTTAACAATAAAAATGATTAGAAAAATCAACCTTAAATAATATGTATTTTGTATAACTCCATTTAGACTAATGAACCAGAATGAAGATGATAGGTAAACAAAATTTATATTTTCTAACTTCAAAACATGATGGCGGAGAAAAAGATGGCAGCGAAGTAGAGAGATGTAGAGTGCATCCCTCTCCACAGATGCATTGGGAATGCACGGAAGGACGCAGTCATTCCCACAGAGAACCAGCTGAACACCAGCAGACGGCCTCGGACACCAGAAAGGACCGCGGGGAGCCCGACATAGCCGGTAGGGAGGCATCTACGAGGGCTCAAAGAGGGTGAAGCGGCGGAGCTGTGGCAGATGGGAGGGTGTGAGAAACATATGGAGGGTCTGCAGCTCAGTTCAGTGTTCCCGGACCGAGAAGTCGATCCGTGGCTGAATGGAGGGTCCGGGAGCGGGAGCGTGGGAACTGGAGAGCTGGTTCAGGGTGAGAAACATTGTTGCCAGTAAGGTGACGGACCAAGAGGACAGGAGGGAGGAGGTCCGCGGCGAGGAGTGCCCGTCCCTGAGAACTGCCTGGCCATGATGGCGGCTGGAGGCTGCAGGCTCACAGGCCGGGGGGAGGAGCCACGCGCATAGCCTCTCCCTCTCTTTCAGTGCCTCTGCAACAGGCACTGGAGAGATGCCCTGCGGGCCACCTAAGGCGCTCAAGGATAACAAGCACCCTCAGGCACTCGGGTGGGGCTAGATTAAAACTCCTTGCAATGCCAGCAGCAGGGAGGCTGCTGAGAGAAAAAAAAAAACCAGCATCAAAAAGAAAAAACCCCAAGAGAGGCCCAACTCTGAGACTTTCTGTGTACGCCTGAGCCACCAGCGCCCTCTGCAACAGGCACCTCCAAGCCTGACTGAAGCAACAGTGCGCCACTGCTCACTCACTCCCAGGAGAAGGAGCCACTATTGCACCCTCTCCCTCCCCACACACCAAGGCTTACAGACGAACAATAAAGGAACCTCTGCTGGTCACAGAATAACGCAAAAAAAAAAACCCAAGGCAAGGAGAAGGACACTTACAGCTGAGACGCTAAGGAAACAGAAATAGTAGTATCAATACCTATTGAACTGGTCCATTCTGGGATCAGTTCTGGATTTTTTTTTTTTCCTTTCTCTCTCTCTTTTTTTTTTTTTTTTTTTGATTTATTAAATATGATCTTAGCCCTAAGGGATCTACAAGTTTTACAACATAATTTTTTAAGGATATTTTTTACTCTTTTTTTTTTTTTTTTTTTTGCCTTTTTATATACTTCTATATCTAGCTAAGTTTTTGGTAGTACGGACAAAATATCTTTCATACTTTCCTTTCATCCCTTTCTTTTATACACTTCTATTCCTTTCTTTTTCTTTGCATATTTCCAACCACATTACGCTCTTCTGTTCCCCTTTCTTCCAGCCTTTTTAAGTGTATTTTATCTTAACATACTTATAAGCAACACTATCGGTCTGCTCAGACTCCTTGCTCTATTCTCCAGATGATGCACTGCCTTGGTATTAATATTAGGCTTTTGTCTTTATCTTAGTTCTTAGTACAGTTGTCTAATTACATTCTGAGAATCTCCATTCTCTCTGGTGGTACTCCAGCTCATTTCTATATTTGATCCTAGCTTACAAAATCTCCCTGGATTAGTGTTTGTATGTGTAGGGTGTTATTTGTTGTTTGTTTGCTTTTCCTTTTGTCTCTGATTTGTTCTGTTTCAGTTGTCAATTTCTGCTGGGTTTCTCTTTGAATATCTGATAGCACACTGGGGTTCTGTCAGGTGTTTCCAGAACCTTATGTCCTAACGGATTCAATAATTGTGTGTCTTATACATGTATGTGTTTCCTAGACTGAATATTCGTCTAATCCAATACTTGGACATTAGTCTGAGGCTTGGACAGTCTTCTATAAACACCTCTATCACCAGGACAAGCAACCCCAAAAGCTTGGACAACCATGAGGAAACAAAGAAACCCCATGCAGGCAAAGGAGCAGGAAAAAAACCCACAAGACCAAATAAATGAGGAGGAAATAGGAAAAATGCCTGAAAAAGAATTTAGAGTCATGATAGTAAAAATGATACAAAATCTCGATAACAAAATAGAGAAAGTACAAGAAACAGTTCATAAGAACTCAGAAAAACAAACAGCAATGGATAACAAAATAACTGAAATTAAAAATACTCTAGACGCTTTAACCAGCAGAATGACTGAGGCAGAAGAACGAATAAGTGAGTTGGAAGATAGAATGGGAGAAATAAACGCCACAGAGCAGGAAAAAGATAAAAAAATAAAAAGACTAGAAGACAGCCTCAGAGACCTCAGTGATAACCTTAAACGTACCAACATTCGAATTATAGGCATCCCAGAAGAAGAAGAAAACAAGAAAGGGTCTGAGAAAATATTTGAAGAGGTTCTAGTGGAAAACTTCCCCAACATGGGAAAGGAAATAATGAACCAAGTCCAAGAAGCACAGAGAGTCCCATACAGAATAAACCCAAGGAGAAATACACCAAGACACATATTAATCAAACTAACGACAATTCAACACAAAGAAAAAATATTAAAAGCAGCAAGAGAAAAGCAACAAACAACATATAAGGGAAAACCCATCAGGATAACAGCTGACCTTTCTACAGAAACTCTGCAGGCCAGAAGGGAATGGCAGGATATACTGAAAGTCCTGAAAGAGAGAAACCTACAGCCAAGAATACTCTACCCAGCAAGAATCTCATTCAGATTTGAGGGAGAAATCAAAAGCTTTCCAGACAAGCAAAAGTTAAGAGAATTCAGCACCACCAAACCAGCCTTACAACAGGTGCTAAAGGAACTTCTCTAAGTAGGAAACACAAGAAAAGGAAAACACCTACAAATACAAACCCAAAACAATTCAGAAAATGGTAATTGGAACACACATGTCAATAATCACTTTAAATGTAAATGGATTAAATGCTCCAACCAAAAGACACAGACTGGCTGAATGGATACAAAAACAAGACCCTTCTGTATGCTGCCTACAAGAAACCCACTTCAGACCAAGGGATACATATAGATTGAAAGTGAAGGGATGGAAAAAGATATTCCATGCAAATGGAAGTCAAAAGAAAGCTGGAGTAGCAATACTCATATCAGACAAATTAGACTTGAAAGTAAAGACTATTAAAAGAGACAAGGAAGGGCACTACATAATGATCAAGGGATCCATCCAAGAAGAACATATCACAATGGTAAATATCTATGCCCCCAATATAGGAGCACCTCAATACATAAGGCAAATGCTAACAGCTATAAAAGGGGACATCGACAGTAACACAATAATAGTGGGAGACTTGAACACCCCACTTACATCAATGGACAGATCATCCAAACAGAAAATAAATAAAGACACACAAGCTTTAAATGACACATTAGACCATCTCGACTTAATTGATATTTATAGGACATTCCATCCAAAAACGACAGACTACACTTTCTTCTCAAGTGCACACGGAACATTTTCCAGGATAGATCACATCTTGGGTCACAAATCAAACCTCAGCAAATTCAAGAAAATTGAAATCATATCAAGCATCTTCTCAGACCACGATGCCATGAGACTAGATATCAATTACAGGAAAAAAACTGCAAAAAATACAAACACATGGAGGCTAAACAATTCACTCTTAAACAACCAAGGAATCACTAAAGAAATCAAAGAGGAAATCAAAAAATATCTAGAAACAAATGACAACGAAAACACAACAACCCAAAACCTATGGGACGCAGCAAAAGCAGTTCTAAGAGGGAAGTTTATAGCAATACAGTCCTACCTTAAGAAACAAGAAAATGATCGAATAAACAACCTAACCTTACACCTAAAACAACTAGAGAAAGAAGAACAAAGAAACCCCAAAGTGAGCAGAAGGAAAGAAATCATAAAGATCAGAGCAGAAATAAATGAAAAAGAAAGGAAAGAAACCATAAGAAAAATAAATAAAACTAAAAGCTGCTTCTTTGAGAAGATTAACAAAATTGATAAACCATTAGCCAGACTCATCAAGAAAAAAAGGGAGAAGATGCAAATCAACAGAATTAGAAATGAAAAAGGAGAAGTCACAACGGACACCTCAGAAATACAAAACATCATGAGAGACTACTACAAGCAACTATATGCCAATCAATTGGATAACCTGGAAGGAATGGATACATTCTTAGACAAATACAATCTTCCAAGACTGAACCAGGAAGAAATAGAAACCATGAACAGACCAATCACAAGTACGGAAATTGAGGCAGTGATTAAAAATCTCCCAACACACAAAAGCCCAGGACCAGATGGATTCACAGGCGAATTCTATCAAACATTTCGAGAAGAGTTAACACCTATCCTTCTCAAACCCTTCCAAAATATTGCAGAAGGCGGAACACTCCCAAACTCATTCTATGAGGCTACCATCACCCTGATACCAAAACCAGGCAAAGATGTCACAAAAAAAGAAAACTACAGACCAATATCACTGATGAATATAGATGCAAAAATCCTCAACAAAATACTAGCTAACAGACTCCAACAGCACATTAAAAAAATCATACACCACGATCAAGTGGGGTTTATCCCTGGGATGCAGGATTCTTCAATATACGCAAATCAATCAATGTGATACATCATATCAACAAATTGAAGGATAAAAACCATATGATCATTTGAATAGATGCAGAAAAAGCTTTTGACAAAGTTCAACATCCATTTATGATAAAAGCTCTCCAGAAAATGAGCATAGAAGGAAATTACCTCAACATCATAAAAGCCATATATGACAAACCAAAAGCCAACATTGTTCTCAATGGAGAAAAACTGGAAGAATTCCCTCTAAGAACAGGAACAAGACAAGGGTGTCCACTCTCACCACTGTTATTCAACATAGTTTTGGAAGTGTTAGCCACAGCAATCAGAGAAGAAAAAGAAATCAAAGGAATCCAAATTGGAAAAGAAGAAGTAAAATTATCACTCTTTGCAGATGACATGATATTATATATAGAAAACCCTAAAGACTCTACCAGAAAACTGCTAGCACTCATTGATGAGTTTAGTAAAGTAGCAGGATACAAAATTAATGCACAGAAATCTCTTGCATTCCTATACACTAACAACGGAAGAGCAGAAAGAGAAATTAAGGAAACTCTCCCATTCACCATTGCAACCAAAAGAATAGAATACCTAGGAATAAACCTGCCTAAGGAGGCAAAAGATCTGTATGCAGAAAACTTTAAGACATTGATGAAAGAAATCAAAGACGACACAAACAGATGGAGGGACATACCATGTTCCTGGATTGGAAGAATCAACATCGTGAAAATGTCTGTACTACCCAAAGCAATTTACAGATTCAATGCAATCCCGATCAGATTACCAATGGCATTTTTCACAGAACTAGAGCAAGAAATCTTACGATTTGTATGGAAACGCAAAAGACCCCGAATAGCCAAAGCAATCTTGAGAAGGAAAAATGGAGTTGGTGGAATCAGGCTTCCTGACTTCAAACTATACTACAAGGCCATAGTGATCAAGACAGTATGGTACTGGCACAAAAATCGAAAGGAAGATCAATGGAATAGAATAGAGAACTCAGAAGTAAGCCCAAACACATATGGGCACCTTATCTTTGACAAAGGAGGCACGAGTATACAATGGAAAAAAGACAGCCTCTTCAATAAGTGGTGCTGGGAAAATTGGACAGCAACATGGAAAAGAATGAAATTAGAACACTTGCTAACACCATACACAAAAATAAACTCCAAATGGATTAAAGACCTACATGTAAGGCCAGACACTATAAAACTCCTAGAGGAAAACATAGGCAGAACACTCTCTGACCTCCATCAAAGCAAGATCCTTTTGGACCCACCTCCTAGAATCATGGAAATAAAATCAAGAATAAACAAATGGGACCTCATGAAACTTAAAAGCTTTTGCACAGCAAAAGAAACCATAAACAAGACTAAAAGGCAACCCTCAGAATCGGAGAAAATAATTGCCTATGAAACAACGGACAAAGGATTAACCTCCAAAATATACAAGCAGCTCATGAAGCTTCATACCAAAAAAGCAAATAACCCAATCCACAAATGGGCGGAAGACCTAAATAGACATTTCTCCAAAGAAGACATACAGATGGCCAACAAACACATGAAAAGTTGCTCAACATCACTCATCATCAGAGAAATGCAAGTCAAAGCCACAATGAGGTATCACCTCACACCAATCAGAATGGCCATCATCACAAAATCTGGAAACCACAAATGTTGGAGAGGGTGTGGAGAAAAGGGAACTCTCCTGCACTGTTGGTGGGACTGTAAGTTGGTACAGCCACTATGGAAAACAGTTTGGAGGTTCCTTAAAAAACTACAAATAGAACTACCATATGATCCAGTCATCCCACTCCTGGGCATATACCCAAAGAAAACCATAATCCCAAAAGAAACTTGTACCATAATGTTTATTGCAGCACTCTTTACAATAGCCAGGACATGGAAGCAATCTAAATGCCCATCAACAAATGAATGGATACAGAAGATGTGGCATATATATACAATGGAATATTACTCAGCTATCAAAAGGGATGAGCTGGAGCTATATGTAATGAGGTGGATAGAACTACAATCTGTCATACAGAGTGAAGTAAGTCAGAAAGAGAAGGACAAATATTGTATGCTAACTCACATATACGGAATCTAAAAATGGTACTGATGAACTCAGTGACAAGAACAAGGAAGCAGATACAGAGAATGGACTGGAGAACTCGAGGTATGGGAGGGGGCGGGGGGTGAAGGGGAAACTGAGAAGAAGCGAGAGAGTAGCACAGACATATATATACTACCAACTGTAAAATAGTCAGTGGGAAGTTGTTGTATAACAAAGGGAGTCCAATTCGAGGATGGAAGATGCCTTAGAGGACTGGGGCAGGGAGGGTGGGGGAGACTCAAGGGGGGGGGGCGTCAAGGAAGGGAGGGAATATGGGGATATGTGTATAAAAACAGTTGATTGAACCTGGTGTACCCCCAAAAAAATAAAATAAAATAATAAAAAAAAATTTATCTAAATATTGACAACTTACAGTAAACAAGGGGGAAAGCTCCAAAGGAAATGAAAAATAACTTCTCTGACCTGATGGTACACAGAAAGCAACAGATCTAGAATTTCAAGCACTTTGAAAACTTTAGGAATCTGAAATAACTAGAATAAAAGATATTCTAAAACTGGTACACAAAAAAAAAAAAAAAAAAAACATGATGGCGAAGGACATCAGGGGAATATATTTGCTATATTTCTGTGTATATTTTGCATCTACAGTGGTGACAGCAGGTATTGACAGCTGGCTGGGATAATGTAACACCTGCTAATAACCTGCAGTGCCTGGGCAGGCTCTGGAATAGTTATCAAAGAATTATATAAATGGGTTTTTGATTTAGTCCTCCTTAGTCAAGTTCAGGATGTTCTGTAAATCTGTAGTTAGCACACGGACATTTTGCATGGTGAATCTTTGTTTCACCCCAGGTAAGGTTTGCACGTGGGAAAAGATATTTATATTGAGATTTGGCTCTAACTTAGGTTTGCAAAATCTCAATATTACAAATTACAGTTAAAATACATGTGCTGTGAAAGCAAAATGGACTAAATAAGCACATCATTAATTTGACTTCTTGGTCTGCAATATCTGGATATTTTTACGTTTGTATTTGCAACCCACAATTATCACTGCAAAAAGAGAGGAGTCAAGAAAAAAGAAAACTGAAATAAAATATATTACTTTTCCAGTTACAACCAGTCTGAGCCAGAAGAAGTAAAAGTTTTCTAAGTAACTTGGTCATTTATGTGATTACAAATCAGATACTTGTCACAATATTCCCTTTTCCCACATGTATCTTCATGTTTGAGCTGAACTCTTAACTAACCTAATATAAGGAGACCTTAGTTTGAAACTCTATTCTTCCTATGTATGTTTATATTAGATATTTGAGGATCTCACTATTCTTTGATACTGGATTATCAATTTGCATCTTTAACCAAGTAAACCCTTGTAAATATTTGACAAAGTAAAATTTATATTCTATGTTATTTTTTCAAGGAATTATTTTGACCAAGTTTGAAACACTATTAGAGTATACAAATTCAATCATTTTTGAGAACTTTTTTTTTAAGCTCTTTATTGGGGTATAATTGCTTTACACTGTTGTGCCAGTTTCTGCTGTACAACAAAGTGAGTCAGCTGTATTTATACATGTATCCCCATATCCCCGCTCTCTCGCAACTCCTTCCCACCCTCCCTATTTCACCCCTCTAAGTCATCATCAGTCACTGAGTTGATCTCCCTGTGTTATGCAGCAGCTTCCCACTAGCTATCTATTTCACATTTGATAGTGTATCTATGTCAATGCTACTCTCTCACTTCATCCCAGCTTCCCCTTCGCCCTTCCCCAACCCCCTGTCCTTAAGTCCATTCTCTACAACTGCATCTTTACTCTTGCCCTGCCACTGGGTTCATCAATACCGATTTTTGAGATTCCATATATATGCATTAGCATACAGTATTTGTTTTTCTCTTTCTGGCTTACTTCACTCTGTATGACAGACTCTAGGTCCATTCACCTCACTACAAATAACTCAATTTCATTTCTTTTTATGGCTGAGTAATATTCCATTGTATATATGTGCCACATCTTCTTTATCCACTCATCTGTTGATGGGCATTTAGGTTGCTTTCATGTCCTGGCTATTGTAAATAGTGCTGCAATGAATATTGTGGTACATATTTCTTTTTGAATTATGGTTTTCTCAGGATATATGTGCAGGAATGGGATTGCTGAGTCATATGCTAGTTCTATTTTTAGTTTTTTAAGGCACCTCCATACTGTTTTCCATAGTGGCTGTACCAATTTACATTCCCACCAACAGTAGAGCAGGGTTCCCTCTTCTCTGCACCCTCTCCAGCATTTATTGTTTCTAGATTTTTTGAGGATGGCCATTCTGACCAGTGTGAGGTGATACTTCATTGTGGCTTTGACTTGCATTTCTCTAATGATTAGTGATATTGAACATCTTTTCATGTATTTGTTAGCCATCTGTATGTCTCCTTTGGAGAAATGTCTATTTTGCTCTTCCACCCATTTTTGGATTGGATTGTTTGCTTTTTTGATACTGAGCTGCATGAACTGCTTGTATATTTTGGATATTAATCCTTTGTCAGTTGCTTCCTTGGCAAATATTTTCTCCCATACTGAGGGTTGTTTATGGTTTCTTTTGTTGTGCAAAAGCTTTTAAGTTTCATTAGGTCCCATCTGTTTATTTTTGTTTTTATTTCCATTATCCTAGGAGGTGGGTCTAAAAGGATCTTGCTTTGATTTAAGTGATAGAGTGTTCTGCATGTTTCCCTCTAAGAGTTTTATAGTGTCTGGCCTTACATTTAGCTCTTTGCACCAGTTAAGAATCACACTAAGGCCAGATTTCCCACACCCGCGGCAGCTAGCATCCAATCATTTTTGAGCACTTTATATTTGAAAGGTACTCTGATAGAAAAAAGCGTGAATAAGAAAACATACCTGATTTCAGGAGGGTAATCTCTTATGAAATAAAGAGACATTTACAATTAATCATAGTGAAATACAGAATGACATGACAGACATAACAGAAATACAACCAGATTGCTACAGGTTTACTTTAAAGGAAATAAGTTGAACATTCTTAAATAAAAGTTGAAAAAAGAATCATAAAAGCAATATTTTTTATCCTTTTTTTAATAGTAATTTCTTATATTTATTTTTTATTGAGATGTAACATACACATTATTTTTTAAAGTTCTTTGTCTGGGAATCTGTTTTTCCATATTTTTTTTTCCCCAGCCCTTTATTGGAGTATAATTGCTTTACACTGTTGTGCCAGTTTCTGCTGTACAACAACATGAATCAGCTGTATTTATACATATATCTCCATATCCCCTCCCTCTTGAGCCTCCCTCCCACCCTCACTATCCCACCCCTCTAGGTCATCACCAGTCATCAAGTTGATCTCCCTTTGTTATGCAGCAGCTCCCCACTAGCTATCTGTTTCACATTTGGTAGTGTATATATGTTAATGCTACTCTCTCACTTTGTCCTAGTTTCCCCTCTGCCCCTCCGCAAGTCCTCATATCTGTTCTCTATATCTACATCTTTATTCTTGCCCTGCCACTGGGTTCATCAGTACCGATTTTTTAGATTCCATATATATGCGTTAGCATACGGTGTTTGTTTTCCTTTCTGGCTTATTTCACTCTGTATGACAGACTCTAGGTCTATCCACCTCACAACAAATAATCCAATTTCATTCCTTTTTACAGCTGAGTAATATTCCATTGTATATATGTGCCACATCTTCTTTATCCATTCATCTGTTGATGGGCATTTAGGTTGCTTCCATGTCCTGACTATTGTAAAGAGTGCTGCAGTGAACATTGTGGTACGTGTTTCTTTTTGGATTATGGTTTTCTCAGGGTATATGCCCAGTGGTGGGATTGTTTTATTCTCTTTAAAAGTTAATACAGAGCTAGAGACTACAATAGGTTAATTGCAAGTGATTACAACTGCAGCAGTTTGTACCTAAAAAGTTTAGTACCTAAAAAGATTGTTTTATAGTATTTTATTTTTAAAATTGGACTTATTAAAATGTGGTCTGTGTGTGCGTGTGTGTGTGAGTGTGTGTGTATCCTCAAAACTTTGGGTGCAGTAGGTAAAGATATCTTAAGATTACAGTTTTTGTTGATTTGCATTTAAAAAAGAATCCAAAGTATTCAAAAATATGAGTTTTTTGAAAAATGGATTTTCCTTATAAGCCTAGAGTGACAAAACATTTTCACCTTTCGTGTTCTCTGCTCCAGTAGGGAATATGACAGCTTTAATTTTATATTCCCCCATAGTAAAGGGAAAGAATTAGACTTTCTGACTGATCTAAGCCCTTTCAAACTGTTCTCTGGGGTAATATTTTTAAATACTTGGTCCATGGACCTTGTCACGATCCTATGAAAACTATAACATGCTTCCACAGGGGATAAAAGTACACTCAAATAGAGAATTTTGCGTTTAATTTTTGAGGCAAAGACCCCAAAGCCCATTCTCAAGATGCAAGATTCAGAATGCCTAATCTAGACTATATATCCAACTTCAAGTACATTTTTTACAAACAGTACTAGTTGATGCACATTTACCAAAATACGTTAAATAATGCTTCTTGAGATTAAAATCTCAGAAAAAAGACATTTAGCATTTGACTAGGGAATCAATAGTGTAAATCAGACTTAGAGCTTTGCTGTGATTATCACTTAGTTTTAAAACAAGGGGAAAGTGTATTCTACAGAGCAACAGTGAAATTATTTTTCTTATAAAAATCTAGAGGTATTTTTATTAATATTTGTTAATTTTTGAAAAATCATATAATGATTTTTTTCCAGAATTATGTGGAAAAGCATTATCATTGTTACATTGTATTGTACTTTTGTGACCTGGAAGCAAGGCTGCCTGGAAATAATGTAATTCCTTGAGATTTCTCATATTTAAATTTTCACTGGAAAATGTGGAGAATAATATTTTGAAAGAACATCTCTATGTGTCACTCTCTCTGCCATTTGCCCTATACTTCATTAGTACTGAAAATACATTTTCAAGAGAACTATATAGATATTGTTCTATAATATAATTTTGAAATATTTACATGACATATCTACATACTTACAGTTTCTCTTTTATTTGCCTGGACTGATTAATATAAGATTCAGAATTTTTATTGTTCTTAGTACTCAAATTCTCATAAAACAGCTAGTGTTCAATCAACCTAGCCAGGATTCCAATAATCCAAAACTCCCTGCTCACTCCTCTTGGAGGTAATTATTAGCCCACGCAGTAAGAAAATACAGGCGGACAAGCTTTCATCCTCCCAACAGTTGCTGTCCCTTCTCAATAGATTGCTACTTCCAGGCTTCAAGGCTTTGTGGCTGAAATTGCTCCAAGTCTCTATTCATAGGTCAGTGTTTTTCCGCTTTGACACTATTAGCATTTTGGGCCAGATAATTCTTTACTGTTAAGGTCTCTCCTATGCATTGTAGAATGTTTGAAGTATCTCTGGCCTCTCTCCATAGGTGCCAGTAGCATCCGTTTCAGCTGTGACAACCAAACATATCCCTAGATAATGCCAAATGTTTCTCAGAGTTCTCCCATTGAGAACCACTACTCTAGGTGACTTTTCATCTAGAGATATTGGCCTTTACTGACACATAGAGTTTATTTTCTGATTTACATAGTCTGAGACTCAAAATTAGTCTTGCCTTATCAGTATAACTTGAGATAAAACTCATTTTCTTGATGCTTTGAAGGTTAGCCATTTATCAGTGATATACCTGAGACTCTCACTATCACTCCTTCTTGCAGTCCTTAGTTGTGACTTCATAGGTATCACTCACCATACCAAGAAATCCAGGATCTCCCAATACTCAATGAGAGAGTATGCCATTACCGCAAATGTATTCTGAAGTCAAAAAACAATCTTTCTCTCAACAATATTGGTCTCTGAAGACAAATATCTAATAAGTGATGGTGTTTGTATGGTCTCCTTCCACTTTTTTCTGCCATCTGTCTATCACTCATTTAACAGTAATTATAGACCAAACTGTGAACAGATGAGTTAAACTGCAAAAAGCATGGCAACTACACATACACATAAATATACTTATATCTAAGGAAGTTGAGAACATCCTACTCCAGTCTTTTCCGTTCCCTTCTATGTGGCCAGTTAGTAATAAGTTACCAAGGGAAACTGTGAGTACTGGCAGCAAGGAAGTATCAAGTTGATGGAAGAGTCTCTAACTCTATGTAAACTTGTCCACATCTCCACTGGCCAGCACTTCTACTGGAAGTGTGTTCTTAGATCACTCTCAAATTGACAGGAATACTTCTTGTTCATTTAAAATCTCATTGACAACCCATTGTTCCCTCTTCTCTGGAATGCAGCCTCTTGAATTATAATGCATACCTGTGAAGCGCATTTACCTGGCAATGCATATTTACTCATGTAATTGCACTACCTTGCTTTTGGTGTTTAATATACTTATCCTTCAAATCTGAGTATGCCAAGATATGTGTATGGCATTTCATTTCCTTCACTCAAACTTCTAAGTAAATGGTAATAGGTCAGGAGAATAAGAGTGACTGGAAAAAGTACTTCTAAATGCAGGTGACTGTGAAGTATGTTTAAAATACTAGAATAATCTTCCCTGTAAATCAGAACTTTGCAAGCCATCTGGACTGGCATGAGATAAGTAAGAAAAATCAATAATGGTATATTGTAAAGTGTCATTCTTAATTGTGAGGAGATTTTTATTTATTTAAGAAATGTTTATTGAGCAATTACTGGGCAGTGCACTAGAATTTCATTGGTGAATGATATGAAGTGTAGAAATAAATAAGCAATTGCAATGTAATGAGATAATGAAAAAGCCAGTGTGATATGTGAGCATATGTGAAGAACAGCTAGAATCAGATAGCTTTCACTTTAAAGACACAGAGGAGGTCATTTCTAATAAATGCAATTGGTACTCTGCTTACGTCACTTTAACAATACTACTTTAATGTTTGCTATTCGACTTGCCACTGGCAGTATCTGAATCTCTTTGCCTGAAGTTTTTTTCATTAGGGGACGAAAACCATTGTGCCAAGGTCCTTATAGGCTAGGAATATCAAGGAGTTAACAACACTCCCCCCATTCCCTAAGAAACAAACCTCAATCAATGCCTAATAGGAGTTAAGGGCTAAAGACCCCAGTTCATTTGCCTCTCCTATGGAATAATTGAAATGTGTGTTTATACCATTTCCCAAAGTGTTTGACAGATCTAAGCTCTAGGCACTCATAATGGCTACTCACTTGAAAATACATCTTTATTCACTGCCTTCTCTTTCTAGTCTCACTTACCACATTACTTCAGTGTTTCTTGCACCTCTCAAAGAAGCCACTTTCCCTAAAATGATCACTTCAGGATCTGCTTCTCAGGAACACAAATAAAAGCACCTCCTAATCTAACAACTTCAAAAGAGGAAGAATCCTTATTTTTTAAAAAAATTTTATGGGCATATACTTGACTTAAAATGTGTTAGTTTCAAGTGTACAGTAAAGTGAATCAGTTATATATATACATATATCCACTTATTTTAGATTCTTTTCCCACTTAGGCCATTATAGAGTATTGAGTAGACTTCCCTGTGCTATACAATAGGTCCTTATTACTTATCTATTTTATACATAGTAGTGTGTATATGTCAATCCCAATCTCTCAATTTATCCCTCTCCCTTCTTCCCCCTGGTAACAATAAGTTTGTTTTCTACATCAGTGACTCTATTTCTGTTTTGTAAATGCCATTTGCAGCAACATGGATTGCCCCAGAGATTGCCATGCTAAGTGAAGTAAGTCAGACAAAGACGAATATCATATGATACCACTTATACATGGAATCTAAAAAAAAGGTACAAATGAACTTATTTACAAAACAGAAAAAGAATCCCTATTATAATGAGAATTTACAGGTGAAAAAACATATTAAACATTTACATGATATAAAGTTAAACATCTCTTTTTCTCTTTGTCTTGTTTCATGAGTTTATTGATATTTCCTTTGACTACAGTGTGATAACAGAACTGAACTAAAAAGGTATCATCCCTTTGGATGGTGGAAACAGCAAGGTAAAGAGCATATCTGGGCCATGTTGGGTCACTTTTAGCAGTAATTTGAAAACTAGCTAGAATTTTACCCCAATTGTCACAGTTACTCTTTAGAACAAGAGAAGAGGTTTTTCTTGATTTGGGGATTTTAAAAATAAGGACCTTGATGGTGAAGATGGCGGCGAAGCAGAGGGACGTGGAGTGCATCCCTCTTGACAGATGCATTGGGAATGCATGGAAGGACGCAGTCATTCCCACAGAGAACCAGCTGAACACCAGCAGACGGCCTCGGACACCAGAAAGGACCGCGGGGAGCCCGACATAGCCAGTAGGGAGGTATCTACGAGGGCTCAAAGAGGGTGAAGCGGCGGAGCTGTGGCAGATGGGAGGGTGTGAGAAACATATGGAGGGTCTGCAGCTCAGTTCAGTGTTCCCGGACCGAGAAGTCGATCTGCGGCTGAATGGAGGGTCCGGGAGCGGGAGCGTGGGAACTGGAGAGCTGGTTCAGGGTGAGAAACATTGTTGCCAGTAAGGTGACAGACCAAGAGGACAGGAGGGAGGAGGTCCGCGGCGAGGAGTGCCCGTCCCTGAGAACTGCCCGGCCATGATGGCGGCTGGAGGCTGCAGGCTCACAGGCCGGGGGGAGGAGCCACGCGCATAGCCTCTCTCTCTCTTTGGGCACCTCTGCAACAGGTAGTGGAGAGACACCCCTAGGCCACCTAAGGCGCTCAGGGATAACAAGCACCCTCAGGCACTCGGGCGGAGCTAGATTAAAACCCCTTGGAATGCCAGCAGCAGGGAGGCTGCCAAGAGAAAAAAAAAAGAAAACAACAGCAACAACAACATAAAACCCCGAGAGAGGCCCAACTCTAAGACTTTCTGTTTACACCTGAGCCACCAGCGTCCCTCTGCAACAGGCACCTCCAAGCCCGACTGAAACAACAGTGCGCCACTGCTCACTCACTCCCAGGAGAAGGAGCCACTATTGTACCCTCTCCCTCCCCACACACCAACGCTTACAGACAAACACTAAAGGAACCTCTGCTGGTCACAGAATAATGCAAAAAAACCCAAGGCAAGGAGAAGGACACTTACAGCTGAGATGCTAAGGAAACAGAAATAATAGTATCAATACCTATGGAACTGGTCCATTCTGGGATCAGTTCTGGATTTTTTTTTTTTTCTTTTTCTCTCTCTCTCTCTTTTTTTTTTTTCTTTATTAAATACGATCTTAGCCCTAAGGGATCTACAAGTTTTATAACATAATTTTTTAATGATATTTTTTATTCTTTTCTTTTTTTTTTTTTTTTTGCCTTATTATATACTTCTATATCTAGCTAAGTTTTTGGTAGTACGGACAATATATCTCTCATACTTTCCTTTTATCCCTATCTTTTATACATTTCTATTCCTTTCTTTTTATTTACATATTTCCAACCACATTACGCTCTTCTGTTCCCCTTTCTTCCAGCCTTTTTAAGTTTATTTTATCTTAACATACTTATAAGCAACACTATCGGTCTGCTCAGACTCCTTGCTCTATTCTCCAGATGACACACTGCCTTGGTATTTAATATTAGGCTTTTGTCTTTATCTTAGTTCTTAGTACAGTTGTCTAATTACATTCTGAGAGTCTCCATTCTGTCTGGTGGTACTCTGGCTCTTTTCTATATTTGATCCTAGCTCACAAAATCTCCCTGGATTAGTGTTTGTATGTGTAAGGTGTTATTTGTTTGTTTGTTTGCTTTTGCTTTTGTCTCTGATTTGTTCTGTTTCAGTTGTCAATTTCTGCTGGGTTTCTCTTTGAATATCTGATAGCACACTGGGGTTCTGTCAGGTCTTTCCAGAGCCTTATGTCCTAATGGATTCAGTAATTGTGTGTCATATACATGTATGTATTTCCTAGATGTAATATTTGTTTAATCCAATACTTGGACATTAGTCTGAGGCTTGGACAGTCTTCTATAAACACCTCTATCACCAGGACAAGCAACCCCAAAAGTTTGGACAACCATGAGGAAACAAAGAAACACCATGCAGGCAAAGGAGCAGGAAAAAAACCCACAAGACCAATAAATGAGGAGGAAATAGGAAAAATGCCTGAAAAAGAATTCAGAGTCATGATAGTAAAAATGAAACAAAATCTCGATAACAAAATAGAGAAAGTACAGAAACAGTTCATAAGAACTCAGAAAAACAAACAGCAATGGATAACAAAATAACTGAAATTAAAAATACTCTAGACGCTATAACCAGCAGAATGACTGAGGCAGAAGAACGAATAAGTGAGTTGGAAGATAGAATAGGGGAAATAACTGCCACAGAGCAGAAAAAAGAAAAAAGAATAGAAGACAGTCTCAGAGACCTCAGTGATAACATTAAGCATACCAACATTCGAATTATAGGCATCCCAGAAGAAGAAGAAAACAAGAAAGGGTCTGAGAAAATATTTGAAGAGGTTCTAGTGGAAAACTTCCCCAACATGGGAAAGGAAATAATTCACCAAGTCCAAGATGCACAGAGAGTCCCATACAGAATAAACCCAAGGAGAAATACACCAAGATACATATTAATCAAACTAACGACAATTAAACACAAAGAAAAAATATTAAAAGCAGCAAGAGAAAAGCAACAAACAACATATAAGGGAAAACCCATAAGGATAAGAGCTGACCTTTCTACAGAAACTCTGCAGGCCAGAAGGGAATGGCAGGATATACTGAAAGTCCTGAAAGAGAGACACCTACAGCCAAGAATACTCTACCCAGCAAGAATCTCATTCAGATTTGAGGGAGAAATCAAAAGCTTTCCAGACAAGCAAAAATTAAGAGAATTCAGCACCACCAAACCAGCCTTACAACAGGTGCTAAAGGAACTTCTCTAAGTAGGAAACACAAGAAAAGGAAAACACCTACAAATACAAACCCAAAACAATTCAGAAAATGGTAATTGGAACACACATGTCAATAATCACCTTAAATGTAAATGGATTAAATGCTCCAACCAAAAAAACAAGACCCTTCTATATGCTGCCTACAAGAAACCCACTTCAGACCAAGGAATACATATAGACTGAAAGTGAAGGGATGGAAAAAGATATTCCATGCAAATGGAAGTCAGGAGAAAGCTGGAGTAGCAATACTCATATCAGACAAATTAGACTTGAAAGTAAAGACTATTAAAAGAGACAAGGAAGGACACTACCTAATGATCAAGGGATCCATTCAAGAAGAACAGATCACAATGGTAAATATCTATGCCCCTAATATAGGAGCACCTCAATACATAAGGCAATTGCTAACAGCTATAAAAGGGGACATCGACAGTAACATAATAATAGTGGGAGACTTGAATAATAGTGGGAGACCCCACTTACATCAATGGACAGATCATCCAAACAGAAAATAAATAAAGACACACAAGCTTTAAATGACACATTAGACCATCTCGACTTAATTGATATTTATAGGACATTCCATTCAAAAACGACAGAATACACTTTCTTCTCAAGGGCACACGGAACATTTTCAGTATAGATCACATCTTGGGTCACAAATCAAACCTCAGCAAATTCAAGAAAATTGAAATCATATCAAGCATCTTCTCAGACCACAACGCCATGAGACTAGATATCAATTACAGGAAAAAAACTGCAAAAAATACAAACACATGGAGGCTAAACAATTCACTCTTAAACAACCAAGGAATCACTAAAGAAATCAAAGAGGAAATCAAAAAATATCGAGAAACAAATGACAACGAAAACACAACAACCCAAAACCTATGGGACGCAGCAAAAGCAGTTTTAAGAGGGAAGTTTATAGCAATACAGTCCTACCTTAAGAAACAAGAAAATGATCGAATAAACAACCTAACCTTACACCTAAAACAACTAGAGAAAGAAGAACAAAGAAACCCCAAAGTGAGCAGAAGGAAAGAAATCATAAAGATCAGAGCAGAAATAAATGAAAAAGAAAGGAAGGAAGCAATAGCAAAAATTAAGAAAACTAAAAGCTGGTTCTTTGAGAAGAATAACAAAATTGATAAACCATTAGCCAGACTCATCAAGGAAAAAAGGGAGAAGATGCAAATCAACAGAATTAGAAATGAAAAAGGAGAAGTCATAACGGACACCTCAAAAATACAAAAGATCATGAGAGACTACTACAAGCAACTCTATGCCAATAAATTGGATAACCTGGAAGGAATGGATACATTCTTAGACAAATACAATCTTCCAAGACTGAACCAGGAAGAAATAGAAACCATGAACAGACCAATCACAAGTACGGAAATTGAGGCAGTGATTAAAAATCTCCCAACACACAAAAGCCCAGGACCAGATGGGTTCACGGGCGAATTCTATCAAACATTTCGGGAAGAGCTAACACCTATCCTTCTCAAACCCTTCCAAAATATTGCAGAAGGAGGAACACTCCCAAACTCATTCTACGAGGCTACCATCACCCTGATACCAAAACCAGGCAAAGATGTCACAATAAAAGAAAACTACAGACCAATATCACTGATGAATATAGATGCAAAAATCCTCAACAAAATACTAGCTAACAGACTGCAACAGCACATTAAAAAAATCATCCACCATGATCAAGTGGGGTTTATCTCTGGGATGCAGGATTCTTCAATATACGCAAATCAATCAATGTGATACATCATATCAACAAATTGAAGGTTAAAAACCATATGATCATCTCAATAGATGCAGAAAAAGCTTTTGACAAAGTTCAACATCCATTTATGATAAAAGCTCTCCAGAAAATGGGCATAGAAGGAAATTACCTCAACATAATAAAAGCCATATATGAAAAACCAAAAGCCAACATCGTTCTCAATGGGGAAAAACTGGAAGAATTCCCTCTAAGAACAGGAACAAGACAAGGGTGTCCACTCTCGCCATTATTATTCAACATAGTTTTGGAAGTTTTAGCCACAGCAATCAGAGAAGAAAAAGAAATCAAAGGAATCCAAATTGGAAAAGAAGAAGTAAAATTGTCACTCTTTGAAGATGACATGATATTATATATAGAAAACCCTAAAGACTCTACCAGAAAACTGTTAGCACTAATTGATGAGTTTAGTAAAGTAGCAGGATACAAAATTAATGCACAGAAATCTCTTGCATTCCTATACACTAACAACAGAAGAGCAGAAAGAGAAATTAAGGAAACTCTCCCATTCACCATTGCAACAAAAAGAATCAAATACCTAGGAATAAACCTGCCTAAGGAGGCAAAAGACCTGTATGCAGAAAACCTTAAGACATTGATGAAAGAAATCAAAGACGACACAAACAGATGGAGGGACATACCATGTTCCTGGATTGGAAGAATCAACATCGTGAAAATGTCTGTACTACCCAAAGCAATTTACAGATTCAATGCAATCCCGATCAGATTACCAATGGCATTTTTCACAGAACTAGAGCAAGAAATCTTACGATTTGTATGGAAACTCAAAAGACCCCGAATAGCCAAAGCAATCTTGAGAAGGAAAAATGGAGTTGGTGGAATCAGGCTTCCTGACTTCAAACTATACTACAAGGCCATAGTGATCAAGACAGTATGGTACTGGCACAAAAATCGAAAGGAAGATCAATGGAATAGAATAGAGAACTCAGAAGTAAGCCCAAACACATATGGGCACCTTATCTTTGACAAAGGAGGCACGAGTATACAATGGAAAAAAGACAGCCTCTTCAATAAGTGGTGCTGGGAAAATTGGACAGCAACATGGAAAAGAATGAAATTAGAACACTTGCTAACACCATACACAAAAATAAACTCCAAATGGATTAAAGACCTACATGTAAGGCCAGACACTATCAAACTCCTAGAGGAAAACATAGGCAGAACACTCTATGACATACATCAAAGCAAGATCCTTTTTGACCCACCTCCTAGAATCATGGAAATAAAATCAAGAATAAACACATGGGACCTCATGAAACTTAAAAGCTTTTGCACAGCGAAAGAAACCATAAACAAGACTAAAAGGCAACCCTCAGAATCGGAAAAAATAGTTTCCTATGAAACAACGGACAAAGGATTAACCTCCAAAATATACAAGCAGCTCATGAAGCTTCATACCAAAAAAGCAAATAACCCAATCCACAAATGGGCAGAAGACCTAAATAGACATTTCTCCAAAGAAGACATACAGATGGCCAACAAACACATGAAAAGATGCTCAACATCACTCATCATCAGAGAAATGCAAGTCAAAGCCACAGTGAGGTATCACCTCACACTTATCAGAATGGCCATCATCACAAAATCTGGAAACCACAAATGTTGGAGAGGGTGTGGAGAAAAGGGAACTCTCCTGCACTGTTGGTGGGAATGGAAGTTGGTACAGCCACTATGGAAAACAATTTGGAGGTTCCTTAAAAAACTACAAATAGAACTACCTTATGATCCAGTCATCCCACTCCTGGGCATATACCCAAAGAAAACCATAATCCCAAAAGAAACATGTACCATAATGTTTATTGCAGCACTATTTACAATAGCCAGGACATGGAAGCAACCTAAATGCCCATCAACAAATGAATGGATAAAGAAGATGTGGCTAATATATACAATGGAATATTACTCAGCTATAAAAAGGGATGAGCTGGAGCTATATGTAATGAGGTGGATAGAACTACAATCTGTCATACAGAGTGAAGTAAGTCAGAAAGAGAAGGACAAATATTGTATGCTAACTCACATATACGGAATCTAAAAATGGTACTGATGAACTCAGTGACAAGAACAAGGATGCAGATACAGCGAAGGGACTGGAGAACACAAGGTATGGGAGGGGGCGGGGGGTGAAGGGGAAACTGAGACGAAGCGAGAGAGTAGCACAGATATATATATACTACCAACTGTAAAATAGATAGTCAGTGGGAAGTTGTTGTATAACAAAGGGAGTCCAACTCGAGGATGGAAGATGCCTTTAAAGACTGCGGCGGGGAGGGTGGGGGGGACTCGAGGGTGGGGGAGTCAAGGAAGGGAGGGAATACGGGGATATGTGTATACAAACAGATGATTAAACTTGGTGTACCCCGAAAAAAAAAAAAAATAAGGACCTTGATTTCCTTCCTTTTAGCTAAATCACCATCACCTACTGATTTTCAATGATGTTTACATATCACCTAAATTATCTCTGTTTATCTTAAAGGATGTCACCAATTCATTTGGTGTGAAGAAAAATATATTCAAATAGCTTTCTAAATATTTGGGTGCAATAAGGATGTTGAAATATAAAAAGCGAGAGAAAACTTAGAAGTTGTATACTCGTATCCTTTACTTCCTCTGCACACCCTTAGCAAATGTTTGAAGAGCTCGGAGACTTGAATTATATTGTCTCATAATTCTATTTTATTGCCAGATAGACAATGTTAACCAACTGGTCCCACTTCTCCCACAAAGAGCCATATTAAACTGTGTTTAATTTTTTTTGGCATTACAACCCATCCAACCCTGAACAAAGCTATTTAAATTCCACCTACGGCTTTTGGGGGAGATTATATACCATAAGAATTTGAAACTAGAAAATACTGAGAATTACAGGCATTAGTATCAAACACATATTACTTTTTATTCAAGCTTATCAAGGAGAAAATATATTCTTTAACACTAATGAAAATATCCCTCCTGAAAGATCCTCAGGTCCTGGTTGAGCCAAGGATTGTGAAATTTGCCAAAATATAATTTTGAAATTTTTGTCAAGTAAACTTAGAATTGTTGAAATGCACATAGTAAAATCTTATTCGCACACATGGTTGCAATACTTCCTTGTATACATTTAAGTGGCATAAAGAAAAGTGTAGGAAAAAATAGGAATTATATTACCATTTGAATATCTGTAAGTAGAGTGGAAAAGGAATTTAGCTGCAAAGATCTGCTTCAGCGCTGCAGGGGAATGGTGAATATTTTTCTAGATGACTCAGAAGACTTTCTACATAGTCTTAAGGAATTCCTCTTATTAACCCATGGCACATGGACACTGAGTGCCCAAATAATAAGAGCAGCAGCAACGAAATGATTATAAAAATGGCTAACATTTATTGAACTCTAAATATGTGCCAAAGAGTCTTCTAAGCCTTATGTATGCATTATTCATAGGGAAACTGAACCACAGAAGGATTCATTATCTTGCTCAAGGTCACACAGCTATTAAGAGACAAAGCTAAGATTAGAACTCAGGTAGTACAAATTATAACCATTATGATACTCTAAATGCAGTTATATTTCAACAGATATTTCAATTGTATAAAAATTAAAACAAAAAGTTTTTGTAGTAAGGCATAAAGTTGAGCAGTGTCCTGAACCCCTTATCGCTTTCCTTTGGACTGACTCGATACAAAATTGTGAAAAGAATAATACAAACATTTAGAGTTACTTTGAAAGAAAAGAAATTAGGTTTGCTTGAAAGAATGTTAACTTGTCAGCATATTCTAGGCATAGAATCTCCAGAGGCCTGGGATGTGCAGAAATATTCCACCTTTGGCTTTAAAAGATGAGATTCTCAAATACATGTTCGAACACATAGTAAATGCATGTTTCTCAGATTTGATGTTATTCATTAATGATGAAACAAAGATACTGGTAGAAAAGATGTTCTTGTATGAATTATCAGAGGAAGAAGCCTAAGATCACATATCTGACTGGATTCAAATTGTGACAGAAATTGGAAACATTTCTTGAGGTGAAGAAAAGAGTTTTTATTAAAATTAATGAGTCTTATGCCAATGTTGAAAGAATTGAGGTTGTGTCTGTTAGAGCTATAGCTGAGTTGATCTATTCTTTCCCAACTCTTGAAATAATATCAGTTACCATGGCTAAATCAGTGGTGCAGTTAATAATGTGAAAAAATATCCCCCAATACATCCCTACTGACATTTGTGGACCAGCTGTGCCACAGCCAATTCATTCATTAGACTCTGACTTGGTCTAAATGGCAAACCTATAATTAAAGGGAAACAAAACATAAAAATAAAATACTAACAATGTTACCAGTGCCCCCACCCTAAACTTTTCCCTTAAAGAGAAAAAAATACACGTTGTAAAACTTCTTTTTCATCTTCAAAGGACAGACATGTTGAAATAGAACTTACACTGAAGTAAAGAGAACAAATGAAAGGGTGGCACAGAGAGTGCTGTGTTCAGTAATCAACACTGTCAATCAGTATGGACTTGTTACTTTAGTGAATTCTCAAGTGTCATTATTAAGAGAAATGGGTGTCTGTTATTTCAGAATGTCAAATGAATTATTTTTCTACCATTCCAAGAGACCCCTGACAACTCTTTTTTTTAGCTCTATCATTATTATGTTCATCGATGTCAGAATAAGGTATATTTTCACTTTGGGCAACATTCAAATGTGGACACGTTGTAAACCTTTCTTAGGCTGGCAATGCACATTCCATGTTTACTATAATTCTGTTTCTTAATTTCTGACCCATGCATTATATACCCTGAGCAAGCTCACTTAACCCAACCAAAAATAAATCCAAGAGTCTTGGATGAAATCAATCAACTTTAGAATAGGAAAAACAGATGCACAAAATATCAAATTGTACACTTTAAATATATGCAGTTTATTGTATGTTAATTATATCTCAATAAAATTCCTTAAAAAAGACAAAAAAAGGAAAAACAGAGGCACAGAAAGTGCCTATAGACAGAAAGGCTATAGGTTTTGCTGTCAGAGACACTAGGATTTATCTGTGACATTGACCTACTTATTTAACCATGGGTTTGAATTTAATCAGCCAGAAAATGGAGGTAATATCTATCTCATGGATAGATATTGTGGAGACATTCATACATCACACTGTATATGTTCAACATTGCTTTTTAGCATAATCACAGTTTACTTTCACCTTAAAAAGACTTAGGAATGATGATATAGATGATGATCCAATAATCAAATGAAAGTATAGAGCTTTGTATTCTCTCTATTTTATAATATTTTAGCTCATCATTCTAACATTTTTTGAATCTTTGGAAATTCAGTACTAAATAGTTTTTTCACCAACCTCAGAGGTCAATGTACACAGCAGTGCTCCTCATTCTACGACAAAGGCTTATACAATAGCACATTTTCAAACAGATGAATGAATGAATGAGAAAGTGGAAAGGGTTTTAAGGATTGTTATAAACTTCTCACTTCATTCTAAATGGAAAGAATTCTTTAGGAAGAATCATACCAATTTAAGAAACCCCATTTCAGTAGCCAAGATTTGAGAAGTGTACAGAATGAAAAGAAATAGATGTTTTAACATGCCCCCAACATAAATAAAGCCATATTTTAACATTCCCTACAAATTGGTATCATCACTTTCAAAAGGAAAAGAGAAGTTTCAACTAGAGAAAAAGAAGAAATGATATGATCTAAGGAAATCTAACTCCATCTAAAACTAAAAACACTAAAAGAATAGCTTTGTTTGCATGTCAAGTTCAAGTGGAAAGTAGAATGGCTTATCATGTGTTATTTTTCATAGAAAGATAGTACACTTTCAAGTTCATGACAATGCATTAAAAATAATTTTTAATGAATTTTTTATCAATATAATTAACAAACATAACTAAAAATAGCACTATACCTTTTATAAGTAAATTCTACAGAGAAAAAAATATAGCTGTGATTCTCATGTCTTAGCATTACTATCAAACTGCTAACTGTCTTGCATTTGATAAGTGTCCAGAATTCTTAGGAGTAATTTTCTGCTGTTTTCCTACCTTATTTCCTCACTCAGTTTTCAGCATGTTATTCCCAAGCATTCAGTGATGTCCTGAATGTAAGAAATGCCAGTTAATGTAATCTTTCTCTATGGCTACAGGTCCTTGGAATTTCAAAACATGAATGAGGCCACGCTCAGTCAATAAATATTAAAGTTTTGGTTGTTTTTTTTTCCCTACCCCATTTTATGGTAAATTTTTCCCCTTCCTACTGCTTCACCAAGAATGCAAGCAAGTCATGATTTCTCACTCCTAAAAAGAATTTCCACATTCTGTATTTTAATTTACATGGATTACTTATTGTCCTCAGCTTTCTCACATGTTCAAGACAACTATGGTGCTGTAGCTTATATCATATGTGGTTAGAGTGAGATCAATGGTTTCTTGCAACTCTCTGTGTCCTAGTTAGAATCAGAAAGTTTATCTTCACTTTTGATGATTATTTCCACTGAAAGTAGAATTTAAGTGTAATAAGTATTTTCTCTCAAACTTTAACAACTTAATCCCTCTGTCTTCTAACTTTCATCATATATCTTGCAAATTATCTGTCAGTGTTTTTTTTTTTTTGCTCCTTTGAAAGTAATATCTTTCTTCTTCTGACTGCTCACAAGATTTTCTTTCTGTCATTTTCCCTTCTCCTCTCCCCCTTCCTTCTCCTTCCCCTTCTTTCTTCTCCTCCTCCCTCCTGCTCCCCCTCCCATTCTTCTTCTTCTTCTTCTTCTTCTTCTTCTTCTTCTTCTTCTTCTTCTTTCATGTTGCACATGCTTTATAGGTCTTCTTGAATCTGAAGGTTCATGTCTTGCAACAGTTTTGGACAATTTTTGGACATTCAATGCTTCAAGTATTGCTTCTGCTTCATTTTCTCCTTTTCTTCCAGGATTCTTTTCACTGTGAGATAAAGAATATATTATATTTTTACTATTTCTCACATGACTAAAATTATTTAGTGTATTTATATTTTTCCCAGAATTTCAGATTTAGTGTATGTTTTGCTATCTTTCATTGTACCAATCCAATCTTGTCTTGTACATATTTTGCGTTTAGTAATTTTAGTTACTGTATTGTTAAGATCTGGAATTTTGATTTGACTTTTTAGATTCAGGTTTTCTAGTGATATTTTCCATTTTCACCTTTCTATATTTATTTCTATAGCTTATTAAATATATTAATCATAGTTGTTTTAAAGAACTTCTCTGCTAAATTCCTTACTGGCATTAATTCAGAGTCAGTTTTTATTGTCATATGGTAATTAATATACTCCTGTCTCTATGCAGAGGAAGTCACCAGTATTAAAGTGAAAAATGTAAAATCTTCTTAAAACATTACCTTTACCCAGAAGGTGTTCTTTTTATTCTAGCCCATAGTGGGGGCTCATTTCCTTAATTTGGTCTAGAGATAGATTAGATTAAATTTGGTAGGAACTTTGAAAAATCTTCATCTACCTCAGGTTTGCCTACTACTTTGTTCTAGGGCTTCTCCAGCTATTTTTTTATCCTCCTATTTAAAAGTCACAAAAATATTCTTAGATTACTTTGGGTTCTTACATTACCTATCACAAAGTCCAATTTTAACTAACAAGAATATATGGAATAAAGGACAGATGAAGGACCAGTTTTGCAACAAAAGATAAGCAATATACCATAAATTAGGTTAGTGCCGAGTGGATGGATATTGGTAACTATTTAACTAGCTGATTCAAGTGTCTTGACGTGAATCAACTAAAATACAGTTCCTCATTTTAAAAATTTTGTTTCACTTTATATGAGACCAATTTCTGATAATGAAAAAAAAAAATCCCAGTTTTATGAGTTGGGATCAGTTAATAAAATGTTTGGCAGGAGAATATAGAACCCCTGAGACTATTTGTAGGAGGCAAATGAATTTGGTTTCTGATTGACTAGGAAGTTCTTTATAAATAAGTAGAAGGAAAAAAAATAAGCAGAAGGACAAAGCACAATATTAATATTTGCTTTTATTATCTCATTATAAAAATGTTACTGTGCATAGAGAACCATTGTGCATCCAGGGCTTTAAAAAAGAAAATAAAATAACTATTATGTGAAGCCAATATAAGACTCAGCCTTATTTTCAGGATGGCTAGTTATTTTTAATATTTCTGGATGGTGTGCTAGGATCCAGAATTTTATAGCTTTGATGTATGTGAGAAGTTTTATCTGTAACATAAGAGATATATATCTTATTCAGAAGCTGTTTAGTTCTTTATATGATAGATTTAAGTTAATCTACTAGAAAAATAATAATATGAATATATCACACTAATATTTAAAAGTATAAAGAAACTTTCACTTTTTGCTGTGTATATCATGGAATGTTATTGCTAGAAGGGACATTAGAGATCAAATAACCTTATCATATCATCTTACATTAATTACTCTGTGTAAAAGTGCTGAGTCAGTATGAACTGCATGGAATTGGTTCACTTTTGGTTTTACAAATTCTGACATTGTTGGGCCTTCAGTCACAGTAGATGACCTATTTGTTTAATCAGCTGTTTCTCATTTAGTAAGTAAAAAGTAAATTTATTTTAATAGATATACGTGAATTTCCTTTTTTTATATGCCTCTAAAGTTTCATAGAGAAAGGAGTTGAGCATTATCATTAGAAGCTAGTACAGTGGCAGTAGCACACATTGATATTCGTACCAATGTTGCCTGATATTATGAAAAACAAAAAGCTTGTAAATTAGTTATAAATAATAAGAGATTTTACATAGAAAAATGATATTATTAAGCATTGTAAGTGAAAAACTGAATAACCAGTATGCCATGGTCACCACACTTAAAGAACTCTGCTGGCAAAGCTATTAGATTTCATCATTAGCATAACAGCAACAGGAGCACAGAATATCAGATTACCTGTCCAAGACCACATAGCTAGTTAAACAGCAGAAACAGGAAAGGCATTCTCATTCTCAAACACTGTGCTTTTCTTCCAAAAATTTCTGTTGTAGGAGGTATGCTTTTTCAGTAAGGAGCATTTACTTCACTATTCACATTATTGGTGTTTTCAAAAGAAGTGCTTTATCTTTGTCCTTTAAGTGTTTATAGTCTAGCTGGAAGATAGCATACAAATGTGAAATGAGTTAAAATTATTAAAGGTAATATCTTCATAAGTGCAAATTAACACTGAAAATTGATGCTGCGAGAAATGGAAAATTATGCAGAGTAATCAGGTACTTTGTGGAGAAGACAAATTTCAAATCGGGTTTTGAAGATGATGAAGATGAATGAGTGGAGTTATTAGAGAAAAAAATTCCATGATTAAAAACACAAAGGGAGGAATGAGTGTTGCTAAGAACTTAGTAAAACTATTCCAGAGCTGGGGATAGACAAATGGTAAAGGAAGCACTGGAGAGCTAGAGAGCTATTCAGAAGGCCTTGTATTTGATAGAATAGGAAATACTAAAGCCAAGCCATAGTTTCTGTAGCAGGGATATTGCACAATGAAAATGGATCTGAAAAGAATATTTCAGTAATAATGGATAGTGTAATTTTTTTTAAAAAAACTAGCCTTTGCATAGCAAATAACATTTTTTAAAATCAATTTTCTTATTATCCATCACAACTATCATTTTTTGGCATTGAGTACAAATTGTCTTCTTGCCTTTATTCCCCCTTTATTCCCTTCTATGATGGAACTCCCAAGTTTTAGTTACCACATAATAATCCTAAAAGATATATTTCTTAGCCTCTTTTAGCATAGGCGCAGACATGTACTTACTTTGAGCCAGTGGTATATGTGATGAAATTAGGTGAGCAACGTTTGGATCATCGCCTTGATTATAAAGCCACCAAAAGTGGATTTCCTCCTTTACTTTCTTCTGGTCTGGGCAGAGATATAAATGCTAGCCAACTAGTGATGATATGACCAAGTACAGAACACTTGGAGATGATAGAGCAAGACAAAAGAAACCTGTATCCCTAAACATTTTCTTGGAACAGGTCATTTCTACCAGCCCTGGAAAATTCATTTCTGTACTGTTTTGTGTGAGGTAAACTACAACGTCATTCAAGCCACTAAATGTAGGGTTTCTTGCTCCAGCAGTATCGTCTGAATTCTACTTCCAAAACTGGTACCTGGAAGAAGGGCTTTGCCCCAACAAAAATTAAAAACATGTGGCATTGTCTTGGTATGTGACAGCAGGTAGAAGAAAGGCTACAGTATATGCCAGTATGCTTGTGACACTTGTCCTGGGGAAAAACATTTGGTGAACTATAATTGGGAGTCATACCAAATGTCTTGGAACTTGTAGCTGTAGGGGAAGAGGATGGAAAAACACAGAATTCTGACTGCTCTTATTACTTTTAGCAAAATTCTATAAAAAAGAAATAAGCCCAGGCAAGAATCTGTCAGTTTGCAGGCAGAGGTGGAAGCAAGAGCCTCTCTGCCTGTGGCCTGTAATCTAAATTACTGAGAATCAGCAGACTGAGAGAGATGGAAAAGCCAAATTCTCTGTTTTCTAAACAGCAGGAGATAAAATTGTCACTCAGAGCCTTTCCTGGTCAGACACAGTTAGCCTAGATTCAAAAATAAGATTTAGGGTACATCCTCCCAATCAAACCTATTGTTTCATTGGTACTACTCCTGAATTGAAAGAGACAGGGATGGAAAACTTAAAGGTGCTGATAATGGTTGCCCAATGTATTGCAATTAATTTTCTTTCTGAAAACAGAATGAAGTAGATAAATGGGGGAGCGGAAGGAGATAGCTTAAGAGCATTGATGATCTGCAGACAATGGAGAACTCCTAGCTGAATTTTTATTAAAGGCCTATATGCAGAGAGAGATAAGAGAATACAGATAGATTTTTTTGTTTCCTTTTGGTTCTAAAAATCATGTTCTATTGTTTAAAATTTCTTTAATCACATGTGGTATAGAAACTATCTTCATCAGAGCCATGTGAATTTCTTGGTATAATGTACATCTTTGGTCTAACCACATCTAATAAATCAGATCTCTGCTGGTGGGCTACTAACACTTTTTTTTTCTTAAGACCTGCCTAGTTACAAATGAATCTTTAAAAAAAACCTTAACCTCCTTCTCCTTAAGGTTTAAATAATGATATGAAAGTTAACCACTTCAGTAAATGTTGACATATGAACCCTTTTGTTAAATATAGAGTTATCTTTTGATTCAAGTAATATTTTATACCAAAAAAAGATTAAGGTAAAAAACAACATGGATATGAAACACGTCTTTGAAGAATCAATATTAGGCATAGTAAATACAAAACATTCTTTGCTGGTAGCACTCTATAAATTTTTCATGATAATTCTTGCCTAAGCTAATTTTTAATTGCATTAGTATGCCCTTGTGCAATAGATATATCAACTTGCCCAGTTAACTAATTTATTAAATCAAATATTACTTGAGATAAAAATGTAAGTAGTTATAAACAGGACTATCATCTTACATTCAAATATTAAAACATCCATCATTTGCTTGGTAAAATACATATCATAGTTATATTCTATACTTAATGGATCTACCAGCAGAATGACCATGTATCTTAGATCAGTTCTGCATCCTCACCTTTAGTGTGATTGCCATGCTCATCCCAAAGGCCATTTTTTAAAAATTATTACACTGTTAAAACGTGTTCCATCTTAACCAAATTAAAGCATTTAACATATTTTTAACATTATGAAGAACTAGCCCAAATTTTTATGCAGATAACTACATATTTTGAATATGGATTTATATTAATCTCATAGCTACTCTACTGATCAGTAAAAATGGCAGCATCCAACTCCTTTGAAGGCTTTTTTGAGCTATTTCATGTGATTACAAGACCTGAACAAGCACAGTACTGAGTACGCAAAGTATTCAAAGGGCTCCCCTTACAGAAAGGCAAATATTCTAAACCAACCTTAAAAGGAAATAAAAAGTTACCTGATAAGCAAATGCATGATCAGCTATCACCAGTGGGCAATGCTTGTTTCTATGGAAACAACAGTCTGACATGACAGTATGCTAATGACTTCTCTTTCTTCTTGGAAAATACTACAGGAGGAACAGTAGTGTTACATCAATTACCAAGAAAAAGGGCAGGGGGAGACAGAGCTAAATTTAAGTTAAATATATGAAGTGATAAATGAATAAAGGGTAAATAAAAATAAATATGTAACATTTGAAAAAATATAGATTTGTTCTTGAAGCAAAGAACAAAGAATCAGGCTGGGCTGGTCAAACCCTAAACCTGAGCAGTGGCATGACCCACAGGGCAAATGTTCCAGAGGCTGGCAGCCGTGGATGATATTGCACTCCACACTAAGTGGGCTGCCTGCTTTGAGTCATCTTTCTGGGACGGGCAGAGGGGACAAAATTTGATTTTACACCCAAGAACTATTTTTATTCAGATCTGTAATTATTCCTATATACTTTCATAAGATTATTATTTAATGTGGTAATTTAATTTAAAAGAACTTTGTAAGCTTGCAGTGGACTTAAAAGGCTTTTCAATAGCACATATAGCTGATAGAGTGAAAAATATTTCCTGACAATTTTCTTTTGTTGTCACTCTCCAAATTCAGGTTTTAGTTTCTTAAAAAAATCACACCATGGAAAAATAATGTATATTTTCCTACCATATTTTCAAAATAGCATCTTCTAATTTTTGGTGTGTTTCTAAATGTGAGATCATCCTAAAGTTTGTACATAGTTGTAAAATTTAAAATTTAATGGCATGTTGCAGAAACAACCTATACCATTTAAGGCATATAGCTTTTCAACTTTGAAGTGGTATTAACTTCAGAGCCTTGCACATTTTTTTTATCAATTGAAGCGATTTTCTATGGGTCTCAAAATTTAGAGTAATATATCAAGTAGTTTTATCAAACATGAATACATATGTCTTTAAATTTAACTCACTGTTCTCAATATAATAGTTACTCAAGCTCACAAAGACTTTTTTTTGTTCCTACATTGTGATAAAACTCACAAATTATGAAGACTTTGCATAATTGTATTGCTCTGAGATCTTCAGAAAAAGTTATACAAGTGATAATTAGAAAATCTTTCCATTATAGAAAACACTTCAAAACCATGATACACTCGTAAGACTACAAAAACTTACTATTCTAAATATTTTTTTTAGACTAATACAAGATAATGTTCCCACCATATGATTTTTTTGTATTTACATATTACAATCTCATGTGAAATTGTCAATGCATTTCAAATGTAGGCATTGCTATATCAAGACAGTAAGATGGTCACACAAGAAATCTGATTGATCTCACTGACTCATCTCCACAGCCTTGGTTAATAGGAACTTCTCTGCTCACTCAGTCATACTTTCATTAATGAAGTTTGCATGGCCTTTCATGTGGAATTACTAACCATGGTGATATTCCTTGCCTGACCTAGGCGCAAAATTAGCTCCCATACTGGTTCCATGACTGACTTATTGGACCACCTAAGGGCATTTGTTCTAGTCCAATATGGTTGATTAGCCTCTTCATAGATCTGAAGACTGGCCCAGTCCAAGCTTGGTAGAGAGGACAAAGAAAGCAGAGAGACATAAGAACAATCTACTGCCTTTACAAATATATGTATTGTTTCCTGAACTCTGTTTCACTTGTTCAGGTTCAAAAACCCCTAAAATTCTCAACACTCAGTCATAATCTTAGTATACAGTCGTTAGTTTCCCAGTCTCCTAGGCCAACAGATATCTGAGGTCACAGAGTAACACTCACTGTCATTCTATTATATACAACATTAAAATCCTTAAGCAGTATTTAAGATATAACAATATATACTTCAAACTTAACATGTATTAATACCTGTGGCTCTGAGCTTATTTACTTAAAATGAGGACCTATTTCAACTCTGAATTATTTTCTTTAACATTTATTTCACTTTGTTGAGGGATTTTCTTTTCCCAAAACATTGCACTTCTACACCACTTTTTTTAAACAAACACTATAGTGAAACTAAAGCAACAGGAAAAGATGGTAACCTTAGATTAAAACATTTGTTTCTAAACTGGAATTGTGTGAGAACACAATATCTGGAAGTAGACACAAAGTGTGTGAACCAAGACAATCATTAACAAAATTGGAGTAATATTTTTAATCTAAAAATCAGAACAAAACGAACACTGTTCTTTTTGTACCCATAAGAAATTTGGTTTAAGAAAGGTACCTAGGTGATTTAATCCTATTTATTGACAGCAAACATAGTTAAAATTTTAGTCTTCTGAGAGAGAGTTTGACAGAATTGTCTGTATGAATTTGGGGAAAACTATGTTCAAAAAACGACGTAAAATCCACTAAATTGTCTTTAATTAAATTGCCTGGATAATTTCCTGGTTTTAATTTTCGGAAGGCATAACTATCCCAAACTGAAGCACACATATCATAGATTGACTGTCTAAATTTTTACTTGCTATTTGTGGAATTTCAGAAATGCAAGAAATGATAATTCTAGTTAGTAGAAGTTACATACACTTATGAAACTAGATTGTAGTTGATGAGGCAGCTGGGGCATGTCCATGTGCGATATTTCCATCAGTTGCATTGCCCAACAGATTCTAGTGATATGGACAGGTGCACAGGAAATGAACTCCAAGCAGACAGGTTGTACGAAAGAGTCAGAAAAGAGTTTTGCAACTTATTGAACAAGTATATTCAAAACTCTGTTCTTCCCATAGGCCTGTATTGAAAGAAAACTGGAAGAGACTGAAAATGTTCTTAACAATATTCATGGCAAGTGGATCCCTAACAACTGTGCAGCCCAGAACAAAAGTGAAAATGGAGGCTCACAAATTGTAAGTCTAAATGTCAAAAATGTCATACATCAAGCTGAAAAACTGTTAAGTAAAAGTTGTTCAATCTTCTTACTTTGATTGCATGTACCTTCATATGTTCTGGAAGACCAAGTTTGAAAATCTCCTTGGAATTCTGTGCCAGAATCTGACCTTCCAGAAAGTGCATCTCTGGGATTCTACCCACATTATGTTCCACCCTCATCATCTATGTAATTTTTCCCTTCACTAACAGCCTCCCTTTCTCCCCACCATGAATGCGCTCACCATCATTGCACTGGACGCTCCAGGTCTCAGGAGCAATCTTCATCTACACCCTCTGCAAATAGCTTACAGGCCAACCCTTGGAGTTAGGGGTGTGCACGAGTAAATGGTCCACCTTTGCAAGTTAAGATGCAAGACTGAGATGGCGCTGGTCCTAAGTCTGGTTCATGGCTGTTAGGGCAGGGAATTCTGTGGTTCTAGTATCCAAAATGGAATCTAGGAGTAAGAATGCATGTTCTAAATGGGCATGAGCTCTTGTTTCTGAAAAATTCTTACCTTGTGGAGAGACTCATAGAGGGAGCCAGGACAAGACCCGATAAAATTAAGGTAAAAATGTGAGACCCCATTGCCCTGGTTTAAGGGGAGAAATGTTATGTGAAATGCTAATTTTATCTCCTTAAAAAATTTCTTCAAGATTTTTGGATCTCAGGTATTACAGAATATTGCTGAATAGAGATCAGTTTTTATCATTTTTTTTAATTAAAAAAATTTTAGGGCAGTTTTAGGTTAACAGCAAAATTGAGGGAAGAACAGAGATTTCCTGCATACTCCCAGCCCTCATACATACATAACCTCCACCCATTATCAACATCCCACACCAGAGTAGAACATTTGTTCCAAGTGATAAACCTACATTGACATATCATAATTACCCAAAGTTCATAGTTTGCATTATGGTTCACCCTTGGTATTATACATTCTATGGGTTTAGACAAATGTCATGTATCTATCATTATAGTATCACACATAGTACTTCACTGCCTTAAAAATTCTCCATGTTCTGCCTGTTTATCCCTACCACCACCAACCACTGGCAACCACTGGCAACCAATGATTTTTTTTTTAACTTTCTCCATAATTTTGCCTTTTCCAAAATGTCATATAGTTGGAATCATAGAGTATGTAGCCTTTCCATATTGGCTTCTTTGACTTAGTAATATTCAATTAAGTTTCCTCCATGTCTTTTCATGGCTTAATAGCTCATTTCTATTTAGAGCTGAATAATATTCCATTGTATAGGTGTACAACAGTTCATTTGTCCATTTATCTATTGATGGCCAAAGTGACTGCTTCCAAATTTTGGCAGTTATAAATAGAGCTGCTACATACATTGTGGGCAGGTTTTTCCATGGGTATAAGTTTTCAACTCTTTTGGGTAATACCAAGGAGTGTGATTGTTGAATGCAATGGTGAGAGTATATCTAGTTTTATAAGAAATCACCAAACCTTCATAAAAGTGGCTATACTATTTTACATCCCAATGAATGAGAGTTTCTGCTATTCCATATCTTTGTCAGCATTTGGTGTAATCAGGACCAGATTTTAATTTTAACTAAATCATCCAGAGAGCACTAAAACAAAGAAAACTTCTGGGTGAGGCAGGTTGGCTCTTTATCTAGTCCTATAGCGGGCAATGCATTTATTTGAGATAGCTATCTTTGAAGGGTCATTCTAATAGGTGTGTGTGATATCTCACTCTTGTTTTAATTTGCACTCCCTGATGATATATGGTGTGGACCACGTTTCCATATGTTTATTTGCCATATGTATATCTTCTTTGGTGAGCAGTCTGTTAGGGTCTTTGGCCCATTTGTTAATTGGGTTGTTTGTTTTCTTATTGTTGACTTCTAAGAGATCCTTGTTATTTTAGACAACAGTCCTTCAATAGATATGTCTTTTGCAAATATTTTCACCCACTCTGTGACTTAACTTCTCATTGTCTTGATAGTGTCTTTCAGAGAGTAGAAGTTTTTAATTTTAAGAAAGTGAGACATCAATTAATTATTTCATGGATTGTGCCTTTCATGTTGTATCTAAAAAGGCACTGCCATACCCACCTATGTTTTCTCTTCTGTTATCTTCTAGTAGTTTGTAGCATAAGTGCCTGAGGGTTTGTTTGTTTGGGTGTTTGTTTTCAATCGTAATGCAAGTGTATGACCTTAAGCTTTTGATTGGCAAGACATTCACTTCAAAGATAGCTATCTCAAATAAATGCATTGGCCCCTATAGGACTAGATAAAGAGCCAGCCTGCCTCACCCAGAAGTTTTCTTTGTTTTAGTGCTCTCTGGATGATTTAGTTAAATAATTGTCCATTTGTTTTTCCCTTCTCATGCTTTAATTCCTGCTCTTGTGTTTCAAATTCACCCATAAAGAGTGAACCCGCAAAACTCTGGACCCCAGCGTCCTAACCCCAGTAGAAATAGCACCCCAGGCCTGCACTGGTGCCTGCTCGCTCTCTCTTTCTCCTCCTCTCTTCCCCTGTGATCTTGCTATGTTCCCATTATGTGTATGCTGTGTTCCCATACTGTGTGCTGTGTGTTCTCCAGGACCTATGAGTAACAAACTTTGCTTTTTTTCAAAGTTCCCTGAGGGTTATTGCTAAGGGTTTCTTGCAATCATGATAAGAACCACCAGGGCCAGCCCAGCCACAACATTGGTTTTGAAAGGGGAAATGTCTGTGGGGCTCACTGAAGGCCCCAGGCAAGTGCACATAGGCATTCCTAGCCAATAGCATCACTAATGATAGGCTGAGACTGGCATAGAACAGAGTTTTATCATTTTATGTTTTACAATTAATTCTATGATCCATTTTTTAAAAATAAATGTATGTACATATGTACGTATGTATTTATTCATTGGCTGCGTTGGGTCTTCATTGCTGTGTGTGGGCTTTCTCTAGTTGTGGAGAGCAGGGGCTACTCTTTGTTGTGGTGTGTGGGCTTCTCTTTCTTGTGGCTTCTCTTGTTGCTGAGCACAGGCTCTAGGTGCACGGATTTCAGTAGTTGTGGCACGTGAGCTCAATAGTTGTGGCTCACGGGCTCTAGAACACAGACTCAGTAGTTGTGGCACACGGGCTTAGTTGCTCAGAGACATGTGGGATCTTCCCAGACCAGGGATCAAACCTGTGTCCCCTGCGCTAGCAGAGATTCTTAATCATTGCACCACCAGCGATGTCCTCTATAATCCATTTTGAGTTAAATTTTGTGAAAGGTGCAAGGACTGTGTCTAAATTCATATTTTGCACGTGGATGTCCAGTTGTTCTAGCACCATTTATTGAGAAGACTATCTCTACCCCTTTTGTATTACCTTTGCTCCTTTGTCAAAGATGCATTGACTATATTTATATAGTCTATATCTAGGCTGTCTATCCTGTTCCATGGACCTATTTGCCTATTCTTTGCCAATGTCACACTCTCTTGATTACTGTAGCTGTATAGTAAGTTTTGAATTCAGGTAGTGTCACACTTCCAACTTTGTTCTTTTTCTTCAATACAGTATGGGTTATTCTGGATCATTTGCTCACCATATAAACTTTAGAATCTGTTTGCCAATATCCACAAAATAACTTAATGGAATTTCGATTGTGATTGCATTAAATCTATAGATATGTTAGAAAGAACTGACATCTTGACAGTGTTGAGTCTTCCTATTCATGAACAAGGAATATCTCTCCATTTGTTTAATTCTTCAATTTATATATATATAAATATATATATATATATATATTTGAGTGTAGTGAAAAAACTTTGCCATATACTTAAAATTTCAGCTTTCTGTTATCAAAAATATACCCCAATTGAACTCAACATTGTCCTATGTTATGCTGCATCTGAGATCTAATGATTACTCTATCCATTTAGCTCCACCTAAGTCATGATTCTAGTTATTGTAAAGTGTCAGACCAGAGTTTTTCTTTACTATTTGATAAAAGCTTCTCATTTGGGTATTTAATTACGAGTGTTTATGAACAAATTAAGTTCAGCATGATGGCTAAAAGAAAGTCTTACAACAAAATAATGTATTATCTAAATAGTTTTTGATGGAAGAGGTATACCTGTATGTATTATAAGGTACCCCTAACTTTCCATATGCACCTAAACAAATATCTTCCCCACTGACAAGATATAGGCATCATTAGTAAAGCATCCAAAATGTGTGGGAATGTTGAAAATATATGCAGGGTATTATAAATATCTATTTGACCAAAAGAATCAGATTTTTTGCTGTCATAAAAGACCTTATATATAATTTATTTCAAATTTTCTTATTTTGCAAATGAGTATTGAAATTAAATCCCAGAGATATGATATATGGACTATGTACCATTGTTTAACCAAGATTTTATTTTCTCAATCAAATACTTAATAAAAACTATTTTAACATTGTCTATTATTGATTTCTAATTTTATTTCTGCATAAAGTAAAGGAGAAAAATATGAAGACACTTAGGCTAAGAAAATCCATGAGAACAGAAACCCCCTTTCCATCCAGTAGTCCAGCACCGTTAAAACTTATTCTCCATTAATATAAGCAGTAAAAGTGCAGTATAAATGACTATTTTTTTATAAAGAATTTTGCATTTTAATCTTAATTTCACTATTCATTAGTTCTCAGGTAGTGACTCTTTTATAGATAGATTATTAGAGCTTGTAAAGCAATTTTAGAATTTTGTTAATAGCAAGGATTATAGAATATGGACCAATCCAGTGATGTGCTGGTAAATGTTTAAAATGTTATGGATTGGGATGGAGTGGAGTGTCTCTACTTTTTGCCAATTTCCATGGTGTAAATACCCCAATATGGCCCATTTTTGGCTACCAACATGCTGCCAACTAGCCAGTAAAATTCTTAAAAATTTAACAATTGGGTCTAGTGACCCAGTATGAGTAACTTCCCCTACACTACACCACTGACCCAGCCCTTTCATGATGTGGGTGATTTCACTTGCAATGCCAAAATGTGTATTCTAGTAAAATATTCCTCATTTGTGAATTGCTCTAATATGTGTATAGGCAAATTTTTCCTAGGGTGTAAAATATTGTACAAATCTTAGTTGTCAATGACATTTTATTAATAATTATATAAATTAGCTATATGGTTCCTTACATTAGCTTGTTCCAAAAACAATATTTTGAAAGTGATATGTGAATTTATATTTATCCTATAAATATTAAGCTTCACAATTTAATCTGAAAATTTAAGGAAAAAAGAGAATCAAGTGCTTAGTCTATGGTTAAGAAATAGTTGGCAGTTCTCAGTTTGTAATAAATTTTATGGAACCTTTTAAATAGAGTTGTGAAAATGGCTGTCTTTTTTGTAACATGGGAGAAAAGTGACTTCAAGTGCATTCTTAAACATAGCAAGTGACTTGAAATATTTATGTTTACAGATAAACACACAATCTTGTATTTACTGGGATAGAATTTAGAGTGGCACCTCCTTTTAAAAAACTCATCTGATTTTGGATTTCCAGATTGAAAGTGAAAGTGGTTTAGCCTCTCTGTTAGGATTAGCAAATGTGGCATTGCTTTTCCATTAGGATTAGCTGTAAACCATCAGCTGTAATACTAGAAAAACCACAGCTCTACTCTGAGCAAGCCCAGAAGATGATGCCAGGAAGTTACTATCAGGTTCTATCCAGGTATGCAGAGCCAGAAAACTTTACAAAGAGGCAGAAATCTCTATTGGGTGTTTGGCATGAACAGGTTTGCCTTATACCTTCAATGAAATTATTTTGATCTAACTTATTTCATTTAATGAAACACTGTAAGGTTTTTTACTTCTCTTTATCCAAATATGGCTCCTCTGCAGACAGAAACATCTAAGGGGGCATTGGTTGTCTTTGCAAATACAGAAAGAATCTTTTAAAACAAAGCTGTCATTTCTGTTTAGGCTTCTGAGTTTGAAACTCAATATCTGCTTAAAATATTCACTATGTGATTTAGAAAAGAAATGTTATTCTACTATTAAATTATATATACATATTTATATAAATATATAAACTTTTATATCAATTTATATGTCTACATGTATATAAGCATATATTCTGGTGTATGTATATTCATCAAGCCATATTTTCCATGGTTAATTTTTATTCAGCAAGCATTTGCTGAATGTTTAGAATTTTTAAAAAATTGTGCTATGAACTGAAAGAAAATAAAGATGAATAAAACACTCAAAAAGGAAGGAATATTATTTTCTAGTAGAGAAGACTGTCATATACATGGGAAATGAGATTGATATAAAAGGCAGTGGGGAGGAAAAGAGGAGGACAGAGTATAAATGACCAAACTCGAACCCAATTTATTCAGCATCCCAACTCAGCAGATTGTTTGTAGGTAGATAATTCTATTAGGTATGGCAAGGGTAAAACGGAAAGTTTATGCTTAAATCCTTTTCTGGAGAGACGCTTCACCAGAAATAGGGTAGCTAGACAAGGGATGAAAGTTTTTGAAGGGAAATTGTATAATACTTATCAACCCTTAAATGTACATTTGATATAGCAAATTTACATCTGGAACCTCCTCTCCCCCCTACCACACAAAATAAACAGGAAAAAATGGCATGTTTTTCCTCTTGAGAATGCTCAAAACGGCATTGTTACAATATGGTAAAATTAGAAACCACCTACCTAACTTTTCAAAAGAGGAAAATTATTAAATGACACATGTTACAACTATACAATAAAATTAGCTGAGAAAACAATGATTTTGTTTAAAAATGTACCTAATAATATGAAAAAAATATTTCAATAGATTATTAGTATAGAACAGTGCCTGACAGAGTCAGCATTCTGCACAAGAATATTTTGCTTTTCTACGAGTGCCTCAGAGATAGACACATTTGAAATGAATTTGTCTACATTTCAATGAAAAGTACTGCCTACTTAGTTTTTTAAATTTTTTGTGGATGCTAATGACCACATACATGCACTGGTAATTAATATCTCAAACATAAAATTGCACAATGTATATCTATTTTAGTAGTCAACTGGATCCCATAGTGATGTAGGTTATATATGGTTTCAAAATTAAACTATAACTACACATAGGAAATATTTGTCAAATCATAGTTGTTACCCTATACCTCCAACATGACTGTGAGGGAAATGAAAACACTCTCTAAATTCAGGTCAGATTTTCACTATAGTGAGCTGATTATTTAGAGTTAAGCACTGTAGGAAGAAAATAACCTTAGGTAAGTAGTGTGTCACATCTCCTGTTTAGATTGTTAGAATTTCCAAGTACTGAATAAACTGTAATTGAAGTTGTGACTAACCTCTTTTATTCTCATAAAACAAACAAACAAAAAACCCTCTTGAAAGTGTTTCCTTCAATTTTGGACCTTTTTATGCTCTCCAAGGCTTTTCTTTTCATTGTTTCTATAAGCACCTTAAGAGTTGCTTCAGTGAAGGGAGATTATAAAGCAGAAACACTTAGCAACATAATAGATCAGTGCACTATTATTTGTTGCTTCAGATGATATTTGCAAGATATGCAAAGTGCTTTCTTTTTTTCTTTTTTTGGTTTTTGATGCATATTTCTATCGCCCTAAAGCCTCCCTTTATACACATAGCCCTCTGGCTTTCCTACTACTACAGATCAGACTTGCCCTAAATGTCATAAATTCCTTACTGCATGCCAAACAAATGTGTTTATCTGGCACAGGCATAAAACAGTGTCAAAAAGAAAATATCTGGTGATGTTGATAAGTTAATTTGTCACTCTATAAATATCTATGCCCCTTTCCAAAGCCTATCCAAACACAAGTTTAATTTAAAGACATAGTTGACCCAAGTTCCTTTAGCAGAAAACCCCAAAATGCAGATCCAATGGAAATTAGTCAATGGAATTTACCTACATTTGTATTTATTGTCCTTTAATATTTTGAGTTTTATCCAGATACTCAATGACTTTGACCACTAAAGTTGGATATCTCTGATCTAACATCAAAGCAAGGCTTTTGCTATGGCTACTGAAAATATTCTTCTGAACCTTTCTAAAATGTTACATTCAGGAAAAACAAAAAATGATTTCAATAGCTCCTGGCCATGGCTAGAAGTTTTTCTTTCCTTTCATATATTTTTGTCAACGCAACTATCTTCATTTTATATAAGATAGAAAGGATAAGATTCAAGGGTGACCCACTTTGCACTGCTAACAGGGGAATGTGGGATGGCACCAGAGACAGCCAGGAGTTAGGAGGTTCCTTTCAAAGCAATAGAACTTGAACTACCTTCTTACATTTAATTCAACTCTCATTGTGTCACTTCCCCTCTAGATAGGTATCTCTAATAATACATTTAAAACAGGACAATAACTTTACAAATAATTGCCTCTAATTAGAAGTTTCTTGGTATACAGAGTTTTTCCAATTCTTCTCGTCAATAGCTTCTGTACTTCTAGTTGGTCTTTTAGGTGACCCCATTAAGCAGCATAGCTGAGAATTCACAGCCAGGAGTCCTGTTCAGCCAAATTAATTAAGTGCCATTTTTCTTCTGGTAGGAAATTAGCTGTTTAGATGAGTATATTAATTGAGTGTTTGTTTCTGTTTATTGTAATCATACACAGAATCCCTTGGTACATGTATACCTTGTTCCAAAACCCTCTTTGAAATGTTTCTTTTGGATTTTTCAGTCAGCTTTTGAAAACACCTATAATTTTCTCATTCACGAAAAAAAGCTTATGATATACATCTCCTCCAAATTTACTACAGGGTTACCAGCTTTATATTACTTCTTGACTTTGAAGTAATTTCAGGAGACTGTTGATCTCACGGTGATTCTCTATGCAGTCATTCACACAAGGCAGGTCTTAGCTCAGTTTCCTTAGCTCCTTGAAATTGGTGACCAATGTTATTGGGATGAGTCCACTATGATCCCTCGAGGGAAGCCATGTCACAGGTACTGCACTGAAAGAAATAGCATGTACAAAGATGGATATGACATGATCCTTGCCCACAATAGAAATAAACCACAAATAACATGAAATAAATGTGAAAGGTGCATTAAGAAGGGAAGAAAAATGTTTTGCAGAAGCACTACTAAACATTATAAATTTGGACAGGTATGTGAGAAGGAGAGTATGGTAACTGCATTTAAAATACAGTGAGGGATGAGCAACTTAATGGCATCATGAAAAAATGGCCAAAATCTAGTTCAGCTAAAATGTCTTCCCTGGGCACTTAAGTGTATACAATAACCAGTTAAGGTGAACTGTGTATTTGATCCCAGATTCTGGAAAATTTTTAATTCCTATCTAGGAAGTTTGAGTTTTAGTATGCAATGGGAGTCCTAGAGTGTATTCAGTCTGGAAAGATATATGTTCAGAACTGTGATACAGGAGATAACCCACTGACATCCTAATTTGTCTTTGGGAACACCAGGGATAGTTTCCTGAATAATGGCCATATTTGCTTCACTCACCCATCCTTCACTCATTGCATCATTCAAACATTCAAAAAATGTTTATTAGGGACTTAATGCTGTATTAGTAATATAGTATCAGTTACCTAATCTGACATATATACTGTATGCATCTCCATGGTATATACAAAGATGAATCAGATATAATACTATCTTCATAGTTCAGAAGACAGGATAAGAAAGTACATAAATAACTGTAGAGCAACTTTCAACACAGGTAGAGGATCAGGGAAAGATTCATGAAAATATAGCCTAAACACTGAACTCAAATAAGTTATGGCTTTATAAGATTTACTTTACAGGTCATCTTAAGGAGCAACAGACAGATATAGAAAAATACTTTTGATTTTAGGGACTCTAGGTTAATTTACCACCCCAAAAGTACCTGCTAAAAAGCTACAAAAGTTCCTGTTTTGCTTTTAGAGACAAAACCCATTGAATTTTCTCAAAGTACTTCAGCAGCATTTGGGCTATTTGAGTGTAGTTTGTAATGGATCAGGAAAAAAAGTGCCTCACCAATGCACTTTATAATATCTTCAGTATAAATTAGTTCATCAGATCACATTTTTCCATAAAAGTAATTTGGAAGGAAAAGCAATTGAAATTTGATAGCATAAAGATGCCAAAATGTAATGTAGCTCTCAGAGTCAAGATCAGGAAGATGATGCACTGAGTGAATGTAAAAGGCTAGCTGGAAGTTTGAAGGTGATAGAATTGCTAATCAGGCATCCGGTATTCAAAACTTAGGTGAAAAGGTCATTTGGGGGGGGAAAAAGTAAGTCCTGGAAAGTTAAACCAACCTCATGGTTTTGCTTTTCACTGGTCCTCCTCAGGACTAATAGCTCTGGGCATTAAAATTCTGGTTCTACTTCAAACTCACATAATACCTCTGGACCTGTGGTTTCTGTAATATTTCTTGATAAATATAAATATTCTGGTTCTATTCCAAATTGATATTTAAACTAAATTTTTCATGCAGAAAACCTCACAACTTTTTAAGGAACAAATGTCTCTCTGATGTAGTCACAATAGTTTTTCTTGTTTGGTTTTTTTATCTTTCTCCTTGAAATTTTCATTTGGTTTGAAGAAATTACAGAGTAAAGCTGACTATAGTAACTGGCTTTAGAGTTTTTTAGTCCATCCAATCGTTTTTCTGGAGAATGGCTCATTTCCTTGTTTCACAGATCACTGAAGCCCTTTGTGGTCACTGAGTCCCATCCATTTTATTTTGGGTTGACTTTGTGAATCTCTCACATTTAGAGTAGATGATAGGGATAAGTAGAGTCTGGGAACAAAGGTCTCACACTGGATAGGCATGTGACACCTAAAAGCAGATTTTACAAAAATGAAAGGAGACAGCTTTGGAAGTGGATAAAGATGGAACATCCTATGACTTTGCAAAGAAAATATTCAGTTTCTGTTGCAATACGAATAACATTGATGCAGAGTTTCAGAAAGTCATAGTCTTAATGAATTAATATATATCAACATCACTTTAAACATATTTTGTTTCATGTATGTGTGTGTTTGGAGTTAATTTTTTCCAAAATCTTCACTCCTGTTCTCCTTCCATGTCATTCCAAACTTTAACGTCCATCTTTTTTCTAAGTCTATTTTTCTCCTTTCATCTCTCTGACTTGAGTGTTTTTCGATTGTGCCTCTTTGGTTTTGTATTTTATTCTTAGCACTTATTTGATGCTTTTAATCTTCAAAGCTCCCGAGAACATTACCTAATTAATCCTCCCCACTATCCTTACAGTCTTGTAAGAAAATTCATTATTAGATTTTCTACTTTTACACGTGAAGAAAAATAAGACAAGTCAAATGGCTTACAAAAAATCACAACAAGTCTGTTGTAGCCTGTACTGAGACTGCTGTGATCAATCACATTGCTCCTGTATCTTCCATTTGGTATCTTTTTTCCGGTGGTCTATGCTGTAATGTATTTATTTGATATTGTACATTTTATCTATTCATACTTCAGTCTCTCACAATGAAGGGTGAACTTCCTTCCTTTAATAATGTTTTCTGTTAATTTTACATTTTCCGTTTTCTCAGTACTTGTTTTTGGTTTATCCTATTTTTGTGTTTATTTGTAATTTTATAAACCTTTTACAGCCTCTTCCATATTCTTTTCAATCTATTTGTAATTTTTAATTTCATACAAAACTTAATTAGCTAGTCCATGATTATAATGGAAAAAGCAATATCTTTAAAAGTCATGAGATCAGACTGAATACTAACTTCTCCATTTGCTCTAACAGGTTGGTCAAATAAATTAATGTCTCAGATATATGATATCTTTACCTATATATTAGAAAATAGAACATATATTTCACTGGATTGCTGTAAGGAAAAAATATGCAACATACACAAAATACATAGCACATAGTTGTTTTGATTCTTTTCTTCTCTTTTTAATTTCCATTACTTTTTTAAAAATTTAGTATATTTTACATACATGAAAAAGTTAAGATCGTCTGTGTACCATTTTATGATTTTTAATGAATGTATACACCCATGTAACCATCATGTGGCTCAAGATGGAGGACTTGTTTGTAGTCCTTGAAGGTTTCCTAATGCCTGTGTCCAGTCAATACCTCCTCCAAGGTAACAAGTGTTCTGATTATCACCTTGATTATTCCAGAACTTCATGCAAATGTAGTCACTCAGTACGTACACTTTACCATCCATCTTCTTTCACTGATCATGTGTTTTGAGATCCATTTTCTGAACAAATATTTTTATTTATCTTGTGCCGAGACCTAGGAATGGAATTGCTGAGTTGTAAGTTTTGTCTTTGTAAGACTGCCAATTTTCACAGTGGTTATAGCATTGTACACTGGTCCCAGCAATGTATGAAAGCATGGTTGTTCCACATGCTCATCAACATTTGATCTCTAAGAGCATTTTAAATTTTAGTCATTCCATTGGGTGTGTAGTCATATTTCATTATGAATTTCTTTGGCATTTCTTTGATGACTCATGATGTCCAGCAATAATTGGCCTAGTTCTTTTTTCAGAAGGGTACTGTTATGTCTTTTCCAAGCAACACTGTATTGTTCAGTAGATTTTTGAGAAAGTAATAAATAGATTAGAATTTTTCATTTAATTTTCTATTTTTAATTTTATAGAAGTTATCACAATAGAGATTGTTCTTCTATTAACAGCAAGAAAAAATATATGGCCACCCGTACTACTTTAATTATGAGTATTCCTAATATAAAACTGGCAAGAACTATCAGTTGTCCCCTTCCGGTAGAACAAACACTGGATTTTCTTCTAAAACAGAATAATCTTTGAATTTTCTAGGATCTGATGAAAAGCTGTGGATGAAAATGGAAAATCATGCTGGAAAATTTACAACAGAGCAGTGCCTTTCTTTAAAGTAATGAAGGAGTTTGGAGGGCAAGCGATATCAAAAATGGGGGAAAGATTTTTACATTTATTAAAAGTAGACACGAATTAAATAGCCTGAGGAACAATGACAGAGAATGACAATCCAAATTTCTGTCCGCTTATTGGAATGTGATGTGTCTGAAAATAGATGTCAGAGAGGAAGAGAAAAGAAGACCCGGAACCACTCAACTAGAGTTCAGGTTTCTCCTGAGAAAAAAAGCATCAGCATTTCTGTTATATCTTCTCCTACTTTCCATTACCTAGCACATTTTTCCTTTGAACAGTAAAATGCAACATAAATAACTGTTATTTTACTAGCTGTCACTACAAAATACAGTGCCTTCAGATGTTTTTCTTTAACACAGTTACTTCAAACTTTTTTCCCACTTGTCGTTTATCAACCACTCACTTTAGAAAGTACTGAAATATAAGAAATTTTCAACAGTAGGATAAAAATATATATATAGAGAGAGCTGATCACATTTAGGCTTTTTAGTCTGATAACAATATGGTTGACCAAGCTGCTCACTTCAGCTAGCTGAACTACTAAACCAAGTCAGCTACTAGTGATATTATTGATTTCTCAAATAAATAAAAGAATGAGAAAAAAGAAAATGATCACAGGCCAATTAGTCCTTTCATTCTATAACTTGAGAGACATATATCACACTACCTATCTGCCTATATGCAGTAGATAATGATAAATAATTGATAGGGATATGATAGATGATAGATAGATAGATAGATAGATAGATAAATAGATAGATGATAGATAGATAGATAGATAGATAGATAGATAGATAGATAGATAGATGATAGATAGATGATACATAGGGTTAGAAAAATGGAAGTGAAAAGAAAATCTCCCAGTAGGGGCTTCCCTCCTTTACTAACTAGATTTCTATTCTCATAATTAATAATATGAAAAGATTACAGTCATTGATTCCTAACATTTCTTAAGTACAGCCTAATACACTGCACTAAAAATTGAACTGACAACAGGAAACTAACCAGAGATAATCCATACTCACAAGTCCAGCTTTTTCATCCTGGCCTCGGAATAGTTGCTTTGTGTGTGTGTGCAGGTATGTATGTATGTATGTATGTATGTGTACATGTATGTGTCTCTGTGTGTGTATTGTCTATAACAACAAAGAAGCACATGAAATTCCAGGAAAAAATTTTGAAAAACTGCATCCATGAAAAGAAGTACTAAATTCTGTTTTTGGTTAAGGACAGAATGATAGTAAATTTTCAGTAATACCACTTTCTAAATTCAAGTTCCCTAAAAACAGACTATGAAATGGGGATTAATGTGCAATGATTTATGAAGGATGTGCTCCCAGGGGAAACCAGTAAGGTAGTGGGCGAAGTAAGACAAAAAAGGGGAAGCCAGACAAGGATGTGATTCCTGACCATGCCCAATTCCGTTTCCCAGGTTAACACAGGTGAGGAAGCCTGAAGTATAAATTATATTTCACTCTCCTTAAGGCAATGGAATTGAGCATTCATACTCCTGCATCAATCACTGACTACGGCTACCACAAGGAATGTAAAAAAAAAACCTCTCAGCCACTTCCATCTTTCTGGAATCTCCAAGGGTAGTCTTCTGATCTATCAATGATCCCAAAGTAAGAGCACCATAAAATAGAAAAAAAGATAAAAGGAGAAATTCAGTAAGTGAAATTTTCCTACCCATTAGCATAAATTTTGTAAGTTTCAGGCACTTAGGTTGGTCACAAGAAAAAGAACGTGGAAACAAGAACGTGTGTGGGACAAGGCAAATGTCCCACTATCCATTCTCTGAAACATATAGGCTAAGAGTGAGCGAGTCTACAAAAGGACATTCCCTGGTTTTGGGTTTAGCAAGGGAAAAATAAAAATGAGTGCTTTCGTCTAGGAGTTGAGGCTCTTGGTCTTTCCAAAGAGATAGTTATTGATTCTGTCAATTTTGCAGAAAAATCATAACTCTTTACAAAACATAAAAAGCAAAGCACAAAAGCTGAGGATAGATGCACAAAACTCATAAAAAGGAGCCAAGGGGATCTAGGCAGGGCGCTAACCGTGCTCAATATAACTCTCAGATTCGGAGAGAAGCAGATTAGCAGTTCAGTAGGCAACCTGGGCTGATAATTGCTGGCAAAATCTGCTAAAGTGGGGCTCTTCTGTTCCACCAAACTATCTCAGAGAAGACAGAAATAATTTTAGTTGTTTACCATTTATCTCTGTGCATATTAGGAGGAAAACAAAACTAAAAGTAGTAAAATAATCATAATGATACAGTGATGTTACCCCAATAATAAAAACTTTGTGGAGCTTAAGACAAAAGGGAAAATGCTGAAATGAAGAAGCTGTAGTAACTTTGTTAAAGCTGAGCATCCCCTCTGGCCTAGCCTGTGGACTGTGAATGATCAGGTGAAGAACTTCATGGTTACAGAGATGTGATGAGGGGAGTAGAAACTACTGTGAAGAGATAGGCACAATGAAGGAATATAATACACCAACTAAGAATCATCTCAAGAATGTGATTCTATCACATCTATTAGTACTATAGACAATTTAGGAATAGGATGGCTTCTTACAAAATTAATATGAAGAGCCATATGTATACATATATATACACATACATAAACATATAAAATTAAAGGTGAGATACTTAAAAATTCCTTGCAAGACCTAGAGGTACATTTACTGGGAAGGTAATGAAGCTTGAACTTCAGAATCCTCACTTGGATGGGGTAATTTCAGTCCTAGGAGGAATCTCAGCAATGTGTTCACATAGTTACATGTTTTTATAAAATTTGTAAAAATAAGGTATTGTTATTCAACTGACTGAGGACAGTATCTCAATGATTAATCCTACTTCTGCTCCTCCGTCTCTTAACCCTTTTAACTAGTACCGTTGGAACGAGCGTGTGCATTTTAGGAACTGGGTAAGGGACTGTGGGATTGGGGGCACATTTTATTTGGGTTTATTAGCATCTATTCATGTGAATTGCAGCCATATCCCTATATAGTTAGTTGTGCTAAACATTCTGGTGTAAGAATGGCTTCCAGAAAAACCCCTCAATGGCACTCAATCTTGGACATACATGGTTTACTGGATGAGAAACATGATTTGAAATGTTTGGGGCCATGGAAGTTTCTTCTAATCATTAAACTTGTGAAATTGTAACTGAAGAATCTGGTTCACATTTACTTTTTGTTAAAAATATTAATAACAAAAAGTTAATTTAAATCAATCATGCTAAAGAAATACAAATTGATACTTTCTTCTCCCTAAAAAATTTTGCAAAAACTGTCATTATATGAAGAAGTGATCAAAGAATACTTACCAAAAAATGTTGGGAAAATGTATTACAGGAGTACATTTGGCAGTTAATAAAAACCAAAAAAGTTAAATTGTATTTCTGGATTTTGTGATGCATGTGGTATTTTTTTTCCCCGATCTTTATTAGAGTATAATTGCTTTACCTGACTGTGCTAGTTTCCACTGGACAACAAAGTGAATCAGCTGTATTTATACATGTATCCCCATATCCCCTCCCTCTTGAACCTCCCTCCCACCATCCCAATCCCACCCCTCTAGGTCATCACCAATCATCAAATTGATCTCCCTGTGTTATGCAATTGCTTCCCACTAGCCGTCTATTTTACATTAGAGAATGAGATTTGTTCTGATCTCTTTTGTTGACTTTAAATGTATATCCATTTGAATATCTATTTATATATTTTCAAGTTTCGTTCTGGCAGGACCTTTGTAGGAAGAAATTACACTAATGAAGCAATACAGAAAGTAGGAACAACACAAGGTAATTTAAATACTGCATTTCTGAAAGGAAGTCGGTATTACAAAAATGTCAATATGATTTGAATTTAGCTGTAAATGGATGTGATCTCAATTAAAATAGAAACATATTTTTAATTCAAAAAAGATATTAAATTATATTTGAAAATTGGGAGCAACCTAAATGTCCATCAACAGATGAATGGATAAAAAAGATGTGGTACATGTATACAATGGAATATTACTCAGCCATAAAAAGCAATGAAACTGGGACATTTGTAGAGACATGGATGGACCCAGAGACTGTCATACAGAGTGAAGGGAGTCAGAAAGAGAAAAAACAAATATCGTATATTAACACATATATGCAGAATATAGGAAAATGGTATAAATCAACCAGCTTGCAAGGTGGAAATAGAGACACAGATGCAGAGAACAAACATATGGACACCAAGTGGGGAAAGCAGGGAGGGTTGGGGGGAATGAATTGGGAGATTGGGATACCAAATTGTACACTCTAAATATATGCAGTTTATTGTATGTTAACTGTATCTCAATAAAAGTTCTTTAAAAAAAAAAGAAAGAAAATTAAACATATGAAATCAGCTGCCGACATCATAATCATCCTCCCTTAGGCACGGCTAGATCCAAGACCCCAGTGGACCTTATATGGTCTCTTACTTTTCTCTATCTCTCATATATGCTTTTGTATACATTTCTTTAACTTTCTTTTTTTCTCATGCTATGTCTCCACATGTTCATGGAAGATTGTCTTAAATCAGTTCCATCCAGCAAATCACTCAAACTGATTCTGATTCCAGCAAAATAAACTCTTCTTAAGACCAATATATCCTATCTCAGGAAAGACTCTGATTAACCCCAACTCAGAAATAAATCATGACCAGCGGTTTAAATATTCTAAGTGGCTGACTTGTATCATTACTCACCTTTTTTGTTGAGGATAATGTACCATGAGTGACATCCCTAGGGATAAAGGGGTGATAATATTCTGATTGGTTTACTTGGGGTACCATTCACCCTTGTGGTAAATATGGGGTACTGCCAGTGACCTTCCAACATGGTATTGTGGTGATAGGTTTCCTAAAGACAAGAATACTAGATATAAAAGGTCATACACTATTTCATTCAATCTAGGATGTCATCAGTGATAAGAAATACTATTATTTATGTAACACTAAGAAAGAAAAGATGCTGCTAGTGAAACTATGTTACAATATTTTCTTATCACATACTGTTATATTTATTGAGATTCTTTAGACATAATATATGCTTTTGTTTATTTTAAAAAGAAAACATAAGTGAAATATATTGGTTAAAGTGCCTTTAAAATATTTTCATATTCAGTGTTCAACTCTTCTAAAACTCTTCAGATAGAATGTATCTGTGTGTATGTATGTGACAGAGAGAGGGTATGTGTGTATCTGTGATTGTATGTGTTTTCACATGTTATCTCTGCCAGGGAGAGTTTTGTTATTGCAGCATTTCTTAAAAGAGTGCTCCCTCTTTGTATCTGGAATTTTATTTCAAACCAGTTACATTCATTCTGCCAGTTTTGATGCCATGTACAAGCAGAAGGAGTGCTTTATAACTCCTACTTGAACAATAGCCATTGAAAGATTAATCCCAAATTCAGAAATGTTAATATAACAAAATTTGAATCTTAGTATCCATAAACATATTATGCCAGAAAAGTGGAATATAAATGATTGTTCTTTGGTTGATGTATTTTGTTTCAGCTAATGTTAATATATATATATATATATATTTGGAAGGACTTCTATTAATTTTCTCCACATTTATTTTCCCATAGTTTTTCTCTTATCTCCAAGCTTTAAGGAATCTAATTGTAGTAGCAGGGTAGAGTTTTCTTAAGTGGTAAATCTTCTTTAACTGACATAATCTGTAAGAACATAAAATAATAAAACATCAAACTCCAACATTATATTTCCAAAATATTTAGTTGCTGTAGTATAGTTACATCCTTTTCCACATAAATTCTCAGAAATCAGTTTATACACTGAGGTAGGCAGAATAACATCCCCCTAAATGTGTCCAGATCCTAGTCCCTGGAACCTGTGAATATGTCATGGTACATGGTAAAGGGGAGCTAATGTTGCAGATGAATATGAGATTTTTAATCAGCTGGAACTGAGATGTGGACATTATCTGGGTATGCCCAATATAATTACAAAAATTCTTATAAGTGAAAGAGGAGACAGAGGGTTCACTGTCAGAGTGATACAATCTAAAAAAAAAGAAAGAAAGAAAAAACCCCAACTGGCTATTGCTGGCTCTGAAGTTGGAAGATCACTAGCGAAGGAATGCAGTAGCCCCTAGAAGATGGAAAAGGCAAGAAACCAGATTCTCCCCTAGCACCTCTAGAAGGCATACAGCCCTGCCGACACCTTGATTTTATCCCAAACAGACCAATTCAGATTTCTGCCCTCCAGACCTGTAAGATAATACATTTATGTTTTTGTAAGCCACTCTCCGTGGTAATTTGTTACAGCAGCAATAGAAAACATATAATTTCTTAAATAACCATTCCTATTTTCAGAAAAAATGATGCTAATAATTAGTAAACATCTGTTGAGTTTCATAAAATCAATATTTTTTCACAATTTCATGTTCCTAGAGAACAATCTCAATGTAACAAGAACTAATGAACAGGGCTTGATTCTTTTTCTAAGAGTTTATAGGGGAAAAAAAATGCCTATCTTGATCTTGGGCTAGCTAGCGTCATTATTATGATTGAAAGGGAGGGAAACACTCAAATCTTCCTGAGAGTGTCCTTGATTGGATAAATCACAAGTTGGTTAATCTGTCAGGCTACCTTTCCAGAGAATCAAGGATCTTATTACCAAGAATCTCTTCAGCAGGAACCATTGCCAGTAATCAAATACCAAGACACTTTCTGACAGTGGTATTTAATAATAGGGATTTGTTTATTGGCCTGTAAACTGTCAGAGTATGTGTTTCCCATTGCAGAGGCATCTTTTAAATGAATAAACACACACACACACACAAATCCATCACAAAGAGGATCATCAAATATGATACAATTTGTAATAATTTGTTGGGGTCGGATTTCGACTATTCTTAAAAATAAATTTAGCTTGTGTCTTCCAGCTCACCAAAAAAGGAGACAGAGGGCTCAGAGCAAATACATTTGGCATTCTTTATCCGAAATGTTTAATATCATGTTTTGTCAAAGGTGCTGGGAATGTGCTAAGCAATAGGAACAGTTAATTCAACACAAGAAAACCAACGTCTCAGTAGGCATTAACATCTATTTCTTCTCTCATCAGCAGTTCTTGTCATCACAATGATATATGCTATTTTTCAGATTCAAAGATAGTATGAAAATGGCCATGATTAGCCCATCTACTCTAAAATGTTCACTGACCAATTGTGGTGATAAATGGCAATATAAATCCCAGAAATGGGGCAAGGGTTAGAGGCTGAGGGAGTGGGTCCAGGGAAAGAATTTGCAGACATGTGCTTCCTAGCAACTGTTTCCATAGTTATCCAAAACACAGCACTGCCTCCCTACCTTTCTCCCCTGCCCTGGTTCCCCTCTCATTAAGCGTAATTTTACTGATCAGCAAAGACTAATAAAGCAGAACCTTTTGATGAACTCTGGATTTCTGTGAATGCCTTTGGCATTTTCTCAGTAGCCAGTTACTATAACAATTGTAGAGTCATAGTGAGCAATCTCAGACTGGCTAAAAAAGGTAATTATTTCTTTTTTATTATTATTATAGTGGGTCAATTAAGGGAAATATAGAGCTATAACTTTCACGGATTTACTATAGAATCTTGTGGAAAGTCACTTTGCTTTATCTTATCTAGAAATTTATTGGGTATATCATAATCTATTATAGCACAGGTAATGAGTTGTCTGGAAGGAAATTGTTTCATTAATAGGCTTCTAAAATGTTGGGTTAAAAAAAAAACAAGCTGTTGTATGGTGAAATAATCTGTGTAATCCTGCAAAAAATAAGCACGAGTGTAATATATAAATACTATATCTTAACTCAAATTGATGTGTGTGTGTGTATATATATAAAATATACCCATTGGTATATATACATCAATTATATGTGTGTTTGCACATTTTTAAATTACTCTAGAAGTTAAATTGAGATTGCTTTCTTTAATAGACACATTAAAGCTGTAAGCAACACTGTTATTTAGGAGAAGCAAGACTTTGTCACCCCTCATAACACGGTCCCTGGCACATGTCTATTACTCAATAAATGTCCATTTTAATTATCAAAGTTTTCCTCTTGCATAATTTCAGTTTTTCTCTCTAAATTTTTCACACTGTATTTAAGAAGACATTGCATTCTTCCTCTGACGTATGCTGTTACTGACAATCTCATGCCATCATGCAGTAATGAGGTACTTAATTCCCAGAACCCATCTGAGCCTTCCTGAGGCAACCATTCTTATATGCAGTGAGGCTTTCCCTCTGTCTCCTCCTACTACCATTATGCTTTCTTAAAACCAACCTGACACATGTTCATTTCCTCTAAACATGCTTCCATGTTAGGTGGAAGCTTATCTAAGTTCATATTCTATTCCAGGTTTTATTAGTGGCTGATGACAGCTTAATATTCTACTTCTTCCTGGGCAATATCTTGGGAAGCGTTACCAGAGCTCTGCTAGACAATGATAATAGCAGAAGTCATGATCATCGTAATTATAGCTAGAAATTATGTGGCCCTCATCCCCAAGTACTCTAAGGACTTTATCTTCAGGCTCACCTATATTTCTCACATCTACCTATGAAAGATTCACTTTTATTCACTCCATCAGCCTCACATGAAAAGCTAAAGAGGCTCAGATAGTTTGGCAGTTTGTCAAAAGTCACCCAGTATAAGCATATAGGACTCAGAATGAAAACCTGAAACTTCTGATTCCAGAGCTTTAGAATTTAGCCACTGTGTTATAATTCTTCCTTGTTTTCACACCAAGAGTGGTCTCAACTGGACATCTCCACTGCTTTGGCAACCTGGTGATGGAGATTCTAAGACAGGCAGATCTTCCACACAAAATTATGCCGTACATTACCTTGGGTGTTGTCCAGTAAATTCAGCTGGTGCTTAATTTTTAATAACTTCTAACTTTTGTTGTTAATTGTAAATGAGCCAAGATATTTGTTTGGGAGTCAGTGATACATGAAAAGAGTCTCTGTTATTTAAAAAATTAGTTCAACCAAAACACACTGCATGCAATAGATAATCCACAGTTAATGATCAATAGTGTTATCTGGTTGCTTGCAGATTCTGATTTCCTAACATTTGTCCAGCTTTCTGATTTTAAAAAGAATTTACCCTTCTATTTAGTGAAGCAACATGAGGAAAACCATTTTGTAACCCAATTTCTCATCTCCTTCCTCCTGCGGGAAGTACAGCTTTTAGGGGCATATGTGAAATATTGGACTTGATTCTCATTATCACCTGCTAATTACCTACTGTGAAGAATGTGTTACCTGATAATGACACATTGTAAAACATTGATCAAAGCTTTCCCTGGAACACAGAGGTAACAATGTGAACTTCTTTGTTTTCAATGACTTGGTTATCACCAAAGGGGGAAAAATTTGGGGCCTGCTAATTTCATAAACTCACCATGGCCTCTATACCAAAATATAGAATGATAGATAGATAGATAGATAGATAGATAGATAGATAGATAATAGATAGATAGATAGATAGATAGATACATAAATTCTTTTAATCACTTTGTTTGTATCTATAAGAGCATGAGGAAAAAAGTCACTTTCAAATGGAATCACTTACAATGTGAAGTAATTAAATAGCCACAGCCTGGGAAAATGCTGTCTGGCTTAATTATATTACCCAAAGATCACTGGACTTTCTCTGCATGGTATCCATATTTATTGCATGTTGCCTATATTTATCCCTAAGTTAATATACATAGTAAGATGCCACATCTATATGTAAATATTATTCAGAGTAAGATAGATAGTTAAAGATATAGATATATTTTGTAACATAAAATATATAGTAAGTGCCAAAGACTGTTTAACTAGAGAACACATCTATATCCTATGAGTATTTTATTCCAAGGATGGTAGCAACTATAGAAAATTCCACTTTTTTTTTTTTTTATTTTGGCCATGGCTTATGGGATCTTAGTTCCACAACTAGGGATTGAACCCGAGCCCGTGGCAGTGAAAGCGCTGTCTTAACCATCAGACCACCAGGGAATCCCCCATTCTGCTTTTAAAATTAAAAAGAGGGACTTCCCTGGTGGTCCATTGGGTAAGACTCCACATTCCCAGCGCAGGGGGCCTGGGTTCGATCCCTGCTCAGAGAACTAGATCCCACGTACCGCAACTAAAAGATCTGCACGCTACAATGAGGATCCGACCTGCCACAACCAACTAAATATATTTTTTTAATTAAAAGTAAAAAGAGAGTCCAATGAAACCAGATGAAAATGTAAAGATGTAGATGATTTTAATTGCAAATTTGACAATAAGCTCATACCTAAAATTGGGTTAACAGAGGTTAGAATGGTAAAAAGGTTATAGTACTATATTGGGAAACAAAGTTTTGTGTTTCTAAAGTTTTTCACCAAAGTTTATTATATTTTAGTCTTTTTTTTTTTTTTAATTGTGGATTGACCACATCTATTCTTTTTTTAAAATTATTTATTTATTTATTTATTTTATTGGCTGTGTTGGGTCTTTTTTGCTGTGTGCGGGCTTTCTTTTGTTGTGGTGCGTGGGCTCCTCATTGCTGTGGCTTCTCTTGTTGCGGAGCATGGACTCTAGGCACATGGGCTTCAGTAGTTGCAGCACATGGGCTCAACAGTTGTGGCTCATGGGTTCTAAAGTGCAGGCTCAATTGTTGTGGCTCATGGGCTTAGTTGCTCCTCGGCATGTAGGATCTTCCTGGAGCAGGGATCGAACCCGTGTCCCCTGCATTGGCAGGCAGATTCTTAACCACTGTGCCACCTAGGAAGCCCTATATTTTAGTCTTAAGAATTGTTTAGTTACTAAAGATATAGCTGTTATTGAACCAGCTATTTTGGAGAAACAAAAATAAATGTAAAAGGAAATTGATAAAATTTCTAACTTTTCTCAACTTGGAAATTATTGAAATGTCGGAATTAGCAGCAATTCTCAAGCCAGAACAAACACTAGAGTTATCTGAATTGATAAAATAAATTAATAAATTAAATTTCTTCCTCCCTCCCAGTCCCAGGCTGGGAATCATTGGATACTGGTACACTGTTGCTATCCCGTCAATAAGCATGTTTATTGCAGGATTAGTCATACTAAATCTATGTTTCTCATTCGGGGAGCTTTTACAAAATGGAAATCTCTGGGCCCTTAAATAAACTCCAGAGGGGAGAATGCTGGGAAAGTCTAGACATTTGTATTTTTAAACACTTCCAGGAGTTTGTAGACCTGGGTACTGTAGAAACTATGAATTCTATTTCTTTTTTTGCTTTTGCATTTCTCTCTAGGTGTGACCCTTTTCTGGAGAGTAATTTTATTTTCATCTCATTCAATACTAATGCAAGGAAATGCTTTATCTTTCCTATACATTTCCTTATTTTTCTCAGCCAGGAATCAGTTTCTTGCAGTCACTCTCTCTCTCCGCCAAGGTCTGTGACCACTCACAACAGTTTTCTATATCTAAGTATCAATACATTAACCTCTCTCCAGCCTGAAATGGTCTAGATCAATGATTCCCAGTTGTTCTCATACTTCAACATGCACCTATATAGAAGGCTTGTTGAAATTCAGCTTGATTGGCCCCTCATCCAGAATTTCTGATTCAGCAGTTTTGAGATGGTTTCTGGGGGTTTGCATTTCTAATAAGCTCACAAGTAAGGCTAATGCTGCTAGTCCCAGGCTTGCACATCAAGAGCCACTGCTTTAGAATACTAGAGCATTTTCCCAGGAGAGGATGAGTACAACTTTAAACAACCTTCTTGTTAATTGAATTTTCAGATTCCTTTAGGCATTGCTTTAAGTTGAAAATGATATGAATGCTTGAATTTATAATATAAAGCAATTACAACAAATCAAACAAAAATTATTGAATTAAATTTAGGCTCATTTTATCAATGTAACCATAAGCCAAAATACATCCTTTTCACATATTCAATGAGTAGAACCAGTCATTCCTGGTAATAATAATTTTTTTCATCTTTTTTTTTATGTATGTGAAATAATGTCAGTAACATCATTTTAAATACTTTCAGTAATAATTCCTAAAAGCTGTAAACTTCCTAAACAGGAACTTAAGTTCACAACACTTCAGAATAAATCAGTTTATGTCAACATATATGTAAGCCTTCTTTGAACATCTCCCTTTTTTAAGACCCTGATAGATATTATATCAGGAATATATTTTTAAAATAAAGTATACAGATTCTGGTTGTGGCAGGGCATATTTCAGTGCATTAAGAGACTTAGAATTTTGAAAGTGAAATCACCTTAGATATCAATTAGTCCAAGAAACCTGAATTAGAAACCAGATTATAAGATTTTAGTCTTGACCTTTTTGCCTGTTTACTTCTGATTCTAGGGTAATGTTTAACCTCTCTGAACCTCATTTTATTTGTTTGTAAAAATAGTGTTTCTGTCAATGGATGAACAAATGGATGAATAAAATATGTATACACATGCAATGGAATAGTATTCAGCCTTAAAAAGGAAGAAAATCTTATTACATGCCTCAATATGGATGAATACTGAAGACAGTGTGCTAAGTAAAATAAGCCAGGCACAAAAAGACTGTATGATTCCACTTACATGCATTATTTAAAATGGTTGAATTTATAGACCAGAAAGTGGGTGGTAGTTATCAGGGGCTAGGTTGAGGGGGATAAGGGGAATTGTTATTTAATGAGTGTAAAGTTTCAGATTTGCATAATGAAAAAGGGCTGGAGACATGTTTCACACCAATGCAAAAATACTTAACACTACTTAACAGTACACTTAAAGATGGTTAAATGATAAATTTTATGTCATATGTTTTTTATCACATTAAAATGATATTTTTGTAAGAATCAAAGAGAATGTGTGCGTATGTATATCACCATAATTATTGCATAGTAAACACTGCATAGAATAATGGAGAATAGAATAGAACAGAATAGAATAGAATAGAAAATAGAATAAAATAGAATAGATTAATAGAAAAAAAATTTTTCCCAACCAATGACCTTTCTGTTAAATTTTGGGAGAGTCAGAATTCTAACAAGTTTGGCATCTGAAAGAAGAAGCCAGGTATACTGGGCACAGTGATGTGCACCCAGTTCCCCTATCAAAGGACTTGTTACATCAGCTCTCAATCCCTCCATGGATGTCTCAGATGCAAAGAGCTCCCTCCCACAGGGTCACACCTCTCCTGTTGATGCCTACATCCAAAGAGTGAGAAAGTCAGAAGAATAAAGGTATGACCATGTAAGCCCATTGGAGAAAAATTCCAAAGAATCATTTTAGCTTTGCAGCTGCTTGTGGGTCAGCTAAGGCTGGCACTAGCCTTCTCCCATTTCTACTCCCTTTGCCCAACCCTGGCTTCCTTCACTTTCCTTCCACAGGCATTGATTTCGAAGACACTCCCTTCAGTCAGTCTGCTCACTATACTCCACTGCAGTCATCTTTTCAAAGAATTCATCCTCTAATACCAGGGTACCAACAGTAGTAGCAAGAGCTTCAGCAGGAGCAGCAAGATAACATAAATTCTACATGTTATCAACCATAGGTCATGTTTATATTCTAAGCTATATTATTTTCATCTCATTTTCTTCACAACAACATGTCAAACAAATTATTATAACCTCCATCTTGCCAATCGGAACATGAAGGCCCAAGGACAGTAATACTGTACCCAAGCAACATCTCACTAGACAAATTTAAGTTGAGTCAAGAGTGAAGGGAAAATAGAAGAGTTAATATAGAATGAACTATTAATCCGTTGGGCAAAGGCTTTTCTGGAAAGCCCACCTGTCTGCCTTCATGCTTGTGTTTTCTTTAACTCTGTCTATTAAAGAATGGCATATGTTTCTTGGTTGACTGAGAAGCTTTCTTCTGTACATGTTCTGTCCCATAACTTTTTACCAATGTAATAATAGTTAATGGCAATTTTTATCATTTTTCATTGAGTGAATCATGTATTCAACATCTGCAGTATTCTGGCATTATTAAAGGTTTGGGAGTTATAGCACAGAGAAAACAAGAAATACAAGGTCCCTGCTTTTATGGAATTGTATTCTCATGATGGAAAATAAAATAACATAAAATTATATCAGGAGTACAACGCATAGTAATATGTGCAAAATCACTTTCAGTGGCCGTTTGACATGGTCTAGATCTTTTATCTCTTCTTTTTAATCGTATCTGACTGCTTTCAATCTCTTGTGCCGAACATGCTCTTCCTGTTACAGGAGGAAGGGAACACCCTGTTCTCCTTGCCTGAGATAGACTCTTTTCCGGATCTCAGGTCAATAAATACTACCACAGGGAGATTTTACTACCTTAATGATCAGCTTAAATTTCTCTATTATAGAAAACTTTGGTTACCATAGCATTGGTCAACACCATTGGTTACCTTGGTTGCAATGTTTAGTTGTTGCATATTTCCTAGAGTGTACTACAGGCTATAAAAGCGAAGAATTAGGAACCTTGTCTTTTTGCTTATTTTCATATTCTTAGCACCTAAAAGGGTGCCTGAAACATAATAGCAATTCAATCAATTATGTTAGATATGTGCCCACTACTTGGGATACAAAACAATAAACCAATAAACAGATAATTAAAAGAGTCCCACACTTCAATGAGCTCACATTACAGTGTGAATGAACAACAGTCAACAATTTCAGCATAAATTAGATGCTCTGTTGGAGTTGTTGCTTTAATATTTAATCTATTTTTATGTGTAATAATTCTGAATAATGAGGTATTTTGCAAAATCTTTACAGACACAACCACATACTCTATTCTATGCATTATTACATGGCATAGCTACTCAAACCACTAATTTTAAAACTATTTATATGACTATGATATCAGCTGAATAATACAGTTGCACTATAAAGTTTACGTTTATTTCTCCTTAGCTCATTAGTTATTTATTTAATTGTTGAAGGTGTATTAACTAGCAATTCATACAGAGACATAAACTTATCCTTAAAATGTTAGGTGTCTTTCTCATTGACAGAAAGCAAAAAAGTTATCCCTTGTTCTCCTCAAGTAGACATGAGAAAGCATCATATCTTCCAGCTGCAAAACAAAAAATAAAACTAAAAACTTCTGGAATTACTGGTTTTATGTGTATTTATGCAGAAGCATAAAATGTGAAGGCTACCAAATACAGATATAACAAACCAATCCTATTGCAATTCATACTGTTTCCTTTCAATTGCGTAGCAACCAGATCTTCCAAAGATCATCTTAAGGATGATATATTTAAATTATTCTAGAAGTTACTTTTCCAGCTAAGATCAAAGTTTAATTCATTCTGTGCCGAGACCAGCTCGGCGACTCGAGGTGAGTGACGGGTGCCGCAAGCTTGAAGAAGACACAGACACAGACTGAAGAGAAAAGTGGGACCGGGGGGCTCAAGACCTCTCGGATCAAGAGCCCTGCTGACTCATCCCAGGTTGCTTTTATTGAGTTCGTGGGCTAACATTCTCAGGTTACACTCATAAACAATCAAAGGCCTCACATGACTGAGGCAATTATCTTTGTTTACTTCCTGGTTCTGAGTTGAGCAGGTGTGGATTTGAGCTGGGGGTGGAGAGCAAAACAGCCCTGGGGGCAGGAGACCTCTCTCAAAAGGATTAAGGGTCTGTGCCCCACCCGTGTTGGCCCCTCTGCAACTGTGCCTGTCTTAGGTTGTTCCTCCCCTGAGGAATCTTACCCGTCTCTGGCTAACCAGTCATCCTCCAGGGCCAAACACGGTGATATAAGGAAGGCTCTATGCACCACCCCTGTTGGCCCCTCTGTGGCTGTGCCTGTCTTAGGTTGTTCCTCCTCTGAGGAATCTTACCCGTCTTTGGCTAACCAGCCATCCCTCAGGACCAAACAGGGTGATATTAGTCTCCACGCCCCGCACCCTCAGCTCCTCCACTGCTCAAGCAGGACATTCTGAATCCCATCGCTCGGCCCGCATACTTCAACATTTTCAATGTTTCAAAAAGGTTCCAGAATGTCTTCCCACAATTCTGTACTATAAACACACCCAGATAGCCGGAAATACTTCTTATGTTATTTCTCAGGATTTTCATTTTTCGATGCAGCCATCAGAATTTATCTCCAGATCACCATGACAGTAAATTGTCTTTCTTCAAGTGTCCAACCAAATAATCAAGGAAGCTTACAAAAAACATAATTTACTGGCATGTGGGCATAAAACTAACCTAGAAAGCTTATGTGCTTTTTTTTTTATAAAGATAAAACTCTGGCAAATATAATGTCTCATGGAGTCATACAATATTAGACCAGTAATTTTCCTTCAGAGAAATGTGGTCAGAGTATTGGTTAGTTGGCTTAACCAAGTGGACCAGCTATTCAATGGCCGCACTCTACCTAAAACTCATGTCTTTAAGCATGCAGCCCTCTGCAGTTTTACTCACAGGATGGCACTTCTATAACTATTTATTTCATTCTATCCAAATCCCTGAGATATTTAGAAAATATTTTTCTCCTATAATTTAGGAGTATAGGAGAAATGCAAAATGAGTAATTTTGAGATAGGTTAACAGTTCCTTACAAGCAGTAAAATATACTATATTGGAGCAGCGGCTTCTCATCATGGCAGACCCTAGAGCTAAGGCGCTTCAGGATTACTGCAAGAAGCTGCTGGAGCACAAGGAGATCGACGGCCATCTCAAGGAGTTAAGGGAACAATTAAAAGATCTTACCAAGCAGTATGAAGTCTGAAAATGATCTGAAGGCCCTACAAAGTGTTGGACAGATTGTGGATGAAGTACTTAAGCAATTAACTGAAGAAAAATTCATTGTTAAAGCTACAAATGGACCAAGATATGTTGTGGGTTGTCATCAACAGCTTGACAAGAGTAAGCTGAAGCCAGGAACAAGAGTTGCTCTGGATGTGATTACACTAACTCTCGTGAGGTATATGCCAGGAGAGGTAGATCCACTGGTTTACAACATGTCTCATGAGGACCTTGGGAATGTTTCTTATTCTGAGATTGAAGGGCTATCAGAACAGATTCGGGAATTAAGAGAGGTAATAGAATTACCTCTTACAAACCCAGAATTATTCCAGTGTGTAGGAATAATACCTCCCAAAGGCTGTTTGTTATACGGACCACCAGGTACAGGAAAAACACTCTTGGCACGAACTGTTGCTAGCCAGCTGGATTGCAGTTTCTTAAAGGTTGTATCTAGTTCTATTGTAGACAAATACATTGGTGAAAGCGCTCGTTTGATCAGAGAAATGTTTAATTAATGCCAGGGACCATCAGCCATGCATAATTTTTATGGATGAAATAGATGCTATTGGTGGTCGTTGGTTTCCTGAGGGTACTTCAGCTGATAGAGAGATTCAGAGATCTCTGATGGAGCTACTGAATCAAATGGATGGATTTGATACTCTACATGGAGTTAAAATGATCATGGCTACCAACAGACCGGATACACTGGATCCTGCTTTGCTTCATCCAGGCAGATTAGATAGAAAAATACATATTGATTTACCAAACGAACATGCAAGGTTAGATATATTGAAAATCCATGCAGGCCCCATTACAAAGCATGGGGAAATAGATTATGAAGCAATTGTGAAGCTTTCAGGCGGCTGTAATGTAGCAGACCTGAGAAATGTTTGTACTGAAGCAGGTATGTTTGCAGTTTGTGCTGATCATGATTTTGTAGTACAGGAAGACTTTATGAAAGCAGTCAGAAAAGTGGCTGATTCTAAGAAGCTAGAGTCTAAGTTGGACTACAAACCTGGGTAATTTACTGTAAGGTTTTTGATGGCTGCATGACATATTGGCTTAATGTAAAAATAAAGTTAAGGAAAATAATGTATGTATTGGCAATGATCTTATGAAAAGCATATGAATAAAATATGTATGAATAACATAAAAATTAGTAATTCAGTAATTCTACTTTTAAGAAATATGGAAGAAATTTGTATGTTTGTTAATGTTGCATTTATTGCAGCAAAAGTTATAAAAGTGTGTTGAAGCTTTTTGTATTTGCTGTGTGAGTATTTCATAAAAATGGTTTGAGATAGTAGTACCAGAGAGCATTTCTTATGACTTATTTTTTATCATTTGTTTTCCTCATCCTAAAAAGTTTAATAAAATCTGTTTGATTCAGTTCTCCTAAAAAAAAATACTATATTGAACACTTTTTTCTAAAAGTTCATTTATATTCTGTTCCATCTTCTCTAATCTAGCATCAAGCACATTGATAATTTACACTTCATCCTCTAAGAACAAACTTCTAAAATCATGTGGTAATTTGATTTTTGTAATTAGACAGCAAGACCATTCATAATTTTCAGGATAATTTTATGTATAAATCCTGAAATCACAAAAACAAAGCAATCAATATATTTATCTATATTAATTTTTTTTTCTTTTTTTTTACCCAAATGTATGTTCTCCATAGTCTCATTAATGCTTACATTCATAAAAATATTGGAGGCTTTATATTCTTTTAGATTTTAAAACTTAGTTCACATGTTGGAACTAATACTTTTAGAAACTTCTGATTAGTTTCTTGCAACTTATGAGGATTGATATCTTGAGGCAAAGAAGCATTGTGTCTTAAACACTTCTCCATTGAGAAGTGATCTTTTAAAAGCCTGTTATCCTCTCCACTGACCTGAGAAACCTGTTTACAGCGCTGCATTCAAGAGTGAGGATAGATTAATAGATTCGATATTTTTTTCCTTTTTTGGAATGCAGTTTTAACTCCTATTTTCCAGACATTGGAGCTGTTTAAGATCATTGGTGACCTTAGATTTTCACTTGAAAATATAATTGTTTGAAATTGTACCTTAATTCATTATATCTAATTTAATGTACATTCAAAACACAGTGTGGGGAAAAGTAGACCCATTAATAATTGCATTAAATCATTCAAGAATTTAGAGACAGTTTTAATAATTTTGTAAGTTTTCAGAGTTTATCCTTTTTAAATTTTTTTTATTTATTTTTATTTTTTATTTTTTTTAGCTCTTTATAGGAATATAATTGCTTTACACTCTTGTACCAGTTTTTGAGGTACACCAAAGTCAATCAGCTGTATTTATACACATATCCCCATATTCCCTCCCTCCCGCAACTTCCCCCCATCCTTTTTTTAAATGACACATGTAATTGGATTAATTACTTATAATAGAAATCTAGGAGCAAATGCTACTCTATGTTTAGAAGACTATAAAATGCCCTTATACATAAAATATGTGAAATATGGATTACTAATAAAACCACCTTCATTACTAATGTCTTGAGATAACCAGCATTAATATTTTGTTTCATAGATCAAAAATGTTTCTGAATAATCATATTTTTAATGAGCAAGGGGTAGTATGCTTTATACTGTTTTGTAACATGATTTTTCCTTAAAAAATAATTGACATAAAATGTACAACACCAAGAGTAATCCCTAATGTAAACTATGAACTTGAAGTGATAATGATGTGTCAGTGTAGATTCATCTATTACAACAAAAGTACAACTCAGGATGTTGATAGTGGGAAGGCCATGCATGTGTGGGAACAGAGAGAATATGGGAACTACATACTTTTCATTCAATTTTTCTCTGCACTTAAAACTGCTCTCAAAAGTAAAGTCCATACAAACATATACATATGTGTGTGTGTATATGTGTGTGTGTATATATACACACACACATATACATACGTACGTAGAGAGAAAGAGGAAATGAAAGATCATCCTATGTTCAATAATTACATGTTGAATAATTATTATAATATTTAACAATGGTTTCTTTAAACAAATGTATTTTATTTGTATACATATGTGCATCACTGCAATGAACATACCTATATCTAAGACAAATTCCCAGACATAAAACTTTTGAGTCAGGGAACTGCACATTCCAAATACTTTGATTTATGTTGCTTCATTCCTTCTATGATATTTAGTCTTAGTTCATTTTTGTCTCAATTTAAGACTTATGATACATCATGCTATTTTAATTTGCACTGTTATGATTATTTATGAGATTGAACACATTTTTATACATCCCATCCATTCGTTTATCCATTCTTTCAACTAAAATTTCAGGTTCAAATATATGAATGGTAATATACTAGGTCCTATATACCCAGCCACAAACAAAAGAAACATAAACTCTTGTCTTTTATGGAACTTACATTATACAAAGGGAGAAACACTGTTTTAAAAAAAGAGTAAGCAAAATATGTTATGCTAATGATTGACATGCACAAAAGAGAAAAATGCAGCATAGAAGGGAAATGCTTGGATGTGTAGGGAATTTAACATAGATGGTTAGAGAAGACTCATAGATGTTATGACAATTGAACAGAGATTTAAGGCATCTGGTGGCTTAATAACCCAAGTGGTAAGAAGTGTTCATGTTTTGGTATGTTTAAAGGTAGACTGATGAGATTTGTTGACAAGTGGATAAGGATATGAGGGGTGAAAGAAAGAATCAAGGATAAATACAAGGTTCTTTGGTCTAAGCAACTGGAAGGAGAGAATCACCATTTTTAATAAGAAAGAAAGTGGTGAAAGCAAGTATGTGAAGAAAAATTTGGATTTAAGCATATTACATTCTAATGCCTATTAGATATGAAATGGAAAGGTCATCAAGTCATTTAAATATGTGAGTCTGAAAGTCAGTGGGAGATAGTCTAGACTGAAGATACACAGTTGGAGATCTTTTGATATATCAATGACAATGAAAACCATCAGCCTGTATGAAAACATAGAGAGAATGAAAATAGATAAAGGAGAGAAGAGGAACAAGGACTGAATTTTAGGATGCTACCACCATTTAGAGTTTGGAGAGATACTGAAGGTGACAGAATAAAGTGAAATAAAGCAAAGTGGAATTGTGCAGCCAAGAAAGTCCTACATGGAAGAAAAAATGAAGGTGGTGTTTTATAAATGAGGGAGTGATCAACTGGATCAAATGCCACCAGTAGGTCAAGTAAAATAAATTTTGGCATAAAATAAAACATTAGGCTTAGTGTTATAGTAGCTGATATGCAGTTTCATTGGAGCAATAAGACTAGACTGGGTCAAAGAAATAAAGATAGAAGAGAAACTAGAGAATAGTGACTATAAATAACTCTTTCAGAAGATTTTCTATAGAAGAAACCAGAATAATGGAGCAGTATCTTAACCAAAAGATATAAGGCTTCTAAAAAAAGATAGTTTTAAGATGGGAGAGAATACAGTGTATTTGTATGGTGATGGACATAAACCTGTTGGAGGCAGGCATTTGATGATGTAGGAGATAGAGAGGAGAATTAATGGAGCTACTGGGCAAGAGAAAGGTGGTAATTGCACTATCTAGGAAGTATATATTCTTCCTTTCACCCAGTAATTTCAAGTGTGTGTGTGTGTGTGTGTGTGTGTGTGTGTGTGTGAATAACAGCAACAACACAAAGCAACCTAGAAACAACCTGAATTTACATTCAACAGATGAGTGGATGAATAAATTGTGGTACATTCATACAATGGAACACAGAAAGAAATGAAAAATGGCAAATTGCAGCTACACACATCATTGTGGGTGAATTTCAAAATCACAAGTTTGAGTGAAAATATGTCATTGACATATACACAAAATACAATTTCATTTATAGCAATGTAACAAAAAATGAGCAAAACTAAATATCACTTATTTTACATATATGTGTGTTAAAACATTTTAAAAAAAAGTGGGAGTTAATTTTCACAAAATTCAGAATTGCCTGTCTCTGGCAGGAAGACAAATATAATCAGAGAAGGACCCGTGAGCAGCCCTGAAGATTATTTGGTGTTTATTTACCTTGGTTGAAACATAGAAATGTCAATTTTATTATTTTTCTTCATATTGGATCTATATGCCGCATATAATTTTTTCTATTTCATTTCTTACAATTTTTGATATAAATATATTTCTAGTACATTAAGATCTTTTTTCCCTTTATATCAAGACTCCCTTGAATTATGTGATTTTGATATATTTTGACATCTGGCAAGTTGGTCATAATTTTTTCCACATTTAACTTTAACTCAGGAAATTCCCTTTTTATTCCGTTATCCTTTTTTATCTTACTTTATTGTTGCATCTCTATTTTCTTTGAGAGGATGGTATCTTTTTTAAACATACACACTTCCCAAACCTCTCTGTATACAAAGTCTTACCCTTTTACTTTGCAGGTTAGTTTTGGTATTCCACATTTTGTGTTGATTTGTTATTTTTTTATCTTCATTTATCCTGAATGTTGTTTTTGTCTTTATTTAACCTGGTCTAGAGTCACAGTAAATTATTGATAATGAATTTCTATTATTTCCATTATTAACTGATTAGAATTTCTATTTCTATTCTCCTCTTGGAGTTCTGAAGACAATTATAATTTCACAATTAAATTCTTATTGTGAAGAAATAAAATAAGTAATACATATAAAGCAAAATTCTTCCTGAACCATGTACTTCTCCAATAGTTGCCCTTCCCCCAGGGGCTATGAATATTTTCTCTTAAAATTAATCTATTAATATACTGAAAATTTTATTTATTTATTTATTTATTTATTTATTTATTGGTTGTTCATTGCTGCACAGGCTTTCTCTAGTTGTGGCAAGCGGGGGCTGTTCTTTGTTGCGCTGTGCGGGCTTCTTATTGCGGTGGCTTCTGTTGTCACAGAGCACTGACTCTAGGGGCCCAGGCTTCAGTAGTTGTGACTTGTGGGCTCAGTAGTTGTGGCTCCCAGGCTCTAGAGTGCAGGCTCAGTAGTTGTGGTGCACAGGCTTAGCTGCTCCGTGGCATATGGGATCTTCCTGGACCAGGAACTGAACCTGTGTCCCCTGCATTGTCAGGCAGATTCTTAACCACTGCTCCACCAAGGAAGTCCCAACTTAAAGAATTTAAGCAAGAAGTTGTTTTTCAAAATTGATGACTAAATTCCAAAAACCAGTATATAAAATGTGGATTTTTATATTTATTTATATATGGCTACTTTATGAAAGTATCTCGTTCATTTTGAGTCTCTATTTCTGGGTATATAATCTTATTCTCTATTGATAATGATACTTTTTCTCAGTGTAATTATTAACAGTTTTAGATTTGTTTCGTGCCTTGAGTCTTTTTTAATAACACAGGTAGACCCCATCCTTGTTGCATCTCCTGTTTTAGTAATTTGCCATTAAATAATGTTGTTGGTAATTGTCTTAAGATGATTTATTTGATCATTTTTATTATACAATGATGATTATTATGATGATAACAACAGATAACATATATATAGAAGTCCTAACAAAATGTCATATACTAATATAAGTATTTTACATGCATTATCTCACTTCATTTTTTTAACCTTCCAATGGCATAATGCAGAACTTAAGAGTACTGAAGACTGACCAGGTTACTTAGCTAGTCAGTGGTGAGATGGAACTTAAACTTAGTCTGTATAAATACAAATAGCTCACAATCTTACTTAAGAAGTTACTATGCTATTTATCTAATAATATTTTTAAAAGATCCAAAACAGTATCAGAGTAGTGAATCAAATATCAAAGCATTTAAGTACTTCAAAATGTTAACAATTCAAATAACATGTAATAAAGTGTAAATAAATTATTTTTTAAAACAAGAACAAGATTAGTTGAACTTTCTTCCCTTTTTTCACTCTTTTTCTGCTGTGTTTCTCTGTCTCACTTAAATTACACTTCCATAAAACAGAGTTATAAACCTTTGGAGTAGATGAAGTCTATAACCTTTGAGCTGAGTTCATTGCCTTGCCTGTGGGCCATTGTATATTTGACCACCACCTGTATTTTGATTACAGTACATGGTGACTTAAAGTTCTGGGCTTGTTTTGTTTTGTATACAAGTTATTTTAGGGTTCCACTTTTGCAAATATTCAAGCCTTAATCTTCTCCTTCATCCTACTAATTTAACACTTTTTTTCCATGGGACCAAAGCTGCATTTATTTATATCCCACAATATTTCCTGGCTAGAAAGCAAGGCAAAGACTAAAACCCAACCCCCTTTCCCGGCATCCAGTGTGCAAATAAAATAAATTAGTTGGCCTTTGTATACTTTCTCTAATATACATTCCTGTTGGTGTCTGTTTTGTTTACTTTTTTAACCAGTTTTTCCTGAAAAGTTGCATGTGGGAGGCAACGTAGTCTCATCTATAATAGACAGAACAGTAGACCCAAGCAACGGTGGCCTAAAACCCCAGAAAACACAAGCATTTTCTCGAGTTTTGGGACAAAAAGACCAGGAAAGCCTGTTTACTTTCAAAAACAAAAAGTAAACTAAACCAGGAAATAGAGCCAGTGGTGGAAGAGGTGAGATGAGAGCTCATTAATTTAGGAGTCTGACAAGCTGAAGTGTAAGCACAGCTTCATCCATATCAGTTATGTGATTTTTTTCTGAGAATTACTAGATTCTGAGTCAAGCATCTTCATGTTCAAAATGAGGACAATTCAACCTTGGGAATAGTATTTAGATTAGCTATAAATATAAAAAGCTACCATATATCTGGCACATAGTACATAGTGAGCCATGATTAAGTGCTATCTTTTATAATTGACAAGTCTATGTACTTGAAATAAATCTTCAGGGCATGCACAACATAATGAAATCATGAGACCATATAGGAGTATAAGAAAGGCTGAAGTTGCAGTGGCAGTGAAGCCAGAGGCAATGGCCAAGGTCCAGCTGGCTCCATGGGATGCATACGGTCCCTGTGGTACTATATTGGCTGTGCCTCGCCTGCCTTGGCTATTGCTCAAGATCCGTTCTCTAGCTTTCCTACTTATGCTATCTATGGTTGAAACCCTTCCAAAAAAAGTCCATTTCTGCTTAATTTGTTTCTATTATTTGTAGCTGCAAACCATGACTAGTACTGTATAGAAATTGGAGTGGTTTCTAAGAACAGACTTTCAAGGACAGAGAAATCTGGGCTCTGTCTCTGGCACAGGTGAGGCTCAAGATAGTCAAGATTCAATTTAGCACTAAAAGGTAGAGATTTGCAATTCCACAGCGTTCAGCAAAGAACAAATGATCTAATCTATTTCTGTGGTCACATGAAATAAAGGACCCACTGTGAAACAGTCATTGGGGTCTGTGTGGCAACTGCCATAATCTATATGAAGGGCACAAGGAAAAAAATAATCATTTCCTTCACACGTAATAAGAAAGAGAATGGCTAGATCAGATTTCTAAATTCTCAGCTCAAGTAAAGATTGAAATTCAAGCCCCATGCCTAGAACCAAGGAATCTCCATAAGAAAAGCTAACATTTTTTCCAGGAGGTTATCAGATTACAAAATGAAACAATTTCTCAGCCTCCTTTGGTCTCTTTTGTGAAATTTAAGAGATTTGTGGAGAAGCAGTTGAACACTGATAATTGGAAAGGGGATCTAGAGGAGATTAAGGAGACTCAGAGTATTCTGAAACCCAAATCAGTTTCTCTCTCCTGTTGGAAAGATTGTTCTGCTGGCTTGAAGATTCTGTGACAACCTTGGCTGATGGAGTTTCTTTGAAAAGAGAAGCCATTTCTCCAAATGCCTTCCACTTTTCATCCCTTTTGTCTCTAGCTAATAACTCCAGATTTTACCAGGAGACACATTCAAAAAAAAGAAACAGAAATCTAGAAGAAGAAGTCCTATAACTCTAAAATAACTATGATATTTTAGTAACTTGACAAAATCCCATGAGATATAATTAAGGGTGAATTCTGAGGGTGCTAGGTCAATGCAAGACAAACACATTTTTCAATGTTTTGTTTTGTTTTCCATTTCAACTGGACTAGAACTAAAACTCCAGTGGTGTGGTAATAAAAAACCATAGTTATCAGGGCCATGGCAGCAATACCAGCACCAGCAACAACAATCGTTACTAATCTAAACTCTGTGCTCCAGTAGTACTGTCCTCTCTCTGCCTTGTTCTCCAGGCTCCTTCCTGAACCCAACCATCCCATTAATTCTGTGACCCACCTGATTAGACTTCTGAGATGTTTCTTTTGGTATAAGTTAACCAGTGTTTGTATCCGACTAGTACAGATGTCAATAATATTAAGCTCTATTAATAATTCTTAGAATGCTGTCACATAAATGTATTGTGTTATTATGAACAATAATGAGTAAAAATTTTAAAATGACAATCAAGATGCATTTTGAATTTGCTAGTATGTAATTGATTATAGAATAGATCTTACATAAACATTCAACAAGGAAAAAATAAATTATTCTATTGCCATTATTAATCTCTTACCTCACTTCAGTTATTATGGAATTAGATCCAGGATTTATTTGCACAGTTAAAATTTTGATTATAATTTTTCATAATAATAGGCAAGGTTGCTCAGAATCAGTGTTCTATAATATCAATAAAAGATACTGCCTAACACTAGAGAAAATATTTTAAGTTCCACATGGTACCCTAAGAAATGTGGTTAATAATTTGCTTGATACTTAATTTCCTAGTAATCTATTAGAGCATCCTGCAAATACCTAAAGTTACCAGGATCATAATTTCAAGCTGACATCATTAATCACAAATGTCTATATAAGGATGTTTAGATGCTTGGAGACCATTCTCAACATGTGGGTATGTGTGAGAAGGGGCTTTCCCTACAACACTGACACAAACAAGGCTCCAGACATCAGCTCAGTGTTCTACAATTCAGCTCAATTCTGACACTATCCAGCCGGAGATACCATTAGATCCAACACGTCAAGGGTTCAGCCTCACAAGACTGCCCTTTACCCCCTTTAAACACCAGTCATAATCCCAGGTCATCACAGGTGCTTCTGACCAACAGGCTATATAGATCAGAGGTTGCAACAACTGAGAATGCTTCCCATTCAGGATGCCAGGTTTTTACCTGTACTTCTGAATTCAGCAAACCCATTTACTCACTAAATTACTAGTTTATTATGAAAGGATATAACTCAGGAATAACCAGATGGAAGAGATGCAGAGGACAAGATATGGGGAAAAGTCACAGAGCTTCTATGCCCTCTCCAGGCACCATTTTCCCTGCATCTCCAAACCAGAAGCTCACCAAACCCTGACCTTGGTTGGGTTTTTTGTTCATAGTTATGATTGATTAAATTTTTGGCCACTGGTATTTGATTCAACCTCTGGGTCCTCTCTGCTCTGCCCTTCCTGGAGGTTGAGGGGTGGGACTGAAAGTTCCAACCAACCAATCACATGGCTATTTCTCCTGGCAGTCAGCCCCCATCCTTAGATGGGGTACAAAATTCACCTCATTAACATAAAAAAGATACCTTCATATCACTCATCACTTAGGAAATTTGAAGGGTTTTAAGAGCTCTGTGCCAGAAACAGGGAGGAAGAGCAAATACATTTTTTTGTTGTTATAAATCACAATATTATGAGATGGTCCAAGATGGCAGAATAGAAGGACGTGCATTCACTCCCTCTTGCAATAGCACTGGAATTACAACTAACACCTGAACAATCATCGACACAAACATGGGAACTCACCAAAAAAAAAAAAAAATAAATAAATAAATAAATAAATAAATAAATAAACCCATAACCAGAGACAAAGGAGAAGCTGCAATGAGACAGTAGGAGGGGCACAATCATGATAAAATCAAATCCCATAACCATGGTGGGAGACTTACAAACTGGAGAACAGTTATACCATAGAAGTCCACCCACTGGAGTGAGGGTTCTGAGCCCCATGTCAGGCTTCCCAACCTGGGCATCTGGCAACGGGAGAAGGAAACCCCAGAGAATCAGACTTTGAAGGCCAGTGGGATTTGATTGCAGGGCCTCCACAGGACTGGGGGAAATAGAGATTCCACTCTTAGAGGGCACACAAAAAGTAGAGTGCACACCAGGACCCAGGGGGAAGGAACAGAGACCCCTTAGGAGACTGAACCAGACCTACCTGCTGGTGTTGGAGGGTTGCCTTCAGAGGTGGGGGGGCAGCTATGGCTCACCATGGGGACAGGGACACTGGTGGCATGGGCTCTGGGAAGTGTTCATTGGTATGAACCCAAATGGAGTCTGTCATTAGACCTGCCAAACAGCCTGTAAGCCCCCAGTGCTGGGTTTCTTCAGGCAAAACAACCAACAGGGTGGGAAAACAGCCCCACCCATTGGCAGACAAGTGGATTAAAATTTTACTGAGCTCCACCCACCAAAGCAACACCCAGCCCTACCCACCATCAGTCCCTCCCATCAGGAAGTATGCATAAGCCTCTTAGATAGCATCCTACACAAGAGGGCAGGCAGCAGTATCAGCAGTATTTTCTTCTGTGGAACTGAAAAACACAGCCACAGAAAGGTACAGAAAATGAAAAGGCAGAGGACTTTGTACCAGATGAAAGGACAAGATAAAACCGCTGTAAAAACAATGAAATGAAGTGGAGATAGGCTCACTTCCAGAAAAAGAATTCAGAATAATGATGGTGAAATGATCCAGGACTTTGAAAAAAGACTGGATGCAAAGATCAAAAAGATAAAAGAAAAGTTTAAAAAAGACCCAGAAGGATTAAAGAACAAACAGAGATAAGCAATACAATAATTAAAATGAAAAATACACTAGAAGGAACAAATAGCAGATTAACTGAGGCAGAAAAATGAAAAAGTGACCTGGAAGACAGAATGGTGAAAATCACTGATGCGGAACAGAATAAAGAGAAAACAATGAAGACAAATGAAGACAGCCTAAGAGACCTCTAGGACAATGTTAAATGTACCAACATTCACATTATAGGTGTCCCAGAAGGAGAAGAGAGAGAGAAAGAAGAGATTATAATCGAAAACTTCCTTAACATGGGGAAGGAAATAGCCACACAAGTCCAGAGAGCACAGAGTCCCAGGCAGGATAAACCCAAGGAGAAACACGCCAAGACACATAGTAGTCAAAATGATAAAAATTAAAGACAAAGAAAAATTATTAAGAGCAGCAAGGGAAAAATGACAAATAATATACAAGGGAACTCCCATAAGGGTAACAGCTGATTTCTCAGCAGAAATTCTGCAAGCCAGAAGGGAGTGGCATGATATATTTCAAGTGATGAAAGGGAAGAACCTACAACCAAGAATACTCTACCCAGCAAGGATCTCATTCAGATTTGACAGAGAAATCAAAAGCTTTACAGACAAGCAACAGCTAAGAGAATTCAGCACCACCAAACCAGCCCTACAACAAATGGTAAAGGAACTTCTCTAAGGGGGAAACACAAGAGAAGAAAAAGACCTACAAAAACAAAAACAAAACAATTAAGAAAATGGTAATAGGAACATACATATCAATAATTACCTTGAATATAAATGGACTAAATGCTCCAACCAAAAGAGACAGGCCAGCTGAATGGATACAAAATCAAGACCCATATATATGCTGTCTACAAGAGACCCACTTCAAAGCTAGGGACACATACAGACTGAAAGTGAGGGGATGGAAAAAGGTATTCTAAGCAAATGGAAATCAAAAGAAAGCTGAAGTAGCAATACTCATATCAGATAAAATAGACTTTACAATAAAAAATGTTGCAAGAGACAAGAAAGGACACTACATAATGATCAAGGGATCAATCCAAGAAGAGGAGATAACAATTATAAATATATATGCACCCCCATATAGGAACACCTCAATACACAAGGCAAATGCTAACAAGTATAAAAGAGGAAATTGACAGTAACACAATCATAGTGGGGGACTTTAACACCCCACTTACACCAATGGACAGATCAGACAGAAAATTAATAAGGAAACACAAGCTTTAAATGACACAATAAACCAGCTAGGTTTAACAGATATCTATAGGACATTACATCTAAAAACAGCAGATTACACTTTCTTCTCAAGTGCACATGGGACATTCTCCAGGATAGATAACATTTTGGGTCACAAATCAAGCCTTGGTAAATTTAAGAAAATTGAAATCATATCCAGCATATTTTCCAACCACAATGCTATGAGATTAGAAATCAATTACAGGAAAAAAACTAAAAAACACAAACACATGGAGGCTAAACAATATGCTCCTAAATAACCAAGAGATTACTAAAGAAATCAAAGAGGACATCAAAAAATACCTAGAGACAAATGACAATGAAAATATAACAATCCAAAACCTATGGGATGCAGCAAATGCAGTTCTAAGAGGGAAGTTATAGCAATACAATCCTACCTCAAGAAACAAGAAAAATCCCAAATAAAAAATTAACCTTATACCTAAAGAAACTAAAGAAGAGCAAAAAACCCCCAAAATTAATAGAAGGAGAGGAATCATAAACATCAGAGCAGAAATAAATGAAATAGAAAAAAAGAAAACAATAGCAAAAATCAATAAAACTAAAAGCTGGTTCCTTGAGAAGATACAAAATTAATAAACCTTTAGCAAGACTTATTGAGAAAAAGAGGGAGAGTACTCAAATCAATAAAATCAGAAATGAAACAGGAGAAGTTACAATGCACACCACAGAAATAAAAAGCACCATAAGAAACTACTACAAGCAAGTATATGCCAATAAAATGGACAACCTGGCTGAAAATGACAGATTCACAGAAAGGTATAAACTTTCGAAACTGAATCAGGAATATATAGAAGACATGAACAGAATAATCAAGTAATGAAACTGTGATTAAAAATCTCCCAACAAACAAAAGTCCAGGACCAGAGGGCTTCAGGTGAATTCTATCAAACATTTAGAGAAGGGCTAACACCCATCCTTCTGAAACTCTTCCAAAAAATTACAGAGGAAGGAACGAACACTCCCAAACTCATTCTATGAGGCCACCATCACCCTGATACCAAAACCAGAAAAAGATACTACAAAAAAAGAAAATTACAGACCAATATCACTGATGAATTTAGATGCAAAAATCCTCAACAAAATACTAGCCAGCAGAATCCAACAACACATTAAAAGATTATACATCATGATCAAGTGGGGTTTATCCTTGCAATGCAAGGATTCTTCAATATATGCAAATCAATCAATGTGATACACCATGTTAACAAACTGAAGGATAAAAATCACATGATCATCTCAATAGATGCATGAAAAGCTTTTGACAAAATTCAACACCCATTTATGATAAAAACTCTCCAGAAGATGGGCATAGAGGGAACCTACCTCAACATAATAAAGGCCATATACGACAAACCCACAGCAAACATCATTCTTAATAGTGAAAAACTGGAAGCATTCCCTCTAAGATCAGGAACAAGACAAGGATATTCACTCTCTCCACTACTATTCAACATAGTTTTGGAAGTCTTTGCCACAGCAATCAGAGAAGAAAAAGAAAGGAATCCAAATTGGAAAAGAAGAAGTAAAACTTTCACTGTTTGCAAATGACATGATACTATACATAGAAAATCCTAAAGATGCCACCAGAAAACTACTTGAGCTAATCAATGAATTTGGTAAAGTTGCAGAACACAAAATTAACACACAGAAATCTCTTACATTTCTATACACTAACATTGAAAGATCAGAAAGAGAAATTAAGGAAACAATCCCAATCACCATTGCAATGAAAAGAATAAAATACCTAGGAATAAATCTAATTAAGGAGGTAAAAGACCTGTACTCATAAACTTTAAGATACTAATGAAAGAAATCAAAAATGTCACAAACAGATGGAGAGATATACCATGTTCTTGGATTGGAAGAATCAACATTGTGAAAATGACTATATTTCCCAAAGCAATCTACAGATGCAATGCAATCCCTATCAAATTACCAATGGCATTTTTACAGAACTAGAACAAAAGATCCTAAAATTTGTATGGAGACACAAAAGACCCCGAATAGCCAAAGCAATCTTGAGGGAAAATAATGGAACTGGAGGAATCAGACTCCCTGACCTCAGACTATACTACAAGGCTACAGTGATCAAGACAGTATGGTACTGGCACAAAAACAGAAATATAGATCAAGGGAACAGGATAGAAAGCCCAGAGATAAACTATGGTCAGCTAACCTGTGACAAAGGAGGCAAGGATATACAATGGAGAAAAGGCAGCCTCTTCAATAAGTTGTGCTGGGAAAACTAGGCAGCTACATGTAAAAGAATGAAACTAGACTACTCCCTAGCATCATACACAAAAATAAACTCAAAATGGATTAAGGACTTAAATGTAAAGCCAGACAGTATAAAATTCCTAGAGGAAAACAAAGGAAGAACACTGATATAAATCACAGCAAGATTATTTTTGACTCACCTCCTAGAGTAAGGGAAATAAAAACAAAAATAAATAAGTGGGACAAACTGAAACTTCAAAGCTTCTGCACAGCAAAGGTTACTATGAGCAAGAAGAAAAGACAACCCTCAGAATGGGAGAAAAGATTTGCAAAAGAATCAACAGACAAAGAATTAATCTCCAAAATATATAAACAGTTCAGGCAGCTAAATATCAAAAAAACAAACAACCCAATCAAAAAATGGGCAGAAGACCTAGATAGGCATTTCTCCAAAGAAGACATACAGATGGCCAAGAGGCATATGAAAAGCTACTCAACATCACTAATTATTAGAGAAATGCAAATCAAAATGACAATGAGGTATCACCTCACACTGGTCAGATTGGGAATCATCAGAAAATCTACAAACAGTACGTGCTGGAGAGGTTGTGGAGAAAAGGGAGTGCTCTTGCACTGTTGGTATGAATGTCAATTGATACAGCCACTATGGAGAACAGCATGGAGCTTCCTTGAGAAACTAAAAATAGAGTTACCATATGACTCAGCAATCCCACTGCTGAGCATATACCCAGAGAACACCATAATTCAAAAAGACATATGTACCCCATTGTTCATTGCAGCACTATTTACAATAGCCAGGACATGGAAGCAGCCTAAATGTCCATCAACAGGTGAATGGATAAAGAAGATGTGGTACATATATACAATAGAATATTACTCAGCTGTAAAAAGGAACGAAACTGGACATTTTTAGAGACATGGATGCACCTAGAGACTGTCATACAGAGTGAAGTGAGTCAGAAAGAGAAAAACAAATATGTTATAGTAACTCATATATGTGGAATATAGAAAAATGGTACAAAGCAACTGATTTGCAAGGCAGAAATAGAGACACAGATGTAGAGGTAAAACACATGGACACCAAGTGGGGAAAGTCGGGGTGGAGGGGGTTGGGGTGGGATGAATTGGGAGATTGGGATTACCTTGTATACATTACTAATAAGAAAAAAAATATCAAATTGTACACTTTAAATATATGCAGTTTATTGTATGTCAATTGTATCTCAATAAAAGTTCTTAAAGAAAACAAAAATCACAATATTATAAGGAAATAAAGTTTCCAAATTTGGCATAAATTAAAATAGTGTTTATTTGATCACACTATACTAAGAAGTTTGAAATCACTTTTTTATACTTGTTAACTGATAGAGCAATATATATTAAAATGCATTCAAGTAGTAAATGTTTGTAAATTTTATTAATAACCCTGATATTTTCAAAACAAAATTTCAATACCACAAATATTAGTTTAATTATTTTTAACATTTTGTTTCAAATTTTAAAAGACTATGTAATATTACCTGTCTTACTTATTATATTGCAAAGTAATTTTTTCCTTACTTTCATTACTATCTAAAATTATAATATTTCTTTAACTTTAATTTCTGATTTTAGTCTAGAAGCAATCTCCATGAAGTAAAGAATTTGTTTGTCATTCTTACTACTATCAACCTATTACCCAGAGGAATACTCAGAAGAAAAGGTGATAAACTTGCTGAATTTTTAGTTCCTTTGGTATAAGACAAACTTATATTCCAATTCTGAACTTACTAATTATGACTTTTGGTAAATACTTTCATTTCCAGGCCTCCATTTGCTCATAGGCAAACTACGGAGAATGATATTTCCTCTGAGGATATCACAAGTAAAAAATTAGATAATGTATACAAAACTGACTTATACAAGGTGCTCAACATATGCTAATTATCTTTTTTTTTAAGCTCTTTATTGGAATATAATTGCTTCACACTCTTGTACCAGCTTATGAGGTACACCAAAGTGAATCAGCTGTATTTATACATATATCCCCATATCCCCTCCCTCCTGTGACTCCCTCTCACCCTTCCTGTCCTGGCCCTCTAAGGCATCACCCATCATCAAGTTGATCTCCCTGTGTTATACAGCAACTTCCACTAGCTATCTATTTTACAGTTGGTAGTGTATCTATGTCTATGCTACTCTCTCACTTCATCCCAGCTTCCCCTTCATCCCCCTGCCCCAACCCCTTGTCTTCAAGTCCATTCTCTACATCTGCATCTTTATTCTTGCCCTGTCACTGGGTTCATTAGTACCATTTTTTTAGATTCCATATATATGAGTTAGCATACAGTATTTGTTTTTCTCTTTCTGGCTTACTTTGCTCTGTATGACAGTCTCTAGGTCTATCCACCTCATTACAAATAGCTCAATTTCATTCCTTTCTTTGGCTGAGTAATATTCCATTGTATATATGTGCCTTTAGGCACAAGGTATTGTGACTAACATCTTCTTTTTTTAAACTATTGCATATATTAACTTCTCCATATTAGTTATTGCACCTAATGAATGTAGACAATAGAATTAACACTTTAAAATGAATTAGGCTGGGACTTCCTGGGTGGTGCAGTGGTTAAGAATCCACCTGCCAGTGCAGGGGACACAGGTTCAAATCCCTGCTCCAGAAAGATCCCACTTGCAGCAGAGCAACTAATCCCATAAGCCACAAATATTGAGCCTGTGCTCTAGAGCCCATGTGCCACAACTACTGAGCCTGTGTGCCACAACTACTGAAGCCCGCATGCCTAGAGCCTGTGCTCTGCAACAAGAAAAGCCACCACAATGAGGATCCTGTACACCACAATGAAAAGTAGCCCCCGGCTCACTGCAACTAGAGAAAGTTTGTGTGCAGCATCGAAGACCCAACACAGCCAATAAATAAATAAATTTAAAATAAAATAAAATAAAACAAAATCCATTAGGCTGATGGACTAACTTTTTCATGTTATTGTATTCTATATATTTCAATTAACTGACCTCCAGTTAACTGATTCACTGAATTAACGGACACATCATCCCCCCCATAAAGTATACGAATTGATAACCAGGGTAAACTAAAAGCTCATGGTCAACACTCTCATATATGTTTGCATTTTTTTCTTCTGACAATTAAATTTGCATGCCTACCAAGTGTTATTAGTTTTTTTCTATATATCTATATGCAAAATGCCTTGTTATTACATTACATAATAATTAAATATTAAATAAACATCAGAAGTTAAATCAGTGAAATATAGCCTAAAAAAGATTGTTCTAATTAATTTAAATGAATAGCTTTGAAAGTGCTAAATAAATGTCATTCCTAAAAAATTATACTGCCAAATTTGGTGTGGGTAAGACAACTGAAAGGTATTGGGGGAAAAGAATCACAAGATTTCTAAAGGATTATAGCTTTACATTGCTTCTCAAATATTCTTAATTCTCTCCATTTTCGAAGAAACAAATATTTGAAATTTTATGCAATGTATTATGCATGTGGTTTATGCAAAAAAGAGATCATAAAGCTTTTTTTGACCTGCACCCAAAAAAGGGGCTCTGGACTTAACAATAATTAACAGTCATGTATACGTTTTTATTTTAAACTAAAGATTTAATTTATCATATATTGCATTTTATGAGTTCCCATGCAACCAACATTTTCAAACACAAAACAAACTTTCAGTCTTGATTATGTGTGATAAGATAGTTTCTCCCAAAATCTCAATGTAGTAATTGGACAATAATGCATAAGACCTCCTAGTCTCAATTAGAGGGCATATTGATCTATGTTATTACATAGATTAGAGTTTGATCAAATTTTGATATCCTGTAGTGAAAAGAACACAAACTTTAAACTACTATAGACTTGACTCTGAACCTTAGAACTTTTAAGTAGACATGATTCTGAAATTTCTGAGCTTCATGTTTCTTCAGCTATTAAGATGCTGGTTGCTACAAACTTAAAATGTTCTTATGAAAATTAAAAGACATAGTTTGTGAAATTAACACTGGCACCCATGTCATAGCATGTCCTGAGTAAATTTTGTTTTATTTGTATTGACCTGTGTGCTTAGTTTTTGCAGTTTTTCATTTGAATATGTTTTTTTTACAATTTTCTCCATTGCTATATTTTTAAGTGATAACTTACAGATTTATGTTTCTTTTTAATGTAGAATACAGAATTTCAAGCCAAAAATGGAATATTGTATGTGCCCAGAAAGATTGTTTTCCTTTTTCTTCTTTTAGAGAATATATACAATTACATATGCTATATTAAATGTCAAATGACAATGTTGCATATTTGTAGGCAGGAAATATTTTTAAACTATCACTCCAAACAAACCTCACAAAAAATGCTTACATATTTTGAAGTAAAATAGAAACTTACTTTCACTTCATTTATGGCATCTTGACAATTCATTAGTTCAAATTCCAACAAACATTTTTTGTCTGTCTAATATTGAGGTGTTCCTTTAGCAACTCTGTTGGAAAGAAAGAATCTGTGATTTTTCTCTATTTTGCTGGTGATTATAAGCAGGTGGTAGTCACAGCTCAGCTACTTGTTGTCGGTGTGTGCTTGCTTTGGGGAAGTGGTTTATTTGGAAGAGAAAAACAGAACTATTATCTACGGAGTAAACAAATGCCACCGAGTGCAAGTCTAAAAGTTTTTTATTTAAGCCAAGTAATTAGATTTTGGAATGTATCCAGTGAACTTCCATTAAACAATCTAACCCATGAAACTCAATGGCACTTCCAAAAATGATGTGTAAAAGTAATAAAAATAAAACAGAACAGAAAATATCCAGTGAAAACACCTATAACAAATGTGCTCAAAGATACGGAAATAGGTTTTCCAAATTTTTCACAGCATATCTTTTAATCAACTTTATAACTGAATTATACTTATGAAAGCAATAAAGTTGAATAGTTTTATGCTTTCATAAACAAGCCATGCCTCTCTAAACTGGAATGGCCTTTATCCACTATGACATTTTATACCACTATTTGGTGGAACACACATTCCCACAAAATTATGCTATCATCTTTTCTAATAGTATTTTTGCAATTATAAAAATAAAATCAGTCATTGTTTCTTGATATTAGATTAGGTGACAAGAAAATATTGGAAAATTTATAGATGAGAAACAGTAATTTTTTTCTAGAGGTTAAAGAAAAATCTTTGATAGACATTTCAGATAGTCTAATTTAACCCTCATAACATCTCTAAGAAGTAAAATAGTAAACACCTCAGTATTTGCATCATGAATTAAAATGAGAGGTATCATTTAAAATATTTTTTCAGGGCTTCCTAGGTGGTGCAGTGGTTGAGAATCCTCCTGCTAATGCAGGGGACATGGGTTTGAGCCCTGCTCCAGGAAGATCCCACATGCCGTGGAGCAACTAAGCCCATGCGCCACAACAACTGAGCCTGCGCTTTAGAGCCCGTGAGCCACAACTATTGAGCCCACATGCTGCAACTACTGAAGCCCATGCACCTAGAGCCCGTGCTCCGCAACAAGAGAAGCCACGACAATGAGGAGCCCATGCACCACAACAAAGAGTAGCCCCCACTCACCACAACTAAAAAGAAAACCCGCACACAGCAAAAAAGACCCAACACAGCAAATAAAATAAATAAATACATAACTTAAGTAAATTTAAAAAAATAAAATAAATAAAATAAAATATTTTTTCAAACTTAATTTAACATTGGAAATATCTCATATTATGTTCATCTTCATGTTTTTACTTGCACATTTTTATATCTTCTGTTTAGCTTCTTTTTTAAAGAAGGGAATATAATAGTCAAAAGATCATATATCTATAACCACCCTCCCTCTTCCAAATATCTAATATTGCACAGTTCTGTACTGTCAAAGAGACTCAATATTGGCAATGATGAAAACTGTTCAACAAAATAAAACCATATTTATTGTTATAGCCCAGTAGTCACTGTCTTGATGGAATATAAGTGCCACCTGTGTATATAATAGGATGTATGAGAGCACTCAAATGAAAATACCTCCTAATCAAGAAAGATAGCTCTTCAAACACCCCATGCTTATGGACAATGCTCTGTTAGGGGTTACAGACAATCTCTGGGTATTTTCCCCCCGGACATGTAATGGTCCCCGAAGATGCCCTGTTATTTTCCTGTGTATCTCTCAGAAACAGGGAAGATGTGTCAGAGCCAGCAATACACGGGGTGCCAGTGTAAAATGGTACCTTACACTTTCATAGAGGTTTAGCAAAGAAATGAGGAGTGAGAGAAATGGGGATGATATTTATCATTTTATAGTGCTATGGAATGTGCTTTTACACTCTGAAGTGCCAAAAGAAAAAAAATTCAGGTAGAATAAGAAAGAAAAGCAAACGTAAAAGCATCACACATGGCTATTGTAAAAATTATTTAGCAAAATGTTTTATTTTTCTTGATAAAAAGACAATGAGAATCTGTGTGAGAATCGGCCACAGAGCTCCAAAACAAAGATAATTTTGGACCATGTATATATGCAAAATTGACTTTTGAAACTTTTATATAAGTTAAATGAATAGAGAAAAATGGTCATGGGCCCCTAGCAGTTCACTCTGCCTATCCTTTCTGTCTGATCTCCCATTGAGACAAATGGTTAAAAGATTATGAAGGTTACCTCTAGAAATCTTTCTCAACTGGACACCCTTTACCTTAAAAGTAGCTGAATGTTTCAGTGTCTCATCACTGGAGCTGAACCTTATGGCCCCTACATATTCGTTGACTTGTCATTATTGAGAACCAAGGTATCATCAATGAGAAACAGGACACCTTCTCCCACAGTAAAATTGAAACCTCTTTGTCATTCATGACCTGCAAGGTCTGGAGGCCAAGAAGTCCAAGGGCAAGTTCTGAGTCAAAACCATGAACTTCATCCATCAGTAAGACAAGCTATTCTCCAGGACTACCTTTTTTGTTCATCAGGATAGGACGGGCCAATTGGAGGAATTTGTATTCAACAAGCTCAGTTTGTTCTGATACTGTTCAAATCTTTTTTTTTTTTTCCTACAAAGAACACAACATTTGGTGGTAAAATACCTGTGTTGACTTATTATGTCTAGGACTCACTGCTTGTATAACCTTGGGATGTCAAGGGCAAGTAATGTTCCTAAAAGGAAGAGGTTGGTTTAGTGATACCTAATTCAGACCCTGGATTCTTGGTGAGAATTTATAGTGGGCATTGAGATCAGGGGAATGTGGGGAAAACACTCCCCTGTTGGTCATAATTCCCATTTTGTCTCAAGACTACATTTTCTTTCAGACTTCTAACCCTAAAGCTGTGGGGGGTGGGGAGGTGGGGTAGGGGAGGTGGTTGCTACGTCCCTAAAGTATCTCTGCCACTATTCTATATTTGCCTTACATTTTTCAGAGTGTGTTTTGGGAAAATTTCCCTGGTAAAGATGACCAAGAATCTGATGAACCTGTGCATGGTACATGGGAGGAAACTTGAGGATGGAGAGGTGACTATACCCTTGTCTCAGCCTGGCCATTATTAATAATGTCCTTGTGTTTACCTGGACATACCTCTGTTTCAAGCCATGGATTTGAAAGAAACCTCAACCAAATGCATTGGCATCAGTTTCCATGTGGTTTCCCAAGGACTTGTCCATATTCAAAGTAGCAGAAAGCAGCAGCTACCGAGTAATCACCTTAACAAGAAAGGTGTGATGCATATGTGAAAAGAAATAGTTTTCTTGGGGCATATTTTACGTATTATAAAATTCACCCATTTCAAGTGAATAATTCAATGATTTTTAAAGTAAATTTACCAAACTGCACATCACCATAAATCAGTTCTTGACCATTTTATCACCCAGTATGATCCCTCATGGACATTTAATGCTAATCCCCATCCTGCCTCCCTCCCAAGGCAACTACTAATCTATTTACTGTCTCTATAGATTTTAGAGGCTAGATTTGATACCATGCTTAAATATCTGAACACCAGAGATCATTAAAGAGAGTAAGGGAGGAAAATAATATATTTCAGATGCTTGTTTCAGAAGGTTCTGGTAGCCTGAGATGAGAGATTTAAGATGAGAGCCTGGACATCAGGAGACTGGTTATGGGAGTGCTGTAATAATCCAGCTGCAGATGATGAGGCCAAGAACTCCTGGTCAGGGCTAGGCAGGGCTCGGTTCATGCATATTCAGAACAGGCAGCTTTCTTCATGATGTGAGTTCTCTTTATCAGCCTGGACTTGGGGAGGGGTTCCCAGAGAAGAGTAAGATCATCAGGAAACCTTTTTCCCATTTGACTGTTGGCCCATGGAACAAGCTGTAGGTGAAAATAAAAGAGATTTTGTTTATGTATATTTTCTAGGAACTCTATGCGTAAAAGCATAAGAGAAGAAAGTGAAAGAGAAGTTAATTGTGATTTATAAACGGTTGCACACAACAGATAAAAGTCTAGCATTGGTGAAGAGTGCCCCTCAATGTGAGACTACCTGGAGGAGGAGAGAATTCAGATACAGTTGACCATCCTCAATATTTCAAGGAGCAAAACAAGTTGACCCAGTGTGAATATTACCTTTTCTCATGAGTTGAGGTTGCTAAAAGCCATACCCATCCACAGTTATTTCTGCCACGGACCTGTCCAGGAATTGAGATTTACCCCCCTTTATTTTTGTATTAAAGCCTACTTTCTCAAATACCTCTGTTGAAGGGTTTATATGTTACTGAGACAAGGCATAGTCAGAATCCATTATCATCTATTGGCCAGTGGCAAATTAGTCAGATGTCAACAAGAGAAGAAAACACCTATGAGAAAATGAGAAACAGGCCAAATAAGTTTGGATGGGACTATTCTGAGCAGCAACATGACCAAGAATCCTGAGCTGAGCCCAGCAGGGACTCCGGAAAGAGACTTTCTCAGTCATGACATGTACAAGTGTATCACGTGTTGGCATTCCTATTGTGTGTGCCATTTTTCTAAAGATAAGCTTATGCTCCTATGTACTCCAAATGAACTCTAGAAGGGAAACTATTGTGGACAAAAGAATGCAGCCTGCTATTTCTGTAAACAACAAATGTTGCCTGCAATCAAGCCATCAGCCGCTGTAGCCGCCCCCGACAGTATGCCCTGAGAAGAATTCAGGATGGAGAAAAACAGAATTCTGGCCCTAGATGGTTAAGATGCATATCAAAGGAATAATTTCAGTGACCCCAGACTCTTGCATCTTCCCAAGCATAGAAAAGCACATCTTTTGATTCTGGACTACATTTTTTTTTTTTTCAGCAAAAACTCCTATGTATCCTGGCTTCTCCCTTACCCCTTTGAAACAGTTCCTTAGAGATATCCCAGGCTATAGTCCTCTGTATTGTTCCTGAATAAAATATAATTCTCAACTTTTAGGTTGTGCATTTTTTTCAGTCAACGCTATCCTTCTACATTTATTACTTTTATTTGTCCTGATGATTTCTTACTGTTTTTCCAAGACATTTATTCAAATGTATTGTGCAGAAAGGCCTTTTGAGGGCCACAAAGAAATATTGAACAATAATGACCAGGAGACATAGAAGGAAACCAACACTCTCATCTTTACTAACAAAGCCTGATTTTATTCATGGTGCAAATGGATCCAACTAAAAATGTGTCATCTCCTAGCTCTCTCCCTAGTGTCCACATAACACAAATTTTGTCCAAATGTATATAATTGGGAGTAACTGATTATTTGAGGAAAAAATTCTAAGCAGAATTAAGCCAGGCGACACGTAGTCTTTTACCTTCTTCCATTCTGTTTCTTCTTGCCCAGAATATGGTTGTGAAGTTGGAAGTGGAGCACCTATTTTGTAACCTTGAGATATTATGCATAAGCTAACAAAATTTAATTGAAAAAATTGGAAGAAAGTCACTAATGGCATTGTGGTTCACTTTTCTCATCCCATTACGTGAAGCAAATAAAACCTCATAGTAGAAGGCAACTACTAATTGATACAGGATACTCATGATGATTTCTAGGTAAGAAGTAATGAGAACAAGATATTCTAAGGTTATAGCTAGACATTCACATTCTTAACAACTGACAATTTTATTGGGAGAGCCAGAGATAGATGAACTTTTACAAGTTAAATTCTGTAATAGTTATGCAGCCATTGTGTTCCAGGTCACTGACTTGATTTCAGTGAATGTTTCTCAAAGGAGGTAAAACTTGAACAATGACTTGAAGATTGAGAAGTTTTCCAAGCAGTCTTAGAGAGATATGAAAGAGTTCACTGGAAAAGGGAAACCAGGCAGAGAGATCAGTCTGTGTAAACGTACAAAGGCTGATAGAAAGGATGGAGAGAGGTGGATGCAACTGGAGTCGTGTGTGCATATCACAAAATGGCAGGAAGATGGGCTGAGTTTAAGGGCAAAGACCAGATGTTGAAGGATAGCACAGGGCATGCTAAGGAGTTTGTACTTCATTCCATGACCAGGGTTTACAGACTGGCATCCAGCAGTAGAATCCCTGTTTAATTTGGCAAGTACAAAATTTTATGTTTTAAGTTCGAATGTGTTTAGGTAGAATGTACTGTATATCTTTGCCACAGGTTCCACAACTCTCTGTTAATGATAGTTTCCACCTCACATACTTACATTAGATGTCCGGCCCCTGAAAATATTTGTGTTTGTGACCTCTTAGAGGAAAATTAAGCCAAGTGTTAAAATGTCTGAGGAAGATAGGAAAGCTTGAAGATGCTGAGCAGATTGCAGTGAACAGTACAGGTGTGCAGGAATAAGTGGAAGGCAGAGTCTTCAAATGAGCACAGCTTGATTTCATAGACAGGAAAAAAAATTATTAAGTGCCATGAGGAAATGAAAGAAGTTAAAAATCTCTAATAAACTCCAGCAAAGATGAGAGAGGTTGAGAAATGGTCCCATTCAATACTGTGGAAAGGAAAGAAAAGTAGCCAGGGGAAATATTTATTTTCAGTAAGTAGTTAATAAATTGAAATTTACAGATAAGACTTTCATATTTGAGATATAACTCTCTAATTTCTTAAAAATCTTTAAAATATTGGTCTGCCAGTCAAAATGATAAATACTTGATTTGTAATTCAAACAACAATAAACGTTTACTAAGTATTTACCAAGTAAAGAAAAATTTCTAAACTTTTTGGGAGATATAATATCATATTTTTGCCTAATAGACTCTATAGCATCTTAGATACCAAGGTGTGAAAATAACCCTGTAATTATTCATTATTGTTGAGAGAAATAAGGCAGATAGAAAGAGGAATACTAAGTTTGAAAGAATAACAGAAAATGGTAAGTTTACAAGGTAATACTAATAAATTATCAAGTTATTCCAACATGTATTATTTAGCCCAAGTAGGTTTAGCATCTTCAATAATGAATATAATGTATAAAATGCACAAATATAAAGATATAATATACCCTGTGAACATTTTACTAGGGTGCTAATGACCTGCTTGAGTTAGTACCTTGGGCTTTGCCTCCAGCCTTAAAATATAGTCAATTATTACCTGCTCAAATCTATACCAGCATGTTTTAACTAGACTAAATATACTCTAAGGAGAGGTAAATATTATACTGTTTCATTTCCATTCTCAGCTTCTCAAATCGCAGCTATTATTCATAATTCAATTGTAGTTTTGAGTATGCTATAATGTACCTATAAGTGAAAATTATGTACTTGTGACAATGTTTAAGTTTCTTGACTCATAAAATTAGAAATATCTGAGTCTGAAGTAGATTTAAAATGTCTTCTTACATATACTTAAACAGCATATTATTAATTTCTTCGATTTACTCCATATACAGTTATATTTTAGGTTATAGCTTTTTGAGATGATATTAAACACCAGTGGCAAATAGGCCAAACATAACTGAAATTTTAAAGACACTGCCAAACTGCAGACAGACAGCAAATTTCATTTATTCAAGTAACAATTGTCAGCTTTTTCATTATTTGGACTAACTCTCCCTTCTACCTCTTGGCCCATAGCCAAAAAAGCAACCTGTATTTTGTTAATTATTCACAATTTTTTCTGTGGGGGAGAGGATGATATTTAAAGATTTAAATGGTCAGTGCTGTCTCTGCATTCCTTGTTCATCCAAACTAAAAATAGATAATGTTTGAATAAGCAGCGTCTGGTTGAGTAGCGGAGAGATTCCCATAATTTAAGATTTAGAATTGCTTGAAGTGTTAATAAGATTAGGGTCAATGTCATCCAATATCTTGTGAGGAATTTGAATGGTACAATTCATATTAGTGATAATAATAATACTGTAATAATAATAAAAGCCACATCTATTAATTTAATTAAGTACATAAAATGTGCCAAGTACTGCATTAAATATTTTTCACAAATTATCTCATTTACTCTTCAATGGGTAAATAGATAATCTTAATATAGCACTATTATCTCTGTTTTACAGCTAATAACAGTCAGTATTTACTGGCTTCTAATTATATGTTCAATTGGCAACATTCCAATGAAATCGTTACCATTTTCTAGAGGAGAAAACCTAAAATTAGAGTGAGAAAGTGATTTGCCTAAATTCCCATATGTAGTGAGGTTGGATCCATGACTCATTTGTAATTTAAGAACTCAAGTTCTTCACCAGTGTTATACTTATCAAATGTATTAGTCACTGTAGGTAAGTCTAGAGGCTTTAACTCCAGAATCTCATCAGGTTAGCAAAATTAAAGGTTGCATTGTTTACTCATGTTATGGTCTGAAATCCAATGCAGTTGAAATGTTGTTTATCAGTAATGGAATCTGAGAAATGGAGTTTAGCTGTGTGCCCAAGAGAAAAATAAAGTAGATTTAGAATAAATATGGCATTTTCTCTGTCATACTTTATTTTAAAATCTTGACTTTTCTATGTGAAAGAGGAAACTATTGAATTATTTAAAGTATGGAAAGATACTGGTAAATTTCTATTTTACAATCATGACTGCAGTGATATTTCAGAATATAAGTCTATTCTGTGGTCTACACAGGGTGAGCCCAGAAAAGGGGAACATGTTTATGGGGAACTATTTCCACAAGAAATGATTAGAGCAGAAGCTAAAATAGTGGCTGTAGGAATTAAGAGAAAATGTAAGTAAATCCACCAAGAGATATTTGGGGGATAGAATCAAAAAGACTTCTTGAATATTGGGTATGAATAATGAAGGATATTTCAAGGATATTTCTGAGGTTTTAAGCTTAGGGCACAATGTGTGTGGCAAGCAGTAAGGATTATAATGTAGAAGTGATTTCTCTATGTGTATAGAACAATTTTACATAGGAGTCCTTTGTCAACTAGGCAGATATATTGATTATGCTGCATATGGGCTTGCTTGCATTGCTATAAAACCAAGAAAAATTAAATGAGTTGCAAATTAATCTAGTTTATTTCATTTAACCATTTACTCAACAAATACATTTGGATTACGAATTTGTATGCTAAGCACTGTGCTGGAAGTTAGAGGAAACAATGTAAAACACACAATCTCTGGGTTCAGGATATTTAAGTCTAGTGGAAGACAATTGTAATTCAACTTAATTAGTGCTAAATAAAAGCAAACATGGGATGTTATGGCAATCCTTAGAAAGTGCGCGAAAACCCGGAAGTGTAGCAGAGAGGGTAAAAAAAAATCTTCAAAATAGTTTGAAGGAAGGATAAGAGTTAGCTAAGCAGAAAAAGAAGATATATTCAGACTGAAGGAAGAACATGTACATAGGCCCAGAAAGAAAACAGAGAATGCCATGATTAAAGATAGCTGGAAGGTAAGTATGGCCTGAGCAGAGAACTGAACAAAGGCTGGCAAGTGATAAGGCTTGTGAGGTCAAAGTTGCTAGGATATCATATGCCAAAGCCTTCTGAAGACTTCAGCTTGAAAGCTAAAAAGGCACTTAAGGATTCTTGGCAGAGAAATGGCATGGTCACATTTACGCACTATGAAAGTCATTCTTACAACAGGATAAGAGTGGATTGGATAAAAACAAGATCAGAGGCATGGGAACCCATCATGGGGCTTTTAGAGAGGGCTTAGCAGACAGGTGATACTGGTCTCAAATAAAGCCACTGCAGTGAGGATGCAGAGGAGAGGGGATTCAAGAAATGTTAAGGTGGCAAAATGGATAGATTTTATCCCCAGTGAAATTAAAGTCTAAATGAGAGGGAAGAATGACAATAATTCTCAGCTTTCTGACGTAGTAGCTAGGTATCTGATGGTGCTATTCAAAGAGATAGGGAAAAAGGAATAGATGAGCACTGGTGTGGGGAGGGAGGAAGAAAATAATTTAGTTTTGAACTTACAAGTATCTCTGAAGCATTCAAGTAGAGATACCCAGGAGAAAGCTGGATATACTTTTTTAAGTTTAGTATAATATAACTCCAAGTCTCATGTATCAATATTATCTATTACTATGCCTATTTAGCTCAGTGCTTTAATGAAGTCAAGTTAAGGGTCTCAGTTTAATTTCTTCTTCTTGATTTAACTGGTAGAATTCTGCCAGTGATAAGTAAGAACAATAAGAGAGAACAGAATATTAAGGGCAAATACACTGCCAACTAATTGCTGGTCAGTAGTGTCATCTTATTTTTTAGAACCTAATTACAAATTGGAAAAAGTGGCAACTTATCTTATTTCTGTTTTGAAAGAAAAGTAACTTGAGAATAAAAATCTAAGCCACAAATAAAATGACAACCTAACATAACCCCACAGGGTACTAGTTAATGGTTTCTGCTGATGCTCATATATTTACCATTATAAACTTTTGTAAATTGAGTCCAACCTTTTTCCCCTTTCCTGAAAGAAAAATCAAATAATGAATCTAAAAAATGAATGGCTATCAAGTCACGAGGAAGATATATAATACAAATTACAAAACTACAGTGTAGGTATACAAAATTATAACCTTCATGAGATAAGATGAGTTTGTATTCAGCCAAAGAAACAACGTAATTGCAAAGCAGAGTCTGAATCAGTTGGATTAAATAATGGGAGTTCTTAAAAAAGGAAATCTTTTTAGAAAACATAGCTTTCTGAAAAGTTTTGCAGAAATGATCAGTAGTCTACATAACTTTACACATTTATTTAAAAATCTAAGTTAAGCAAGTTTGACTAAGAAAATTAGAAATGGAGCTCTCTGAAATAGAATCTAGAGGAGACACTGTCAGTAGGCTCCAGACATATGGATTGGTAGGATTTCCAGACACATGAAGAGGTTTAAATATTTCCGAGTATTTGATATCACTAATTCAAAGTCTCAGAGTCACTGTTGACCAGACCGGGTGTGTATTCCAAGATTCCCAACCTAATGCCAACCTCTTGGGAAAAGCTCTCATAAGAGCCCTCCTTTCAAGTGCACTGGAAATTTCACCTGGCCACAATAAAGTTTTATAATATCATTAAGAGATATTTTTCAGAAGAACCAGAAATTTTCAATGACATGCCTTAGAGCATTGCTTTCTTTGCTGCTTGGTGAATATAGATGCGGTATCAGTAGTTTCAATCTGTTTCTTTGCTCCTTTATGAAAATAGCTTGTCTGAGAAGAATTTTTCTTTAGAAATTATGACTATTTCAGTTCACAATTTGAGATCATATAATCTCTAAGCAAGCTCTTACATTAGTGCTTTAATCAGAAAATGTCTCTGCTGAACAAAGTTTTGTTATTAATATGCAAATGAATGCTGTAAGGCAGATGACACTTTTCCCCAAACCACATTCAATTAACATACCAATAACTTTAGGTGCTCCTAGTGTAATCAGAATTAGTGTTTTACATGACAGATTTTTTAACACTTCTTAGGTTGTGAGAAGAAAGAATCTGAAGATATCGTTTATTATCATGATGCAAGTGCAAAACATATCGGTTGAAAGAATGGAAAAAACTGGCCAAAGATGACATAAATATAGCAATGTTATAAATGCCCTTATTCAGGTTTCTGAATTGATTGCTGAACCAGGGAAACACATGATTACCTTAAAGAAAGCATTTCATATTAAAACTAGCAATTATATCCATCAGTTATAATAGAATTATATAATCATTTTCTCTTCTACCCTACACATGAAATAGAAACAACAAAAATAAAGAAAATCACAACAGATTATGTGATAAATTGCTCCAATTCTTTGTCACCTAAGACAAGTTCATATAGTTGGAGAATTTTAAGAGATTAAAGTCCAGAATTAAGAATTTAACCTGAAAACATTGTCTGCAGACTCTCCATAAGTGGAAAGAAAGTTCTTCAGCTCTAAGCATGTTACTGGTCAATGCTTCTGATGAAAGTATTATCTACCTGCCATAATGCAGGTTTAAATCAACATGGAATGAAACACTGAAATCTCTTGTTTTATTTTCTCTGTGTTGGGAAATATTTTGTGAAATTTATTCATCAACCACTTACTTGTCACCTATTATATTGTAGTCATACAGATTCTGGGGCTGTAGTGTGAAAAGTGTCTTTCAGTACTCAAAAGTAGCTCCTTTTTAATTTTGATATCATTTTAAAGAGTCTAATTTATATTTCATAATACACAATGCTATCATCATAGATGTAAAAATACAGTTTTGTGGGGGTTTTTTAACCAATTTCTTTGAATCTCTCCATATGTGTGATAAAACTTTATCATACAAAGTTCTTGAGCATTCAAATATATCAGTTTCTAATAGAATTGTAAAAATTTGCATCAGCTTGTTTGCCAGTGTACTTACTATTTTCTAAGAAGTGTTGACTTTGGTAACAGTTTCTCCTGGGGAAAAGGCTGGCACCCCATTTCCCTGTTCTAGTATCCAATGTGAATCTAAATCACACGAGAGCATAAAAATCACTCCACTGAGCGCTGCTGGTGCTCATAGGCAGCACTTATGTCATTAGTATTTAATGGGCCAGGGTAACTTCTCTGTAGTCAAAAACAAAGATTTCACATTTATTTGAATTTCAACATATTTCTTACTTCAAACATTAATTTTGCGGCACTCTGTTTCAGACATAATGTAGAGACATTCCAAACAGAAAGCTGATCCCACCCTCAATACATGAAAAACTTAAACGCGTGTAATTTTAAACATATCACACTTCAGCCTAGCACTTCACATATGCTTGTTGTGTTTTATTAGGGTATTATTTTTGCAACTCACATGACTGACATCCAATACACTGTCATCCAAGAGCAGATCGGCAACATAACTTTCAACAGCTCCTTTTGGCATGCTGCTATTTGCTATAACTGCTCTTAGAGAAGTACCACTTTCCCTTAAGACATTACTCTGCACTTTTTATGTGCACGTATTATTTTTAGCTGTAGCAAGAATTTGAAGAGTGTTTACTTTTATAGAAGGAGGAATTAGAAAGTAGAGAAGGACAAAATCCCAGGGATATGAAATGCACAGTCCTATACCCATATATTTGTTTATTTTTGTTATTGGTATTGGTTGGTTGATTTGGCTCTGTGTGTGTGTGTGTGAGTGTGTGTGGTGGTGGTAGTGGTGGTAGTGGTGGTGGTGGTGAGAGGGGTCATTGGTGATTTTCCCAGAAAACTTAAATGACATGTGAAAGCAAAAGCAAACAAACCCTTGCTAGAATACTTTTCACCTAAAAGCTACCACCCTATATCCTAATTTTAAACCAAGCCACATTTTTCATTAAAATACTTTGTCAAAAATGAGTATACACACACACTACCAAATGTAAACTAGAAGGCTAGTGGGAAGCAACTGCATAATACAGGAAGATCAGCTCGATGATTGGTGATGACCTAGAGGGGTGGGATAGGGAGGGTGGGAGGGAGGCTCAAGAGGGAGGGAATATGGGGATATATGTATAAATACAGCTGATTCACTTTGTTGTACAGCAGAAACTAGCACAACAGTGTAAAGCAATTATACTCCAATAAAGATCTGAAAAAAAGAAAAAAAGAAATGAGTATATTGAATGGAAACTTTTCAGTTTTCCTTTTATTGGATCTCAAAGCAGCATTCGACTCGTTTACTTGCTTCTTGTTTGAGGCACACTCCTCACATGACTCCATGGCACAACTGTTCCCTGGGTTTCCTCTTAACTTTCTATCTACTTCTTCTCACTCCCCATGCAGAACGACCTCCCTCTACTTGGACTTTTTATGAAGACTTAGGTCATCAATGTTTCTCAATGTTCTTCCTAGGTAATCTCATCTAGGGATCTCCCTCTAAGATTCAGATCTTAAAAATTCAATTTTCTGATTAATATCTCTTTTTGGATGTGTCAAAACCAGCTTTGATTGTATATTCCCAAAGCAAAACTTTTTAACCATGATGCATGTCTTTAAATCTAGTCCTTTTCTGCTGCTTCCTTTCCAATGAATGACATCATCATGCATTCAATTTATCAATCCAGGAACCTCACCACCCTCTTCACTAACCTCTTCTCACTCTATGCTTGTAATCAAAACATCATTGTCTTATTGATTGAGTCTCTCAAATATCTTCCAAATTCATCCACCTTTCTTTTTCACCACTTCTCTCATCCAAGTCTAATAAGAATCATTGTTTCTTATAAGGAATAATACAGAGGCTCTCCAGATAGATATAGATAGATAAATAGATAGATAGATAGATAGATAGATAGATAGATAGATAGATAGATAGAGATAGGAATAGGCAAGCGATAGATACACACATACATACATATGCAGATACATAGATAGATGTTATTTCTCCATATTAAAGTCTTTTAAAAGTATAATGTTATCATGTTACCTTATCTTTTCTCTCCACTCTCTACCCTCTTTCTTTTTTTTTTTAATTTTATTTATTTATTTATTATTTTTTTGGGGGGTACACCAAGTTCAATCATCTGTCTTTATACACATATCCCCGTATTCCCTCCCTCCCTCGACTCCCCCCCCACCCTCCCTCGACTCACCCCCACCCTCCCCATCCCAGTCCTCTAAGGCATCTTCCATCCTCGAGTTGAACTCCCTTTGTTATACAACAACTTCCCACTGGCTATCTATTTTACAGTTGGTAGTATATATATATGTCTGTGCTACTCTCTCACTTTGTCTCAGCCTCCCCTTCACCCGCCTCCCAAACCTCGAGTTCTCCAGTCCATTCTCTGCACCTGCATCCTTCTTCTTGTCACTGAGTTGATCAGTACCATTTTTAGATTCCGTATATGTGAGTTAGCATACAATATTTGTCTTTCTCTTTCTGACTTACTTCACTCTGTATGACAGACTCTAGGTCTATCCACCTCATGACATATAGCTCCATCTCATCCCTTTTTATAGCTGAGTAATATTCCATTGTATATATGTGCCACATCTTCTTTATCCATTCATTAGTTGATGGGCATTTAGGTTGCTTCCATGTCCTGGCTATTGTAAATAGTGCTGCAATAAACATTATGGTACATGTTTCTTTTGGGATTATGGTTTTCTTTGGGTATATGCCCAGGAGTGGGATTACTGGATCATATGGTAGTTCTATTTGTAGTTTTTTAAGGAACCTCCAAATTGTTTTCCATAGTGGCTATACCAACTTACATTCCCACCAACAGTTCAGGAGAGTTCCCTTTTCTCCACATCCTCTCCAACATTTGTTGTTTGCAGATTCAGTATGGTACTGGCACAAAAATAGAAAGGAAGATCAATGGAATAGAATAGAGAACTCAGAAGTAAGCCCAAACACATATGGGCACCTTATCTTTGACAAAGGAGGCACGAGTATACAATGGAAAAAAGACAGCCTCTTCAATAAGTGGTGCTGGGAAAATTGGACAGCAACATGGAAAAGAATGAAATTAGAACACTTCCTAACACCATACTCAAAAATAAACTCCAAATGGATTGAAGACCTACATGTAAGGCCAGACACTATAAAACTCCTAGAGGAAAACATAGGCAGAACACTCTATGACATCCATCAAAGCAAGATCCTTTTGGACCCACCTCCTAGAATCATGGAAATAAAATCAAGAATAAACAAATGGGACCTCACGAAACTTAAAAGCTTTTGCACAGCGAAAGAAACCATAAACAAGACTAAAAGGCAGCCCTCAAAATGGGAAAAAATAGTTGCCTATGAAACAACGGACAAAGGATTAACTTCCAAAATATACAAGCAGCTCATGCAGCTTAATACCAAAAAAGCAAATAACCCAGTCCACAAATGGGCAGAAGACCTAAATAGACATTTCTCCAAAGAAGACATACAGATCCCCAACAAACATATGAAAAGATGCTCAACATCACTAATCATGAGAGAAATGCAAGTCAAAGCCACAATGAGGTATCACCTCACACTGATCAGAATGGCCATCATCTCTACCCTCTTTCTATTACACACACACACACACACACACACACGCGCACGCACACACACACACGCGCACACACACACACACACACACTTACTTAACCTTTTCAGCAGTTCCATAGTAGTGTACATTAGATTAATACTCAGAATTTTTCACTGCTTTTGCATCCCTGATAGAGGAGTGGAATATATTTGCCCACACCTTGACTTTAGATTGAGCCATGTGACTTGCTTTGGCCAATAGCTGAAACTGGAAGTAAAAGGGGTCCAGTTCCAAGACCAAGTCTTGAGAGGCCTCAGGATTTTCCACCTGCCTTCTAGTGCCTCTGCCGTCACTGAAAATAACTTGTCCAGGCTAGCCCATGGCCAAAATGAGAATAAGATACCTGAGGAACAGATTTGAACTGCCCCCTCAAGCTCCACACCTCCAATTTTTTTTCTTTGTGAACTAAATAATTTTACCAGTGTATGCTGCTGAGATCTGTGTGCTTGTGTGTTATGCAGAATTATTGAAGCCAGTGCTAACTAATATTATGGTTTCTTATTTTTCCATATATGCAGTAAAATATCTTAATCATGGCAAAAAAGATCCCTTGGAGTTTGTCCCACTACTATGTGTTTATCCTCATTTCACACTAAGCTCCCTCCCTCTCCCTGTGTCCAGTAATGGCAGCCTTCTTCCAGTTCCATGAACTTGACAATAAGTTCTCACACTACAGAAACTTATACCTTGTTATGTTTCTTCTCCTTTTTGTTATGTAGTTCCTCTCATCCTTCAGAATGTCACCTCAAGCACTAATTCTTCAGGATTAGCTTGACACAATTACTATTTGACTTTTGTTTGTGTGATTTTGTAGTTTGTTTCTAACACTAAACTTTAATAATAACAGGGCTGTTTAAATGTTGAATGAAGTAATTAATGAAAGAGGTGATCCAAGGCTGATGTGAGTCACATTAGAGGTCCCATTAATTACATTTTTGGACACTTGCTAGCCCATAGCATCTACAAAGTTTTTTTTTTTTTTTTTTTGCAAATAATTATATATGTAGTAAAACAAATTATAAGTGGTATATACTCAGCCAAAAAAGGAACGAAATCGGGACATTTGTAGAGACATGGATGGACCTAGAGACTGTCATATAGAGTGAAGTAAGTCAGAAAGAGGAAAACAAATATAGTATATTAATGCATATATGTGGAATCTAGAAAAATGGTACAGATCAACAGGTTTGCAAGACAAAAATAGAGACACAGACGTAGAGAACAAACATATGGACACTAAGTGGGGAAAGCAGGAGGGTGGGGTTGAGGGGGAGAGGATTGGTGTGTGATGAATTGGGAGACTGGGATTGCCATATATACAATACTAATAAGAAAAAAATATCAAATTGTACAACTTAAATATATGCAGTTTATTGTATGTCAACTATATCTCAATAAAAGTTCTTTAAAAAAGTTCATAGATATGACACCAAAAGCACTGTCCACAAAATTAAAGGTTGATAAACCAGATTTTATCAAAATTAAAATTTTTGCTCTTTTTAAAAAAATTATAAGTGGTATAAAACAATTTTGATAAATACATTTAGAATTATCTTTTTCTCTTACTCTAAACAAATAAAAAATATACATTTCTTCACTGAAATAAAGAATGGAGTGAAATCATCAAATACTTCAAATATAATAAAAAAAAGATTGAATCTCAGTCTTTAGATAATAGATATTATTTGAGGTTACTAGAAAAAGGCAGTGATATTTCTTAACCTTTTCTAGAGATTAGGAAGTGTTTATTATGATAATATAAAAAAGTTAGTACAATATAAATGTATAGTAATATAAAATCAATGGTATACAGGATATGAAGATGATAAAAATAGACTTTACGTTGGGGAGAGACTAAATATTTTTAAGGGACTACAGTAAAATTATTCCTTAGTTGTGGTCCCAAACCTGACTATTTATGATAATCATCTGTGAGACTTTTTTAAGATGTTGAGACCATGGCTCCATCCTTGAGGTTATAATTCCCTAGGTCTGCAGTGAGGATGAGGAATCTCCATTTTTCATAAGCATCACTAATCACAGTGATATATGTGTTGATACAAGTCTGGGAATCATGACCTTACAGGAAACAGTCAGGTCACCTTTACTCCTCAATATGTGGAGTTCTTTTTTCTTTCTCACAATCAGTCTTTTTAGGAGAAATCTCTAAGCTGAGAGCATTTTCCTATTTATTCTAATAGAAACCATTTCTTGTGGGTTGAAAAAGCAGTCACCAACGGGCCACATTTCCCTCAGTCAGAGATGTTGTGCATTGTCTCCTTGTCAATCACTCTTTCAATAGTAATCACCTATCAATTTCACCTCTCCTGTCAAGTGATTTTTATGGTATCTACGATTTATGTGGCAGGAACGGCATTTCAGAGCAAGGCATCGGCTTTGAACACTGTTTATAAGACTAAGATCTATTTCAATCCCTTGCTAGCAATGATTACTCTGAATGCTGCTGAGAAATAGTTTGAACAGCCTGAGGTTCGGTGGCAATTCTCCCCACATGATCATTGGACACACGCAGCATGTTAGATTTCTTTTGCCAAAGGGGGTGAACAAATAAACATCTCCAAGTTCAAGTGAATTTGGCTTATAATTCAAAATATACTAAATATTATTCTACCAATTATTAAATGAAAAGGAGAGATTTCAATGCACAGGACATCAATAATAGTATAATATTATTTTTTTCAATCATTAAAATCTGACCTTATTACCACTTAAATGAAAATATGCAGTCGCCTTTGCAATGTCACCTTTATTTTAACCCTAAAGTCTTGAGTAAATTAATGTGACTCGGGTATTTTGGTCCCTAATGATTTGAAAAGGAAACTCATTTAGACCTAAAAAGCAAGATTCACTTCATCATAAATTAGCTTTCTGCTGGTCCCATCAGCAAAATGAATATGCCTAGTTTGGTTGTCCTTGCCACACCAATACCAACAATTCTTCCTGCCTCCTTCTCTCTAATTACTCGATAAATAATAAAGAAAATTGTCATGTTCTTTTCTGACCGATATACTCATATTAAAATTGTATAATGTGCAAGGTGAGGGGATTTAAATATTACTCGGCATATCCTGAATTGTTTAAATCCATCTCCATATCCAAAATTTCACTACATTCTCTTATTAATTTCTTCCTCAGGCATGTTCCTCTATTCTTGTCTTAAGAAATATTTAATAGAGCCAGCAAATGCTAAAATATAAACAATATCAGTTAATAAAAATTAATGAATAATAGCAAGGATTAAAATTATTTCTAGAACTATCATCGTTTTCTTTTGCAAGAAGTTATTATAATGTAGTTTTTGACGTAGTATTTCAATTTATATTGCCATACCTTACAAGGCCTGTTTACTGGTCTTGGGGAGGGCTGAGGTGGCTGGTAATCTAACCACTCTACCTGAGTAGAATATGTCACTTCATGAAAACCACGGCCATTTGAGCCACACTTAGAGCTGAAAAATGTCAATCATTGTACCTTATCGTGATAACGTTAGAGGACATGTAAGTACACTGTCCAAAGAAATTCTTATTAAAAACTCTGTCTTTTCCTAAAGTTGCTGAGAGTCTCTCACCCTCAGTTGAGCTCACTTTCCCATATCTCTTCCCAATTTCTTTCTCTAATTTATCTTCTGCCCTCTGTTACGCTTGAGGGGAAAATGGTTCATCCTTCACTCTGTCCATTTTCCTGTGATAATCTGAGTTGCCTTTGTTCTTTCTACCATTTTGCCCTTCCACAATCCTCATCCTGCAAGTATGGGCAACCAAACTAGGTCAGAACTTCAGTGAAATATTGAATGCATTTGATGAAATATAAAGTATGTAAGTAAAAATAAAAGTAATATTATGGTAATCCATAGAGTACAATGTATTTTATATTGTAAGGTTCCCATCAAACTCATTTTATACATATATGTATACATATATATTTTATTTATATATTGTATATTTATGTATAAGTATATGATATTATATATGATTTTTATATACATTTAGTTAGTTGATTTCCATATAGAAAACCACAAAATAGATTGAGTTTAAAAAGAAGACAGCTGTTAGTGATCATATATCTCAGTGATAATGGAGACCATCTGCCTGTCTTGTCCCACCAAAATTTCTGAGATTTTTATGTGGACTTAGCCTCAGTTGTTTGAGGTTGGCATCTAATAAATTATTGAAAATGAGAAAGATAGAAAGAGACAGACACAGAGAGAGAGAGTGAGAGAGAGATCTCCTAAGAAGTTCTGCTCAGCATCAAGTTTATAGTCTACCTAAACATTCCAAAGATAGATGGTATTTAAAGAAATAGCATTCTTAAGTTTTATTTGAAAGATGAAACTTAAAATCTGCAGGTAGAGCTGAAAAATGTTACAACCGTTAACACTCTCCTGTTTTTTTTTCAAATTATATTTAAATTCCACTCATTAAATGAAAAAATTAATCAAGATGAAGCACGGACATCTAATCCACTCATTTTCATTTAACATACCTCCTTGCTAGAAATCCATAGATTTGAGACTTAAAGTGAAGCCATTATGTGGGAGGAGGGAACATAAATGGAAATGAGTAAGCAAGTATAGACAGCAATGACAGACTAAGGCATGGTACTAACGATTCCAACTTTAATTTTTATTTCTTTAGAGGTAGTTTTCATCATACATCTAAATAGTTTTGAGTGAAAGCCACAAAGATCATTTAAGTATCAGAAAATAGCTGATATAGTATTTAAAATCATGTGATTATATTCTGATATGCTGATTTAGCCCCGGGGTACCCAATCTGTCACTCCATTAGCGATTACTGGTATTGTTAATTAGCAATTCTCTCTTGACATGATCCTTAGAGACTTGAAGAATCAGCAGTGCAGCCTAAGTTATTTCTACTAAGCTATTTTAAAGGTGTTACTTCTTTTATTTTATACAAAGCTTTCTATAGCCACATGCCTTGGGAAAGATTAATTAAAATCACTGAAGGAGGACTTCCCTGGTGGTGCAGTGGTTAAGAGTTCGCCTCACAACACAGGGGACAGAAGTTCAAGCCCTGGTCCAGGAAGATCCCACATGCCGCAGAACAACTAAGCCTCTGCTCCACAACTACTGAGCCTGTGTGATCTAGAACCCCTGAGCCACAACTATTGAGCCTATGTGCCACAACTACTGAACCCCATGCTCCTAAAGCCTATGTTCCTCAACAAGAGAAGCCACCACAATGAGCCCTCACATGGCAATGAAGAGTAGCCCCCGCTCACTGCAACTAGAGAAAGCCCATGTGCAGCAACAAAGAACCAACATAGCCAATAAATAATAAATAAATAAATAAATTTATAAAAAAAAATCACTGAAGGAAATATCAGCCAAACAGGGGAAAATAAATCTAAGGAAAAACCATTTAATAGTTACTGCATTTTTGTAATCAAATGCTTTTCTTATATGCTGAAAATATATTTCACTAGAAGTTATTAAGCAGAGGTAGTGTGATTTTCTTCATTTTATTTTCATGTATAAATAATATGTTTAAATGTTCAATAAATATTTTAACTAAAAATCACATACTTTAAGTAGGAAAAAACTAACAAGGCTTTATTCTAGATAGTAGCATGTACATAAAGATGTAAGATGTATATTTAGTAGGCTGAGTAGCTTTCTCTAAATCAAAGTGAGTATCAGAATTAACTCCAGGCTACAGAGATCTACAGGAGGGAAGAGTATGGACAGGTTGGGCCTTGATATCTATTTAATAAGCCTAAGGTCAAAAAACATATGTTCCATTTTTAAAGACAATGTGACTACTACTTCCAAATAGTGAATCACAGCCCAGCAAGCTTCCTCAAAAGGTATCTCGTTATGGAAAGCATAATCCCAAAACTAAAAATTTGGAAATCAAAATAGGTGATTCTCTTTAGTAATGATGTCCACACTAAATTTTAACACATTTTTTAAAAATAAATTTATTTATTTGTATTTTATATATTGGCTGTGTTGGATCTTCGTTATTGCATGCAGGCTTTCTCTAGTTGCAGGAGCGGGGGCTACTCTTCGTTGCGGTGCTAGGCCTTCTCATTGCGGTGGCTTCTCTTGTTGAGGAGCATGGGCTCTAGGCACGCAGGCTTCAGTAGTTGTGGCACATCTCAATAGTTGTGGCTCGTGGGCTCCAGAGCATAGGCTCGGTAGTTGTGGCACACGGGCTTAGTTGCTCCGAGGCATGTGGGATCCTCCCAGAGCAGGGATCAAACCCGTGTCCCCTACCTTGTGAGGTGGATTCTTAACCACTGCACCACCAGGGAAGTCCCCACACTAAATTTTAGTCAGCGCTTATGTCATATAATTTCTGGAAACTGAGATTATATTTTCCTTAACTTTAGAAGGGAAATGGCAATTACTGATTTTTAAAGTGATTACCCTTATTTAACTAAATTATGCTGCTGAAAGTACACACACACAGACATATACATACACACACTTACATATTCCGAATCCTGGAGTTTTTGTACCAGTTATTATTGGAGAAAACTGCAAAAGTATCATCATGATGCAATTATTTTTCACTTCATATAATTTTATTTTAAATTCTATTTATTCAGTTTCTAAAATATGGTTTTTTTTAAGACAACCATTTTCAAATTTCTGTCTTGTGTCATGGATTTAGTTCATTTTTATTTTTAAATACTTTAAAGTTTCTTGCAAATTGCTTTGTTAGCACTAGTCTATCACATGTGAATGCTCCGGTGACTTATTCTCAAAACAGTAATGCCATCTTGTGATCTGGAATTTTTGCCAGTTTATCCTCAGAAGAAATGCCTCTTAAGAATTTCTACATACATTAGCCCTGGAAGGCCAAGGTGGTCCTGTGATGTTATTTTGCAGTTACTGAGGGCTGTACAGATCATAAGTGTATATTCTTAGATGTATAAAAGGAAGAATATTTCCAACTTGGATGTAGGAAACAGAAACGCTAAAGTTATGGAGACTCACCTGGAGGCATGTGGCTAGTCTGTAGAATTTCTGAAATGAGGTTGTGATTAATTCCTACATTCTGTAGGAGCATTTCCTTGCATGTGTGGGGATCAGGTAGGAATCCACTACAAGACTATGAATGATCTTGGTGGTTTAACCAAATATATGAAGTATCTTTCAAGGCACTACATCTTCTCAAGTTCTACATTATTGGAAGTGTAAGTATGTGTTCTGAAAGATGCAATTTCAGTTTTCTCTCAATATACTAAAAGAATAACAGGGAACTATCCTCCCTCAAGTCACATGGAGAAACAGAATAATTTGAATTAAGATATTACTGAGCCTAGTGGCAGGGCAGGAATAGAGACGTAAACATAGAGAACGGACTTGAGGACACAGTGGGGGAAGAGAGGCTGGGACATAGCGAGAGAGTAGCATTGACATGTGTACACTACCAAATGTAAAATCGATGGCTAGTGGGAAAATGATGCATAGCACAGGGAGATCAGCTCGGTGCTTTGTGACAACCTAGAGGGATGGGATAGGGATGGTGGGAAGGAGGCTTAAGAGTGAGAGGATATGGGGATTTATGTATACATACAGCTGATTCACTTTGTTGTACAGCAGAAACTAACACAACATTGTAAAGCAATTATACTCCAATAATAATTAAAAATTTTTAAAAAACAATATTACTGAATATCACAATGCTTAAAATAATGGGCTATGGAGTCAGAGACTTGGGTTTGAATCTTGTTTTTCACCTGTAAGCTGTGTGACCTTGGGAAAGTTATTAAATTTATCAGTAGCATTATATGTAAAATGAGAGCAATTATAACTTCCTTATTAGACTGTTGCATAATTTCTTTGTATTACTCTAGTTTTCCCAGAGAAACAGACCAATAGGATCTCTCTCTATAAATTAGATATACATATATTGCTATCTATCTAGAATCTATCATCTATCTATCAAAGAGATAATACTTTTTTTGATAATACTTTGTTATTCGTTCACGCAGTTCTAAGACCTGGCACATACAAAATCTGTAGGGCTGGCCGGCAGACTGGAGACTGTGGTAAGAGTTGATGTTGCAGTCTTGAATCTGAATTTTGCAGGGCAGCAAGCTGGAAACTAGGCAGGGTTTCTATGTTATAGTCCTAAAGACAATCCCTTCTGAAGGTGATAAGGGAGAATCTGTTCTATTCTTCTCTTCTAGACTCTGCTGGTTTTATGGCAATCTTTAGTATTCCTTGGCTTGTAGATTTGTGCCTTCATCTTCACATGGTGGTCTCTCTGTATCCTATTTTATTTTTATAAGAACACAGTTATGTTGGATTAGGGCCCATCTTCATGACCTTACCTTAACTAATTACATCAACAACAACTCTATTTCCAAATAAGGTCACTTTCTCAGGTAGTAGCAGTTAGAACTATAAAATATGAATTTTGGGTGTCCACAATTTAACACATAATAGTTCTGTAACAGAAACCACTCAATAAATGATCATGTTTTTGAACATGATCAAATATTTAAGGAATACTGAATTTAGAGTTCTTTAAGAAAATAGTACATAAATTAAGAACTTGGGCTATTCAAGGAAAGAATCTTATTGTCCTCTTATTTCAAGATGTCAATAAATAAAAAGATAAGTATGGTGCTTGCTAAAGAAGTACACATTTAAAAATAAGTTGTATTGGCTCTAGAAGTAGCTATTGATAAATTGGAAAAGACCAGGGAAATTATAGGAGAAGAACATCTATAGATTTTGAGAATATTTTAGCTCTCCCTCAATCTACGAGTTCACAGATACATAGTTTCCCTCCAGGGGATAATGTAATTTTGAAAGCCTTCAGAAGCATATCATGAAGAATATTGATCGAAAAGCTCACAAGGAGAAGGTATGACTTTCCCCGTGCAGAGAAAAAGCACCAAAGGGAAGGAAATGGGGGTAAATGTAAGTTTGTAGGATTTTGTAGTTCTGTACTTCGTGTAAAGGAATTCTGGTGTTATGTTACTGATTATGTGGATTTCTTCCAGGAATTCCACTTTTCCCCACATCAAAGGAAAAAAAATGCTGCATGATCAAATCCAGTCTCACTACATTTTTTTCAAAACTATATACTTTATTTTTGACTTTTATGTTTGGAAAGTCTACCCAATCTCAGAAGTGATTTTATTTGCTCTTCTTATCTTTGTCCCAAGGTCAATTATATCTAATACTTGGGATGTCTTCTCCACCTCAGTAACATATGTTGAAATTCCGTCCTTCAAGGCCAACTGCCAGAAATGCTATTGCATTACCATATCCAACCACTAGATTTCCTATTAGATCCTGATTCATACTGAATGTTGGTTTTCATTGTCTTGCAATTTCCTGATATTCTTTATAATTTAATGTATCTTTACTAACTCTTTTCATCTGAGGTAACCTAAAAGTATCATTTCAAAGAAGCTAACATAATTATTTTGTAAGCTAGGTAGCACAAGTCTTAGAAGATTGGAGACCTGCATGTTAGATGTCTAGGGAATGGATACAGGTAATAGAAAGAATCCTTCTACGTTCCTCTAGATATACCTAAAAACATAAAAATAAAAAAATACACTGTTGTGGAATTCCCAATAGGATAAGGATTGTACCAAAGTCACAGGTGATTTCCAGGAAAAAGATCTACTAAAATAAAAAGTCTACTAACAGAGAAGTCTTTCTTCCAATATGACTTATATTCACACATGTGACGCCAATACAATAGTGTCAGTTATTTGTCAATATGTAATTACGTTTCTAATGTTTGGATTTTGCCTTTATAAACTGTTCACTTAGGGTAGTATTAATTCTGAAATAATTTAATCTTCAGCAATTTAAAATAAAGATGCATTTTACAACACAATTTTATAAATCTGAAAAAATAAATAGATATTAAATATGAAACAACAGCTGGAAATGAAATTGATAATAAGGATTGGAAATATTTAAAGTAGAATAGAACTTTTTAAAAACAATAATTATATCACATTTTAAAGGAGGTTTTGATGCTGTCACTGAATTTGTACTTTCAGAGGAGGTGTTAATTTTGGATGAGAAAATAATCCTTATATTCATAAGGCTTGGTATCTTCATTGTAAGATGGTAAGAAATATATTTTTCCCACTAGTATATTTCTGAGAATCAGAAAGAGTGGATATTATCATAACTTACTCAGTGTGGATAGTCAGGTGTGTCTCTTTTGAATGCTTTTATGTGTTTATGAGCTACTTTATTAGCATTTTATTCTTTAACCTAGATTGATATAAACTGTATAGCAATTATTATTACTCTTTTTCTTACAAAGCATTTTTTAAAATAAATTTATTTATTTATTTTATTGGCTGTGTTAGGTCTTTTTGGCTGTGTGCAGGCTTTCTTTAGTTGCAGTGAGTGGAGGCTACTCTTCATTGTGGTGCACAGGCTCCTCATTACTGAGGCTTCTCTTGTTGCAGAGCTCAGGCTCTAGGCATGTGGGCTTCAGTAGTTGCAGCACATGGGCTCAATAGTTGTGGCTCACGGGCTCTAAAGCACAGGCTCAATAGTTGTGGCACACGGGCTTAGTTGCTCCGCATCATGTGGGATCTTCCTGGAGCAGGGATTGGACCCATGTCCCCTGCATTGGCAGGCGGATTCTTTTTTTTTTTTTTTTTTTAATTTTTTTATTATTATTATTTATTATTATTATTTTATTTTATTTTTTTGGGGGGGTACACCAGGTTCAATCAACTGTTTTTATACACATATCCCCATATTCCCTCCCTTCCTTGACGCCCCCCCCGATTCCCCCCCACCCTCCCTGCCCCAGTCCTCTAAGGCATCTTCCATCCTCGAGTTGGACTCCCTTTGTTATACAACAACTTCCCACTGACTATTTTACAATTGGTAGTATATATATGTCTGTACTACTCTCCCGCTTCTTCTCAGTTCCCCCTTCATCCCCCGCCCCCTCCCATACCTCGAGTTCTCCAGTCCATTCCCTGTATCTGCTTCCCTGTTCTTGTCACTGAGTTCATCAGTACCATTTTTAGATTCCGTATATGTGAGTTAGCATACAATATTTGTCTTTCTCTTTCTGACTTACTTCACTCTGTATGACAGATTGTAGTTCTATCCACCTCATTACATATAGCTCCATCTCATCCCTTTTTATAGCTGAGTAATATTCCATTGTATATATATGCCACACCTTCTGTATCCATTCATTTGTTGATGGGCATTTAGGTTGCTTCCATGTCCTGGCTATTGTAAAGAGTGCTGCAATAAACATTATGGTACAAGTTTCTTTTGGGATTATGGTTTTCTTTGGGTATATGCCCAGGAGTGGGATGACTGGATCATATGGTAGTTCTATTTGTAGTTTTTTAAGGAACCTCCAAATTGTTTTCCATAGTGGCTGTACCAACTTACAGTCCCACCAACAGTGCAGGAGAGTTCCCTTTTCTCCACACCCTCTCCAACATTTGTGGTTTCCAGACTTTGTGATGATGGCCATTCTGATTGGTGTGAGGTGATACCTCATTGTGGCTTTGACTTGCATTTCTCTGATGATGAGTGATGTTGAGCATCTTTTCATGTGTTTGTTGGCCATCTGTATGTCTTCTTTGGAGAAATGTCTATTTAGGTCTTCTGCCCATTTGTGGATTGGGTTATTTGCTTTTTTGGTATGAAGCTGCATGAGCTGCTTGTATATTTTGGAGGTTAATCCTTTGTCCGTTGTTTCATAGGCAATTATTTTTTCCGATTCTGAGGGTTGCCTTTTAGTCTTGTTTATGGTTTCTTTTGCTGTGCAAAAGCTTTTAAGTTTCATGAGGTCCCATTCGTTTATTCTTGATTTTATTTCCATGATTCTAGGAGGTGGGTCAAAAAGGATCTTGCTTTGATGGATGTCAAAGAGTGTTCTGCCTATGTTTTCCTCTAGGAGTTTGATAGTGTCTGGCCTTACATGTAGGTCTTTAATCCATTTGGAGTTTCTTTTTGTGTATGGTGTTAGGAAGTGTTCTAATTTCATTCTTTTCCATGTTGCTGTCCAATTTTCCCAGCACCACTTATTGAAGAGGCTGTCTTTTTTCCATTGTATACTCGTGCCTCCTTTGTCAAAGATAAGGTGCCCATATGTGTTTGGGCTTACTTCTGAGTTCTCTATTCTGTTCCATTGATCTTCCTTTCTATTTTTGTGCCAGTACCATACTGTCTTGATCACTATGGCCTTGTAGTATAGTTTGAAGTCAGGAAGCCTGATTCCACCAACTCCATTTTTCCTTCTCAAGATTGCTTTGGCTATTCGGGGTCTTTTGCGTTTCCATACAAATCGTAAGATTTCTTGCTCTAGTTCTGTGAAAAATGCCATTGGTAATCTGATCGGGATTGCATTAAATCTGTAAATTGCTTTGGGTAGTACAGTCATTTTCACGATGTTGATTCTTCCAATCCAGGAACATGGTATATCCCTCCATCTGTTTATGTCATCTTTGATTTCTTTCATCAATGTCTTAAAGTTTTCTGCATACAGATCTTTTGCCTCCTTAGGCAGGTTTATTCCTAGGTATTTGATTCTTTTTGTTGCAATGGTGAATGGGAGAGTTTCCTTAATTTCTCTTTCTGCTCTTCCGTTGTTAGTGTATAGGAATGCAAGAGATTTCTGTGCATTAATTTTGTATCCTGCTACTTTACTAAACTCATCAATGAGTGCTAGCAGTTTTCTGGTAGAGTCTTTAGGGTTTTCTATATATAATATCATGTCATCTGCAAAGAGTGATAATTTTACTTCTTCTTTTCCAATTTGGATTCCTTTAATTTCTTTTTCTTCTCTGATTGCTGTGGCTAACACTTCCAAAACTATGTTGAATAACAGTGGTGAGAGTGGACACCCTTGTCTTGTTCCTGTTCTTAGAGGGAATTCTTCCAGTTTTTCTCCATTGAGAACAATGTTGGCTTTTGGTTTGTCATATATGGCTTTTATGATGTTGAGGTAATTTCCTTCTATGCCCATTTTCTGGAGAGCTTTTATCATAAATGGATGTTGAACTTTGTCAAAAGCTTTTTGGCAGGCGGATTCTTAATGACTGCGCCACTTAGGAAGCCCTCTTATAAAGCATTTTTTAAAAAAATTTGAGATCAGTGACCTTACAGCCAGATACCACCACCAGTAGCACTAAGGCCACACATTTTGTAAGGTAATTCCTTCTACGGCACAGCAGGGGTCTACTTAGGCTCAAGTTAGTACACCCTCAGAAATCCACAAATACTGACAACACAGAAGGGTATTGGATATCATGATCAAATAATTCCAGATTGCCAAATCCAGTCCTTCATGGAACCCTTACCTACTTGACTTTTCCCTGACAGTAAACACTGATGAGCATTCACCTCTGGAATTTCTACCCCTCTGACTCCAGAACAGTTTTCAGGCTACATTCTCATTTTCTTTGACAGCATTCAAACCTTTTCACTTATTATTTTCCTGTATCTCTTGAATATCTATATGAAAATCATCCTTTAATCTAGACTTTTCAAATTTTTGGTATATACTTGCATAGAATATTTAAGTTTAAAAATTTCTACTCTTTCTGAAGTGAGATTCAGTTTCTCATTCCTAATATTTATTTGTGAGTCTCCTCTATGTGAATAGCCAATTATTTGACTATTTTATGAGATTTCAAAGAACCAGATTGTATTTTGTTAATCAGATCTATACTTTTCCTGTTACTTTATTTGTTGCTGCTGCTGTATTCTAGAATATTGATTAAGGCCTCCTGTACTTATTTCTGGATTGTTTTGTTGTTCCGTTTTTTCCTTTTTAGCTTACTTACTTTAATTCATTAATTTTATTTTATTTATTTTAATTTTTATTTTACATTGGAGTATAGTTGATTAATAATGCTGTGTTGGTTTCAGGTGTACAGCAGAGTGATTCAGTTAGATATATATAAATGTATCTATTCTTTTACAAATTATTTTCCCATTTAGGCTATTACAGAGTGTTGGGCAGAGTTCCCTGTGCTATACAGTAGGTTCTTGTTGGTTATCTACTTTAAATATAGCATGGTGTACATGTCAAAAATAAACTCAAAATGGATTAAAGACTTAAAGGTAAAACCAAATACTTTAAAACTTTAAAACTCTTAGAGGAAAATATAGGCAGAACACTCTTTTTTTTTTTTTGAAAAGTTAAAAATTCCTTAATTTTTTATTCCTGGTACCACTACCACAATTTACAGGGCAATATACCTGATGTAATGAAAAGAAAAAGACAAAGACAAAGCTACAACAGATAAAAGACCTCAGGAATGTACATCTAATTGACACTACATTGCATTAATCAATAGCTGCACTTTTTGCAAACTGTGGCTATGACAGTCCTGAAAAAGAAGGGTTTCCTGTTTAAGCTGCAGTAACTTTTCTGACTATGGATCATCGTTCCTCCTGTGGCAGATTTTTACAGTTCCTCTAATGCATTTGGGACGACTGTCTCAAAGTAACCTGCAGCTTTCCTGACAACTCCTCGCTCTCTCTCCTGCTAAGAACTGTAGCCCTTTTCTTCTGAGTTTTTAGAACCTTCTGCTACCATATCCACCACTTCCACCACCAGATCCATAACCACCACCATAGGGACTGCCCGAGCTTCTTCCACCAAAACTGTCCCCCTTCATGGGTCCATAATTTGATTGCTGTTGTCCACTATAATTTCCAAAATCATTATAGTTCCCACCACCACCATAGTTACCTCCAAAATTTCCTCCTTCATTGTAACCATCATATCCTCCACCACCACCACCATATCCACCACCTTGGTTTCCATATCCTGGTCCACCACCACCATAGCCTCCTCTACTACTATAACCAGGTCCACCGCCATAGTTGCCACCATCACCTCCAAATCCATTATATCCACCATCACCTCCTCCATAACTACCTCTACTGCCACCACCTCCACCACCATAGCCTCCTCTCCCACCAAAGTTTCCACCACAGCCACAGTTACCTCCTCCACCTCCAAAGTTTCCTCCACGACCCATAAAGTTGCCAGATCCACCTCCACGACCTCTTTGTGATCCAGCAGATTGCATCTCTTGTTTAGAAAGGGCCTTTTTCACTTCACAATTATGCCCATTAATAGTGTGGTATTTCTGAACAACAATTTTATCAACTGTATCATGATCATCAAAAGTTACAAAAACAAATCCTCTCTTTTTTCCACTCTGCCTGTCTTCCATAACTTCTATGGTTTCAATCTTGCCATACTTTTCAAAGTAGTCTCTCAAATTATATTCTTCTGTATCTTCTTTAATACCACCAACAAAAATTTTCTTCACTGTTAGATGGGCACCAGGCTTTACAGAATCCTCTCTAGAAACAGCTCTCTTTGGTTCCACTACACGCCCATCAACCTTGTGTGGTCGAGCACACATTGCTGCATCCACCTCTTCAACACAAGAGTAAGTCACAAAACCAAAGCCCCTGGAACGTTTTGTTTGGGGGTCTCTCATCACCACACAATCTGTAAGTGTGCCCCATTTCTCAAAATGTTCTCTTAAGCTATCATCTGTAGTTTCAAAGCTCAGACCACCAATAAACAGTTTTCTCAACTGTTCTGGTTCCTTTGGATCATGGCCCTCCTCCCCCCGGCGGCGGCGGCGACGGCCGGAGTCGGGCTGGGGGCGACCGGGCGGCGGTTTTACCTCCATTTTGAGACCGGACTCGCCTCTTCCAACTCGAGTTCAATATCAGAACACTCTTTAACATAAATTGCAGCAGTATCTTTTTTGATCCATATCCTAGAGTAATGGAAATAAAAACACAAACAAATGGGACCTAATTAAACTCCAAAGCTTTTGTACAGCAAAGGAAACCATAAACACAATAAAAAGACAGCACATAAAATGGGAGAAAATATTTGCAAAAGATGTAACTGACAAGGGATTAATCTCCAAAATTTACAAATAGCTCATGAGGCTCAATATCAAAAAAACAAATAACGCAATCAAAAAAATGGGCCGAAGTCCTAAATAGACATTTCTCCAAAGAATATATGCAAATGGCCAAGAAGCACATGAAAAGATTCTCAACATCACTAATTATTAGAGAAATGCAAATCAAACCTACAATGAGATATCACCTCACACCAGTCGGAATGGCTATCATCAAAAAGTCTACAAACAATAAATGCTGGAGAGGGTGTGGATTAAAGGGAACCCTCCTACACTGTTGGTGGGAATGTAAATTGGTACAGCCAGTATGGAGAGCAGTATGGAGATTCTTTAAGAAACTAAAAATAGAACTACGGTATGATCCAGCATCCCACTTATGGGCATATACCCAGAGAAAAACATGGTTCAAAAGGATAATGTTCATTGGAGTGCTGTTTACAATAGTCAAGAGATGGAAGAAACCTAAATGTCCATTGACAGATAAATGGATAAAAAGGATGTGGTACATATATACAATGAAATATTACTCAGCCATGAAAAAGAATGAAATAATGCCATTTGCAGCAACATGGATGGACCTGGAGATTATCATACTAAATGAAGTTAAGTCAGATACAGAAAGACAAATATCAGATGATATCACTTATATGCAGAATCTAAAAAAAAAAAAGATACAAATGAACTTATTTACAAAACAGAAACACAGACTTAGATAACAAACTTATGGTTACCGGAGTGGCGGGGCGGGGGTGGGGCCCCAGATAGTCTAAGAGTTTGGGATTGACATGTACACACCGCTATATTATTACTTTTTAAACTTCTCCTTGTAGAATTTTTACACTGATGTTTTTGGCTTGTATTGTATACTAATGTGATGTGAGATATATTTATTCATTTATCCAACAAATGATCATTGAGGATAAAATGTTAGATACTGTACTACACCCTAGTATTTCCATCCTTGTAGAGAGGGATGAGACAAACAATAAAAAAGTAAACCAAAAAAATTATATGTATATATATACTCTGTAAAATGGTGAGAAATGGATAAAGAAACGGTGAGGAACAGGCTAAAGGGAAGAAGGGGTACTACTGATTTGGAAGTGCTAGAATGAGCCGGCAGATATGTAAGGGAAAGATGTTCCAGGAAAAGCAGATTCAGTATATATAAGAAATGAAAAGAAAGCTTGTATAAGAAGCAAAATGGTAGAAGATGACATTAGAGAAGTGAGGATGACGCCAAATACTATATGACTTTTAGAACATTGTGTGGAACTTGGCTTTTATTATGTGACATAGAAAATCATTTACTTAAATATTTGATCCAAAAAGCTATATAACCCTTCTTGTAAAGTCATCAGTGCTGTGCATACACACCTAAAAGAATGAATATCAGTTGGGGGCTATTGCAATAATTCAGATAAAAGCTAATTGCAGCTCAGATCTGTGATATAGTAGTAGTTATGGTGACAAATGTTTGATTCTGGATATACTGAATATAGAAGCAACAAGTTTTAATAATGAATTGGATGTGGTGATTAACTATAGAGTGGAGTCAAGAATAACTCCATAGTATTTTTCTAGAACTAATGGAAGGACGGAATGGCATTTATAGGTTAGGGAAGCTGTTGCAGAATGTTAAGCTTGAGTAACCTGAGATTAAACCCAACAGGTCTGAATACTTACATGATGGATAGTAGTCAAGCAAAATGCTATTTTGAAATTGCCTGGTCTTCCTTTTCCCATGGCTTTAAAGGGAGAAATGAACCTCAAGTTTTTTTGTTTTTTTAAGGCATCTCCTCCCTTCTTCTTTAGAATGACCATACTATCAAGCCTTTTTATTCATGCAAATATAAAGGAAGTTCTGAATATGGGATGGTGTCCAAAGACTAATGCTTCTGACTGAGATATGAAGCATTTTGTTTAACAATGAACTAGATTTTCATTCAAGGCACAGGGGCATCTCTGATAAGGTTTTTAACTATTAATGTTTTTTTCTTTTCTTTTGCTTCATTCTTTTTCATTTATTGGGAGAGAGGGTACCTTGTTGGAAGTTGAATTCTTCTAATCTAAGAATCCAAGGAGAGAGATTTTATAAAGGAGAATACTGTTCAAGCTAAATCCCAGGAAAGGGGAGCTCTGGGTGAGTTCTAGCCAATGAACTAGAGGATAAATTAGACCTGATTATCTAGTTTTTAGATTTCATTCTATGGATTGTAGTTCCTTTATGTCATCTTCAAGCATTTGATAGTTTTTTCTTTAAAAGATAGCTTTTCTTTAGCTGTAATCTGGGGAATTTAGAGAATGTTTTGAAGCATAACAGTGTAGGAAGAGCTGAAACAACTTGGATAACTACTTATGGAAAGAAAAGAGTTTTTAAGTGGAGACATTTCAGAAGGATAGTTCTGTGGGATATAAAGATACCCATTCTGGGGAATTCTCAGGAATACTGGGGTGGTGTAGTTGACTCCCCTCAACATGAATGATGGTTTCTCATGGTATATCATTTGAATATTAAAGTGAAGGCTTTTCAACACATATCCCCACTACTACCTCTCACAGATACCTATTCCCAATTCAGATGATTAGAGATATTATGACAAGTATACTTATCATATAACTATCTGTTAATAAACTTTCTTATTAATTCTAACAGTTCTCAGTTGATTCTCTAAGGCTTCTAGATATATAACTGTGTCATTTGAAAATAATTTTATACTTTCCTTTTTAAGAGTTTTATCTCTTATTTCTGTTCCATTTATTCGTGCATTTGCCAGAACACCTAGAATTATGTTAATGAATAATAGCAACCACAGACATCTTTGCTTTCCTCCCGGTTTTAATTAGTATGATTTTTTTGTGCATCATCATTAAGTTTCATGTTGGCTCTTGATTTGAAGTACATATTTTATACAGTGTTAAGGAAATTCACCTGCATTTACACTTTTTAAAATTTGTTTATATTATTAAAGATTATTAAATGGCATTCAGGTTCTCTTGTGGTAATATTTTCTTATTTCACATATTGATATGATTAATGATTAACCATGATTAATTAATAATTAATAAACTATCATTAAATTCCTGGGATAAATCTTTTTTTGTGTGTGGTGGATTTTAATTGTTTTATATATTCGTGGCTTTTGTTTCATGTAACAGAAACTCAGTTGTAAGAGATTATTAAACAGGGAGGAAATTCATTGACATGTAATGAAAATGTGTAACTAGGAAGAATAAAATAGACTGATAAGCCAAACTTCTTCATTTTTTCACTCTTGTGACAAAAAAGTAGGGAGTTCTGGTCTACAGCTTCAAAAAAGTCCACATGACAATGTAAAAGGTTTTTTACAAAACTAAAGCAGAGTACTGTTAACAGAGGTAGTGGTAAAGGATACAAGGCAGACAAAATTTAAAAAAAAAAAATAGGACAAAGTTATATGTATATTAAACATGATGCACTTTGACTTGCTGATAGTTTACTTAGAATGTCCATATTTACATTGAGTGACATTAGTCACTGATATTTTTGGTTCTGCCTTTTCAAGCTTTGTATAAAGATTAACATAGCTAAGTAGAGGGCTCTTTGTCTTTCCTTAAGTTCGCAATCCCCTGAAACATGTTATAGTATGATGATGATGTTTGAAAGTGTGAAAAAACTCACCTAAAGAATCTTCTGAGTTCATGGCCTTCTGTAGAAGGAATTTTCTTCAAGATTATAGGTCCCTTTAAGTTGAATATAGAGTCTGTTTTAGTCATTTATGTTTTCCAGAGGATTCATTGAGTTTAGTTTTCAAATCAATAACAAAGATTATAATGAGAAGTTTAGATTGGTAAATTGAATTTACTCAAAATCAATTAGAAAGATAACAAATGCAAATTTTTTAAAATAATTATTTATATATAGTCAATATTTGTCCACAACTTTACTTTTTATCTGTTTCTTTTCTTTTAAAACCTATTTCCAGGCATTAGTCCATTTTACTTTTTACCCTTGTTCTATTTATTGCCTGCTTTATGGTTAATTACTTGTATTACATATTTTTGCAGTTACATTTATTATTTACTTCCTGAATTTAACAGTTAGGTCATGCCTTTTTGATTGATTTATAATAAAGTAGTGCAATTTTAAAAAATATGAGTTCATTTGTGAATTCATAGCTAATATGATTTTACCTTTCATCCTACTTGCCTTCAACCTATTTTTTTAAAATATCCTGATAGCAGTTTCTAAATTTTAAACTTTTGTAAACTTCTTGCTCTATGTAACATAATGTAAATCGCACAGAAATATTACTTGAACAGAGCCTAGCACATACTAACATCATATACATATTGTTATTTAACCAAATATATGATCTATGTTTCTAAAATGTTCAGTAGATCCTGAAAATAAAATAAATTTATTTAATCTGTTAGTGAAGCAATTTGATTATATATCTACTGCTTAACTTTATTTTTATATTATCTAAGTGTGTTTATTTTGATTGCCTGATTTGTCATAGACTGAAGGATATTTGCTAAAAATCTAAGTAATTTATCTTTCTTTGAATTTTTCTTATATGTTAAAATATTTTGTTTTATTTATTTTGCAGCTATATTATTTGACACATAATTATCACTGATTCATTATGGATTATGAATACAAATTTATTTGCTCATAATATTACATCTTTCTTGAATTCTCCTTTGTAGGATGTTAAAGGTTGAATCATGTCCTCCTCAAAATTCATATGTTGAAGTCATAATCACCAGTACCTCAAATGTGACTTTATTTAGAAATAGGGTCATTGCAGATGTAATTAATTAATAAGAAGTTGTACTGGAGTAGGGTTGACCCTACTCCAATATGGCTGATGTCCTTACATGACTGATGAGAAAGTTGGACACAGATGTGCATGCACAGAGAGAATGCCATGTGAGGAGATACAAAAAGCCATTTACAAGGAAGGAATGACAAAGGCTACCAAAGGCTAGGAGAGAGGCCTAGTATGGATATTTCCTTAGAATCTTCTAAGGGAGTATGACCCTGCTGACACCTTGATTTTAGTCTTCTGGCCTTCAAAACAGTGAGATAGTAACTTTCTGTTTTTTAAACCACGTAACTTGTGGCAATTTGTTAGTGCAGCCTAGGAAACTAATACATAGGACAATAGTTTTGGTATTATTGAGTTTTTCCTTTGGTTATATACTTTTGAATTCTCTGGTATGTCACATTCTAAATTCTTATTTGCAATCTTACAGTAAGGTACAGATTTTGGCCTGAAAAACTGGAAGTTGGCATGACATTTATCACATGGGGGAAAATCAGAAAGAATAATAGGAGAGGAAATTATTAGTATGGTTTTTGATATGTTATAGTTTTAGATACTTATTAGGTAATCCAATAGATTGGTGGATTATATTTGGATATTTGATTCTGAGGTTCAGAGGAGATAAAAATTTGACATTATCAGGGGCATAAATATAAGTTCAGAGCAGAAGAAATCTGAGAACTGAGACTTCTTTGACAACATTCTAAATATACAAGTAAGAGAGATGAGGAGAGTCAATAAAGGGACTGGGGCAAGGGCACAAGAAGAAGAAAAGTAAATAAATGTTATTGTGTCTGGTGGAGATGCAACTGATCATTGCCTTGTGGATATTGACCACTTTTGCAACTACTTATAAATTCACTTCAGCTTTTGGGATTGCCCAAACATGTGTGTTCTTTGAATTCTCCTTTGCATCAGTTTTAACATTCTATTGGTTTCCTCACTAATTAATGAGTTAAATGTATTGTTGACAAGTGTTTATTTTATATTTTTATGAGATCCATGATATTATGTTTTTAAAAATTATTTTCTAATAATCTTGTGCCAAAACATATTTCCTTCCAATTTGTCAGACATGCAATATTTTCTAAAAGGATACAGAAAAGACAAGTGGTTCTCAGACATTCACAGAACACTGTATTTTCCCTGTATTTCACAGTTTGAAGCTCAGCATACAAATGCACTTTGGGTGAAGGGGGATGTTGGTGGAAAGGGGAGGCTGAAAATTAAAGACATTCAAAACCAAACAAAAGTTGTCTTCTGACCTCATCAGTTCACAAAAGGGTATTTTAGCAACAAAATTTAAGAATAGTATAAATTTAAAATAAAAATAACACTTTAATAAAAATATATTTGCGGAGAGCTTATTTCATTACCTGTATTTTATTCACCTCACTGCACACAGGTGAAAACTTTAACAGATGTTATCATTGGGCCAAGAACCAAATTTAGAGAAACTGAGGTTTAACAAGATGCTTAGATGATCAAGGCGTTCTCTGACTTGCTTAAATTAACCTTATGCATTTACTTGTATTAGCTGTTTCACACTGCATTATAATTATCATTCTTCTCCAGCAGACAGTGAGTTTCAGAAGGCTATTTGTTAGCGACTGCTAGCTGTCAAACAAAATCCCTTTTCCCCATCTACCTTGGCAATAGCTAGAAACGGCTGCCTCTCTATATTACATTTCCAGTCTCCCTTGCAATTAGAGTTGTCATGTTTGCTAAGTTTTCACAGATGGGAGGTAAGCAGATATAAAGTGTGTACTTCTCTCAAGCCCCCTTAAGAGAGTGGGCATGCCTCTTACATGATCTCTTTTTACTTCCCAACAGCTATTATCTAGATGCGGTGGCTACGTAACTGTGACAGTGTAGTTGGGGATGGTGAAAAAAGGTTAAAAGAAACTGGGTTTCTGAATAGCTATGTGGAACAGATCTCTCTGCTATCTTAGAATTATTACACAAGAGAGAAATAAGCTTCCATCTTCTTTAGGCTTCTTTAACTTGGCTCTCTGCATTATGATAGCCCAGGCTTAGGCTAAATAATAAAAGATGGAACTATATTTTTATTCATTTTAATACCTCAATAGCTTAGGAGGATGACTGGCGTATAAATGCACAGTAAATGCTTCTCAATTTAGCAAATAAATGAAATGTTGAGTCATAACTGCATGAGAAATACATTGGTATGGTTATTTAACTGGGGTTTTTACTCAATTATAATAATTGTTACTTAAAGATAGTATTTGGTGTAACAGCATTACAAGGCCTTGTTATATACAATAAATAATATAATGATCATAATCCTTTGCTTTGGAAATTAGGATGATTATGATTATGATGTTTGTTTACAAATGCAGAAATTGAGGCTAAGAATTTCAGTGACTTTTCCAAGGTTGAACAGATATTTATGGTGGATACTGAATTTGAACACCACTCTATTAATTCATTCAGAAGATAATATTGAAGTAGCATACCATATTTGGGTAAGTGGCTATTTTAACCAAAGATTTATGAGGAAGTTTGATCAATCCCAATGTATGTTTCTCTCAAAGGCTGCATTTTCAGAGAAAAAGAAATTATCAAGATAACTTTTACAATCCAATCTGCTCAACGTTTTATAAATTGATCCACTCTCCTCCACCCCACCCCAACACACAGTCATTTCAAACCATCGCACAGTGTAAAATAAAGTACATTCTCCTGGAAACATTTCTGATCCCTTCTTTACAAAAGTGTGAAATTTGAGATTGAATATAAGAGGGTCAAAAACCTATCAACTGACCACATAGAGTTAACTTCTTGTGGGATTCTGATCCTCTTATTTCTAAGACTGAAGCATTCCAAACCATCACAATGACTTCTCTGCCCACTTACTCTTTGGGCAATGCTATTCTTTTCTCTGAATCCTATTTGGAATACCTCATCTAGTTTGTTTCTTAATAACACAAAGCATGATTCTTTCACTTATTTATAATGTAAATAAAGAGTAAATACCCATCACAGTCAAAGGCTATCTATTTGGCATGGGTTATACATTATTTCCACAATATTTGGAATATACTAGGTGTTTTTATTTGTGAGTTTATTCTGTTTAATCTACTGATTACAAACCCTTTTTTTCCTTTACTCACTTGTACACGAGATGGTATATCATAACTTGAAATAAGCTTTCATTATTTTTCCTGTATAATATATTACCTTTATACACTACCTTCATCATTGCAACATGTATTTGCATATTTTAACTCTCCACATGAAAGCTTAGGAATATGATTTTAGCAGTTCCCATTTGAATTGTAGTTTCAGCCAGATTCAGCAGCCAGCGAGAGCATCCTCAACCAGACAGGTATACAATGGCAAAGTATTACTTCCAACATTGTAGAGCCAAGGAGACTTCTAGGTTATTATTGGCTTTAATTATCACTCCCGTAAGCTGTAATATTCTTTACTTTTGGTGAAGCAGCACTCCACAGAGTGTGAAATCCTTCCCTGCTTTTGAAAATGTCCAAGAAATGAACTGAATCACTTCCAATCTGCTATAACAACTGAACTCCCACTGATAAGTAAAAGCAAGGGGCAAATTTATCATCACCAATAGAAAATAGGCTTTTTGAAAGTGAGATTTGGGATATCTAGCAGTTTTCTTACTACCGGCAGTGATCAGCAAAACCAAATCCACTTTCATTTGAAACTCAGAGGCGTTTTGTTTTCCCTGATTGGTATTCAAGTCAATAAAAAAGCTCAGTCTTTTTTTTTTTTTTTTTAATGTTTGTACTTTATTTATTGCTATAAAATTTAAACACTAAAGCAATAAAATAAACGGTCATAGTTATAATCATTAGTTTTCAGTCCTACTCTCATCCACAATATCTGCTTTTTTTTCCTTCTGCCAGATGCTTCCAGTACAAGTCAGACCTGAGGATTTGAATAGGTTCCATTTAGTCTCTCTTCCGAAGGCCCAACTCACACAATCCTGATTTCTTTGCCTCTTAAGGGAAGGCTGATTTAAACACTCTGCACAAAGATTTATGCTATTCAGACTGAAATCAGTGCACAGTGATTCACTTCTCAATATTACCTCAGGGTTTCAGCAAGTCCTTTGGTTCTCATACTAAGACCACAGTGAATTTCCTTCTAGTTCCATGCTCTGAATTTCAGATCTAAGGGGAAAAGGCTATTAAAGGAAGATAATAGAAAGAAGGGAAGCAACTATATGTAAGAGTTTTGAGATATTTGGTAGAACCTTCCCATTCTTTATTTTAGCTATTTAAATCATATGACAAAATTGTATTATAAGCTGAAAGATTCGAAAATATTTTTGTTAAGTTCAGTAAATTTACTTTCAAAAGAACATTTAACACGGCTATTTAGCCTAAAAATCATCATTGACATAAGACATCAGTTTTCCTCGTTTATATTAATTTTAACTGAAAGAGTTGGAAATTTTTCTCCAGCATGGTGTTTTCATTCCTAAGTCTAAAAGCCGTGATTGACTTATGACTATATTAAAAAATCTGCAATTGTCTGTAGTATAGTAGGAAGCCAGTGATACAGCAAAAATGTATGAACACAAGACTGTCATTTGCTGATGTTCAATGTTACATTTCTTGTATGTGCCTGCAATTTTTAAATCTTGTGTTTCATAAAATTATAGGTATGAAAACCACAAGCTAAATCAAATCAGAGAAAAACAATAACTGTGAAATCAGTTTCTTTTGGTTTGACTATCTTTTCTCTACTGATGTTGGAAATGGGAAAAGTTGTAGTGGTTTTATAAATGATAGAGTATGATAGAGTAGCCTTGATCTTAGAAACAGGAGATTTTAAATATTCTCTTCTTACAGAAGAATAATTTTATTTTTATCTTCTCATGTGAGTGAACTTTACCATAGAGTATATCATCAATCTAAATACTTAACAGCAAACTCTACACATTTTAATTGCATTGTTATTCATAAAGATCAATTTGATAATCACATATATACAATTGTCTATTTCCTGTCCTCTGTATTTTCAGAAACAACTGTTCTAACATAGTATATGATATAGCACAGTATTGCATTACAGATAGTGTACAGATTTCTAAGGGTAAAAAAATGTATGAGGACAAGATAAATTAAAAACATTGCTAAATGACACCTAAGAGAACAATTTTGCTTTAAACAAGTATACCAAATGAATATGTAGAATATCTCCCTAATTTCGACTAACACTTTCCTATTTCTTAGAACAATAATCCAACCTTATATTAGATCAAGTAATTCAATATCATGAACATTTCAGAAAGGGCAACCCTCTTGGCAGCTTTCTGAGCTGTGTTCTAACAATGGCAGGTACCCTTGTTGCCTACCATATAAGACTAAATATGCAAATATTCTTTGTGTTATGGCACTTTAGGGCACCAGGAGACTTGCCATTTGTGCTATTATGATAAGAGCCAGAAGCCAATTTCCTTCAAACCATATTTTTTAAGATAGAGAGCATTAGCCAGGAGCAGTCAAAATGACAAGGCACTAAGTATATGAACAGAATGAACATCCGGCAAAGAAGTTTAAAGGAATACGACTGCAATAAAAACTGGTAGAAACTGCCCAGTGATTTAGGTGGTGAACTATCTTCAAGTTTTAAACACTTTGAGAGAGGGTGTGTGAATTACTGTTCCAATTCTGTGGTATTTTGAGCAAAATAGGAATATGACTAGACTGCATTTGCTCTTGAAATACTTTCAAATTTGATCTGGCTGAAATAAAAATGGCATGAAAATGTCAGCTGAGCCTTTGAAGATTTAGGGTATGCTGTTCTGAAATTTAGGTGATGGCAGGTATCAGTAACCTAAGCAGTTCATCTCATTCTCTGATTTCATCTTCAAAGGAAACTTTTTTAGACATAACTCATAAGAAGAAGAATTAAGAGACCTTCTCCTGATAACCATGCTGTCAAAGACCAATTTAAGTGGAAACGCGTAAGTAGGATTTTCAAGGGAAGAAGATTTTAGGGAATCAGTTCAAAAATATAACTCAAATCCAAATCCACAATGCATTCATTTTAGTTCTTTAGTTCAGTCATCCAATATACATTCTGCTATTGTTGTTTGCTTTAGTATAACTGGCACATTTAAACAAAGACGTTCTTGAACTCTAACCAATTTTGAAGTTGTAGCAAGATGAACTTTGTGCTTATTGTGATTACTGATTTATAGCAAAAAAAGATCAATAGAAGTGACTAATAACACTGGATGAGTTGCTTTATAAAAAACAAATTATTATTACTTTTGGGTCCCTCACTAGCAAATAAAAATTCAAGGTTAAGAGAATAATGAGACTTGAAGAATGAGTAGTTCAGGGATATGAGGACTGTGTTCCTATCCTGTCACTCAGGTTTACTTACATAGAAAGTAGTGGGACAAAATACAGTAATTTTTCAAATAGCACATATAAAGCAAAATAAGAGTTAGAAGAGTTATGTAGAGTTGACATTGAAAATGGCTATTTGGAGTTTGGTATATGAAAATTTTGAAACTAGAGTTACTTAGATTCCTTGTTCCTTTTTAAAAGCCTCTTCTCTGTATGTAAGGTCCTAATCATCAAAGTTCTCCCTGAATGCCATACTTCATGGAAGGCTTCTCAGATCCCCAAAGTCCAGAACTACTTACCTAAGCTCTCATAGTCTTTTATTTGTACCTCTTCCATAAAACTCTCACAATCTACCAAGTCCTGGAGCCATTTACACCTTTATTTGAGTTCCTAGAGACCAGAGACCATTCCTTGCAATTGTTTTATCCCCAGTACAGGGTTTGCATGTATATCAATTTCTCAATAATTTTTCAATAAATTGAAATGTTTTGTGCTTGCTCTTTTGCATAAAAGTAAATACACTTAGAAAACAAAATAGATTGTATCCTTAAGCAATCAAATAAATATATTCTAAGATTTTGTAAAAATTAGAATTAATTCCAAGACTTAATCAGTCAAAAAATGTTTCAGCTCTGAAAATGAAGCATTAACATTTAAAACAAAAAATAAGCAAGTTTTGCAGTAACATGTTTAAAAAGTACATTTTAATGTATTTTCCTTTATTCTTTTCTGCTATGCTTATTTTTAAAGAGTAGATATTATATTTTATCTTTTGAGTAGTAACATAACATACATGTTTCCCATGCCACTAGATAGTCTTCATAAATATCTTAACAGTAGCAATCTAATTCTTCCTATTGGTATAGAATAATTGACTTAGTTACATTTCTTGTTGACTCTGAGTTTTACTTTTCTATAGTAGACATTATGAAGAACAGTGCAACAGATATTGTCACATTAAAAAGTTAAAAATATTATTTTAAAACTTAAATTATTAGAAATAGGACCTTCACTTTTTACACAAGCAGCAATTGACGGGATAACACTGAAGACCTAACAAAACAGAGAAACCGTGGCTAAAATAGTAGGAAATTTTAAAAAATATTTTTCAGATGTATTTGTATTGCTGGAATTTTACCTAGAATTCAAAGGGGCATTGAAAAATGTCCAAAAAAGAAACACAACCTCAGCTAACATAAGAAGGGTATATATGCTATAAGACTAAGAAACCTACCTGTACACACCTTTCATACTTAGCACTTGAAGTGGGATGGAAGGCTGGAAAACTATTTGTGACACCTAAGAACGATACCCAATTAGAGCTTACATGAAAAAATCACTCAATGTGGGAAAGACATATAACAAGTGTTTAGTAGGGAACTGCGGTGTTTCAGATTGTAGACTAGAGTGAAAGTTCATGGGTTCACATCACATTTCTTCCAGTGATTGATTGTGTCATTTGAGGAAAATTTTTTAACTGCTCTGAACCTATTATTTCAATTCCAAACAGGGAAATAGTAAGTGCACCTATCATCTAATATTGTTGTACATGTAAAATAAGCTTATAATTATAATATGAAGTTTGCACAATTCTGTTCTAAGTATTGTGTGTATATGTGTATATACACATGTGTATATACCTATTTGTGAGTATATTATATATATATCTGACATATATTATATATATATATATATAAAATTTGGAGAAGCAGCAAAGTTTAGTGTTTAAAAGTGTCAATTGTAGAGCGAGCTAGACTACCTGAGTTGCAAATCAGCTATCCAACTTATTGACTGAATAACTTTGGATAAGTTATTTAATTTCTTTGTGCCTTTATTTCATTATTGGTAAAGTGAGATAATACACATACCTCATGCTTTGTTATAAAGATTAAATAAGTTAATGTTTTTAAAGTGCCTACGTCTGTCACATAAAAGTTCTATATTCATTTGTTAAATTGATATAAGTAACACCAAATATTATCAATAAGGAAGATAAAGAGTGTTATACAGAAATGATAAATCTCTGCTATTAATACCCTGCTTTAAAAAAAAAAAAACAATGCTTCAGAAATTAAAGGAAAAAAATAGTAACAGTAGATGCACCACATGACTATTGGTCTTCTTGTTTCTATACTTGAAATGTTGCCGTAACTAAAGACTACATACTTCAAACATTTAAGAAAATTGCCTAACATTTCAGAAAACTACAAGAAAAACCTGAAAGATAAAATATAATTACTCAATTGGAATATAGCCAGCATTTTGGGGAAAGCAAGGTATCACTATCACTACAGGAAGTAGAATAGGAAAACTCTTAATTCAGTGGTAGAAATGCAACTTAAACAAAATGACAAAACAGGACAGCCAAAAAATATAAAGAACACATGCCAAGTAAAGTATAAAGGAGAAAAAAATGATACAAAGTGAAGCCTAGAATTTGCATACAAATTAATTTGTCTTAGAAAATGTGAAAAACATCACTGTGCTACAAAAACAGTATATATTTTTGGTTTGTTTGTTTACCAACACTGACATTTCTGAGACTTTATACCATAAACATGGAATAGGTTATACTTTACTAAATGCAAACAGTTTTCTATTCATTCAGCTTAGTATTTCCCAACCCAGCCATATTGACATTTTTGACTGGACAATTCTTCATTGTGGAACACCATCTCGTGCAATGTAGGGTATGTAATAGTACCCACTAGATGCAATTAGAACCACCCTACTTGGGACAGACAAAAATGTATTCCAGCCTTGCCAAATGTCCTCTGGAGGGGAAAAACTACCACTAGTTGAGTAGTTGAGAACTACTGCTTTAACCAATTATGAAATAATCTCAGGTTTGAAGGGCAACTGAGAAATCACATAGTTCAGTTCTTAACATGTTTTCTTCTTATTACTAGGTGAATCAGTGTTCATCTAGTGCCCCCATGAATTGTATCTGTGGTTAAGAACTCACTTTCTCACACTCAAATTTCACACTATTGTTCAGTAGTTCTTTCTTATATCCACTTCTCTGGGGAATATTTTACCTTTTATAATTCTGTTTTATTTCTGTTAAGTCTTCTTATTCTTATGTGAGGAGGGGATTCTTCTTTTTTCCTTCCTGAATACTCAAATACTCCTGTGTCATAGCTTTTAGCTCCTCCCAACAGTGTACCAGTAGAGACACTTGTGAACAAATTCTCCAGATTCAGTGTGAGCTGGGGAAAATATACTTAGAAGTATGATTGTACTTTAATCTTCCTTGTTCCAAACTCTATATGGAATCTGAAATCATATGACCCTTTTCAGAAGCCTTATCAAACTGTTCAGTCATATTGAATTGGAAGACAGAAAATACCCAATCATTTCCATTTGCTCTGCTACTATATTTATTGCATGTATTCTGTGCCTTTATTTATTTATTTATTTTTATTTTTTTATTGGAGTATAGTTGCTTTATAATATGGTGTTAGTTTATACTGTATAGCAAAGTGAATCAACTATAAGTATACATATATCTCCCTTTTTTTGAATTTCCTTCTCATTTAGGTCACAACAGAGCATTAAGTAGAGTTCCCTGTGCTATACAATAGGTTCTCATTAGTCATCTATTTTATACATAGTATCAGTTGTGTATATTTGTCAGTCCCAATCTCCCAATTCATCCCATCCCCCCCTTCCCCCTTGGTATCCATGTATATTTGTTCTCTACGTTTGTGTCTCTATTTCTGCTTTGTAAATAAGATCATCTATACCAATGTTTTTAGATTCCATGTATGTGCATTAATATACTATATTTGTTTTTCTCTTTCTGTCTTCACTCTGTATGACAGTTCTACATCCATTCATATCTCTGCAAATGACCCAATTTCATTCCTTTTTATGGCTGAGTAAAATTCCATTGTATATATGTACCACATCTTCTTTACCCATTACTCTATGCTATATAAAAAAATGAGCGATGTGCCCTTCTCATTCTTCTAACTCCAAATAAGACTGTAAACTGCTGGAACCTCTGTGGTTTTCTTAATGATTTTCCTAAAACTCCCTCTCATGCAGGGCTTCTCAGCAATCTTGGTATCTTCCAGTTTTTACTATTCTTACTGTGATGTGTGGCAGTTTTTACCAGTCAGAGCTGTTCATGCTTATCACAGTTGTTCCTCAACTCATTTTTTTTTATCCTAAGTCAGTTTATAGTGTCATAAAATTTAAACAAATTGTATGCCAGGCTTTTTCACAAAATTGATCAACATTTTTTATAGACAAATTACCACACCGTCTGCTTGAGCAGCACAAATAGTGAATTAACAATTAAATATAGAAATTTATATGCTAAGTATTTTATTTTGTAATCTATAATCCTTTAAAGCATTTTATTACACTTTATATCCTTCCCCCCCAAAAAAATTTGAGGACTTAATATGCCTACCATAAGATAGACTAAAAAAATTAATAACATATAAATAGAAAACCAGAAAAAATTTAAAAGGTGAATACAAATTTGCTAATCTGAAGGCTCCTAAAGCAACAACAACAAAAGTTTTCTTTGTATTTCCAGTGCCCAGCTTAGTATCTGGTATCTACAAATGACAAATAAAAAGTCTGTTATATAAATAAATGAGCAAATAGTTCTTCATATAAGAGATATTCATAGCATATCCAGGTTTTACTATAAATTTTATTACCTTGAATTTTCATATTTTAGGAAATAAATCTTTAAGAAATTATTTAGGAATTATATTTTATAAAAATAATTTTTAGCAAAATGAATTTTTATAATAAAGTATGGATTTGCAAAACAAAGTACTAATGGGTGCTATTAATTTCTGTCAATGATATTTAATATAATTAATTCTAATACTTTGATTAAAATCATAGACTCAAATTAAATTAAGGGAATTTTTTGCTATACAAGATATAGAGGATTGTTCTCCAAACACTGATTAAACAGTCCAATTTCTAACAATGTATTTTGCTAGAGTTTAGAGACATTAAACAGAACTCACTTCATTACATTTCTACTAGGCAATTTTCTTTATGTTTTTTTCTCTAGACTTTAAGTTTAATCTATCTACATATAACAATCTCTCTAGTTTTGTTCTCTGGAGAAGCACAGAGTGAGTTCTTATCTATGTTTGCCAAATCTAGTTCATATTCAGAAATCCCAGGAGGTGATGGTGGTGGATACATTTTAAAGATGTGTGTGTGTGTGTGTGTGTGTATATACATATACATTCCTTAAATCACATCTCCTGAGAATTCTGATATAGCAGACCTGACTTTAAAGTTCTGAAATGTGTATTTGTAAACATCGTCTTGGTTATGCTGATTATCAACCTGCATTGGCAACCACTGCTGGTCCATGCTATCAACTTCGTATTTTAATGGTGAGAACAGTACACTACTTGGAAGTGCATTTGGTATTGAAATTAGAAAATAGAAAAGAAAACTGAACTCATCCTAAGTATATGTAGACCATTTTGGAAAGAGTAGCCAAAGCAGAGACTTCAATTGTGAAGATATCTTAAAAAATAGATATTCTTTTTTGTGGTAAGCCTGTTGATGAGATCTTGCTTTTTGAAGAATGAGAAGAGACTGAAGTGTAATTTTCAATAAAGTTGATTCAACTCAACACATATTGTTGAAATAAAACACTTCTTCAACAGATGGATTTTGATGGCCTTATTAGAAACTCTGAAGGAAAGACCTTTTGGTGACTAAAGCTATAGCAAGTTCCTAATGAAAACTTATTTGATAAATAAACCATTATGAAGTTGAATTGTAAAACTCTAATGGCCTGCTGGAATTCCCTCTTTTTGAGTCTTGCTTGAGGCAGTTCACACTAAATTTTCCACAAACCTACTAAGTGAAGAATCCTGGGTAGCTCTCACAGGGAATATTAAAGAGTATTTCTTACAATTAGGATAGAGAATTAACAAATATGAGTCTTTCTTCTTTCCCTGACACCAACTGGCTTTAAAAAGCAGACAAATTACCTTACTACACTTATGTTCTTTGTTGTTTTTTTAATATGAAAAATAAAGGAATTAAAAGAGATACGTTGATTTATTGAAAAATTTTAAAAGTTCTTATATATTAAGCATTCAAATAGATATGAAAGGATTGACAAATAAGATAGAAATAGAGCCCCTAGACCAAGGAGAGTAGTAGAAATCAAATGTCATACGCATCAATATTTACAATTCAGCATAAAAAAGGATATATGAAATAGAGAGGTGTGAAAAGATGCTGTGGAAGTTCTAAGAAGAAAGATATTTTTGCCTTGGATTCCAGAGAAGCTTTCTTTGTGCTACCACTTGAGAGATAATTAGAATTATCAAATGCAAAGTTGGGTGAGATATTTTATGAAGAGGGAACTTTCTGAACAAAGAGATAGAATAGAATATCATTTGTTTAGAGATAGAAAATTTGGGTAAGCTATGGGTAGAGAGAGTTTACAACCACCCTCAGAGACTTAATATACCAAGGGAATCCACTAATGAATGGCAACCTTATTATCTGGCATTGGGAGACAGTTCAGCAAAACTTTACTTTTTCCAGCAAAAGTAAACATGGGTTTAAAAGCATTCAGATATTGATTGCTCATGGGAGGGGGGGTTGTGTTAATAAATGATTAAGAATGGGTTTAAGAACTTTCAAATTCATCCATGGTTTTCAGGTTTTTTCTCTTGATTATTTCATTGACAAAATCTTATCCAGAAACCCTATAAAATAACAATAAATAAAAGTGCTGCTGCTCTGGTTGAGAGAGAGAGAAAGGTGGGACCCAGAGCCCCACAGGAGGAGCCACCTGCTGGATTAGTAGGCACCCCTGGGAGATGCTATATTCACTCAAGAACACAGACTGAAAACTGTGGGCAGAGTGACTGGGAACTGGATGATGCTATGGACAGAAATCAGATCAGTAAGAGGAGCAGGTTGGGGACAGAGGTAAATGCATTTGCTGGTCACACTGAGGTACCAAATTAACATTCAATTATAAATATCTAAGAGGAGACAGTTGGAGTGAGAGCTAAGGGGAGAAGTTGAGGTGAGGAATATCAATTGAAAGGATTGCTGACATCTTAATGAGAGAGAATATAGCCAAAAAAGTTGCACAAAGAGAGACAAGTGGGTGAAGACCAATTCTTAGAGAATGCAGCAATTCAAGGTGTGGGAAGCAGAAAAGAAGCTGAGAGCAAAACAGCAAGAGAATGAAGAATGGAGCAGGTAAATGTCAGGGTCAAAGATGCTTGAATTACAGCTAATGATGCTTATAGAAAATAAGGAATGGCATTTTGTTTGTTGGCTGGTTTTGTTTGTAAGTTTTTGATGAAGGCATATTCAAAATTTACAACATTCTTTAAAGTATGATATGAATAGTCACACAATGGCCTGTTAAAAAACAAAATAACATGTATTTAGATAACACAGTCTTGTTTACTAGATTAATTCATGACTGAATGGAAATATTATTTCCGGTTTGAATTTGAGGCAGGGGAGCCAGACTATACACCCCCCAGTGAAGGCAAAGAGAAGAAACTTAAAAGTAGAAAACAAACAAGCAGACAAACCACCATTACCAGCTTGGTTTGTATTAGATTTATTAAAGTCAGAAGCTTTTTTTACCCTGTGATTCTGTTGGGGAGTCCAAAATGTTATATGATATATTAAAGAAAATAAGATAGTTATTAATGGCATTATTACCTGCAAAAATTACATCAAATATCTAACAAAAATATGTTTAAAGTAATTTCCAAAGAAGGTCATGACTAAGTGCTGTAGAGAAGCAAAAAAAAAAAAAGAAGAAGAAGGCTGAGAAATGATACCAGATTGGCAGACTGGAATATTGGATCAATGCTGATCATCAGGGTTGAATGATCCCCCAACACTTCTATTAGTTATAGAATTATTCCTGACTATATATTTGTTTATTGGCAATACAAATATTTTTCTTTTTATACATAAAATGTGCATGTGCATCTGCCTCTACACACACATGCACATATATACACACTCACAAATGCTTAATTTCTATTCTAAATGGCGTGTACATCGATCATCATTGTGCATATAACATTTTCTGATAAAGTTTTATTAATTCTAAGCGCTTTTCTGATGATACACTTTACTAGAGTATCACCAATACTGCAGATGGTGAAGAATACTGGGAAATTCATCTGCATTAGCTAAAGACTTAAAAATTATGTTATTAACTCTTTGTATTCTTGGTAATAAAACACTAGGTCACCAGACTTATCAGGGTGGAGATGAGATGTATGTCTCATATAGCATTCCTAAATTTTGTTTGATAAGTTTGAAAATGCATTTAAATGTTTCTAATGTCAAGAGTGAAAATGTTTCATTGCACATCAGTTCTCTGTTAGATCTTTTCTCCCACAGTTGGAAATCATGCCGTGTGACATTTTTTGAAATTAGTTTTTGTGCTGCCCCTAATAGATGCTGTGTTTATAGAGTAAGTCTTAGTTTTCTGTTATTCCACGTTGTCCTCGGTGAATACTTAAACTGCTTTTTCTTAGCACAGTCTACTCATATTAAAACTATTATAACTAAATGTTTTGCATTTAACTGTCTTTCCAAAACAAATTAATACATAAAAGGGACCATAGAGCAGCCTTAGAAGAGAGAAGAAAATAATCAAAAGAAAAAGCATATGAAAAGAATTATATAGAAAATACAGATGAATATCCCAGATCATAAAAGTTCTAGAAATACTTAACTTGTATTGTAAAAATAACTAGGATGTAAAAATATAAGAATGAAAGGTAGCTTAATGTTATTGACCTAAGTTAGTCCTAAGTTTTACTGATTACTAAGTTAGTCCTAAGTTTTAAAGATATTTCAGAATAAAAATGCTTTTCCTTGGAACTAGTTTCAGTTTCCTCCATGGCAACAAGCTCCCCCTGAGGCAGCATCTCCTCATCTTGCTTCAGCTCCACCAACCACATAAAGTGTGTGAAGGCACTTGGCAACCTCCTAGCTTCACTTGGGGATTTTGCATACTTGGCTACTATAGGTGGTTGTGTTTGTGATATTGAACTTAGTATATTGAGAATCCATTTTAGAATTGTAATTAATTGTCAAAATATAAGCAAATACAATCAAAAGATAAATATGTTTCAGTATACACTACATCAATGGCAAAAACACAGCAGATGCACCTGTAAGTAGAGATGTAATACAAGGTGTGTACCATTAGCAAGAAAATATATTAAGTTCTAATGAAGTCCTCCAATATAGGCTAGAAAATTAAAGATGGCAGAGTTGATATTACATTTAAAGATATACTTTTTCCCAATTTTTAAGATTTTTATTGGAGTATAGTTGATTTACAATGCTGTGTTATTTTCTGCTGTACAGCAAGTGAATCAGTTATATGTGTATATATATAACCACTTTTTTTTAGATTCCTTTCCCATATAGGTCATTACAGGGTATTGAGTAGGGTTCCCTGTGCTATGCAGTAGGTCCTTATTAGTTATCTGTTTTATATATAGTACTGTGTATATGCCAATCCAATCTCCCAATTTATCCCCCCCACCCCCTAATTTTCTTTATTAGCTTATGTGACATTAATGGAGATTAAGCATGAAAAGACAACTAGGGAATCAGGGGAAATAAAGAGTTTTTGATGAAATCAGCCCATCCCAGTATTATGTGTCCTTCTACAGATACTGAGTTATTTCATATCGCATGATTTTGCACATACTTCACATCCCTCAGCCTGTAATGTTCTTCCTTCATTCTGTGGCCTACCTCTCCTACTTAGTCTTCAAAGCATGGTTCAATTATCACATTCTCTGAAAAACAGTTCCTGGTTGTGCCTTATCTACTTTTTACCAAAATAGTAATGAACTACAACCTAGTTCTTATCCTTGAACATGACTCTCTTATAGCATCTATCATGTTGTCATCATTACCCATGTGTCTCCTGTTCTAAACGCCGAGTACCTTAGGAGTAAGGCAAGGGTCCTTATGGAAAACAACCAACCAAGTTCTTGAAGTATCGTGAGGGTCCAGCAAGTGCTCAGTGAATGATTAAAATGGATTGTCATTCGTTATTCACTGGATCTCAGTTTCTCATCTGAGCACGATGTGAGGGTCCTAGTTGGCATCTAAAGTGCTTCCTAACTGGAAAATATAGGCAGGTGTATGAAATTCTGACCCCAATATCTCCATTAACACTATCAACCACCTTTGCTGAAAATTTTATCATTCTGCTCTGAGACTACTCGTCTTTTCTGTCTCTCAAAAGGGATCCTTCTCTTGCTTTTTCACATGGAATTCCAGTATGCAATTAAAAAAAAAAGCTTAATTTGCAGTTAATTCCCACTCTCTCCTCATTTTTCAACTACCAATTTTTTATCTATTATTTCAAAGCCTACATTTCCAGTCCTCAATACACATTGTCAGTAAGAAGTTATGTTTCTGTACACCATTTTTTTGAATTTGGCCTGCTTTTGAACTCTGACTATAAATAGGAATAGTGTTTAGTGTTCACCTTAGGGTTGTTGTGAAAATTAAATGAAATCATACACATAAAAGGCATAGCATGGGGCCTGGTACAAAATAAGAGTTCAGGAAAAGAATATGAATGTCTGCCTAAGGTACATATTTAATAAATTCTTGTGCGTTGTATGCACTTTGGAAACCATGGTAGTTTTAGATAGAACTCACAGTTGTGAATGAACTTTAGTGTTATTTACAGTTCTGGCATTTGAGTTTGGAAATAATCTTAGGCAATCTCTTAACCTTTCTTAATGTTTCTTAAAGGGGAAACCAAATTAATGGTTCAGCCCAAGTAATCTGGTAAAACAAAAAAAAAAAGTTTATCAGCTGACTTGGTTTATTTAGGCTTATCTAAAGCCCATTTTAGAAAGGAAGCAGTATTTGTGTGACATGATCTCAAGAGACACAGTCTACTTGTAAGTATACTTTCTTAAACCGATAATAATTCAGGTAGCTTGAATTTCAGCGTAATAGTCCAATTTCAGTGCAGATAGGCATTATTTTTTTTAAGCCTTGAAGATTAATAGTTGATAGGAATGCTATAATATCTAAAATCTAGGGCAGAGTTTCTTTATTTCACTTGATTCGTTTTTGGAGTAATCAATATTTTTTGAATGAAAATTTATTAACCCATCTTCATTGCAAAAAAAGAAGAGATGATAAAAATATCACCCTGAGAAAGACTTCCAAATCCTTTAAAGCTACATTTTCCCTTTTTATTAAAAAATTTCATGAAGGAATTATACTAAATATATTTTAATGTATCATTTCAGAAATATATTTCTATATATCATTTTAGAAATGGCAAGAGAATTTATAACTTAATCCATTATGCCAGCACAAGCTAAACTTCCCCAAAATTTGAACATGAAGAACTATATTTTGTCAAATACAAAATACCATAAAAACATCCCACAGAGCTGAGCACTAGGGAATAATGTCTATTCAGTTCAGATTTTCACTTTCAATTCTAAAACCATTTTCCATCCCTCCCTACAACTATAGTACTTCTTTTCCATGCTGTCAAACATAGAGGCAGATATAGTATATCCTTAATGTTTTGGAACTTTTATAATAAAATATTTTATATTAGACATTTTTTCCCACAACATCATTAAATTTGCCGCAGAATTGCTATGGGCTTAATACAAATTTAGAGAGCAAAAGGAAAACATATTACTCCATGTACTGTTCCATCAACTGTCAACCAAGGGCAAGAAAGCTAATGGCAAAATGCCTTTTTCTTTTCGAACTAAACTCACTTCACTCAGAAAACACATTCTGACTCTCTCAATACTTTAAACTTTCCTTTTTATATATTTATTAGAATGCTTATTTAAATTTATTTTGAATTATGAAAATCTCAATAGGATAAAAAAGACTAATGTTTGCCATCGAGTGTTCCAAAGAACAATACATAAGAGAGATGTTAATAGATAACTATTTAAAAAACAAACAAAAACAAACGTTTCATGTTCAAAAGGTTTTGGAACCTCTGCATTGAACAAAATAAAATAGGTTTCTTTACCACAAAATATGCAGAGCCTTTAATATGCTAATTTGTATTATGAGTCTCCAAGGTATAAAAAACAGCATTTCTCAAGAAAAGATAATGGAAGCTTTTTTCTTTTTAGCTAGTTTCCATTTATTTGTTCATGAATCAAATAACTATTGATTGGTTACTATACTTTCTCTTTTCTCCAGCTTACATTCTTACACGGCAGAGAGACTGAAACAGACATACAAGCTGTGTTAAATGTTGAGTGAATAGCAGATGATACAATGGGGAAGGAGGAAGGGAACTTTATAGTCACACAGGATCTCTATGGAGAGATGACATTTGCATTGAGACTTGAATGACATTAGTAACCCACTCACGAAAAAAGCTGAGAAAGAAAATTCTAGCCAGAGGAAGCAGAGGCAAGAAACGATTAAGTGCATCTGTGTTGTAGAAACAGAATGGAGAATACTGCAGCTAGAGAACTGCACAGAGGGAGTAAGAGATGAGGTTGGAGAAGGATACAGATCACTTAAGACATTGTAGGTCATAGTAAGATGTTTAAATTTGATTATAAAAGCAACACAGGTGGACTTCTGTGTCAGTCTGGTGGTTAAAACTCTGTGCTTCCATGGCAGAGGATGTGAGTTCGATTCCTGGTCAGGGAACTAAGGCGGTCAGGAAGCTAAGATCTCACATGCCACATGGTGTGGACAATACATAAATGAAGAAAAAAATAAAAGCAACACGAAGCAAATGGCTAGTCATGGTAATGGATGGTAATGAATGTAAGCTCTATGAGGGCAGATAAGTGCAACTAGCCACAGAGCCTAGAGGTACCTAGCTTATAGTAAGCACAGTACAGTTTTTCTTGAATTAAGACCCAGAAGTGATTCTTAGCTAGAAAATACAGATTTAATATAAAACAAAAACAGGAATATCTAATTTGGCAATGGTTCATCACTTATGAATAATTCATATGAATTATTAAAATTTAAAAAGAGATATAGAAAATGGTTTCAGTGAGCTCATTCTGAATATATTTGTACAGTTTGTAAATGACTTTAGTCCTGGATTTATAAAATTATTAAGGATCTACAGAGGTTGTTTTTATTTTTCATATTTATTCACTGCATTTTATTGGTGAGTTAAATCTTATGATGCATTTTTACATACTTGGGGAGTCTCAAAATTCTGAGACTATTTACTTTGTATATGACAAAGGTCTACTCCATTTGCAGCTGGGTAATCTGTAAGTAAGTGAGAGATTCTCAAGAACACAAATTGTCCCTAAAACAGAATTTCTTAGGAAAAATATGCTTTAAGTAAAACTTTTCTAAGTTATCTCAAGTTATAATAACATCTTTTATATCAACTACATAGTTTACTGTAAAATATTTTTGTAAAGATACATATTTATATGGTAATTTTCATGCAGACAATTTACTATGTAAATATGTGAAATGGAGGTAGAGAAAATATCTAATTGCAGATTAATACCCTTCCGTATTTGGTGTAAACATCTTTAGCTAAAATTACAATATAATCACATGTACATAAATGTGTAGTTAACTACCAATTATAGCATAATTATTATCATGTTTATGATGAAAGTGATATATAAAAAGATATTTTCAATAATTTCAGAATCTGCTTTTCTTATTAATTATAGCTAATTCCAAAGGTTGATTACAAATACAATGTTAACTCCTAACTTCATATACTTAGTGTTTATTCAAAAAGCACTATAATTTCTTAACCAATGGTAAATACAGTTTTAGGGAAAACATTTAAGTGTTTGAAGAGGGAAAATTAATATTTATTTTGTATGCATACTATACTTTTGGTAGATAAAGTTCATCTCAATTGTGCCCATTTCTATCCACCAGCATCTGCCTTTTAAAAAATTGTTTAGATTTAAAATTGTATGATTTTCGACCATGTTAGACATAAATAGTTTAACTTTAGGATAAGTGTTGATACATAATGAGGTCAGGAATATAAACTGTAATTATCACTTTTGATTACCTGAAATTTTTTTTCTTGAACTGAGGCAAACAATAAGGTTGCCATACTCACTGAATTCAGAAGAGCCATTATAAAGTCAAGATCCTAGATCGTTATTGAAGTTATTGAGTTCCATGTAGATATCCTCAGAGTTTCACTTGCTAGGAAACATCAAATAGGTCTTTTATCTACCATATTGCTTAACTATTTTTTATAGCTAGTCATGTCATTTGAACACAGGAGACAATTTTAATATTGATGAATCCTGAATGTGGATGATGTAAAGTCTTGGAAATGGGAATAGTAATCCTTACTCCCAAAGGTTGTTGTGAAGTTTAAATTAAAATAAAATGTATTATGTGTGTTAGTGTGCTTTGCATATTCTAGATGCTCAATTTATTTCTTCTTATTATTAAATGAAACTACTAACTAATAGGACCTAGGACCTTCTCAAATAGTTGCTTAGGTATTGAAGAGACACATCTTCAAAGTCCTTCAGTGATGCTTCCTATGGAATCATTCCTGGGAAGAAAGAAATTCTTGTAGAGTTGCTAGTACCTACTCTCCAGTAGATAGCATCTACTCTTTTACATATATATATATACACACACAAGCACACAGATATAATACATCCATATATCCATTATATCCATGTACACACACACACACACGCACACACATTTGATATAATTTGCCAGAGATCTTGAAAACACCAGTTGGTAACTCTGCCCTCTTCTGGGATGAGAGTGTAATAATTTACCAGCACCATTCTGTTGATTGCTGGGTTGCCTTTTGAGATACTCCCGTAGCCCCAAATTTAAGTTCCTCAGAGCAAAAATCATTCTTCTTTCTGTAGAGGAACTCCAAAGAAAAAATTTTTAATTGCCTTTATAAATAAATAATCATTTTAAAGATCAATACTGGTAGACATGATTAAATGTATTTATTATTTGTTATTTAAAAATTAGAAATGCTAAATCTGTGTATCTTAACAAATAAACACATTCTAGAATGAGTGTAATTGGGGAAAAGTAAAATTGGAGAGTGAGTAGGGTAAAGGCTTTTATTTTAAAAAATGAAGTATCCTTTTAGGAAATTTAAGTACTTAGTGATGGACAGATGAGACAGTGCTGTGAGGTTTCTTCCACCCTAATAATCTTGCCTTTGGAACTCATTCTAAATAAAATAAACAGTGTCAATAAACTGACTGAAACCATATGGAGAGAAGATCACATTCTAAAATAAAATATATACTGGACTTGAAACTATGGAATAACAATGACTTATGATGAATATGAAATTTTTTGAGAAGGCTAATACAGGAGAATCCAGTAAATGCATTTAGACACTACAATCCCTCTCTAAACAAAATAGGAAACAGAAGGAAGAAAATCACTTTGGGAAACATGGTTACATCTAAAAAGTAAACAAGTAAAGTTATCCTCCTTTCAGGAAATATAAAACTAAATGCCTTGCCACAAATTACCATAGTTACACAAATTCAAACTGAATAGGTAAATAAAAACAACTAAGCACCTTGATCAGTGTTTTCCCCAAGTTCAGAAATAGGACAATAAATATTTTGACAGTCAATAAACTGATGGATGAGGAATTATTAACAATTTTAAACAAAATTTTTCAAAAAAAATTTTTTTAAAAATCAAATAGCTATATCTTTCACATTGGGAAAACCAGAGTTAAAATATTAGACACATTAATTCTGAAGGGCTCATAGATTTTACCTTCAGATGAACATAAGCCATTGATAGTATAAATGGCAGTCTTTTGTTTTCATACAAGTCCACACATTCACTCCTCCTCATTAAGGGAAAACCACATATAGATAAGCATTGGTTTTGGATACCCAAATTATCTCCATCTGTATCTTGATTTTCCTGTATGAAAATCCAATTACAATATTCTATTTGAATAACATATTGAAAATAATTAACAATAGTTATGCTACAAGCCCATATGTTCAGGGAAAAAAAAAAGGCCATCTGTAGTTATCTATTATGGCCAAATAGACACTATAATAACTGAATATCAGCTTATCTTCTACTAAAATATAGAAGTAAATTATCACCACAGCTTATGTCACTTCCGGAGGGGTTTCTAGGTTCATGTATTTAACTTCCTCCTGGGTATCACAATTTGATTTTCCCAAATGCCAACACATACCAAACATGCACAAAATTTAATGCATATTTAATCCACAAAACCTTATGCTCTTATTCCTGTGATTTTTATTTAGAATAACACTACCAACCAACCCAATTAGAAATTTAAACCATTGAACAGATCAGAAGCCAAGGAACCATTCTTGATATTCCAGGGATAGGGGTGGAGGGACAGGGCACAAGTAGAAAATAGGAGCTGCAGAAATTTTCTGGAGGGAGTTTGCTGAGGATTTGTAAACCATCTTAAAGTTTTTTGAACTTTATTCTAAGCATAATGGATAGTTCTGTGATTTTAACTCTACAGTATAAGATATGCTACGATCTAGTTCTGCATTCTGAATTTTTCAACATTATTCAGTGTTGCTGATTTGTAAGTTGTTTCAGTATCCAAATGTTACTTTCAATCTATTTTTTCTAGATATGATCATTTGTATTTTTACATGGTGAATTCCATTTCACCCAATTTTGCACATATTTGTGACTTTCTTATATACAATTTCATTATGTGCTATCCATGGACTTTGAAATACCTTCATTTTAGCAATGACTAAAACTTTTGTGAACTCTCCATCTACCTGTTTTCCTAGCTTTAAAATTATTAAATGACTAGAACATATCATCTTTTCTTTCAATATGTTAATTCCCATATGCTTACTATTTTCAAACAAGCCTTTCAACACATTAAATTCACAGGAAAATCATACTCTTCAGTGCAATTTTATCAGCTATATATGAAATACTTCAGTATTTTTTCTTATGTAGGTATCATAATATTTTTACATAATATCCAAAAAGTATTTCAAGTATGATTTATTTTCTTTATAGGGTAATGCGTTCAATGAATTTTAAAATCTTACCTTCCCTATTTGAAATGTAACACCAGGAAGTATTGTCTTCTATTTTTAAAATGTATTTAGAAGATGAGGCAATAAACAAAGATACTTTCATTTTCAATCAAGATTTTGGTCAGTAAGAATTTCCAGATCAATTTTTCTATAGACAGAGGCATATATAAAACAAGTACAGATGGAAAAGTATCAGAGTCATTTATTCTTTTGTTTATTCATGTAGCAACTGTTTTACTTGCCTATTATGTTAGTGTTGTGGTGAATAAAAAGTTGAACCAGATTGGAACTTGATCTTCTAAGAACTAGCATTTTTTTTTTCAAGTAAAAGATGTTAGACAACCAAAATGATGGGTTTTTTTCATTGTTTGTTTGATTACTGAACTTGAAAAAGTCTGTTTGTAAAGAAAAGTAAATGAAGGAATTTCTTCAATTAAAGGAAATGAAAAGTTAAGTAAATGTAAGTCCAGTAAGAAATAAAATATCTAACATTAATATATAAATAATATTCAATGCAATTTTCAAAACCTTACCATTGAAAAATTGGTAAGTGATATGAAAAGGAAATTCACAAAGTAACAAATGTAAATTTTTAAAAATATTTTTATACTTCTTTGTGATTTTTGATGAGGTTTGGAAAGCCTATGATGATTTGAATACAAAGTAAAATAAAGCTTTTAGACAGCGAAATAGCAATAAATTTTAAAAATCAAACTTAGGTACTCAGACTAATCCTTAGAAAAATACAAAAACCTACAAAAAGACTTACATAAAATTATATTGTTGATTTTATTTTAAAATTACAAAACAATCTGTTAAATGTTTAGAGATTGATGAAGTAAAATATATACTAAAGATGAACATTGACATAGTATTAAAATTACATTCCATGTAAAGATAAAAGAATATGCTAATATAATTATCTTATGTGATAAAAGCACAAAAATAGTATATTCCATATGATCCTCATTATATTGTATACAGATATGTATATGTGTACAATGATAACAAAAGCAGAAAAATTAACAAAGATAACTTGGGCGAGTGTAGATATAGGTAATTTTTCAAACTTCATACAGTAAAATTTAGAAAGCATAGTATTACTTAATAAGAAGGAAATTTAACAGTGAATTTGGTCCATGTTGTAAACATTTAAGAACAATATGGTACATACATATAAAGTAAGGATGCCGCAAGACAAAATAAAATTAATGTTAAAATATTGAGCAGAATTTAAGGATACTGAGAGAGAAAAATTATTTCCACTAAAATAATTGATTAACAAACCTTTTATGTAGAAAGTTAGAATAATGTAGAATTTTAATTGAACCTTAGAAAAGGACTGATGCACACCATAATCAATAGCAACAGGACATCAACATGTGTATTTTGGGGTAAAAGGATAGTTATTTTTGTGCTGCCTGAACAGAGCTTGCATGCGGGAAGCCATTGTAAGGAATCTGGAATTTTCCTAACCAGCTATAGGAATCTTTTATTGCCCTATAGAAAGAAAAATAGAAAGAGAAAGAGAGAGGAGGGAGGAAGGAAGGAAGGAAAGAAGGAAGGAAGGGAGGAATGGATGAAGGGGGGAGGGAAAAAGAAAGAGAGAGGGAAAGGAAGAAAGCAATTATATTCCAATTAAAAAAAAGAAAAGAAAAAAAAAAAGAAAGAACAAGAAGGAGAGAGAGAGAAAGAAAGATAGTTGAGACTACATCCTATTACCCGGGGGTAAATACAAGCTCATTCTCCTTAATTTGTTAACTACTCACTCAGTGATTAGAAAAATGAGTCATTGTCCAATTTTTTCTTCAAAAAGTGAAGTTATGTTCCATGATTATAAATAAAAATAAACGAATCTGCAAATTGCAAAGATTTGGGGAGATTAATTTGATTTTGCTTTTGGAAAATACTAAGGCTAAAAACACTTCCCAACCTTTCTCCAGAGTCCAACAAGTTTTTTCAGATATCTCAGATGATTTCTTTGACAAATGTCAGTCTAGACTATTTTATGTAGAACTTTTCAAAGTTACACATACACTTAATCCTCTAAAAAAGTGTTTAAAAATATTTTTTCTATAAGATTATAATTAGCTCCCCTCTATCAACTTCTGTGTCAGAGGTTTAGAACATCTAATTTGGAACAAGTTTTATAATAATAATTTTTAAAAATGGTACTACTAATATTCTAAACTCCTTTAGTTTTGCAATTTGACACAACCTAAAAGAAAATATCTTCTAAAATCAAATGAGCTTGTGAATACATTTTTCAGAATAAAACATTGAGATTGTTCTCATAATACTATAAATTTAGTCCCCACATTTCTAAATTACATCAATTTATCAACATTCTTGGACCTAAAATAGCAGCACTCAACTGTTAAATTGATATATTGCAGACATCCATTATTTTATAGTTCTGGACATATTTATAATATTCAAGCAACACACAGATAATTAAATCCTTTGTCTAGTGAGTTTTCTAAATTTAGAAATTTACAGAAGAGTTAACTCTAGAAGTCTCCATCAATATTTTAGAATGACAGCTCACATGTGACAGTTAGAAAAACTAACGTGAAGGACTTCAGGATATTTACACAGAAATCAGTGAGAGCACTGAAATGAAAACAGCATGGAAGTTAGGAACCTGGCTCTGAAATCACACTGATGGCATTTAATGTGCATGTCTGCCACTAAGTACTTATGTGACTTTAGGCAAATGATTTGATCTCTCTGTGCAACTATTGCCTAACAAGTAAAATGAAGGTAGCAATATAGTTTGTTTAACTCAGTGTTGAGAGTTCAATAATATGATAACATTCAAACATCAAGAAATATATGACACAGAAAAAATGCCCAATAAATACATACTATTATTTTCTTTTAAATAGGTGTAATAAAAATACAGAAAATAGTATGTCTAATTCTATTGTTTCAAAGGAACACATATCTAAATGCTGAGTAATTTCTTATGAGACCTACGGATGTTCTTATAGCTTTTTCCCCCTATTGTTTCCTCTGGAGTTATTCAGAAATGCATTTCCTTTAAGCAAGTTCTAATGGCTGTCACTATGATTTAAAGCTTTCTACAGAATCTTTCACATAGGGTATGGCTGCCTAAATTACTTTGGACCTAATTTTAGATAAACTGCCATAGCAAGTGTTGAATAAATGCATGAGTAAGCAAAGTAAAGCAAAACGGATATTTAACATTTGTGACTGGTGTTATCTTTCTGGAGTGTTTGAATAGAAGTAGTTTAAGTCGGTTAATTAGGTTCCCCCGCACACACAAAACTTCCTGTTCAGAAACATTACATTACATCCATCATCTCTCTAAAAGCCTTGTCACCAAATTCCCTGAGATAGAGTGAGAGAGCCAGAGAGAGAAAAAGAGAGAGAGAGAGAATGAATCAGATCAATTCCAGATACATTTCCCTCAAAGATACCGTCTCATCTTTTAATACAATAATACTAAAGTATAAGGTGGAAGTCTGATATTAAAATACATTTAGGTTAGCAGTAATTTTCAGTAGAAAAGTTCCATGAGGTAAATGATGTTGTTTTGGTAAAATTAAATTCCATTCTATTGGCATGATGTATGTTGGTTACACATATTAGTTATTAAACTGGATGAATATCTTAAAAATAAAATGAATTTAATACAATTAATTTGACAATGTGAAAAATGAAAGGAATGGCAAAATTCTACAACCTGTGGTTGCATTTTAAATACAGCTGAATGTAAAATGGAAATGTAAGTATGGACTATGCATGGAGAGAGACTGACACCCCCTCCTCCTTTACATCATCTCCCCCCACCATTTATAATAAACACAAAGGTCTCTTCATAGAGCTGTGACTGCAAATATGTTCCAAAATAATTTCATTTTAGCAGTATTATCTTGAAAATCATTATTTAAATAACCTTTAATTATTGTATGTGAATAATTTCCTCTTCATCCATTATGATTTGCTTCAGGCAGCCTTAGCAGATAACTCAGACATTGAAACTCCTCATTAATACCCAATATTACAAGCGCTTCTACTGAACCAAAGGCAAACTTTGAATGCAAATTGACCACAGGGTGAAATCAATAAAGTGTACCCAAATGCTAAATGAGATCAAAAGAAAAAGGCCATAAGAAAATAGACAAATCGATAAAGTGATGAAAGATAGCTAACTGTAAGTTCTGTAAAAGTTATTATCAATCATAAGCACCAAACACTTTTGAAATGTCAAGAGGAAAGTTGAACATTTAAAAGAAAGAGAAAATAGGTGCTTTATTAATATAGAAAAGCATAGTTCTCTTGTCCTGAAAATTGAATACTTGCAAATTTATGCTATTCTTATAATTACAAAAAGGTCTTTATTGATAATTGAATTATTAAAAATTCTTCCTAGGTCTGTTTAGTTCATATTCAATCATTTCAGATTTAGTTGATTTCAAACACAGTGTGTATTTTTCATACAGTTTTGGGGAAATGTTGTTCTGAGCCCTTAGAAACTCAATGGCTATGAAAATGTGTATTTACTGACTAAGAGCCAGCTTTGGTATTAAGCCATACCTATGTGACAAAGTTTTAAAAAGTTACTTTAAATTTGGAGACCTGACTCTCAACCACACATTCTCAGTACCAAACCATCAGAGCCAACTTCTGCAGGCAGTTAAAGTAACTCAAAAGGATGCTCTTTGCCAACACTATGCTTTACAGTTTGCTTCTATTTTATTGCTACTCTGTGTTGGCTATCCAGTCTTCTCCAGGCCAGATGACTGGCTGCAGCTTCAGCAGATGGCTATAGATTTTCTACATAAACATGAATAGCAGTTTCTTCCAAGGTGTTCTCCCATTCCAATTTCTGCTCCATCACTTTTAATTTCATTCTTCCTGGCTCTCCTTCACCTCTAATTTTCTATATTTATATGTATTCGACTATTCAAGAACACCTTTTGCCCTTTTTACTCAACAGACAGCATCTACCATAGTTTCCACAGCCATTGCAGGTGAGTTGAGGGTCATAGCTGCAGTTAGAATAAAATATTTTTGTTTTTTAGCAGCTTGCTCCTTGAGAGATTGCTAGAAATGCAAGCTATATCCCACCCAGACCTATTGAATCAGAAGTTGCCATTGAACAAGATCCCCAAGTGATTTAAATACACATTAAAATTTGTAAAACACTGAAACTAACACAGTTCATTCAGCTGAAAAGGTAAGATGACTTCTCTCTTTATTCCCCCAAGTTGGTGCAGTTGAAAGTGGGTGGATCGAGCGAGTATGGGTAAGTCAAGGAAGACCATTCTCTTTCCACTGTCCAGGACACAGATGAAAAAGTATCCATGAACACACACTGGTGAAGCACACTAACAACCAAACAATCCAGCTTACCAAAATAGAGGTCTCCAACAAACAGTGCTCTTTTATCTCCTATGAGCCATAGCATGTTACTGTATGCATAACTATTTGAAGTAGACACAATGCTAATATTTTCTACAAAAATTTTTGGTAAGCATTTCCAAAAACAAGCTTCATTTTGTGAAAACCTACCAAACAATATTTTACTATGAACAGTACAGAAACCATGCTCCCAGAAGATATGAGATAGGGGAGACAAACATGTAGTTTTAGAAACTGAAAAAACTGGAAATGGACACATTTTTCTTTTTTTTAAGAAGCAAATATCTACTCCTTCCATTATGTATGTGAGTGTGTGTGATGTTCTTATGACTGTCTCATTCCCAGTGCTATGCACTTTCAACATGCATACAATATTTAGGAATAAGACTATTTCAAAATATAGTTCAGGCTCAAAACCTGAAAAATTGAAGTCTGTCCCTATCTGCACCACTGATTCCATCTACAAAGCAATAACAACTGCACAATAAGGGCGTAAAAGCACTGCATACAATGTGTCTAGAGCATGTCTACCGCAATGAAATAAAAAGGCTGTATTTCAAAACGTGGCACTCCATTTTAGTAAAGGTGTACACTGCCATCTAAAAAATAAATACTCTGGGCTCCTTATGCATCTTTCGTGGGCGTAGAGTACAGGTCTACCCTGCAGTTTTGATAGAGTAATATTATTTTTCACTGTTGGTTCACAATATACATTATTATGTAATTTTCATATTTATATAAAAATGCAATGAACATGAAGTATTTTCCAGTAAAATGTAATGAAGAAAATTTAAGTTGTAAAAGTAATAAAAATTAATCCAAATTTTTTCTTTATAGGTATATGCTAGGATTATTATTAAAAAGTTTAAACTTTATTACTAACAGTTCTGTTTACTATAGCTCCTTTGGACACTTTCTAAGAACAATTGTTAAAAGTTACAGTTTTTTGTTTGTTTGTTTCTGAACTCTCTTTCAATATGGAAAACAAATAGTTGGTAGTGTTTCCATATCCATGGTATTCAATTTTTTCTCTCTGTCTCTGGGCAGTACATTTCTATCATAATTCCCAGAAGATAGTTAATTGAACTTTTAGAATTATGATCAACTCCTTTTTTCAACACACACACAGACTGAAAATAAAGTAGGTCAATGTTGACTTTTGTGAAATGAATGGATCCTTTAAAGATTGCTGTTTTGAGGGGGACGAAAGAAGCCTTCATGCTTTTTTTTATTGAAGTATAGTTGATTTACAATGTTTCGAGTGTACAGCAAAGTAATTCAGTGATTCTTTTCAGATTCTTTTAGATAGAATGCAAACCATAAGTTTGTTTTCTATATCTGTAAGTCTATTTCTGTCTTGTAAATAAGTTTATTTTTATCATCTTTTAAGTTTCCATCCACACATAAGCAATATCATATGATATTTGTCTTTCCCTGTCTGATTTACTGCACTTAGTATGATAATCTCTAGATCCATCCATGTTGCTGCAAATGTCATTATTTCATTCTTTTTTATGGCTGAGTAATATTCCTGTGTGTGTGTGTGTGTGTGTGTGTACACACGTACCACATCTTCTTTATCCATTCCTCTGTCAACGGGCATTTAGATTGTTTCCATGTCTTGGCTACTTGTCAATAGTGCTGCTATGAATATTGGGGTGCATGTATCTCTTTGAATTAGATTTTTTCATCTTTTCTGGATATATGCCCAGAAGTGGGAGTCCTAAATCATATGGTAACTATATTTAGTTTTTTTTTTTTTTGAGAACTTTTATTGAGATACAGTTAACAGACAATAAACAGCATATATTTAGAGTGTAATTTGATATCCTAATCTCCCAGTTCATTCCCCCCCAACCCTCCCCGCTTTCCCCACTTTGTGTCCATATGTTTGTTCTCTACATTTGTGTCTCTATTTCTGCCTTGCATTTCCTCTTTCATAGTTGTTAGCATTTGCCTTATGTATTGAGGTGCTCCTATATTGGGTGCATATATATTTATAATTATCTCTTCTTCTTGGATTGATTCCTTGATCTTTGTGTAATGTCATTTGTCTCGTAACATTTTTTATTTTAAAGTCTATTTTTTCTGATATGAGTATTGCTACTCCAGCTTCCTTTTGATTTCCATTTGCATGGAATCTCTTTTTCCATCTCCTCACTTTCAGTCTGTATATGTGCCTAGGTCTGAAGTGGGTCTCTTGTAGACAGCATATATATGGGTCTTGTTTTTGTATCCATTCAGCCAGTCTGTGTCTTTTGGTTGGGGCATTTAGTCCATTTACATTCAAGGTAATTATCGATATGTATGTTCCTATTACCATTTTCTTGCTTTTTGTTTTTTTTTTTTCTGCTTTTGTAGGTCCTTTTCTTCTCTTATGTTTCCCACTTAGAGAAGTTCCTTTAGCATTTGTTGTAGGGATGGTTGGGTAGTGCTGTATTCTCTTAGCTGTTGCTTGTCTGTAAAGCTATTGATTTTTCCATTGAATCTGAATGAGATCCTTGCTGGGTAGAGTATTCTTGGTTGTAGGTTCTTCCCTTTCATCACTTGAAATATATTGTGCCACTCCCTTCTGGCTTGCAGAGTTTCTGCTGAGAAATCAGCTGTTAACCTTATGGGAGTATCCTTGTATGTTATTTGTCATTTTTCCCTTGTTGCTTTTAATAACTTTTCTATGTCTTTAATTTTTGTCAGTTTGACTACTATATATCTTGGCGTGTTTCTTCTTGGGTTTATCCTGCCTGGGACTCTCTACGCTTCCTGGACTTGGGTAGCTATTGCCTTTCCCATGTTAGGGAAGTTTTCATCTATAATCTCTTCCAATATTTTCTTAGGTCCTTTCTTTTTCTCTTCTCCTTCTGGGACCCCTATAATGCAAATGTTGGTGCGTTTAACATTGTCCCAGAGGTCTTTTAGGCTGTCTTCAGTTCTTTTCATTCTTTTTTCCTTATTCTTTTCCACATCAGTGATTATCCCCATTCTGTCTTCCAGGTCACTTATTCTCCCTTCTGCCTCAGTTAATCTGCTATTGGTTCCTTCTAGTGTGTTCTTCATTTCAGTTCTTGTGTTGCATGTCTCTGTTTGTTTGCTCTTTAATTCTTCTAGGTCTTCTAAAAACTTTTCGATCTTTGCATTCAGCCTTTTTTCAAAGTCCTGGATCATCTTCACCATCATTATTCTGAGTTCTTTTTCCGTAAGGGTGTCTATCTCATCTTCATTTAGTTATTTTTCTGGCATTTTATCCTGTCCCTTCATCTGGTACAAAGTCCTCTGCTTTTTCATTTTCTCTATCTTTCTGTGGCTGTGGTTTTCAGTTCCACAAGATGAAATACTGCTGATACTGCTTGATACTGCTGTCTGCCTTCTTGTGGAGGAAGCTATCTAGGAGGCTCATGGGTGCTTCCTGATGGGAGAGACTACTATATTTAGTTTTTTAAGAAACCTCCGTACTGTTTTCCACAGTGGCTGCACCAATTCACATTCCCACCAACAGTACAGGAAGTTCCCTTTTTACCACATCCTCTCCAGGATTTATTATTTGTAGACTTTAGGATGATAGCCATTCTGACTGGTATGAGGTGATACCTTGTTGTAGTTTTGATTTGCATTTCTCTAATAGTGATGTTGAGCATCTTTTCATGTGCCTTTTAGCCATCTGTATGTCTTCTTTGGAGAAATATCTATTTAGGTCTTCTGCCCATTTTTTGATTGGGTTGTTTATTTTTTTTGATATTGAGCTGTATAAGCTATCTGTATATTTTGGAAATTAATCCTTTGTTGGTTGCATCATTTGCAAATATTTTCTAAGTCCTCATTCTTGATTAAAGCAATATTCTCAAAATTTTTCATAATTTCTCTAAACATTTGGTCTATACCAAAATGGGTTCATAAATTTATAAATAAATATCTCAAATTGATGAATAAGTAAATTACAAATGGTGGTTATAACCAGGCATTTCCTAAACAGGTACTGAACTAAATGGTTCCCCTTTCTTAATCCATATTGCAAAACACTGGTAAAATATTACAAACTCATGTAATATGTGAGGTTATGTATGTTTAAAGATATTTGTCTAGTGATACAAATCTGGATGGTCCAGACTAAAAACAGGGGTCCTGATCCCAGATATAGCTGATGATTGACTCTCTCCTATGTCATTTTGCTTCTTAGAAATGAAATCTTTGATTATGGGCCAATCACCAATATGAATTGGCTAGTTCCTGCTTCCTTAGAGAAAGAAGGTACTGCCAGACATGGTCTATAGTCAATTTTATTCCTGTCTAATAACACTGACACTTGACAGATTATGAAGGAAGTGTTTTGTCTTTGATGTTATAAGACCTGGAAAAGTGGAAGCTTAGAGCACTTGAAGGGAAATGAAGTGTAATCTCCCACAACCAAGAACAGGCTGGAGATTTACTTCTCTACGTAACTAAAGAAAAGAGTCTAAGGGTCAGCATCTTACAATGAAAGCAATATAATGTGAGTGTTCATATGAGGAAAGTCCCTTAAGGCCCTACCTAATGGTGCTGTGGTGCCAGATACTAATGCTTCAGGTACCTACATTTGAAGATGGGGTCACCAGGACCTTCTACCTTAAATCCTCTCCATAGGAAAGACAAGAATAAGACAGCAGACCAGTGTGAAAGGAAATGCCTAGATCAATTTTTCAAAATTTAGGTAGATTTTTGGTAGTAAAATGATACCTTGACTTGTTTCCTGCCTTGAAGTTCCTAATTGACTATGAAGGTTGTAGGGCCCAAGGGAGACAGCTCCTAAAGAACCAAAAATTTAGATTATATAAGATTCTATAGTTCTTTGGCCATTAGTCCACATTATTACATGCAAATATTAGCTATTTGATTTTCAAATATATTTCAGGCATATATTGAAAGAAGAAACTAATTTCCAAATTGGAGAAACATACCCCAAATCCATTCCCATAATTTGTTCATACATATGCTTTTATTTCTACTCAATAGTAGTAGATGTTTCCCAAATAATTAAAATTAATGAGCACTTGCAGTCTTTCTGATAGTGATTGGATCACATATCTATGATTTATTCATTTTTCCCATTATATTTGCAAACTGCAAAAGTATGATCACTGTATGTTTTAGCCCAATTCTGTATTCCACAATAAGATATAACATGGTGGTGTTATGCAATTACTGCTGCAAACTCATACTACTAGGAAAGCATACTGGATAGGAAATGTTCGTGTCTTGCTACAATATTCAAAACTGCCAGAAGCAATACCCACATACCAGTCTCAGCACCTGACATTTTGACATGCTGATGGATCCAAGGAGCAGCTGCTTGAACCTAGTGACAAATCAAGGTTTTAAGAAGCTTGGGTGTTTTGTGTCAAGTGCAGACAAATGCAAAGAGAGATGAGGGTAGGTTTAAGGCAGAGAAAATGGTGATGGAAAATGAAGATCTGTGTTAAGTACTTATCCTAAAGTCCAGAATACAGAGATATAATGACAGAAGAATGCAAAGCATTGAGATGGGGATAGTACAAAGTTTGAAGTAATTTGGGATAAAAATCCACAACACCCTTCCTTATGTGGTGTTCCAGTTTTCCCATGAGGACAATTTTTACTTTATTATTTTCTTTCCCCTGTACTTCAGGAATTCTTTATGTTTTTCATCCTCCTGTTCTATTTCTTTGCCTTCTTTTTAGCTTTTAAATTATTCCCCTCCTCTCTCAGTCCAATCTTTCAGCCAGGCAGCAATTTCTATAGGCCTTGTTCATCCCACAGAGTAATGCTTAGGGATAAAGGGATTGCTCTTCAAGATCCCTCGGGAGTAGGATGGGAGCTGGGAAATCATCCCTTACAAATAAAAGCTTTCCACAAATCACTTTATAATCTATTTTGATGATGAAGACAGTATGTAGGAATCATTCTAAAAAAGAATGAAAACTGTTCCTAGTAAGATTATAAGGAAGAGCTAAAATGCAATATGGAATACAGTAAACCATCAAAAAATAGAAAGTAAAAATATTATACTTGAGAAAATATAAATTCAAAATATACAGGAAATTGTGAGTGACTTAAAGCCAAAAACAATTATACTGAGGAAAGGGAAACACTGAACAAATCGGTGCTGAAAGCACCACTAGAAACCAATAATATCTCACTGTCATATGACAGTGAGAATCTCTTAATAGCCCTTAGAGGACTTACCTTAGTAATTCGAAGAATTTACTTCAAGAAGTGGATTGTGATTTCTTAGTTCTAAAGCCTACAATGATATTAAATGTGTCCCAGAGGAGACAGAAATGAAGGTAAAGATAGCAGAGCTGCTACCCAATTCTGAACAGCATTAATAGTCAATCAGGAAGATCCCAAAGTTGCTTCATAAGGTTAAAGAATGAGAATGTGAAAGGAGTCCAGAAAGACTGGCAGGAAATAGCAAGAATTTGATAATTCAGGAAAAAAAGTCAGCCTCACTTATTTCCAGTGACACAGATGTAAGTGTGGGTATTTACTATTAATCCTCAATTTTTCTACTCTTTGACAGTGTAATATATATAGGAATTTAGAAAGAAGCGGATAAAATGTCTCCCTTATGGCTGAAGACTTGCCTTCATATATAGCTGAGTTTTATGTAGTTTGATGGCTCCAAAAGTTGGTTTATAATTTATTGTAGTCATGTTCAATATCCGACCTTTGGAGGACTTGGTGGTGGTCTGAAAACACAAAACACACTGTATTACATTCTCCCCTTACCCATGTTGTCATCTGTCACCCTGGCATTTGTTTGGGAAAGAAAGAAAGAAAAATACAAAGAGCATTGTTATATATGACAAGCATCACTTTTCAAACAATAGTATTTACCATACACCACATATTGTCTAGTCAATGCTTTAGGTGGTATGTAGATCAATAAATAATTTTGCATTCTTTGTTTTAAAATACTATTGGCTTATTTGTTACACTAGACTTATAAATTCCAACTACTTCAAATTTCTCAACCTCTCTGAGCCTTAAAATAGCCATCTATCACATGAAGATAATAAGCATCCCTGTAGGTTATATAAAGATTAAATGAGATTCTTTAAGCACACAAAGTGTGGCACATTGTAAAGGTGCGATAAATGGTAGCATTTGTTATTATTACTGCTATTGTTGTAGCTGATATTCTTAAATTTTATCCCAGAGATTACACATTCATATGAGTATGCAGGTGCATTAATGGATACATTCAAGACTTGGAAGGAAATATTTTAAACCATAATAGCCTAAGAAAAAGGTATATTTTGATTTAGGGAAAATGATATAATAATAGTATAGTGAACTGAAAACTTCCCCAAGGTGCTTATTTGTATACAGTTATAACTCTAGATTGTATATTGCTTTTGAATTTCATTAATTTGAAATTACTACTCCTTTCCTTTCTTAGCAAAAAGTGGAAGGGAAAAAGAAAACCATGGAAATTCTTATTTATGTCTCATCTTAAGATAAAATATGTAAACACATTAAATTATTTCTTAGATAAAAAACACTTTCACATGCATGCAACTGCACACACACACACACACACACAGTTCTTGCCATTGTCAAATGCTGCTTCTGTGATCTTGGAAAAGTCTTTTAATATTTAAGTCTTAATGTTTGGCCTATAAAATTGGGTCAAACAAGTTATTTTGGTGATATTGTTTTGAAACTCAAATGACACAATTTATAGAAAAGTGCTGCATAATGTAAAAAATTCAAAGCAAATAATTGCCCTTGCTCATAACTGAAGAGGAAGAAATAGAGTGTCTATAAAAAATATGACCCAATCCCTTAGATTTGTACCCCTTTTGTAAAGAAATCCTATTTATCTATAATTCATGAATTTATATGTTTAAGAAGTCCATTACAATGATGCAATGTAAGTTCAGGTTTCCAGTTTGAAGTCTTGCCAGTCACCAAATATAAGAGTAAGATATTTGTTGCCAGAAAGATCATCAGGAAAGGGGACAGACTATGAGAGAGACAGAGCTGCATCCCAGCACAGGGATTCCCCTCCATTTTTGCCCTCTTCAGGATTCTCTCTCCCTCTGCTCCCTCCATCTTCCAGCCTGTGTTCTGATCTTCTCAGATCACTTTCCAGACACTCAAACTGTACCATACTGTACTATACTATACTCCTTTCAGTTGCTTCTACAAACTACTCCACCTAGAGAAGGCAAAAATTGACTTCAATTAATCCTAGGCAAAATCTGACCTTATTTTACTTTATTTGACCCTTACCTCCCTAGGATTAATCAAGACAGCATTGCACTATATGGAAAATATGTTTCCACGTGAGACAATTTAAACAAAGATCTGTTGTTCCTACATATTCTCCAAAACATTATTTTACTACTGATAGTTTATATTAAGTTGAAATTCATGCAGTTACAAAAAGGAGTGACCTATATGTTTGGATCACCCCAAACTGTTCTATATCCATTCAGATCATTTCAATACTTCAGAGCAGTTCAGGATTTTTTTCATTTTCTGTATAGAAACAGTTTCAGAACCGATTTTTTTTTTTAATTCAAATGGAATAATTTTTGTTGTTTGTTCTTACCTGTATAGGACTGTGAAATGAGTTGTATGCAGTTCTAAAATAAACAAGATTTCTTTTATAGCCTACATCTCTGGACACATAAAAACACATTTTCCTGTCTGAATAGTTTTAGTAACTCATAAAGAAGGCAAATGGAAAGTTTTGCAAACTCTACTTGGATAACTTTGGCAAGTTTAACTTTTATACCCAAGAACTGTTTGCAAATCCTCAAGGCATAGTAATTCCCCATTAAATCATTTCACCTAAAAATTGGCAGCTGTTGACATTGTAAATCCTTGCAAGAGTGTTTGTAGCTCTTTGCATGGTGATCATTATTAATACAGATAACTTTAATTAATAATGAGTTGCCTAGGTAAAAAAGGAAAGATCTGGAATAATTACAAATAAGTAGCATGTGGGTCTGAATTGCCAGATTTAAAACAGAGTGTAATTCTGCTTAATAAAAATCACTTTTGAGAGATGCAGCAGATTGTAGAGCAACTAATTATTACCAGACCTTATCCTAGTAAGAATGAGTATTTCAGAAACACCCAGCGGCACATACAGTCATCAGCCAGAAATTGCTTATTCACAGGTGGACTGCCCACACTGCACTCTCCAGGTGCAGCAGCTTTCCTTGCTCAGCTGCTGCATATCACCTCAGGCAAACTTTGCTCTCCAGCCTAGCATTTCTGCTGCTCAGTCAGGCTGCCCTACCTTTTACAAATTTGACAAGGTCTTAGCCCAATCCTCATGCCTCAGCTTTAAGAAGCCCAATCAACCCTTCCTGGCCTTCCACTGCCTTTGCATTCTCCGGTGGCTCTCCCAGGTCTATAGGTATGTGCATGCCTCCAAAACATTTCTACTTTGTCTTGCATTAGGAGTCTCAACCGTTCCCTAAAACGTCCTGTGCACAAACATAAATCTCATTATAATCCCCTCTGATCCTTACTTCCCTGCACAAGATCCACTGCAGGGAATTGGAAGAGTGTAAACTGACCCAGAGACATTTCCAGTTGTAAAAAGCAGTTCTTAGAGGCTGCCCTGAAAAGAGCTGGGAGCTCAAAAACAGCAATACAGAAAATCAGAAAGCCTTCATATCACTCAAATTAGGACCAGGAAAACAATGAAGGGACATGCGCCTTTGAGGTGTCCTAATATTTACATATTCACCACATATTCAAGAACTTAGTACAAGTATACTCATTCACATAAAATTTCAAACTACTGCTATATTTAAGGCCCCATAAACTAAGGGCTATACATATCTATGTTACCCCTCTATTTCCAATGGCTAACAAGATGCCTAGTGCAGAATGAGTTCAACAAATAATTATTAATTGAAAAAAGAATATTTATATAGAGAGATGATTTGTTGATGGCGTTTAAGAAGTCCTAATTTGACCTGGTAAAGAAAAAACTCAACCAGTTGGTAGTAGTCAGTAAAACAATTGAAATGATAAACACTCCCAAAAATAGCTCCTCAAAATAATTTCCTATAATTTCTGGAGCTGACTGGAATGCAGTTTGATCTCCCAATTGGAATGAGATGTTACAAAATACCTTGCAAACATTGCAGTGAATTTATTTTTCTTATAAGGTCAGGTTCTCGTTTATGTCATCACCAATGGGAGGGACATCCTTTCTCTTTTAGTCCTTTCTTTCTTCTTTCTTTGCTCCATTTATTCATTCAATATTTATTGAGAGTCAACTTCATGCCAGGCACTAAGCAAAAATAAAATATTCCCTATAGTAAAATTTTCAATGTTATAAAAGCACCATTTTATAAGGAACACGACCTGTTCTGGAACATCAGGAAAGGCTGCCCTGAGTAAATGGAAGTAAATAAGATCTAAAAAACATTGCCATAAATCAGATGCATCAGAATCTAGATATTAAGATAAGTATTTTTGTGCAAGTAGTTTATTGAGGGAGTGCTCTCAAGAATGGGAAAAGCAGAACAAGAAAGGTGGCAAAAGTTAGACAAGTGTGTGATTTCAGGCAAAGCAACAAGTAGCCGTAGACCGAGTGCAAACCTCCAAAGAATATATCAGATGTGAACTCTTAGATGCAAAAGACCTGGAAGTAAGTGTCATAAAGGGATTAGAGAGCATTCCAGGCAGAAGGAATACCATGTACCAAGGTCCTGTGATAGAATAAAGCATTCAAGGAACTGAATGAAGTGTAGTAAAGAGAACATAATGAAATAAGAGAAAGTAGAACAGAGTGAGGCTGCAGAGATAAGACAAGCTAGACCACCTTAGGGCATGTAGGCTATATAAGCTAGAATAATACTGGCTATTCAAATATGCAAATCCCAAAATGTCAGTGGTTTAGCATGATGTAGTTTATTCTTCATTTACCTGAAAGTCCAATATAGCTATTTGTGATTTCATGGGGCAATTCATGACCCAAATTGCTTTTGCCTTGGGATTCTGCTAACTCTATGATCTTGGAGTTGTCTGTATCTATGCAGAAGGGAAAGAGAATCGAGAAACTCCAGTGACTTCTTAAAACTCTAACCTAGGAAAGGTAATTATTACCTTCACTTATATTCCATTAGTGAGAACTAAAAAAGAAAAAAAAAAAAAAAAAAGGAAGGAAAACTGGGAAATGCAATCCCATGCTAGGTAGTTATCTTGACAAGTCCGCACTATGGAAAGGGGAACATGAACTTTGATGGACAGGTTAATATTTCTGCCACTGCAACCTTGTTATGGGTTTGAGTATCCATTATAAAACAACGGAAACATTCCTAAGGGAAAATATAAGAAACAGTAGGGAATGGTTAAATTACATTAACTGACATAAGGTATAAATTAGATAGAGAAAAGATGAATATATTAAAAAAATAAAATGTCAAGAGCTAACAGCAAAATGGCCTCTGGTGAAAATAAAAGAGATCATTAGAATCAAGATATTTTGGTGGATAAGTAAGCTTTAGTAGAATAAATGGGACAAGAAAAAAAAGATATCAAGAATAAATTCTAGGCTCTGGACTGTACTCTGGTATGAATAGTATTCCCATTTGCTGTCATAGGAAATATGGAAAGAGGACCATATGAGCTGCATATGAATGTTGTAAATTTGGCTATGTAATTCTTGGTACACCCGTATTGAAAAGTCATTTTCACACCTTTGTTTGGCAGACTCTTCATATTTCAAGATATTAATTAAAATGTCTCTATTGGAATATTACAGTATCAATAAAAAAGTCATCTCTTCAATTCTCAAATTCAGAACCAACTCATAGACTGAAGAGTCAGACAGATGGAAATCAAAAAATTACTTTCATTACTATTAAACCTAATTGGAAAAATGACTTGAGACCGAAGCTTGGTTTGCCAATTCTGCATCCCAGAGTTGAATTTACCTATTCAGACAAAGACAAAGTGCATGATCACAGACTTCTCAGTATGGGCTTGTGCTATAATATTTCAAAGCATGGAGGAGCAAGGAATGCCTTCTTTTTTTATATGGAACTACGCTGCCTAGTTCCTTCTCCCAAACTAAGTCAATCCTACTTCTGTGGGGATGTATGAGTGGAAGGGAGGTGTGAGTAAGAAGCCGGAGGGAGGCTGCAGTGGCACTGTTGCAGCTCTTTTCGTAAGGAAATACAAAGACTCACGTCTAAGTGTTCCACCTTAGGTCCTTCATCAGGGAGGATCCCTGAGATTTTTCCTCTATCAATAGTAATTTTATATTACTAAACACTGTTTTATTTTCCTCTTAGCCCTTATTACTATTTAAAATTATTTTACAAAGGTTTTTATCTATTTATATTCTTTCATCCTCTCTAGATTGTAAGTTCAAAGTGAGAAGTAATCTTTTATCTTGTTTACATTTTTTATCTTGTTTACAGTCCCAAGAGTCTAGAATAGTAACTGGGGAAAAACTAAATGCTCAATAAATACTTTCCAAATAAAATAAAATGGGTATAGAGCTCAGTGGGAGAGAGTATAGAATGTAAAGATGAGGTCTGAGGTAGAGAGTGATAATAATCTCCAGTTAATCATGACTTCCACTGTTCACGGTCTTTGACACTTTGATGTCACTGTTCCTTCAATCAAGAGGTGGAGTAGATTTCCACATCACTTTGTGGTTTTTTTTAACTTTATTTTTTTTAAGATTTATTTTATTATTTATTTATTTAATTTTTGGCTGCATTGGGCCTTCATTGCTGCGTGTGGGCTTTCTCTAGTTGTGGCGGGTGGGGACTACTCTTAGTTGCAGTGCCCAGGTTTCTTATTGTGGTGGCTTTTGTTGTTGCAGAGCACGGGCTCTAGGCATGTGGGCTTCAGTAGTTGTGGCATGTGGGCTCAGTAGTTGTGGCTCACAGGATCTAGAGTGCAGGCTCAGTAGTTGTGGGGCACGGGCCGTGTTGCTCTGCGGCATCCACATCACTTTGAATCTGACTGGGCCTTGTGATTTGTTTTGATCAAAAAATTTGACTAAGATGACTTTGTGCAAGTTCCAGAGCCTAAGCCTCAAAATTTAGTACAGCTTCTACTTTTACACTCTTGAGACACAGCCGCTGTGTAAAGAAGCGCAAGTAAAACAGTTGAATGATAAAAGACCATGTGGGGAGAGAGGTCCCAGAAACCCACCTTCCCTGCCAACATTCTGGACATGAGAGTGACATCATCTTTTACTCTATAGGTCCAGACACAGCAGATGAATAGACATCAAGTGAGCCCAGGTGAGACCAGGAGAAGAACTAGCCCGCCAACCCACAGTCATAAGATATAATAAGCTGTTATTGTTTTAAAGCATTAGGCATGGGGGTGGCTTTGCTTTATGAGTAATTGAAACAAGAGTATATAACCAAGTGTTGAGATTCTCTAATATCCAATTGCTAGACAGAGAAAAATTAGACTAGGAGGCTGTGGCTGAACAGTGTGCAACTAAATCTGTCCTTTTGGAATTAGAGAAGTTCAGTGTTTCTGGTTGTTTCTTTAGGAGGTGATGGCTTAGGTGAGGTAAAATGTTAGAGAAATTCACAAGAGTTGACATAAAAATACTTACCTTAGAGATATATTGAAGTCAACCAGGATGAGAGAGGTGCCAAGATATTTAAAAAGGAGGGAGAAGGCTTAAAATCTGTGCATGTGCGGCAACTACAATCAGTACCTGTAGATACCACACCTGTGGACTCAACCAACTGTGGACCAAAAATATTTGGAAAAAAAGTCCAAAATTTCCAAATAGCAAAATATGAATTTGCCACTCTCCAGCAACTTTTTACATAGCATCTACATTGTATTGATATTGACAGCTGTTTACATAACATTTACATTGTATTAGGTCCTAAAGTAATCTAGAGATTATATAAAGTAAACCAGAGGGTGTGCGTAGAATATATGCAAATATTACACCATTTTATATAAGAGACTTGAGCATTCTCAGATTTTCATATTCACAGAGGTCCTGAAATCAACCCGCTGTGGATAGCAAATGACAACACTATTTAATTAGTAGTTGTTTTAAACTATGTTCTCTGAAAAGTACTGGTTACGTAAAAGTGATTTAGAATTAAGCTTCTACATCCCTGCAGAAAAGTGTCTAACAGCTACAAGTCGCTTAGGGGCATCAAGTAAATTTATTGCCACATAGACCCTGTTGCCCATAGATCAAGTCCATTTTTGTCTGTGTGGATTGTCAATAGACCCACCTTACTGAGATGTGAGATGGCCACTCCTATTCCAGGAAACCATTTCTTTTCTGTTTTGCAGTGCTCATTGAAAGAAAAAGAAATCTGTTCAGGGATCAAATCATTTTTGAATAAACTACATATTTTACCTCCCTCTTAAAGATCTCCACATGATACAAAATTCTGAGAAGTCTTACATAATTTTTTAAATTTTCTGATTTATTCAAACTTGGAACCCATTTTTCACATTATATCTATTGAAATACTTAGCAAAACATTGCAGCAGAATAACAGTAAGAGATATGTATTTCATGTTCATCATGGCTGGATAAAGTGTTTTACACAATATTTCATCAAATCCACACAGTAAATTATAAAGTAGGTAGAATTTCCTTAATTTATAAGCTTAAAATCACTTATCCAAAATTGATGGAACCAGGACTCAAACCCGAAATAGTCTGACTCCAAATCTCTTTATTTATATACTATGCAGGACACCCTACATAATCTGTAGGACCCCTTGAAAAATAAAAATGCCAGTCCCCTTGTTCAAAAATTATTAAGAGTCTCAAGACAGCAACAGCAGAGCATTAAAACACATGGGGCCTTCTGAGCATAGAGCCTTTTATAATGGCACAGATGGAACACCCAGAAAGCCCACCTTATCATTATGAATATTGCCTCCAAGTATGCTATAGTCATTATAAAAAACAAAATACTGTCACTAGAGTGAGTACCATTATCACTTAGACTGTTGTGCAAGCTCCCTGAATAGAATAGCTCAGACACTTCCATTTTAAGGAGTTGTACCCATTACTGTGAAGACTAAACTCTGCCACTTAATAAGTATCTGTTAAGTAAATTAAATAAGTGAAATATGCATTTGTCCTAAGTTTATTACCATTACCATTTTATGGTTCCAAAGTCATCAGGAACCTGAACAACTTCTCTGTTCATGCCTGTAACTGACTATTCAGATACTAGAAACTTTTTTTTCCTTCTAAATAACTGAAATTATTGTAATACTAACTGGCACAAAATATGAATGGCAAAATCAATTTGAAGAACTGTTGATAAACAGACTTTTTAAATACAAAAATCTGAGAAGAGCAGATATCTTGTCAGAGCAGTCACTGACATCTACTTTTCTACAGAAGAGTATTGAACATCTATTTTTGTTCAGAAACAAGGGTGACCTGGCGGAAAAAATCTTGTATGCTAATGATCATGAGAGTTAATTAACCATTATTGTGTTAAGCCCTATGAAGAATTCTGAATTAGGGAACCAGATGTGAATGATCACCATAATCTACTCTAATCCTTGAACTAACATTTCTTTCATCAAGAAATATCTGCATTTGGGCTGTTCATTGCTACACAATCCTGTTGTGGATTCTAATAGTCTTTCTTTTTCTAACAAAATATGAACAATTTCCTAAAATTATGTTTATTGATTCATCACTACTTTCTTGAGTTACTTACTACTGTTCCAATTGTTTCCTTGAATGACTGAAGTTGGGTATATCTGGCCATAGTAAATGAGGAACACATAGTAAATTCTGAGCGGACACAAGGTTGAATGTTTCAGTCAAACAATATTTACAGCCAGCTTAACCTGACATTTACTTATTTGCATAAACATTATTACACTGTTGGGTAATTAGGCATAAATGGTAGGGAGTTTACCAAAAGGACTGCAATTAGTATTACCTTTACAAAATAAAGTATTTCTATAATCAGCTCTGGGTCAGGAGATTTTATGGAAAAAAGAAGCCTGCTTTTAGGTATTGAAACCTTACAATTGTATCTACGTTTCTAAAATCAGCTTGGTTGCATGTGAGTGGGGACAAGAGCAGGTATGAAGTGTGATATATAAGAAATGAAAAGAAATTTGGTGGGGGAGGGGGAAATCCCATTGAATGCATATTGTTGGACCCAGAGGGCAAACACACACAGGCAGCAGATACCCCTTTCTCCAGAAGTTTATGGACATAATGTTAGTTTTCCTGTTTGTTTTGTCTGATAGATGTAAGTGACCACACAGTGATACTGAGAGACACACAGAGCTGATGCTAGGATCCTACAAAAGCCAATTTGCTGATTTTGATATATCACCCAGTGACATGAGTTCACAGTTATAAGCCAGCTCCCTTGAACAAGGGCTCGGCTTCAGAGCCAGAGAGATTGGATACAATATCCACAGTCAAAAGATTGGGGTGGAATAAAGAAGAAGAGTCTGACAATAAATTAAGGCATGTAAGGGGTCAAAGCCAGAGGAATTTAGGAACAAATGGGGTAGCAGTACATGATTTCTCATCATGATCAAAAACCTTGCAGGTATATAGTGCATATATGCTGGGATGGTTACAGATATAGATCAAAAGCCACATGATAATAGAAACACAGAAAATGTAGAGAGATGAGAGAGTCTTATAGTATTAACAAATGATAGACCTTGTATTGTTAAATGTGAAAGGAAAGAGAGTGAAAAGATTCAACCAGGGCTCCAAAATGCCAAATACGTGAAAAAAGGATAGTGATTTATAAATAGAAAGAGGGAACACAAGAAGGAGAAAAAGGGAAGATGATAAAGAAGTTCAATGTATCCATGTTGTATTGGAGGTGACATCAAAGCATGCAGGGCAAATTTAAATAAATTCATGTGAGTAAATATGGATTAGAGTTAAAGAACAGGCTCACGAATAGAGATGCAGATTTGAGTGTCTTTTGCATAATAGTGATAGTTGGAAGTTATGGAAATGGATGAGAAGAGAAGAGGGATAAGGGTGAGAACTGAAAATCATCTACATAAGAGTGAAAAAATAAAACCCAGCAATATGAAGATACAGTTGGAAAATCAAAAGAACAGTGAAAATATTCAGACTCTAAAGGAGAAGAACACTCAAGTGTTAACTGCTAGCCACCCAACCTCAGGATGTCAATGACTTGGACTTTTCTCACTAAATACTAGAATGTCAATCACTATAGAACTTGATTGATTAATACAATTTCTTATGTAGATCAAGTAGCCTATTTGTTTCCTCTGCAATTATTGTGTTCAATGAGAGTTGGAAGCATCTCTATATTTGACAAGCAAAGTGCTGACTTGCTTTTCCTTCTGTGAATATTAAAATTCTTGTTTCTCTTTGTATTTTCTCTCACCCAATTACATCTGTAGTAATCTGTAAAATATGGCTCAATCGGGAACATTAATTGTACTATTATTTGATTCCCTTTCCTTTATGATTCTCTGGTGAGTCTTGTTGGAAGAGCCTAGCAACACTGTGCATATTACTAATATATTGCTTGTCTTGTGTCTTTCCTTGGTGTCTTTGAAATCATAGCTCAAATGTTAATAGAAATCTCTGTACTTTAATAGGATGCTCTTGTCTACAGACTCAGTATCAACTCAATTGTATATTCTAAAAAGCTATTTACAGTTTTAAACCTAATGCAAATTAGGAAATTTAATTTAAAACCTGCAACTTACTCAACAGTAATAAGAATTTCAAAAATAGGAGATGACTTTTTTGTCTAATAGATATGAATTACCCACCATTTTAAGTTTATGCTAACTCTAATAACAGTATTATACTATGAAAATGAACTTGGGACTGATAAACATTATCATTGGAGGCATCAAGAAAATTGCTTGTTAACTTCTTACACAGTTGAAATGCCTTTTATTATTGCCCTATTCTGTTCCAACCAAAAAAAAATCCATATTCCAGCAATGAACCATTTTAATAATTTTATATAAAAATTCAACCAATGAACAAGAAAGATTATTCCTAAATTTAATCGGTCGCCATTCTAGAAATATTCAATAGAAAATGAAACTGAAGATACCGTAGAGGTGCTTTCATTTTTATTACAAGCATCTCTTTTCTAATTGGCAAAGAAATATACGTGTTATAAAGAGGCTGAGAAAAAGAGAGCATTTCTAATGTTGAGATTTTCTAGAAAAAGTGAGAAAGTAATGTTTTATTTTATTATTTTATGAAAGCCATGCATATGTTTAAGGTGATTAATTTCTCTTCTGATTCATTTTATTTCTCTGCCTCTCTCCCTTTTTTGTCTGTATGAACTCACAGACACACACACACATTTGATATATTTCCTTGCTGAGTTGGAGGTCTCCAAGAAAGTGTCCCTAGATCTGAGAAATCTGTACACACAAACATTCCTAAGGGTATGCCATAGGAAAATAGAGAGTGCACACTGGTGCCAGAGGGTTTCTCCTGCAATTCCCAGGTGATGCTAAACTGAGTAGGTTTTCTGTTCAGACCCTGATCCTAGGCAGAAAAAAGACTCTAAGCCAGAAAGATCAACTACTTATTCAGTTCTCTGACCTCCCATGGACACAAACTTCAGAGATAATCTATACTCTCGACAGGACACAGAGTGTCTGCTTATAAACTCATTTTATCAAATTTGCAATGATTTGTGTGTGTGTGTGTGTATCACCATTTATAAGTTACTCCCAAAGAAATTTCTAAAACGATCAGTAGTATGTAATGCTAAAATTCCTTCTAGGGAACTCAATAAGCCAGATTTTTTCAGAACTATTCTGGATAGCTAACAAACTCATAAAAAATCCTAGGGATGAACTCTTTCATTTTAGGGGAAAGTAAATTAAAACCAAATGAAAGAAAGACATTCTCCCACTATTATAAACCTGAGGGCTTTCGAGAAAGCCAAAGTTTCATTCACCTGTCATACTTTTAATTTAGGTTTAAAATAAAGACCTTGATGGGAGACTAACATGTTAATGAAATGTACACATATTAGTGAACAGGTCACTCAAAGCAACCAATGCCATTTTAAACAAATAGTTTACAAATAATTCAGCTCTTTAACAAACATCTAGGGGCAGATGGGGGGCTCTACTTTTGTTAATAACATACATCTTTTTTTAGGTTACAGTCACGATAGTTTTGCTATCCACCATAGAATTCCATATAAATGCCTGAAAATAACAGATGGTCTTTTAAACAAACATATTTCCCACTGTATCATCAGCATAAAGTTAGATACAGATTGCTAATTTTTGCTCTGACGCAGCTTCAGTGAACTCATCATTAGCACATCTTTGTTAAACTCAATTTTAATAATAACTCAACTGTATCTTCAGAGTGTAATGTCAGAGGTAAAAATGTTGTGGCTAAAAAAAAAAGCATTAATAAGCCAATTATTTTTCTTCACTTTGTCAATTTTGAAATATAAATTCTGTTTTGACTAATGCAGCAATTAAATATGTTCAAATTGTAATCCAGATACAAAGGCGCATTCGCATAAATGTGCTTCTCTTTGGTTACCCTGACAAAGAAAAGTACTAACCAAATGATAAAAGAAGTGAATGTAACTCAGAATTCCCTGGAGACCACTCTCTTGTTCTGCTGACTAAAAAGTCTCTAGCTCTTCAATTATTTGGGAACTCAACGGTGCACCCTCAAGCCTAACCCATAGGACTTACAAATTGTAAATTCCAGTTTTTATGTCATGTTTTCCCTATAGGTATCACTAAACTACGGATCCTTTTTTTTACTGAAAGACATTTTTAAATTAAAAGCAAAGAAAAGGCACTTCCTAGGTGGTACAGTGGTTAAGAATCCACCTGCCAATGCAGGGGACATGAGTCCGAGCCCTGTTCTGGGAAGATTCCACATGCCGTGGAGCAACTACGCCCGTGTGCCACAGCTGTTGAGCCTGTGCTCTAGAGCCCGTGAGCCACAACTATTGAGCCCATGTGCTCCAACTACTGAAGCCCACGCGCCTAGAGCCTATGCTCCGTAACAAGAGAAGCCACTATAGTGAGGAGCCCGTGCACCACAATGAAGAGTAGCCCCCACTCGCAGCAGCTAGAGAAAGCCCGTGTGCAGCAACGAAGACCCAACGAAGCCAATAAATAAATAAAATAAAATAAAATAAAAGTAGGCTTTAAAACAAACAAACAAACAAACAAAAGACTCAGCATTTCTAATCCATGAGGGCAATGTTAGGAAATGGTGACATAGACCATGAGTCTTGAGATGTGAATTAGCAATTGGTATTTCCAAGGGATTCATTTTACACTCAAAACTAGTAGTGAGTACAGTAAATGAAAACAAAACAAACTGCCACAGCATTGTCTTGCAAGAACATAGGATATTCATGTTTTGGTGGGAGGCTACATTTTTAAAAAAGCAGTACATAAACGTACTAAATATTAACATAAATAAATCTACATTGTATAATATGAAAAATAAGCATACAAAATATTAATGTATTTGCAAGCATGGACAAAAACACATAATAATGTACTTAGAAATTTTTAATTCCAAAGAATATTTAATTAATGTATATTTTAATATTAACTATTCACAATTTCATTCAATTGAGTATATATTTCCTGACAACTTACTATATATTCCAAGTATCATGCTTTAACAAAATATACAATGAACAGAAGAGACAAGATCCTTGCTTTTATGGATTTTAGACTTCATTTATTATTTACTTATTTATTTATTTATTGGCTGCATTGGGTCTTCATTGCTGCACATGGGCTTTCTCTAGTTGTGGCGAGCAGGGGCTACTCTTCGTTGCAGTGCATGGGCTTCTCGTTGCTGTGGCTTCTCTTGCTGTGGAGCAGGGGCTCTAGGCTTCAGTACTTGTGACATGTGGGCTCAGTAGTTGCAGTACACAGGCTCAGCAGTTGTGGCACATGGGCTTGGTTGCTCCACAGCATGTAGGATCTTCCCGGACCACAGCTTGAACCCTTGTCCCCTGCATTGGCAGGCAGATTGTTAACCACTGCATCACCAGGGAAGTCCCAATTTTAGAGTTCTTAATAACATTTAGCCATTGCAAGAAATCTATTTCCAAAATAATAATTAACATAATGCAGTTTGAATTATATTTGATACACTGTATTTTGTTATTTAAGAGAACGCTCTATTTATTTCTTTAGAAAGAAAAATCATTTTTTCTTTCACTTTTTTTTTACTTATGGTAAAATACATAAACATTTAACATCTTAACCATTCTTAAAAGTGTAATTCAGTGGTATTAAGTAGATTCATACCATTATGTAACTATCCCCACCATCTATCTCTAGGACTCTTTTCATCTTCAAAACTAAAACTCTATACCTAGTCCCTGACAACCATCATTGTATTTTGCATGATTTTCACTACTCTAGATATATCAAATAAGTGAAATTAAGAATCACTTTCTTTCTGTGACCAGCTCATTTCAACCTAGCATAATGTCCTCATGTTTCTTCCATGTTGTGTATCTGTTAGAGTTTTTTTTTCCTTTTTGAGGCTGAATAATATTTCATTGTATGTACAAACCACATTTTGTTTATCCATTTTTCTGTCGATGGACACTTGGGTTGCTTTTACAGTTTAGTTACTGAGAATAATGTTCCTAGGAACATGGTTGTACAAATATCCCTTCAAAACCCTACTTTTAATTATTTTTGGTATATACTCAGAAGTGGAATTGCTGAATTATATGATAATTCTATTTTTAATTTTTATGGAATTGCCATTCTATTTTCCACAGCAGCTGTAACACTTTACATTCCCATTGGTAGTGCATATGGCTTTTATCATGTTTTATTGTCATATTTTAGGTAGTTTCTTTTATTCCTAGTTTGTTGAGTGTTTTTATTGTGAAAAGGTGTTGAATTTTGTCAAATTCATCTGTTGATGAATCTGCATCTGTTGAGATGACCATGTAGACTCCCCCCCTGCACTTTGTAAATGTGGTGTATCTCATTAATTGATTTTCATATGTTAAGCCATCTTTGCATTTCAAGAATAAATCCAGTTTGATCATGGTACATTATTGTTTTAGTATGCTGAGCTCTCTTTGCTGGTATTTTGTTGGGGATTTTTCTATCAATGACTATAAAGGATACTGGTCTGTAGTTTTCTTTTCTTGTAGTATCTTTGTCTAGCTTTGGTATCAGGCTAGTGCTGGCCTCATAGAATGAGTCAAGAAGTGTTTCCTCTCCATTTCTTTCTTTCTTTCTTTCTTTCTTTTTTTTTTTTTTTTGAAAAGCCTATGAAAGATTGGTTCTAGTTCTTTAAGTGTTTGGTGAATTCACTGGTGAACCCACAAGGCTTTGAGCTTTTCTTTGCTGGGAGATTTTTGGTTACATATTCCATCTCCTTACTAGGTATGTCTATTCAGACTTTCAGCTTCGTCATGATTTAGTCTTGGTAGATTTAGTGTTTCTAGGATTGTGTCCATTTTATCCAGGTTATTAAATTTCTTGTTCATATAGTATCAGAATTTTTTTTTGTTTCTGTAGAATCAGTATCCCCACTTTAATTTCTGATTTAGTAATTTCAGTCTTCTCTCCTTCTTTTTTAGTCAGTCTAGGTCTATTCTCAATTTCATTGATCTGTTTGAAGAATCAACTTTTTATTTCATTGATTTTTTAATATTATTTTTCTATTCTCTATTTCATTTACTCTTGCTCTAGTTATTATTTCCTTTCTTCTGCTAGCTTTGGGCTTAGCCTTTTCTTCTTTTTCTACTTAATTTATAAAGATATATTGTTGATTTGAGATCCTTCTTGTTTTTTAATGTGTTTATTAGCATTGCTTAGTATTGCTGTCGCTGTGTCCCACAAATTTTGATATGCTATGTTTTCATTTTTATTTGTCTCTAAGTATTTTCTAATTTACATTGTGATTTTGTCTCTGATCCATTGGTTTTTAAAGAGTGTGTTCTTTAATTTCAACAAATTTGTGAATTTTCTAGTTTTCCTTCTGTTATTGATTTCTAACTTCATTCCGCTGTGGTCAGAGATGTTTTGTATGATATTTATAGTTTTTAATTTATTGAGATTCAATTTGTGACCTGACATACAGTCTATCATGGAAAATATCTCATGTACATTTGAGAAAAATGTGGTTTTTATTGTTATTGGGTAGAGTATATGTTTATTAGGACTAGTTGTTTTAGTATGTTGTTCAAGTCCTCTGTTTTCTTATCTTTTATCTGGTTGTTCTATCCATTACTTAAAATAGGGTATTGAAGTCTCCAACTATTTTTGTAGTAGTGTCTATTTTTCCCTTAAAATCTGCCAATTTTTGCTTCATGTATTTTGGTGGTTTGTTAGTAGGTGCATTAGGTTTATAATTGTTATATATTTTGCTATACTGAATCCTTTATTAATTTACAATGTCCCTCTTGGTGTCTTGTAACTTTTTTTGACTTAAAATCTATTTTGTCCAATAGTACTATAGCCACTCCTGCTCTCTTTTGGTTACTATTTGCTTGGACTATCTTTTTTCCATCCTTTCACTTTCAACATTTTTATGTCTTTGAACCTAAAGTGAGTCTCTTGTAAATAACATATAGTCATATTATGGTAATTGATTCCATCATGCCAGTCTCTGTCTTTCTATTGGATGGTTTAATACATTTACATTTAAAGTAACTACTGATAAGGAGAGGCTCACTTCTGTCATTTCACTATTTGCTTTTTATGTCTTATACCTTTTTTGTCCCTCAGTTCCTACAGATCTTCTTCTGTGTTTGTTAAATTTTTAGCAGTGAAATGTTTTAATTCCCTTGTCATTTCTTTTCACACATTCTCAATAACTTCTTCATGATTACCATGAGGATTACATTTAACATGCTAAAGTTATGACTTTAATTTGAATTTATATCACCTTAACTTCAACAACATATAAAAACTCTGCTTCTTTACAATTCTGTTTCATTATGTGAGATGTCACAAAACTACATGTTTATACATTCAGTGTCCAAAAACATAAACTAATAATTTTTTAAACTAATAATTTTTAATGCATTAATTTCTTAGATCATACAGAAAACAAAATGTGGAGTTACAAATCAATGTTAAAATTATACTAGCTTTTAGACAAATTCTTGTGAGGCTTTTTTAAAATGTATTATTCTCAGTGTTGAAAACAAAATGTGGAGTAACAAGCAATTTTTACAATAATACTGGTTTTTATAATTGCCCACATATTTATCTTTACTGAGATCTTCATTTCTTCATACAGCTTTAAGTTACTGTCTAGTGATTTTTTGTTTCAACCTGTAAGACTCCTTTTAAGGTTTATTGAAGATTTAGAATTCTTGGTAGATATGTTTTTCTTTGACCACTTTGAATATATCAGCTTACTGCCTTCTCACCTCCAAAGGTTTTGATGAGAAATTTGCTAATAATATTGAAGATGAGTTGCTTGTATGTGATCAGTTGCTTATATGTGATGAGTTGCTTTTCTCTTGCTGCTTTCAGTATTCTCTCTTTGTCTTTGTCTTTCAACAGTTTAATTATAATATGTGTTGATGTAGACCTCTTGGAGTTCAACCTACTTGGTTGTACAGTAGTACTTGTATATGATTCATGAATGATATATTTATTATTCATGAATCTTCTGTAATCATACACACACACACACACACACACATACATGGGTGTCCCAAAATTATTAGAGTGGTGACTTATCCAAATAAATGAGGCTAGGAAGTACAACAGAGTTTTGAATCCAAAATTTCTAACCTAGCTCTTCTATGCTGGAACTGGAAAATCTTGAGATTATATTATTTCTTCTTTTATTCTACATGATTTTTTTTCATGCAACATATCAGCCAATTTATACTTAAAATTCAGGACTACACATCATCACCTCTACTGTAAAATCTTCCACAGTCTCTCATGGTGCTTCTTTCACATATCTCTGTTGGCATTTACCATATTATATTCAATTTGTTTGCATCTCTTACTTTTCACACTGTTAAAAGAAAAAGCAGCAAATATTCCTTACTTATTGAGTACATGCATCACAATCCCTGAAACATGACAAGTTCTCAGTAAATGGTAAGGAGGAAAGGGTAGAAGTTAAAGCTGAGATGGGAAACATTTGCTTGGTAGTGAAGTAGGTTCTAAAGCTTAAAACTACAAATAAGAGTAAAGTGTTTGACAGTGACGCCAGTCTGACTGGAATAAACAGTTTACGAAAACAACATATGGTCTCACGTAATACTTAATTCAACAGAATTGAGTAATATAGAAAACTCTAGTGAGTATCAGAAAAATTGTAATTTATGATTTCAATTAGTTCAAATCACTATATATAAGTACTGCCATAAGCAAGAACAATATGTACCATGCGAAATCCAGAGTTTAGTCTGTATGGGTAAAATTATGAGTAAGCTTATTTCAATCAATTCTAGGTCATTTCATTCTAACAGTTACCACAAGCGGAACTACCACGTCATTTAGCTCCTTTCCTGTCCTTGGAAAGATTCAAGTACAGTCCAGACAATTCCTTATCTGGGCAGTCCTATGAAGAACTAGAAACCAAACCAGATATATTTAATCTGTACAAGATGAGACTTTCCACACTAACGAACAAAGAAGCTATCAAAACTATCGAGGTATTCAGGAGTCAATTGCATAAGTTCTACTGATCAAAACTGGGAAAATTTGAACACCAGTAAATATAATAACTTCAACGGATTTAAACACATCAAATATCTATGAACTTATAATGATATTCAAAAAACAAACACAACACCTAATTGGTCATCTTATAAAGGATCATAAATAACTCCTTTAAAGTTTTCAAAAATGGGTAAATAAAGGAAAATAATCTAGTATTTATTCTGCCTTTTCTTTCAAACGGTACCTCTGTGTAACCAAGTAGTAGATGAGGGAATGTTTGTATTATACAAATACTCAAGACAATAAAGGAAGATATTTGTTGGAACATCACAATTTTATAACCTCTACTGAATTAACACACCTAGGTATTAATGAGAATCAAAGTCAGCTAACATCACAAAAAAAGGGACAAATGGATTCTTTTTGATGGAAGTATGCAATCACTCTTAAAATTCTTTCTTAAGATAAGAAGAAATAAAACAAAAAATTTTAACAGTGACCTAGAATCTGATTAAGCCTCTAGATCATATCCGAAAGAGAGGTAATATAGGAGAGAGAGGCATATTTTATATGACACCATGTGCAAACAGTGAGTAAAATCCACACCATATGAAACTTCAGAGCAAATAACTATTTCCTCAACAAACTTACGAGGAAAGAAAATAATGATAAAAAATAAAAGGTTGCGAGGGAGGCATCTACAAGGGCTAAGAGAGGGTGAAGCGGCGGAGCTGTGGCAGACGGGAGGGAGTGAGAAACACACGGAGGGTCCGCAGCACAGCTCACTGTTCCCGGACCGAGACATCGATCCGTGGCTGAATGGAGGGTCCAGGAGCGGGAGCGTGGGAACCGGAGAGCTGGTTCAGGGTGAGAAACATTGTTGCCGGTAGGGTGACGGACCAAGAAGACAGGAGGGAGGAGGTCCGCGGAGAGGAGTGTCCGTCCCTGAGAGCTGCCCGGCCATGATGGCGGCTGGAGGCTGCAGGCTCACGGGCGGCGGGGAGGAGCAGCGCACATAGCCTCTCCCTCTCTTTCGGGGCCTGTGCAACAGGCAGTGGAGAGATGCCCTGCGGGCCACCTAAGGCGCTCAGGGATAACAAGCACCCTCAGGCACTCGGACGGGGCTAGATTAAAACCCCTTGCAACGCCAGCAGCAGGGAGGCTGCCAAGAGAGGAAAAAAAAAGCAGCATCAAAAAGAAAAAAACCCCGAGAGAGGCCCAACTCTAATACTTTCTGTTTACGCCTGAGCCACCAGCGCCCTCTGCAACAGGCACCTCCAAGCCTGACTGAAACAACAGTGCGCCACTGCTCACTCACTCCCAGGAGAAGGAGCCACTATTGTACCCTCTCCCTCCCCACACACCCACGCTTACATACGAACAATAAAGGAACCTCTGCTGGTCACAGAATAACGCAAAAAAAAACCCAAAGCAAGGAGAAGGACACTTACAGCTGAGACGCTAAGGAAACAGAAATAGTAGTATCAATACCTATTGAACTGGTCCATTCTGGGATCAGTTCTGGATTTTTTTTTTTTTCTTTCTCTCTCTCTCTTTTTTTTTTTTTTTTTTTTTTTGATTTATTAAATACGATCTTAGCCCTAAGGGATCTACAAGTTTTATAACATAATTTTTTAAGGATATTTTTTATTCTTTTTTTTTTTTTTTTTTTTTTTTGCCTTTTTATATACTTCTATATCTAGCTAAGTTTTTGGTAGTATGGACAAAATATCTCTCATACTTTCCTTTCATCCCTATCTTTCATACACTCCTATTCCTTTCTTTTTCTTTGCATATTTCCAACCACATTACGCTCTTCTGTTCCCCTTTCTTCCAGCCATTTTAAGTATATTTTATCTTAACATACTTATAAGCAACACTATCGGTCTGCTCAGACTCCTTGCTCTATTCTCCAGATGATGCACTGCCTTGGTATTAATATTAGGCTTTTGTCTTTATCTTAGTTCTTAGTACAGTTGTCTAATTATATTCTGAGAATCTCCATTCTCTCTGGTGGTACTCCAGCTCATTTCTATATTTGATCCTAGCTTACAAAATCTCCCTGGATTGATGTTTGTATGTGTAGGGTGTTATTTGTTGTTTGTTTGCTTTTGCTTTTGTCTCTGATTTGTTCTGTTTCAGTTGTCAATTTCTGCTGGGTTTCTCTTTGAATATCTGATAGCACACTGGGGTTCTGTCAGGTCTTTCTAGAGCCTTATGTCCTAACAGATTCAGTAATTGTGTGTCTTATACATGTAGGTGTTTCCTAGACTTAATATTCGTTTAATCCAATACTTGGACATTAGTCTGAGGCTTGGACAGTCTTCTATAAACACCTCTATTGCCAGGACAAGCAACCCCAAAAGTTTGGACAACCATGAGGAAACAAAGAAACACCATGCAGGCAAAGGAGCAGGAAAAAAACCCACAAGACCAAATAAATGAAGAGGAAATAGGAAAAATGCCTGAAAAAGAATTTAGAGTCATGATAGTAAAAATGATACAAAATCTCGATAACAAAATAGAGAAAGTACAAGAAACAGTTCATAAGAACTCAGAAAAACAAACAGCAATGGATAACAAAATAACTGAAATTAAAAATACTCTAGATGCTATAACCAGCAGAATGACTGAGGCAGAAGAACGAATAAGTGAGTTGGAAGATCGAATGGGGGAAATAACTGCCACAGAGCAGGAAAAAGAGAAAAGAATAAAAAGATTAGAAGACAGTCTCAGAGACCTCAGTGATAACATTAAGCATACCAACATTCGAATTATAGGCATCCCAGAAGAAGAAGAAAACAAGAAAGGGTCTGAGAAAATATTTGAAGAGGTTATAGTGGAAAACTTCCCCAACATGGGAAAGGAAATAATTCACCAAGTCCAAGAAGCACAGAGAGTCCCATACAGAATAAACCCAAGGAGAAATACACCAAGGCACATATTAATCAAACTAACGACAATTAAACACTAAGAAAAAATATTAAAAGCAGCAAGAGAAAAGCAACAAACAACATATAAGGGAAAACCCATCAGGATAACAGCTGACCTTTCTACAGAAACTCTGCAGGCCAGAAGGGAATGGCAGGATATACTGAAAGTCCTGAAAGAGAGAAACCTACAGCCAAGAATACTCTACCCAGCAAGAATCTCATTCAGATTTGAGGGAGAAATCAAAAGCTTTCCAGACAAGCAAAAGTTAAGAGAATTCAGCACCACCAAACCAGCCTTACAACAAGTGCTAAAGGAACTTCTCTAAGTAGGAAACACAAGAAAAGGAAAACACCTACAAATACAAACCCAAAACAATTCAGAAAATGGTAATTGGAACACACATGTCAATAATCACCTTAAATGTAAGTGGATTAAATGCTCCAACCAAAAGACACAGACTGGCTGAATGGATCCAAAAACAAGACTCTTCTATATGCTGCCTACAAGAAACCCACTTCAGACCAAGGGATACATATAGACTGAAAGGAAAGGGATGGAAAAAGATATTCCATGCAAATGGAAGTCAAAAGAAAGCTGGAGTAGCAATACTCATATCAGACAAATTAGACTTGAAAGTAAAGACTATTACAAGAGACAAGGAAGGACACTACATAATGATCAAGGGATCCATTCAAGAAGAACATATCACAATGGTAAATATCTATGCCCCCAATATAGGAGCACCTCAGTACATAAGGCAAATGCTAACAGCTATAAAAGAGGACATCGACAGTAACACAATAATAGTGGGAGACTTGAACACCCCACTTACATCAATGGACAGATCATCCAAACAGAAAATAAATAAAGACACACAAGCTTTAAATGACACATTAGACCATCTCGACTTAATTGATATTTATAGGACATTCCATCCAAAAATGACAGACTACACTTTCTTCTCAAGTGCACACGGAACATTTTCCAGGATAGATCACATCTTGGGTCACAAATCAAACCTCGGCAAATTCAAGAAAATTGAAATCATATCAAGCATCTTCTCAGACCACAACGCCATGAGACTAGACATCAATTACAGGAAAAAAACTGCAAAAAATACAAACACATAGAGGCTAAACAATTCACTCTTAAACAACCAAGAAATCACTAAAGAAATCAAAGAGGAAATCAAAAAATATCGAGAAACAAATGACAACGAAAACACAACAACCCAAAACCTATGGGACGCAGCAAAAGCAGTTCTAAGAGGGAAGTTTAGAGCAATACAGTCCTACCTTAAGAAACAAGAAAATGATCGAATAAACAACCTAACCTTACACCTCAAACAACTAGAGAAAGAAGAACAAAGAAACCCCAAAGTGAGCAGAAGGAAAGAAATCATAAAGATCAGAGCAGAAATAAATGAAAAAGAAAGCAAAGAAACCATAAGAAAAATAAATAAAACTAAAAGCTGGTTCTTTGAGAAGATTAACAAAATTGATAAACCATTAGCCAGACTCATCAAGAAAAAAGGGAGAAGAGGCAAATCAACAGAATTAGAAATGAAAAAGGAGAAGTCACAACGGACACCTCAGAAATACAAAACATCATGAGAGACTACTACAAGCAACTATATGCCAATCAATTGGATAACCTGGAAGAAATGGATACATTCTTAGAAAAATACAATCTTCCAAGACTGAACCAGGAAGAAAAAGAAACCATGAACAGACCAATCACAAGTACGGAAATTGAGGCAGTGATTAAAAATCTCCCAACACACAAAAGCCCAGGACCAGATGGATTCACGGGTGAATTCTATCAAACATTTCAAGAAGAGTTAACACCTATCCTTCTCAAACTCTTCCAAAATATTGCAGAAGGCGGAGCACTCCCAAACTCATTCTACGAGGCTACCATCACTCTGATACCAAAACCAGGCAAAGATGTCACAATAAAAGAAAACTACAGACCAATATCACTGATGAATATAGATGCAAAAATCCTCAACAAAATACTAGCTAACAGACTGCAACAGCACTTTAAAAAAATCATACACCATGATCAAGTGGGGTTTATCTCTGGGATGCAAGGATTCTTCAATATACGCAAATCAATCAATGTGATATATCTTATCAACAACTTGAAGGATAAAAACCATATGATCATCTCAATAGATGCAGAAAAAGCTTTTGACAAAGTTCAACATCCATTTATGATAAAAGCTCTCCAGAAAATGGGCATAGAAGGAAATTACCTCAACATAATAAAAGCCATATATGAAAAACCAAAAGCCAACATCGTTCTCAATGGGGAAAAACTGGAAGAATTCCCTCTAAGAACAGGAACAAGACAAGGGTGTCCACTCTCACCACTATTATTCAACATAGTTTTGGAAGTTTTAGCCACAGCAATCAGAGAAGAAAAAGAAATCAAAGGAATCCACATTGGAAAAGAAGAAGTAAAATTGTCACTCTTTGCAGATGACATGATATTATATATAGAAAACCTGAAAGACTCTACCAGAAAACTGCTAGCACTAATTGATGAGTTTAGTCAAGTAGCAGGATACAAAATTAATGCACAGAAATCTCTTGCATTCCTATACACTAACAACGGAAGAGCAGAAAGAGAAATTAAGGAAACTCTCCCATTCACCATTGCAACAAAAAGAATAAAATACCTAGGAATAAACCTGCCTAAGGAGGCAAAAGATCTGTATGCAGAAAACTTTAAGACATTGATGAAAGAAATCAAAGACGACACAAACAGATGGAGGGACATACCATGTTCCTGGATTGGAAGAATCAACATCGTGAAAATGTCTGTACTACCCAAAGCAATTTACAGATTCAATGCAATCCCCATCAAATTACCAATGGCATTTTTCACAAGAAATCTTACGATGTGTATGGAAACGCAAAAGACCCCGAATAGCCAAAGCAATCTTGAGAAGGAAAAATGGAGTTGGTGGAATCAGGCTTCCTGACTTCAAACTATACTACAAGGCCATAGTAATCAAGACAGTATGGTACTGGCACAAAAATCGAAAGGACGATCAATGGAATAGAATAGAGAACTCAGAAGTAAGCCCAAACACATATGGGCACCTTATCTTTGACAAAGGAGGCACGAGTATACAATGGAAAAAAAGACAGCCTCTTCAATAAGTGGTGCTGGGAAAATTGGACAGCAACATGGAAAAGAATGAAATTAGAACACTTCCTAACACCATACACAAAAATAAACTCCAAATGGATTAAAGACCTACATGTAAGGCCAGACACTATAAAACTCCTCGAGGAAAACATAGGCAGAACATTCTATGACATCCATCAAAGCAAGATCCTTTTGGACCCACCTCCTAGAATCATGGAAATAAAATCAAGAATAAACGAATGGGACCTCATGAAACTTAAAAGCTTTTGCACAGCAAAAGAAACCATAAACAAGACTAAAAGGCAACCCTCAGAATGGGAAAAAATAATTGCCTATGAAACAACGGACAAAGGATTAACCTCCAAAATATACAAGCAGCTCATGAAGCTTAATACCAAAAAAACAAATAACCCAATCCACAAATGGGCAGAAGACCTAAATAGACATTTCTCCAAAGAAGACATACAGATGGCCAACAAACACATGAAAAGATGCTCAACATCACTCATCATCAGAGAAATGCAAGTCAAAGCCACAATGAGGTATCACCTCACACCAATCAGAATGGCCATCATCACAAAGTCTGAAAACCACAAATGTTGGAGAGGGTGTGGAGAAAAGGGAACTCTTCTGCACTGTTGGTGGGACTGTAAATTGGTACAGCCACTATGGAAAACAATTTGGAGGTTCCTTAAAAAACTACAAATAGAACTACCATATGATCCAGTCATCCCACTCCTGGGCATATACCCAAAGAAAATCATAATCCCAAAAGAAACTTGTACCATAATGTTTATTGCAGCACTATTTACAATAGCCAGGACATGGAAGCAACCTAAATGCCCATCAACAAATGAATGGATACAGAAGATGTGGCATATATATACAATGGAATATTACTCAGCTGTAAAAAGGGATGAGATGGAGCTATATGTAATGAGGTGGATAGAACTACAATCTGTCATACATAGTGAAGTAAGTCAGAAAGAGAAGGACAAATATTGTATGCTAACTCACATATACGGAATCTAAAAATGGTACTGATGAACTCAGTGACAAGAATAAAGATGCAGATACAGAGAATGGACTGCAGAACTCGAGGTATGGGAGGGGGCAGGGTGTGAAGGGGAAACTGAGACGAAGCGAGAGAGTAGCACAGACATATATATACTACCAACTGTAAAATCGTCAGTGGGAAGTTGTTGTATAACAAAGGGAGTCCAGCTCGAGGATGGAAGATGCCTTGGAGGACTGGGGCAGGGAGGGTGGGGGGGATTCGAGGGGGGGTTCGGGGAAGGGTGGGAGTACGGGGATGTGTGTATGGAAACAGATGATTGAACCCGGTGTCCCCCCAAAAAAATAAAAATAAAAATAAAAATAAAAATAAATAAAATAAAGTAAAATAAAATAAATTTGTAACTCAAAAAAAATAAATAAATAAAAGGTTGCAAGGACTTAAAAATATTTCAATCAACTGCAGTGCATGCTCCTTATCCCGATACTGATTCAAACAACAAGCTGAGAGACATAGAGGTTGTAAAACAGGGAGGGGAAGAAAGAAAGGAGTGAAAAAGGAAGATCAAAAAGGAAAGTCTACAATTTTTTTCAATTGAACATTCAACTAGATATTTGATAGATATAGATATTCAATAATATTAGAGAATTGTTCACTTATTTTCAGTGTGATGTGGCTATTATGAATATTTTTGAGAGTTTTTAATTTTTGGAGGAACTTTCAAAGACATGGAAAGAACAGTCTCATGTTTGCTTCAAAATAATCTTGTGGGGATGAGATGGTATTGGTTAGGGATGGACTGATATTGCGTAGGGACTGATGATGGAAGTGGGTTGGAGTACCAATAAACAAGATTGGTCAGGCTGATTATTTTTGAAACTGATGGGTACATGGAGGTCCTTAATACATTTGTCTCCATTTTTGTGTTTGAGTCTTTCCATAATAAAAAGTTAAAAGAAAAGAAACAGAAAAGAAGTAGAAGAATAACTGTGGGGAGATTTTTAAGCTGCTACTACAACATTATTTTTAAAACTCCTCTAATAATTCACTTTCTTACAGTCATCCAGATATGAAAAAAATCTGAAAAATGTTATTTATTAGAAAAAAGTTTTAAACACCTTCCTCTTTCTTAGTTCCAATAGACATAGTCATCAGTTATCCCCAATTATAAAATTACTATGTAATGCATAATAAAATAATTTCACTCTACAGTTGTCTCACTCTTCTGCTTTCTACTGCTCATGTGTAGCAGGTTCTTTCTGTCCAGTCAAATTTCAGCATTCATTTTTTAAATCATGAGTTATTCAGAGCAAGGATTAAACATAGATAGTTTAAGAGCTCTTTCACTGGAAGTCATCAGCCCATCCATTATATTCTGATTTGTCAAAATTAGATCCTAGCAGGCTTGCTTGGGAAACCCCATAATGTACTGTTTAGAACTGCCCAGGGTCTATAAGTTATGAGAAAAGAAGACTAAAAAATATTGCTTTCCTTTTTTTCAAGCCTGTCACTAATAGTGGGAAATTCTTCCCTTATAAATAAAAGACCTATTAAGATTTTTTTTTCCTTTAGCACTCATAGAAAATATAATATGTTAATATAATATTTCTTTTCAGGCATGAAGGAAATTGGGTCCTCTCTCCTTTTTGATAATTGTTTCAAGAAACAAGCAAAATAATCCTGCAATTCCTTGAGATGGTAAAATATGAGTGTCCCTGTAGCCCAGGAGCCACTATCAAAAGCTGAAAAAGTGGATGATATGGCTGTGAATTCTGCTTATATTCTAACCAAATTTGGAGTAGAATCATAAAGGGCACATAGCCAATCTCAACACATAATAAGTATTTAGAAAAATGTAGATATTATTCATATAACTATTAGTAGCAAGAGTGCTATAAAAGAAAAAAATAGAAATGAAAAAAAATCCTTAAGATTATTGCTTAGAGAGAACTATACAAGGAAAAAAAAAATGAAGAGAAAGCAAGGGCATTATACCATGAAGGTCAGTTTTAGTTTTATTAGTGGTTCCCTCTTCACTAAGGCACTTAGATTTCCCGTTGGATTTCTATGCCCTGAGCAGAATAATTTCGTAGGAGCCAAGCAGTCCCTTGAGAAAGGACAAGGTTTCCTCTCTTAATAGTCCCTCAGTTGCTGACTAATTATTTTGGTAACTTGAAAACCAGTGATAGACTTAAAATTTTCCATTTTATCTGATGCCAGTCACTGGGGAGAAATGTAAATTGTAAAAGCATAAATTACCCTAGATCACTCTGTATTCTGTCTTCATTATGAATGTTTCCTTCTTGCCTTTCCTCCTCTTTCAGCCAAATCAACTCTTCAACTTAGTTTAAATATTTGTAGCTTTGATCAACAGTCCTTTATCCTGATTCAGAACAGAGCTGATGACTTCATCTCTAGTGATGCAACTAAAAACTCTAGATTTGTAAAAATTCTCTTTTAAACCTTTGAATTCCCTAATGTAGTCTCTGGGGAATAGTAGGTACTCAGTAAATGTTAAATAATTAATTAATTAGTAAATTATATAAAGAAGGCTTTAGATTCAAGGCCAAGATTTTTTTTTAAGTTTAATGTTAAAATAAAATTATTGTAGCTCATATTTATAAAAATAAAAAATTCCATTGAAAATTAGAGTGAACATTGAATTTGCTGCATTTCCTGCTTTAATACTGAAGAGACTACTGGAAACAAAAATCACCATTAATCATCTCATTGAATTTAATTGAAATAATGTAAGTGAAAGTACTTTGTAAACTGTTATGGTATATACAAATAATGTATTATTACTAGCCATCTGTTCTACCATACGATGTTATAGTTTTGATTATGCAAATAAAATTTTACTGTGGAAAAATTTTAAATGGTAAAATCTCATTTAAAAAGTGTAAAATGGTTTATGTTTGGTTAGATAAGTGATTATCTGTTTATCTATATTCATTTTATTATTTTAAAAATCAATGTCAAAATTCATGGCATATTTAAGAAGTTATAACACCATAAGAGACAAAAAAGGCATTAAATTTTCTATTTCCTAAATTAGAAATTTCTAGACTCTCACAGGTAAAGTTTCAGCCACAGGAAGTACATTGATATATATATATATACTAATTTCACCAAAAAGGTGAAATTAAATGACTTCAGTCTATGCATTTACTATCATTCATACACATGCTTTTAAAGATTTCACTAGAAACTCTCCTATTCCATTCTTTAAAGCTAATCTCAAATAACTCTCTCATGATTAACCTACATCTTCATCCAAAGCATTACTAATAGAATACAAATGAGATTTACCTTCAATTTCCATAATAATCACTGCAATTTACATTAAATTTACATAATAACAATCATAATTAAGTAGCATTATAGTAACGGTTATAAAAACAACTGTCATAAATAGCATACACTGATATGTTTGAGGGAGACGGAAGCTTTAAGCTATATCCATATTTATTTTATGGTTTTGTTTTACTGGAAATATATTCATGCCACTAATCTCTTGTAATATTTGTGTTTAACTTCAACACAGACCTGTAGAGGTGTATTCCTTTTTTATTTTGAGAATAATATGATGCATTCTGATTATCTGCAAACCAGGAATGAATTTACTAATTTTCCATTTGTGACCAACACTTAAGACAAAGTCTGGATAAAAGAATTAAATAATCAACTATTTTTGTTACTGCACCACAGTAATGTTATTTCTTCTCTTTTGGTTTCTTTCCTTTTCTTTCCTTTCCTTTCCTTTCCTTTTCCTTCACCCAGTTCTTCTATCATTGTTTTGCCTTAGTTTTGTCTCTCATCTTTTTACCTGACTCTTTCTTCTGTCTTCTAGAACTGTTCTTCCATTCTGACACTTTTATTTTTTTTTGTTTTCCCTGCAGGATGATTAAATGTCTCATTGGCTATGCTAACATGCGCCTAATGAATAGATGGTTTGACATGTTGTAAGAGGAATCTTTTCTTACACAGAGGATATATTAATTAAGACTAGTGTCAGATTAAAACTTCACTGGACTGGGCTTCCGAGGTGGCACAGTGGTTAAGAATCCACCTGCCAATGCAGGGGACATGGGTTCGATCCCTGCCCCAGGAAGATCCCACATGCCGCGGAGCAACTAAGCCCATGCACCACAACTACTGAGCCTGCACTTTAAAGCCCGTGAGCCACAACTATTGAGCCCATGTGCTGCAACTACTAAAGCCCATGTACCTAGAGCCCGTGCTCTGCAACAAGAGAAGCCACAGCAATGAGGAGCCCATACACTGCAATGAAGATTAGGCCCCGCTACTCTCCGTAACTACAGAAAGCCCGTGCACAGCAAAAAGGACTCAACACAGCCAATAAAGTAAATAAATAAATAAATAAGTTTATTAAAAAATACTGCACTGGACAGAGTTAAATAAGCAAGGATGATTTTATTCAAGATAATTGCAAAAGGGGAAAGAGATTGAATCCAACTGCACTGAAACAAAAAGCAGGAGAGTTTAGAAGCACTGGGATGAGCTAGAGGAAAGTATTGGAGGACATTAGGAAGAGGTTGGCCAGTGTGATTAAGTCATCTGTGTCTGCTAATTGATGCTTATCAAAATTAGGCTTCTACCTCTCAAAGAAACTGGGAGATAGGGGTATGATCTGTCTTGATTTTATTTCAAAGAGATGGCTGTCAGATTCTTGAAAGAGACATTCCTTGCTTGTAAAACCAGTAAAAGCCTGGCAGAAGATTCACATTTTAAAAGGGGACATGCTCTAAGAACAGAAAGATCAGGGGCCTATAAACAGGAAGAAACCTGTCCAAAGTTTGGACAAGCTGGGGGAATATGCAGGCTGTCTTGGTCATTAGGTTTGGCTAAAATTATAGAAAAGTCCAAAATAACGACAGCTTGCCTAATTTTTTTTTTAAATTCATTTCTTTCTCACATAAAAGAGTGGAAATTGCAGTGCAGAGCAAATGGCAGTTTTGTCCTAAGAGGTTGTTAAAATCCAGGTTTCTTCCAGACCACCATTCCCCTATTTGTAGGGGGTGCCCATTTTCTTCATGTCCAGTAGCACCCCCTTTGCATTCCCGGTAGCAAAATGGAGAAGGGGAACTGCGATAAAGGCAAATGCCTTGTTTTATGTTTCTTAAGGGAAGTTCCTGGAAGCTGCTGTGGACATAGCTTTCTACATTCTTTTTGTCAGACAGCCTGCACAGTGCAACATTTTGGATAGCTAAATAACTGTCCACACTTCCCTTCCCACATATACAACACACTCTCTCCTCAAAGAAACAATTCTATTTGCATACTCTTGTTCACCCCACTTTTAAAGAATTTATGGAAAGTGACAAAAGTAGTCAAAACACGCCAAAATTTAAAATTTTCCTCTTTGCTCCCCTAATGCTAAAGGTGTTCAACCCACACAGCCTTCAAAGAAAATTCAGGAGATAGTGTCACAAAATGCCTTGCCAAAAAAGAATGAGGCTGCTTTTTGAACTTGAAGTATCTGAGTTGCTACCAACTGAATGATACCATTATACCACTAAAAAAGGTTCAGATTTCACTAATCTAAGCATGTCATTGCTAGTACCAAATTCTTTATTTCTTAGCCTATGTTAAGCAGCTAGTAACATAAAAACCTAGAAGCTTAAGTAAGAGGGAAATTTATTTCTCACTGGTATAAATGTCAGAAACTTTATAGTTCAACAGTGGAGAAATAGTTTAGAGACTCAAAATACTTCCACCTCATCTCTCTGTCATTTCTACAGTGTGACTTTGTCTTCATTATTCAAGGCAGCCTGTACAGTTCAGAAAACAAGATAGAAGAGATAAAAAAGATGTGAGTGGTGTGCTCTAGATATCTCTTAAAGAAGTTCCTGGAAACTGCAACAAATCACATATGCTTGCATCCCATCTGCACAAAACTTAGTCACATCGAAACACCTAACTTTAGGATGCTTGGATGATATAATCTTTTTTTTTCTATTTTCTTTTTCTTTTCTTTTTTTTTTTTAATTTTAGTTCTACATATGCCTGGCTAAATACATTATCATTTTGGAAAAAAGGAGAGAAACATATCGAAGGAAACAGGCAGCTTCTGACACAGGGTGATACAGCCAGTGGTACATGATAACTTTACTAACAATTTGGGCATTTCTTGGGCAAATTCATTTAGTCTTTCCTTTAGTAAATTCTTATAAAATACAGTCTATAGACAATCCTTGGAGCAATCCTGTGACATAAATAAACAGACCTGATAACATATATTTTAGAGATGAGGAAACAGAGACACTGACAAATTGATATCCTGAATGTCACAGTGTTACTGATTTGTGAAACCTGATCTCTCCCTCCATTTTGCGCCTAATGAATCAATTCTCCACACAGAAGCCAGTTAGTTTATAAAAATTCATCTGATGACATGATCACCTTAGTTAAAATTTTTGACATCCTCCTATTTTCCTTAGAAAGAAGTCCAAATTCTTTAACATAGATCACAAGGCCTTTTCAAATTCTGAGCTCGTCTCATGTACTCAGGAACCACATCCTACTCTGTGTTCTGTCCTTCACTTGCTCCCAAATATATGCTCATTATACTAAAGGCCTTAATATAGGAGACACTTCTCTGACTTCCAAGCCATTTTACAAGATGTTCACTTCATGAGATATATTTTTCTACTTCATCTGGCACTCACAATTCCTTTGTCTAATTTATGCCTACTATTTTTTCTCATTTTTTTTTTCTCAATTGAGCTATAACAAGCATATAATAAAGGGCATGAAGTTTGCTAATCTTAAGTGTACAGCTTGATAAATTTTTAGATTCATATATACCTGCATAACCACCAACCAGATTAAACTATAACACATTTCTGGTACTCCAAAAGCACTCCGGCCCCTTTCTAATTAATAGCTATTCCCCTACCCACAAAGAAATAATTTTACGACTTCTATCACCATTAAAGAGTGTGATAACCTTGGAGAGTGCCATTTGGCTAAGTTAAACTACATTCCCCCAAATTCAATTTTTAGTATATTTCCAGATAAGGAAAGAGATATTCTTACCTGAGAGGTAGGGGACAGAAGGAATACAATGGTCATTTTGTAGCATATACACTCCTCTTTCCAGTTATTCAATTAAATGCTAATCTAAGCATTGCTGTAAAGGGATTTTGCAGATATAATTAAAACCCCCAAACAGTTGACTTTATATTAGGGAAATTACCCTGGGTCATTCTGACTTAATCAGCCAGAAGTCCTTTAAAAGAGAGTTTAGGGCTTCCCCGAAGGGTAGAAACAACCACCTATAGACAATAGATAAGTTTCAGACCCCACCCATGAGATTCCAGCTTGCTCATCATCTTCCCTTATGACTGGTGGCCTGCATGGCCTATAGACTTGGAACTTCATAGCTAACCTCTACAACTGCACAAACCAATTATATATATACACAATTGATATATATATAAATAATAAATACATATATACATAAATAAATATATATGTGTATGTTTTTCAGAAGGATGCAAAACAATACTGAATAATTGTTTTATTGATACATATGTGTGGTAATAGTATATCAGCATAGAAGGGAATGATAAACTGGAAGCTCGATATGGTGGGGACTTGTTGAGAGGAAGGAAGAGGAATGAGCTTGTGAGTTAACATGGAGGCAGAAGATATTTTTTAAAGCAAATGCATGACCTCAAAAAAGCTAACATTTGATAAGTTGGTGGTGGAGATATGAGTTTCTGTTATATTATTCTATGTATTTTAGTATTATTGAATTATGTCATAATAAGAAAAATAGTCACCTGAAATTTAAAAAAAAAAGATTAAATTTCACAGAGACAGTACAGTGTAATGAAAAAGGCTAAAGTTTGGAATTAGAAAACTCAATTTTTGGTTTATGGAATTTTGTGGATGCTCTTTGTTTAACACCAACAACCATGTTAAAGATAAACGTCGGGGGCCAAATAAGTATCAAAAAGTATCCTATGTTTTATTATAGATAAAACTGGGCCACACAACTGAACAAAGATTTGTATTTCCATCTGCCTCTGGGCCTCAGGACTCCAATGTTCCTGACTCCCTCTGAAGCACTGGCTGGATAAAAGATGGAACCAATTAAAAAGACCTACTTGGATGGCTTACCGCATGAAGTTTCATAACCAACACTGTGTTTGATTTTTGGTTCTGCCGTTTGCTAGTTTTGTGACCTTATTTAAACAGTCTAAGCCCAAGTTTCCACATTTAGAAAATAAGGCTATTTACATCCGCCTTGCAGGGTTTTATGAGGATTAGAGATAAGGTGCTTATTGTTTAGGATGGTGCCTGGTGTGAACACAGACACCCAATAACAAACAGTAGTTCTTAATACTGAAGATAATCCCCCTTGGAACAATTCCTAAGATATCTGAATCCTTGTCAAATCAGAAGGATACCTATTCATCTTACAGATTTTTATTTTAAACTGATTCTAAATGCATATATGTATTCAAAGTAAATGGGAATTATAAGTACATAGATAGCATTGAAATTATTTAAATAATACATTTCAATAAACTCCAGAAATGTTATTATTTGTTGTGATTTTAACACAAGGTAGATTGCCCACTACAATCTGTTTGACTTAAAATTATACATAACCCAATTAACTATTTAAAAAATTTTCATGCTTGTTTAGAACAAACATGAAAATAGATCACTCATGGCTTAGGAACATAAAAGTTGTTGGAATAAGTTTGGGGTAAAAATAGGAGATAATGGCTTCTATGGATACACATTAGGATGGTTTTAGGATGAGCAGCCTTACCAAGAAGAATAATGTGCCAAGCGATGAATAAGATGGGAACTTTTTCCTAACAAAAGGATACCCATTCAGTCTTCTCCTCCTCTGCCTCAGGCTAAAGGAACATGTCTGCTACTTCTTTGGTAACAAAAGGGAAGCAAGTTTTAATGAAAAGATCATGAGCTTCATAGTACATAGACAGAGACTTTTAAGTCCAATCCTATCACTTATTTCTCAGTGTTGATCTCCTCATGTGTGAACCCAAGCACAGTAATGCCTACCTCGCAATGTCATTTTAGAAATTAGATGAAATAATATATGTAAAAATGCATGATACAAAGTTGCTGCTCAATTAACACTGGTGCATTTTACTTTTCCCATCGGTTTTAAGGACTGTCCTGTTCATGCTCAACTGAAGCTCAAAATAAGGTGAAGTGTTACACGAGGCATAGATGCAAACTCTCCAGGTATGTGTTAGTGCTAAGATGACTAAACTATACGTAAGAATATTAACCTCTCTGATCTGAAATGTCATAAAACAAAACAGTAACATTCTCTCACCAAATTAGAAGGAAATTTTCTAGGTACTTCCTGGGAGTTTGGAGGGACGTTTATGGAGAGAAAGAACAATACACTAGATTGGGAAATAGGAGCCTATAGTAATTAGCAACATACAGAAGACTGTTGGGGACAAGCCTAGCACTATGAGCAAGACATAGAGGCAACATCGGATATTATATTCCTTAAGCACCCGTTCACTCTGATGGAAAACAGAGTCATTGCAGCTAGTCTTGTGGTATAGTTCTGCCAACAAAATGATGTCCAACACACATTCTACAGTAAAAAGATCCCTCCCCAAGGAACTGTTAAGGTTTGCTAGGAAACGCTCAGTGAGAGAAATTATGTAACTTAGATGGATGATAATTAGTCTTTGAACTCTTTTTCATGCCAGAGGAAAAAAATGTTGCTAACCCTTTGGTTTGTCCTCTGGGAAAATGTTCTTAGGTTCCTAGGTGGGAAATTTGAAGGTACTGAAAGTAAATGAATTCAAAGTAAAATTGTTATACTTCCTTATTTTAAATGAATGAATACGGAGGTCATCTTCAACATAGGAGAAGAATTCATAGGAATATAGAAAGGCCTTATTAAGAAAATGTGGGAAAATTATAATTCTCTAAATATATATGAGAGAGAGGAGACAGACAGAGAGACAGAGACAGAGACTTAGAGAGAGGAAGAACAAATACAAGATAGAAAATCTTAAGAAACAAAATAATCTAGTGTAGATAAAAATTCAGAATGAGTATGCTATTCTACCTTGGAAAAATGGACTGGGATTACTATAGAACAAAGAAAGCAAAAGGCTCAAATAAAAAAAAAATACCAAGAGATTGTCAGACTGAAAAGATGAGAGCAAGCAGAAGATGTGAACCAACAGGACCTACTTTACTGATCAGCTGAATTAAATCAGCTATAATAATATGACACCTCTAGTACAATATGTCATTGTATACACAGCTCGGCTCTCTTTGTCCTTCTGTTGTTTGTGATAAGAGCAATCATCTTATTTCCCATTGTTCTTTAAAATATAAACAGAGCTAGGACCAGAAGCTACATTACCAAAGAGACTGCCAAAATGTGCTGATAAAAACTAGGATGTTTCATAGCTGTCACATTTAGACTCTCTTTACACAAATAATCTAAAACAGACCAAAAAGCAACAACAGATTATGCCTGCACTATGGAATTCTGACCTAATATTGTGGCTACATAAGGCAATGCATGAAACACAGAATCTTTTGAAGAAGTTCTAATATCTCCATTCTAAGGACTCTATAATTTACCATTTATTCTCTCATAGCACTCATGTTGGGGGTCAGTACCTTCTTTTCCCTCTAAAAGAGCTCAAAATTAGCCTTTTAGTCAGAGAATATGAATTAACCAGGGGTCAAATGTGAGGAAATTAAGACCAGCTTTGCCATTTTATTTCTAATTTTGGTCTGAAATACAATGGCCACAATATCGTCAATGGAGTAGGCAACATTTTGTTCAGACGATGTTATGCTTAGATGTATGACCATCACGGGAAACAGCTGTAATCCATGAAAATGACAGTCACACACTTGAAAAAGCTCCCAAAAAATTCCAAATGGATTCTGCAATCTAACCAAATTTGTCATAGTTTGAATAGATGTTGTCAAGAAAAAAAAAAACGGCTATTTTTTTGTAAACTAGAATGACTTTTTTTTAGTGGCTTAAAACATCAACCATTTATTTGGCTCATAAGTCTGCAGGTTGGCAATGTAGGCTGAACTTAGCAGGGCAATTCTATTCTTAGCTGGGCTCCCTCAGAAGTCTGTGGTCAACCTCGGGTTGGTTAGGTGATTCTGCTTCTAGAAGTCGGCTGGTTGCTGACTGGAAGACTTGAGTTCTTCTCCATATGGTGTCTTTTTTTTTTTTAATTTTTTTAATTGAAGTATAATTGCTTTACAACGTTGTGTTAGTTTCTGCTGTAGAACAAAGTGAATCAGTTATGTATACATATAACACCTCCCTCTGGAGCCTCCCTCCCACATCCCACCCCCACCCCACCCCTCTAGGTCATCACAGAGCATCAAGCTGAGCTCCCTGTGCTATACAGCAGCTTCCCACTAGCTATCTAGAATACATTTTTAACTAAAATGTAACCTTCTAGAAGGCAAGATTGCTGTTCTTCATTCTTTTCTTTTTCTCTGCATAGCATTTTTTCATCTGCCCACAAGGAGCTCGAAAATAAGAATTGCTTGACAGAACTAATTCTTGTAAATTTAAGTATTAGTCATGGAGAATCAAAGTGTCCCAAAGTCAATTGTTACTGGTGTTCCCAAATATTAATTTTTTTCTTACCTTCCACTCTTTCCTTTCCACTAAACTCTTCTCATTTTACACCTTTGCTTCCTTTTCTTTGCTTCTTTCCTGATTGTGCCTTTCTGTGATAAAAACGATGACAGTGATGACCATTTTGTATTCCCACTGATGGCACTCATAGCTAATGGGGTTACTGACCATTGTCCTATTTCCTAGGAAACAAGAAAGTGATGCTGAATTGAGTTATCTTCAACTGAAAATGTGCACATTAACCCCTGGCCAGAGTGGGGGGTGAAACAAAAGCTATTGCTAAAAATAGTTCCTTTTTCACCATTTTTAATAAACTAGAGAAAAGCTATTTATTGATATCAGTGTCTCTAGTTCATTTTATTGGTTTAAATTTAACATATAACTAAATGAATTCAATTTTACTTAAAACATAATTTTTAAAAACAGGTAAATGTATGTATTGATTCTCTTGCTAGAAACACTTTATCATTTGAAACAAAACACTGTTTTTTGATTCTCTCACTCCAATAGCTTATATGGAGCTATATATTAAACTAGGTCTGTCTAGAGTCTTTAATACTCCACCTACTAACATCTGTCCAAAGAGAAAAAAGGTACAAAAAATTTCAGAAAATAAGGATTTTTCTGAGTTCGGTGTCTTTGACAAAAGGAAGATGTGTAAGTATTCACCAGTATAAAGCACAGAACAAGGATTTAATTGAAGTCATCAAGAATGAGCTTTGTAAAGCTCTCCTCTAGCATCTCTTGGCTTTTAGACATTGATTAAATAAGAAGGAACTTTGAAAGAGGTGGAATCTCTGGCACATATGGAATACTCAGGTTTCAAGGAAACTGTATTAGATAAAATGAGAGCCCTTGCTGATCCTGGCCCACTTTTAGAGATACATTAAAACCCTAAGCTTTTGTTATTTCTAAAATAGGTTGTTAAGTGATTTTCTTTTATTTTTTTCCTATCTGCCTGAATGGACCAACATCTAAACACCCACATAAGGTCTGTGAGGGCATTTCTTGAAAAATGGAAATTAGTTATAAATTTCGTTACTCTTTTTACTTACAAAATAAATCTTTCATTTTTATTCTAGGTTTATGTATTTCAAGATCCTACGTGTTCAAAGTATGATAAACAAACGCCAATCCAGTAAGTTTTTGAATCCTAATCAAATATAGCATTTGAAATTCTGAGTTGCACATTTCCTTTGATATCGGTACAGATTTCTGGAGATTACATACTTGTTTGGATACTTCAGTGAGATACAAGAACATGCTGATCATGGGGAAAAGGTCATCATTCTGTTGAACTAAATTCACCTTAAGTTCCATTTTTTTTGCATCACTAACAATAGGTTTTTTTAGTCCAACTGTGATAATACTTTTGCTGTGAACATACACTTCCCTATATGAAAGTCATAACAGGAAATTGATGTTGGAATGGCTTAGAAGAAGAAAACATATACATATATGCAACTCATACAGAAAAAGGGAAGAAAACTTGGCATGATTAACAGTATGGTCATGCACATCTTAGGTTATAAATGTCATGCACATCTATCAACATTAATGTTTCCTTCCCTTCCTGTCAATATCATTGTAGCTTAGCTAATACAATGAATTGCCAAAACTTTCAATGACAAATAAGGCCAGTAACTAAAAGTTGAACTTTCTCAAATGGAGTATTCTTAGAATAACATTGTTACAATTGGCAACATAAATCAGTATAGTGTATTAGCCATTCCCATTCATAAGGATGAAATAATCATTTCACACTGAGAAATGTCCAAAGTCCAGTAATGCAAAATGTGTTTTTATCTGTTATGATTGTTATCAAGGTTAATAAAACTAACCTTCACCTCCTTTTCTCAAGGAAGGTAAGTATGGAAAATATTCCTCTAATAGATTTACACATATATTGTTTGTATTAAAATAACATTTTATTTGATGAAATAAATTATTAACCAGTCCAGTTAATCAAACAGAAATATCTAGGTCATTAGTAAACCAATTTATGTTAGCCTTCAATAAAGTATACTACATTTAGTTTCCTTTTCATTTTTATAGTTCTTAGTATCCAGATGTATCCACTTGATACATTCCTGGATGTAGGAAATTATGAACAAGAGACTCCATTTTTGGAAAAGTGCAAAAGGATATTAATCAGTACAGACACAGCTCGCAGAGTTGCTGGAAGGGCTGAATAAATACTCTCTTGGCCGGGCTTCCGAAAATTACTTTTAATACCACAGTTGCACAGAGCCCCAAGGAGGCTCAGTGTCATGATGCATGCCAACAAGCTGGGTGCCCCAAACATACCCTTTCTTCCTTCATGACTTAGGTCCAAACCAAAGCAGCATATGACTCTATCTAATGTGCCAAATCCAAATCACATGTGGAACTCCAGCCACAAGGAAACTGAGAAGAGTAAATGTTGTATCTCTAGCCTCTGCATTCCAGAAAAAAAGTATTAGAAAGGGTTTTGAGAGAACTGATATACTTCTTCATTTGTTGTATCTAGAAACCGAAATGTTTACGAGTAAGGGCTAAGTAAACCAAGATTTAATCCCACAGAAGGCAATTTTGTTTTACCATGGAGCACCATAATATACTATAAAAGAATTCCATTTCTACATGATTTCCAGCTAAAAGGAATGGGTGAATCATCAGAAATCCATCACCATTCATTGAAGAGAAAAACCCTAATATTGCTGATGTTCCTGTTTACTGATGGAGAGTCGCAATGGTCATTTTCATTTCTAAAAATCTGAAAATGACGTTCATGAGCCAGAGCATTGGTTAATCTAAAATTAGTTGCAATCTTATTTTATTTATTTTCAGCTTTGTTGGGGGTATAACTGATAAATAAAATTGTAAGATATTTGAAGTATACAACATAAAGATTTGATATGCATATATATTGTGAAAAGACTCCCGCCCACTGAGTTAATATCTCACGTGTTTACTTTTGTGTGTGAGAGAGAACATTCAATTTCTACTCTATTAGCAAATTTTAATTATACAATACAGTGTTATCAGCTATAGTCACCATGTTTTACATTAGATCCTCAGACCTTATTCATCTTATAACTGAATGTTCATACCATTATATTGACTTCTTCCTATTTTCACCACTCCTGGCAACCAATTTTCAGCAATCTGTTTCTGTGAGTTCAACTTTTTTTTATTTTGAAGATCCCACATATAGTGATACCACGCAGTATTTTCTTTTTCCATCTGGCTCTGACTTATTTCACTTACCATAATGAACTCCAGGTTCATCCCTGTGTTGCAGGAGGAGGGGGATAGGTAGATTTATTTTTCACTTACCCATACATAGATGGAATGGCCCTTTGGGGTTTTCTTTTCATGAGATGCTTTTTTAGAATTTATCTACAGGCTACCTCATTATAATTCTACAGCCTCCACAATTTTAAAATTGAAGATTATGAACAATAGGATTTGGTGGAAAACTTGTGATCAAAAGAGATCTTTGACATTCACATATCTACCTTCCAAGATCCCCATGTATATATTGTTTCAGCCATCTACAGTTACTTTCTTCTCACCTCAGGGATATGTTTTAATAGCATCTTCTCGTTTTTGTTTTCTTTTGTTTTCAGAGATGGTTATTATGCTGTCTACTCTAATATACTGTTGGAAATGTAAATCTCCTTATTTACCTACCAAATTATTCATTTCTTGCTTTTCCAGCTATTCTCATCCTGGACAAAAGACTTTGTGGACACTTTAGAGCCAGTGAAGACCTATCATATGGAAAAAAATTAGGCTTATTTTGTGAAACTTGAAAAACAAAGTAAAAATACTTCTATCATAGGTAAAAATGTTTGAAGTTCGTATACACAAAACCTATGATATTCTGTTTTCTGTGAGATGAACAGTTATAAGTGATATAGAATTTAATGTCAGATCAGTATGAGGAAGAACATTTGAATATAGCTTTCCCAAAATGGAGGAAGAGAACCACTCTTCACTGGAAGTGTTCCCAAAAGGGCTGATTGATTATTTTTCCATGTAATTGATATAAAATATACTATTCAGCGTTGAATAGATGACATCTAAATTTCCTTGCATTCCAATATTCATTTTTTTAAATCCTAAAAATAAAATGTCTAATCTTCTTTAGGTTCCAAATGTCTGAAGTATTTTCTGAATTATGAGACATTTCTTTAAGCTATTCTCAAATACAGTAATACATTTTCTAACCATTTCTTGATTCAAGAATTCATTTACTCTTGAATTAATTCTGAAAAGGCAAGAAATAAATGGAATTATTTCATCATTTTTGTTGTTTTTCCAAACACATTTCAACAATTATCAACTTGAGTTCCATATTTTGTTTTTTACCTTCTAAATTATAAATCAGAAAAAAAGCATGATCACAGATTTAAATAAAAGTACTCAACTCTATCATATTAATATTGAAAGTTCAAAGTTTGATTGCATGGAGGATTCAGTATTCATTTTAATAACAGTGTTATCATAAATGTAGCCACAAATCATATCAAATTATAAGCACATATGAAGATACAGCATCAAAAAATATCCCAAATTCACACATTAATTTCTTAATAACCTTATTGTATAATTTATACAATAATTACCTATGGAACTGTCACTTTCTGTAGAAGTCATATACCATTTGTTCCTCATAAACTTTTGTTTGTTTGCTTTCTTGTGTCTCTTGTTTTTATGTTTCAGGAAAACCCATTTCATGCTTTTTGCCACAATGTGGCAAGTCACAAATTAAAAATATTACAACTTAGTATTATATTTCCAGACCAAGAACTCAGCATTAAATGAATCTTAGCCTGAACTAACAAATCTCACAGCGTCAAAGACATGAAAACCCATATAATAACCATATAAATAATCAAAATGATACTCTAGACCATATAAACTAAATATCAATACAATATGCCCATTGATTATGTGGGGAAGAAATCAAATGTTTAATTAAGAGGAATCTTGCTTTATCTTCTTCAAATTTAAAAAGTTATATAGAGGGAGATGATCCCTCTATATAGATGATCTCTCTATGTAAATCTTTAAGATTTATAAGGGTCTCTGAGTCATGCTTTGTTTTTCCCCATATAAATTTCTCAGTAGTAGGCAAAAACTTTCAAAAATCACTATGCGACCTTGGAGGTGCACTTTAAGTAGTATATTTACTGCTTCTAGTTTTGTTTTTCGCACTGAAAAACATTTAAAATGTGAGGTACTACCTTTTACCCATCTCTAGCAAGAAAGAAGCAGTTTTGTCCATTATCTTCAGGATTTATTCTGTCTCCTGAGAGACCACAGCCCTCCCTGATTCAAATGTTTATTTCCCTTTGTCCCTTCATAGCTTTCAACATTCCCACCCCAACTTAGCTCTCAGTGTCTTTGAATAAACTAAGGAAAAAAAAAAGGTCAAAATGGCCTTTTTTGTTTTTCTTTCAAATATGCCCAGCTGAATGTGAATTGGTGACTTGGTCATGATGAAAACTAAAGGTGTAAAGATTATATCTTAATAAGATATGACATTATTGAATAGCTTCTATGCATCAGGAATGATGCTAGCACTTTACGTTAGTTACTTTATCTCTAATCCTCACACTGACATTGGCAACAAACTTTTTTTTTCTATTTCAGGGATGATGAAATCAGGTGCAGAGAATTTAAGTAATTTTCCCAAAGCCACACGCATAGTGAATGGAAAGCTGGGATTTGAATAAAAGCAGTCTATCTCTACACTCTGCCTGTATTCTTTTTACTTCCACAGTGATCTTCTAGGAACATAGAGAGTGATGAGGAAATTCATTTGGGTTTTATTAATTTCCAGAAAAGTAGATAGATATGCTTGCTAATTTGTATTCATGCAATTCCATAAACATTTCTTAAGTGGTTATTTTGAGAGCATAGATTATAGGGATTATAGGGAATATTCAAAATCTCTTTTAAACAACACCGTAAATTCAAGATGCCTATAGTCTAGAAATGAAGTAAAGTAATTCCATCTATATATGTGAATTCTTAGTTTTGAGCCATTGGTCAATGTGTTAGATTAGGCTGCTATAACATATTATCACAGAATGGGTGGCTTTTAAACAACATTGACGTATTTCTCATATTCTAGAGGCTGGGAAGTCCAAGATCAAGGTGCCAGCATATCCAGTGTCTGATGAGAGCCCCCTTTCTGGCTCACAGACAACCATCTTCTCACTGTGTCCTCACATGGTGGAAAAAGAGCAAGTCAGCCATCTAGGATCTCTTTTAGGAGGCACTAATCCCATTCACAAGGGCTCCACCCTCATGGTCTCATTACCCCCCCCCCCAAATCTCAATCTCCAAACACCATCTTGTTGGAGATTAGACCTCAACATACGAATTTTAGGTGGATACAAGTGTGGAGTCTATTGCGGTCAATTCTATGCATATTGATTCTATTTTTAGCATCAGACCTAATTAAGTTCACACACAGACATAAAATCTTTTCATCTTTTTCTTCTTGTAATATAGCAAACAACCTTGCTAAGGTGATTTCTGCAGTCTGTTTTTACTATTGAAGAAGTTTTCAGAGAATCATCAAATAGATAGGTTCGGCTTTAGCTGCATAAAAAAGTAGTTAGATTTATTTTGCAAATAAACAGTAAGGCAGAGGGGGGAGGTGGGGTTGTGAATTACTGTTATATGATGCCAGCCCTTCAGGTTCCCTTTGTTCATCAACCTACACAGCTTAGGCAAATTCTACTGAGAATGTTTCCTCATGGGCATTTACATATTGAATCACAGATAACTGGGATTTCCCCACTGAACTGCAGCCACTAGATAAGTTCCCACAAGTTAACCAGGTTCAGTTCAGAGATTTTGGAGTTTAACACTGTGTACTCAAGTGCTTCCAAGTCCATCCTGGGTGTTTTATCCAGTATTTATATTCAATGATTCAACCAAGAATTAAATTAAAAGCTGAAATAATATATTCATTGAGCTCTTTACCCCTAACCAAAGCAAATGTAAAACTGTTTACTAGGCCATTAACTGAATTAGATTTTACACTGTTTTTTTGTTTGTTTGTTTATGTGCTTGTTTGTTTCTAATTCAACCAACGAGGTCAAAAAGGAACTAAATCTACATATTTCTCTACGAAACAGGTACAAAAACAATATAAACTATTTTTCTGAACCAAACTTAAACCAAACAAATATTTCATTGAATCTAAATTTGTGAGAGGAAAGGGGAAGGGGAGGTATTCTGGCTTCAGAGACTGCATTGCAGTAACTTAAAGATACTCTTGTGATGCTAAACATCAATATGGCATTTCAGCTACTCATCACTCTGGTGCTGTTATGTGTGACTTCCTTTGATATTATGGCAAATTCTTTTCTTTTAACTTATTTTTTCACAATCCAAATAGCCAAAATTAATTCACATGCACTCACTCATACATATACACATATACTTTTACTAAAAAAAAAAAAAAAGAAAAATAAAGAAGGTAATTGTCACTGCCAGCTTTACGAGATATACATTTCTCACTGTGGTTTTCAAGATCTTTTATAACACCGTCTAAACTTATCTTTCCAGCATTATTGCTTTAATTTCACCTCTGTAAATCCTATGTGACCACAAAATAGAAATAATTCACTGTGGCTAAAAGCCATCAATAATTTTCTATCTCAGTGACTTTGCTAAAACTGCCCCTTTACCTATGTTATCTTTCTACTGATACTTCCATGGGAAATTCTACTCTTAGGACTTTGTTAACTCCAGTGTAATCTGTGGACCAGTAGCTTTTGTATCACCTGAGAGCTGTAGTTAGAAATTCATCTCTGCCTGCTACAGACCTATTGAATCAGAATCGGCATTTTAACAAGAGCCCAGGTGATGTACATGCACATTAAAATTTAAGCAATTTCCAATTATTTTTCTGTGGCATCTGACTGATGTTTTTGGCGAGTGCAATAGTTTCTGTTTTGATCTTCATATCTATACACTCATCATTCTTAACACACAAGTATTTATCAAGCAGCTGCTATGTTCCAGGCAAAACTGAGGAAAGCAACTTCACACTGTGAAAATTTCTCATTTATAAACATGAAGTTGTGGAAATGAAAGGAGTTGCATGTGTTGGAAGGGTGGGTTGAATGTGGGAAAACAGTACAAAAGAGGAGAGGTAAGCAGAAGCCAAATGATGGTATGACTTACTAAGGGGTACAGTATATAATATACCCTGAAGCATTAGAGGCAAGGTGATAATTGGCATATTTTATAGATTATTTTCCCAGGGAGTGAAAAGGAAGTTAGATAATAGAAATAAGGTTAATAGTAAAGAGACCAGCTAGCAGCAAAGACAGGAATTCAAATAACGATTAGGGATTTGAACAAAAGAGTAGTAGTGGAGGTTTACTCATTCATTCAAGCCTTGAGATTCTTTTTTTTTTTCAAGAAGTATAGTTGATTTACAATGTTCCGAGATTCTTTTTAAATGCAGTCAGTTGTAACCAGTACTAGCTAGTACGACTCGTTTCTCAATCTTTGCACTTATATCCACAAGTTTATTAACTATATTATCTGCCTTCTATGTTATTATAAGAGTCAGTTGTATCAAATGCCTTGCTATACATGGGTCGCCATTTCTCCAGGCTCCTGTAATAGTTATCTTGCCACCCACTGCCAAGATCCAAAGTCAACGCCATATATTCTCTATGTTTTGTTAGAGAAACACCAGGTCCTGGTAGAAATTCCTGCACAGAGATTAGCCATAGAGTTCACCAGTGTCCCCAACCCTTGTTGTCCTCAGTGTTCTCTCCAAGCACAGCTCTGCCTTTCCCAGAGCTCACCTGGGAAACAACAAGAGAAGTTTCTGAACAATCTCCCATCTGTTCTATAAAGCATCGGGTCTTGTAGTAGAAGTTGCTCAATAAATTCTTATTGAACCAAACCCTTATATTTATGATTATATGTTTCTTTGTTATTAACTCCAAAAAAATCTGTACTAATCTTAATTTTTGTGCACGTGTGTGTAATTTAACCTCTATTCAATGGTGAATTTTTTCACTTTCACTATTTTTAAAAAGTGAACTCAAACATCATTTACCATCAAATATATGAGCTTCTAGACAGTTGTTCAGCATCATTATAACTTCTGAGGTTCATTTTGAACCTTCATAGAGAAGTTCAAGTATGATTACAAACACTTGCTGCAGAGTTATCTATATCATTTTACACCAACTTTTATTATTTTAATACAATAACTATAACAATAACAACAGCTAGTATTTACTGAGTGGATATTATGTGCCAGGCACTTTTATGCATTTGACTTAAATTTATCTTATCATTACAATACCCCTATGAGACTGTTGTTAATTCAGAAGGTGCAGATTAGAAAACTAAGGGATAAAGGGGATAAATAACTTGTGCAAGGTTATATGCTTTATAGCTTGTATAACCAGAATTTGAAGACAGAAAGTTTGATTCCTGAGCTCACTCTTAAACACTATAAAGTATTTCCTTTTCAGAATATGGAAGCATATCAGATGCTGGAACTAAGGTGTGGAATTTGCATGGAACAAGAGTATATTCTCTAAACTGGGATTTCTAAACGTCAGTTCTGTTGACATTTTAGACTACATAATTCTTGTTGTGGGGGCCGTCTGCACATGGTCGGGTGTTGAGCAGCATCCTCGCCCTTTACTCACTAGTTTCCAGTAGCACCCATAAGTCATGACAATCAAAAATGTCTCCAGATGCTTCCAAATGTGCCCTGAATAGGCAAAATCACCTCCATCAAGAACCACTGCTGTGAAACTGTACTTAAATTTTCATTAGTCATTGGTGCACCCTCATGGTACAGTATGGTTGGATGATCTTGTTTCATCAAGATATAGCTTAAATTAAGCACATTTGATTCTAGGCACTCAGTATCTTGTTTTCACATCAGGATATCTTTTCAGGGACAAAAGGTATTTTTAGAAGTTGTTCTCTGTCAGTCCTTTCACTTAATCTTCCGTGATATCATCCAGCTGAGAAAAAAAGACCACAATAGACTAAAATATCTGATAAAAGATGTCTCAAAAAGCCCCCCTTCTTCCAACGCTATTGCAAATGAGCCATTATGTGTAAGCTCTCAAGGAATAGCTCTCAGGTAATAAAAACGTTTTTAAGAAGTGAATTCCTGATACTAACTCATGAGAATATAACTAGATGCAATTGTTCTTCATCAGCTCTTCAGATAGCTAATTTTATAGCGGATATCAATTATGTTAAGAAAGTTCCAAGGCAATGTGAAAGATTGTTAGTAACCTTTTCCTCCTCAAATCACCAGGATTTGAGAACCATGACTGCTGTGGTTTCATTAGTCTCACACTTACAGCCAAATTTTCTTTTTTTCTCGTGCAAGAGTGTATCACATCATTATCAAAGTCAATTAACATTATTATAATCAACGACCACATCATTATCTGTTCACACATGGTCACATGAGGATGATTGACGTGTAAGTGCAAATTCCATGGACAATTAGGTCATTTTCTCTAAGAATTATTCTAATTCACAGGCCCTTTTAGAAACTCCTAGACTTATGCACTGAAGCTTTGTGTTCAGCAAACTGTAAGAGAAAACACTTATGGAACGGAACATTTGTAATTTTTCATTGGTCATCTGAGCCATCTACCTAAATGGCGTGAGTATTTTGACTGTTGAAAGCAGGTGCATATGGTTTAGGTAAGATGTGACATTTTATATTTTAATCTGAACCAACAGGCCAGAGTTCTCAGTGGATATTTTGTATTACAGGTGGAAAAGTTCTTCTAAGAGTATCCTCACCTCTTATCAATTTATTGTACAAAGGCAATAGTGTGCAAACACTGGTCAACTTTTTCATTGTGCTCTTTTCCTCTCACATTTTTATGATTATTTCATAAAAGAAATAAAGAAGAGAGATCAGTTTGTCATTTTAATTTGACTGGTTTCAAAATGAACATATAAATTACCATTCTTATCACTATCTTTTCATATTTGAATGTGTCAAATCTTCCAAGTTTTTCCTTGACTTTAAATCTTTCCTGTAGAAAGTGAAATTCCATGCATGATGTCAGGACCATGAAGAATAACTTCCTAGACAAATGGTCAGTCTTTCTATATCAGTTATCTGTTGCTGCATCATAAAGCAGCCCAAAACTCAGTGACTTGTGACAGCTATTTTATGTGGCTTATGAGTCTGGGGGTCAGCTTGTCAGCTCTGTTGATCTCAGCTAGGCTTCCTCATGCGACTGCAGTCAGCTTGTGGGTCAACTGGGAACTGGCTGGTCCAGCATGGTCTAGGCTGAGACAACTCAGCTCTACTCTACGTAGCTTCTCATTCTGCAGCATGCCAGCAGAGCTTATTTGACATATTAGCCAGGTGCTGTTCCCACGTAGTGAGCAGAGACGCTCAAGGTCTCTTGCAAACTGGGTTTGAAAATGGCACAATATTCTGTTTCATTCTATTGGCCAAAGCAAATCACAAAGCCAGTCCAGATTCAAGAGGAGGGGAAATAGCCTCCACCTCTTGGTTCGAGCAGCTACAAAGTCAGTACAAAGGATATGCATAGGAAGTAATGACTGTTGTGGGGGGGGGTGTAATCTATCACACCTCCAATAGTGACAATTTTGACATTTTGAATGTAAGCAGTGAGCCCTGTGTATGTACAATTATGTTGTCAAAATGTGATCAGAATAGACTGATTCTGTCCAGCGACTCTATTACTCGCTAGGAAGTTGATTCAACTGAGCAGTTTACAGATGTAATATGGGAGATGGCTTTTTTTAGGGAGGGGTTGAGAATTTTATGATTTATCCTAAAACCATTTCTTTACCAATAAACATTATGGAACAGACACAGAAGCAGAGAAAAAAAATTGAGTAATGTCTTTAAAGTTTAGGCCTATCTTGGTAAAGTTCATCTAATGCAGCACCCTACGGATTATTATTTTTTTTAAGTCAGTAGGATCTCTATGCATAGATGGCATGTGAAGCAGATGAAAATGAGGCAGAATGTTCTGTTCTTTAATGTGGGAAAAACAGTAATGTGCACGCATTCCCTTTCAACAGAAAAACCCCATGCAAATGTAGTATTCCACGCAGAACTAAGACTGCCTATAATACCACCTAGTAATATTACTTCTAAAAAGCTATCATAATGCTTAGCTGGATTTCAGGAGTCTTGTTGCTCATGAATGTTCACTTTGCAGGGAAAACACATTTAGAATAATTATCTGTTTTAAACCGTAACAAAAGATATTTTCTTTTGTTCCTTCTTATTGTGGAATGTGTACAGAGGTTTAAGTGGAACAACCAACACTTAAAAAGTAGAAGAAAAAACTGCCTATGTCATGAAAATGAATTATATATGAACTACATTAAAGGTATACACATTTTTATGACCTAGTCAAATGTGTAGACTCCTTCAAGCCTTTGGGAGAGATCTGTTTGCACTGACACATGACCGTGACTTCTGACTGCACGTGAGGGATGCTGTGAGCTAAAGTCAACAATAAAAATACTTATATGTATATATCACTTTGCGAGGTATGGTCACATACTTTGTGAACATGTTATTTTTATCAAATCTATAAGGAACACAAGGTATCATAATTATGCATTTTGTGTGAAAACCCTAAGGCTCAGGGAGACGGATGACTTGTTAAATGTCATACTGCTCCTGCATAGGAGGATATGAAGGAGATGTGGGTTCTCTAATTCAATGTCCAGGGCTCTTCACCATACACCATTGTACCTTTTTGTTATAGAGATTGAATAATGATGCTCTTACTTAACTCCAAATACCAGAGAGGAATGAAGAGACAGCTGGAGTCATACTTAAATCTAACTAGGTTCACACTGCTGTATTTAAAGTGGAAAACCAACAAGGACTTACTGTATAGCACAGGGAACTCTGCTCAATATTATGTAACAACCTAAATGAGAAAAGAATTTGAAAAAGCATAGATATGTGTATATATGTATAACTGAATCACTTTTCTGTACGCCTGAAAGTAACACAACATTGTTACTCAACTATACACTAATATAAAATAAAAAGTTAAAAAAAAAAAATCTAGCTAGGTTCCATGTCTAGCTAACTTGCAAGATACTTCTAGAAATCTAAAGGACTTCTCTAATAGCCCCACCCCAACCTGGCCAGGGAAAACTCATGCTGGGAAAAAGAGGCAGGCATGATGAATTTTATCCAGAAAGAACGTTTGGTTATTAGAGAGAAATAATGATTTTGAATGTGCTGGCAGTCATTTAAATCCATCTTGTGGACACATGGATTTATGCCTGGGTCCTGGAGAGATGAACAGGGCTGTGATTAAGAAAATGTAAAGGAACAGTTTCAGTTTCTTCTGTAAACTGTACACAAGCAACCTTGCCATAAGGATTTTTTAAATCTAAAATCCTTATGGCAAATCTAACCTAAAAGAGAGATAGGAATTTCCCCTCTCCCCACAGTGCCAAAGAGTCTCCAAACAGCTTTATGCTGGTGTTGACTTTTACTTAGTGAGTGGTGGCAATGTTTGTTGGCTCCACATTGGTGACTGGTGGAATTTCTGTTTGAGCAATGGGGATGCCCACTAGGAAATCCCAGTGTTAACAATGCAATAGGATAAGAAGGTGAGTTCATGAGTACATTGTAACAAAAATTTATACCCTTTGTCTCAGATGTTTTAAGAAATATATACAACTTTGTACAACTTTGCTTTTCAGCTTCAGGCTACCTTCAGTAATCAATTTACCCCATGCTGTCCCAGTATAGTCTACATGGCCAAGCGATTTGTCCATAAAATTCAAGTCATTGTCCACTGTTCAACATTCAGGAACTAGGAGGCAGACAGTCCGTCATTCTGGAGCTTTTCCACCACTTCCTCTTACCCTTTACTATCATCCTTCCCTTCAGGATTTTGTACATTCTGAAAGCGGGGAAGGAACATGGATTCCATGATGGCCTCCAGCTGAGCTACTTCATTCCATCTGGCCCATGAACTCCAGTGTCTGTCTATGCTCCATTTTCTGGGATGTAATTTGGCTCACTTGCTATCCTTTGTTTAGGCTAACATTTGCTTTAAAATCCATGGACTTCGCCATTTTCTCCACTTGGAATTACCCTTACTCAATAGCCTCCCAGTCCCAAATCCAAATTTCTTATTGACTGGTTTTCTCTACACTTCCAAAACACCAAAAAAGCACAGAAATTCTGGACTATCTTCACTGCACCATAGCGAGGAGTTCAGAACCCTGGGTGAGCTTGTCCATAGGCATCAACCTAGACTCACCCATAAAAACTGGTCCTCTGCCCCTTCCATGAAGCCATGACTAATGCAAGATTTCTCTAGAAGGTTTATAGTCTCCCAAGGATACAGCATGGAAATTGGACACCGGACGTAATCTGAGTGTTTCTACATTTCTGTCTTCATCTTTACTCTCTCTCTTCCCTCTTTATGATCCTTCCCAGCAAGAACTTCTCCTAGATTGAAGCCATGTCCTTCCTATTCCACAACTCATTATAATAACTCTATGCTACAAGTATTTAGGATTGACTGTTGATGCTAAAACTTAGTTTTGAGATTTCTAAGAAAAATCTTTTCTCTCTCAAAAAGTCTAACTTTCCCTTCATGGGACTTAAAAACTTAAGTTTTGCCAAAGCAATGATATCTTTATTCTAGGCATTATTTTCTCCTTCCTTCCCCCAAACCATACATTCTTCTTCTTAAATAAATGCATAGTGGCAACTAGGAAATATTAGGGTGTGATTGGGAATAAAACTGTATTGATCTATTACTTTATTATTTTCCCAGTTTTATTGAGATATAATTGACAAATAACATTGTATCAGTTTAAGGTGTGCAACATAATGTTTTTGTTTTTGTTTTTTGATCTTTATTGGCATATAATAGGTTTACACTGTTGTGCCAGTTCAACATAATGTTTTGATACATGTAAATATTGCAAAATGATTACCACAGTAAGTTTAGTTAACATCCATCTCCTCACATGGTTACAATTCTTTTCTTGTGAGAAGGACTTTAGAAATCTACTCCCTTAGAAACTTTAAACATATTACAGTACTGTTAACTATTACATGTATGTGGTATATATATGACATTATTTTAAAAAATAGAATACCCATATCACTATCAAATATGATTTGTTCCTGGATATTCATTTGGAGAGAAGTGAATTCACTTGGAGAAATTCATTTAACCCTTCATTCGAAAGTTGGATGACTGAACCCATAAAAATGGAGTCATTGTTGATAATGTAGTGTCACTTGTGTCTACAAGCAGATGAAGTCTGAAAAACTAAGGCTGCAAAGCTTTGCTTTATTCGGGTGGATGCAGAACCCATAAAGGCTTATTTAACCCAGTGATTTCAAACTGTACGGCACAGTGCCATGCAGGTCTCTGGAGCTGTTTCTGGGAAAACCAATTGTCAATCAGAGCATTTAGACTGTTTTACACACTAGCATTTCAACTAAAATTTCATCTGAAGGAAGTTTCCATTATTACAAGAAATTATATAAATAGATAATAAATGCAGTGACAGATATGTAACAACATAGAAAGATAGATAGGTAGGTAGATAGATAATAGATAGATGATAGATAGATAGATAGATAGATAGATAGATGATAGATAGATAGATAGATAGATAGATAGACAGACAGACAGATAGATAGATAGATAGATGTAAACTTCCATTTTCACCTTCAAATTCAATGCTTTCCTGACCAGCAGGTCCACTTTAGTTTATGGTGATACACTGCAGTTGATGGAAAAGGAGGACTGACTTGGTTTCCTTTGATAGAACACTTACTATTCTAAGCACAGTGCATGCTACTTTCATTATTTAATTCATTCTCATAGGAATCATTTGGAATGGTACTGTGATCTTCATTTTATGAATGGAAACAGGCCCAGGGAAGTTAAGAAACTAGCTCTGAGTCAGTGAACATGAAAGACAGAAATGGTTTTCAAATTAACTCAGGTTTGACTGAACTAAAAGTCCATACTTCACTCCTGTACTTATATTACCATGTTGCCTCTAACATGGTAATAAGTGGTGCATAGTGTAGACATAGTCATCTTGGGGATAACATACGGAAAGATGTGTAGATTCCATTTGCTGCTGCAATCTCCATGGTTCGAGCAAGGGGATCTTTTATTAATCTGGGGAGTGAAAATCAGCAAATCTTTTGTACCATAAAATTCTAATATGTATGGCTCTACTTTAGAAGGCTTTGTCAAATTCCTTAGCTTTGAATAGAATTTTCTTAATCACAGCTTTTGTATCATAAGGTATAAATCATACACCTGCTCTTCAAAGTATTCTACTTTCAACATTCACTATTTTATTCCACAAATATATATATTTTGAGACATTTATTGCCAAGTAGTCCACTATCTCATGTTAGTTTTTCAAACAAAGCTTTGATTTTTTTCTTATACTCCTATATTATGCCTCAGTATATTATTCAAGAAATGGATTATTCTTCCAAACTGACTCTCTAAAATGATGCTTCAGTAATATGTTAACTCTATTTATTCCCTTATAAGTTCAACACCATTAAACAAGACATTGTGACTAAAAAGTTAGCCCAAATTCATTAGGAACAAAAGCAAAATTAATGAAATAAAAAAACAAATTAAAAGCTGACTACGTACTTTCACTAATGACACTATGAAGAGATCTTAGGTGAAAATAGTAGATAAGAAGTTAATTGTGAGAGGAGCAACTATATTACGATTAAAACATTAACACAGGACTTGACAACGGAAGATCTAAGTTCAAGTCTCAGATATGCCATGTACCAAGTGTAGCAGATAACTTGATTTGTGTAACTCTCCAATTAATATCGGTAAAGTGAGGATAATAATATCTATCTCCTACAATAAAAAAATGCATATAAAAACATTAAAATGTAGAATTTTATACAAGTAAAAGGTATATTTATTAGAATTTTAATTTTTCTATTTCAGAGTAAACTGACTTAATTTGATTGCCAACACAACATAGTCACTGCAGTGGGAGACGGATGCCTTGGCTGGCTTATGCTTGTGCTAAAAATGAGACTGAGAAGTAAGGAGGAGCCAGCCCAGGTGAACACTCCAATTATATTCCTTTTTTTCTTTTTTAACCAAAGACCTAAAGAATTCTCAAGATTCCTGTCCTTGTTTTCTAGTCAGTACACCTGAAACTCTATCCAATTTCACAGCACTCATCTCCTTTACATTTTGGATTGGGGTTTCCTCCTGTCAATGGTATTCACTGATCCATTTATTAATCACTTTCTTAGCAATTTCTTTGTTCTAAGAATTATTTTAGGTGACGGGGTAGGATATTGAAGAAGACTAAAAACATGTCACGGAGACGATGTTCCATAAATAATATGCAGTAAACAAAAAATAAACAAACAAGGAGATAATCTAAATACTACAATAAAAAATAAGAAAAGCTGACATGGTAGCAAGTATGGGTGGCTATTAAGAATGACTAGGAGTGAGTGTTCAGGAGTCTGCCTCCTAGAGAACCCTGATTCAATAGCTAGCTGGTCTTACCAATTTGGAGGATTGCTTTAACTGCTCTGACCTCCCGTTTCCCTACCTGCGAAATGGGAACAAGAATGTTAATAACTATTTCAGAGGGCAATTGAGAGGATTAAATGAAATATGACCCATAATGCATTTGGAACAGAGTCTGGAACACACTTTATACTAAGTCAGTGCAGGCCTTTCTGACAGAATAATAGTTAAGGTAAGACCTAGATGACAGGGAGAGGGCTTTGAGAAGCTCTGGGCAGAACACGAGTGAAATAAAATAGCTAAAAATAATTCATGCAAAGGCTCTGATATAGAAACCAGGCTTGAGTTTCTTAGGGAGGAAAAAAGGCCATCGGTGTTAGAGGCACGGTGTGATGGTTAATTTTATATGTCAGTTTGACGGAACTAAAGAATGTCCACACAGCTGGTAAAGCATTATTTTTGGGTGTGTCTGTGAAGGTGTTTCTGGAAGATGTTAGCATTTGATTCAGTAGATGGTAAAGAAGATTCCCCTTATCAATGTGAATGGGCATTATCCAATCTGTTGAGAACCTCAATAGAACAAAAAGACAAAGATAGAGAGAATTCCCTCTCTCTCTTCTTAGGCTAGGACATCCATCTTTTCCTGCACTTGGACATCAGTGTTCCTGATTCTCGGGCCTTGTGACTCTGAGACTTACACTATAGGTTCCTTTGCTTCTCAGGCCTTTGGACTTGGACTTAACTATACCACCAGCTCTTCCTGCTTTTCCAGCTTGCAAATGGCAGATTGTAGGACTTCTCAGCCTTCATAATCATGTGAGCCAATTCCTATTATAAATCTCTTCATATATATGTATACACACACACACACACACTACTGGTTTTATTTGTCTGGAGGACCCTGATTAATACACATAGCGATCAGGTGGCAGAATGCTAGACCTGGTAAACTCTTGGTGGAGGTTGGATTCGTTTCATGTTTGATGGAACATAATTAAGGGAGTGGAATATAATTAAGGGAGTGGAAGGATATGCTTGGCATAAGAAGTGATCATAAAGTCCAATGCTGAGATGATTGTGGCTTGGAGTAGAATGATCTCTGTAGTTGTGGAGGAGAGTAGGCAGACTTCATGGTGAAAAGGAAGGTGCCAAAAATGGAGAATGAGAAGGAATTGTAAAGGAGGAAAGAGGAAAACTCTAAAACATGGTATCATAGCAGTCAAGGGAAAACTATTTTAAGAAGGAGGGAGTATTCAGCCATCAAATGTTGCTGAGAAGTTGGGTCAAATGGTTGTGGCCATTCGTCATTTGATGATGGTCACTAAATACCTTGAGCACAAGAGTTTTAGGGAAATACTGCAGAAAAAAAAAAGAAAAAATGGGGAGGGTGAGGTGAGAATGGGAGGCAATGAAATAAAGGCAGCAGTTATGGACAACTATTCTGAGAAGTTGTATGGCAAGAGATGTCAGGACTAAGTGGAGAGAGCTGTAAGTTCAAGGCGCTTTCGTTTTTGGTTTGGGTTGTGTTGATATTGTTTATAATATGGGCAATACTAGAACATCAGCTTCTATTTCCAAAAAATTATTTGTAGTGTCTGGTCATCAAATACACATGTCAACAGTTCCCACCCACCCACTTTCCAGCTTTTTCTTTTCCAGTTTTGTTGTGAGCTTGAACCATTAAATATGTAAATATTATCTCCTTTCCAGAAGTTGAGGCGCAGAAGTAAAAGTAAACATTCGTTTTCACTATCACGACTCACTCCTGTATCTGTAATTATTAAACATCAGAATTAAGATGTCAATAGTGGCCAGAGTCCAGCCCATCTCAATGAGTCTGTTTAGAGAAACTGATGTTCAGCCCAGAAGATTATAAAGTTCACATTGCTCCATCACTTTGGTTTGTATGGATTTCAACTATTTAGAAATTTTAACTAATTTAAAGGTCACCTATTCTCTAGCCTCTGGACACTCACACATTTACATCCACTAAGCACTTCACAACCAGCATGGCATTTCAACAGTACATTGTGCTCTGAATGTGACACACTGAGAAAATAACAATATCACCTAAGACACAGTTCCTTTCCAAATATTTAAGCTGAATCTAATCATGAGGAAACAATCAGACAAATCCAAAGTGAGGGCCATTCAGCAAAACAACATACCTAAGCTCAACAAAAATGTCCATACCATACAGACAATAGAAGGCTGCTGGCCTGAAGGAGATTAAAAAGAGGTGACAATGAAATGCAATGTGTGATCACTAATTAGATCTTGAATTTAAAAAAAAAATAGCTAAAAAGGACAGCATACAGATAATTGGGTATATTTGCATATGGACTGTATATTAGATAAAAATTTGTATCCATGTTAAGTTCCCTGAGTGTGAGAATTATAGTATGTTTATAAGGATAATGTGCATGGTTTTAGAAGCTAAATGCTGAATTATTTATGTGAATTATTTTGTCTTTCTTCAATTTGTTCTTAAATGCTTCAGAAGGGGTAGATAGGCAGACAGAGAGAGAAGATATAAAGCAAACAAAATGGACAAAATAAAATATGAATAATAAATACAAAAACTACTCTTATGCTATTGTCTGTATTTAGAAGTTTAATCTGCACACAAATGCTAATAATATTCACTGTCTAACGATAATACTATAGTTCAGTTCTCCCCACAGAATTCCAAAATCCTTATAGGCAGGAAATAACTCATATACATCTTTATCAAAACACTAAGCTCTAGAAAAAATGCACAAAACTGAAACTCAATTTTTGCTAACACAAAAACTATAAAAATGCTAAAGGTATTAAAACTACTAAAAAAAAAAAAAAGCCCACCATTTAGACACTATAGTAGAAAAAGTATACCCCCTGATATATTTTTTTGGTGTTCCAGTAACTATAGTTTAGAACAGATGGTTAGTAAAGGACCCAACTCAGGAAACAATCATCCCAGCCTTAGTAGTAAAACCATTGATAAGTGATTATACAAGTCACTACAAGGCTACTTTGAAATCAGTGTTCAAAAACCAACTATGAACAAATCCTAAACTTAGAAATTAATATTGTTGGAAATATATCAATACAAGTAATTGAAATCCAGATAAAATTTTCTTAAATCAAATTCATCATTTTAGTTCCAGAAGAATGAACATTTTACAGAGGATACAAGAGTCTATAAAAATATGTAATGCCAAGATTTTCTGTTGTCAGTAAATAAACTCCCAAAGATTTTGAAGAGTTTAAAAGATTAGGTTTCATCAATTTGTAATTTTTCCCTTTTGTCACTTTGAAAGGACTATTTATAGAAGTCCATTTTGTAGACCTTATAAAGAATCCTCTCATTTCTCTATTAAAGAAACTGCATTGTACATGAAATAGGTTGTGAGACCGTTAGAGCCAATCACTGGCATTGGTTTCAAAAACTATCATCCCAGTCTTCATCTGCTTTTAAGCTTCTAAAAAAGAATCAAGATAAAAATTTTATTCTTGTGCTTTCAATAGGCAATTTTGCTGTGGTTCGCCCTTTGATGTTATAACATGTAAAGTAATGTGGAATTACTCGGAGGGTTCCATTCATGCATGGGAGAAAAATAATGTATAAGATACACAGTGACTATCTGTGTGGAATCACAGTTTTTTATTTGGCCAAGTTTTATAGAATTCCTCATTTCTCTCTTTAGAGTTCTCATTTTCCCTCAACATCACCGTCCCCCAATAGTACCCCCATTTATCATTCCAACCAGTAAAAATAATATTGGATGAAAAACAAAGTCATGATCCCTCATTACCAAAAGAAAATTAGAAAATGTATCCTTGTCTAAAATGGAGAAATAGCTTTGAATCTTACAAAATAGATTCCTCTGATATTTTCTTCTGATTTGCTCAAGCTGCTGTTAGTTTTATTGAGCAACTCTATATTTTAGAATTTCTGTGTTAAGTATACTGCATTAAAGCACACTGTATTTTACCCTCCTGCTAAGATCAGGCTCAAACAAAGATACAAAAATGCAGGTGGGAAGACTTAGCAATTGAGGCTATGCTTGATATGCTATTTGAAAAAAAAAAAAAGTGGACTAAAGCATATGACATGTAGGCAAACCTTTGTTTAAAATATATTTCTCCAACAAAATAAGTTAAAGTGATCTAGGGTTAATGACCAAAGCCAGGAAAGGAAGACTCTCCTGCAACTTACATTGTTTAAAATTACAAAGAACATGTATTGAATCATCGAAATTCTCTTGTACATTATAGAAGCCTTTCACATATTCAGAATGTTAAAAATAAATATTTTTGAAGTTATCTGTACTTCCTATTTTTATTCTACATATACCTTAACTATCAGTACTTTAAAAAAACTGCCACCTCAGCCTTCACACTGAGATTAATTTGACTATTTTTAGAATCCTCTAACCTTTTAATTATGTATCCTCTAAAATCTTAACTCATTTCTTCTCATGTTACCATATAATAATATTTCTTTTGATTCCACCTGATGCTCCTAGATCAAATGAACTAGTAATTTCAAGAGACAACTTGATAAGTCTCTCCCAAAATAGACTTTTTCACCGTTCCTCAAAGTTTCCCATCTAAGCTAGAAAAACTTGCTTACTTACACTTAATATTTCCTCCCACTCTTTGAATATCAGAAATGCTTTACAATAGGCATAATCAGGCTCACCTGTGCAATAAGAGCCAGTAGGATAAGAAAGGAAATTTCAATTATGCAACTGTTAAATAATCCATTTAAATTATTCTTCAAAAACAACTGTGAACAAATCCTAGACTTAGAAATTAATATCAGACAAAATACATACATAAAATTATATACATAGTTTATTCCTACACTATATGTCTAAGTGTTTAATATATTTTAATTTCTCTTTAGGATATGCCTTTAGAGATGGTTACAGTTTTATTTCCTAAAAACTGAACTGAAAAATCTATGTAGACACATTTTTCAGATTTGATCCACATCAGTTTTCAGATTCAACATACAAATAAATTTGTATCTCCAACATAAAGTCTTGAATTAAGTGTAAATTCATTAAGTAACTCCATGATTACCTGTTATATCTTGGTTTTCTATCAGTTTTTAACATAAAGCTTCTCTCTTTAATAGCTTGACCTACATACATACCCACACCCACCACACTCATACCACTACATACACACCCCTACCCCCACACCTTGATACCCACACCCCTACGCACACACTGCTAGAGAAGATCGGAATTGAGGCACAGCGTTACTCTTCTGCTATTCTGGAGAGACTCACATAGTATTGTAGCTGCATATTCAGATTTTGAATATCTTTATAACACTGCTCTGGAAATCCCCAAACTGCTTTTGCATCTATGATAATAAAGGTTACCATCATTATGCAATGGGCTCTAAAGAAAGTGCAAGCTTTTCATTCTTATGAGTCCTTTTATAGTATCTGATGTTATTGGAACAGGTACTGTTTGGGGCAAGGGAGAAATAGGCCAAGTTTCTAGCCAGCCAGTTTGTTCATTTCCCTTTATGTTCACTGATATACCACTTTCCGTAATAAGATCCTTATCCATGTTTTGGCACTAAAAGTCATGATGTTAGAATGACTACAAGGAAATGTATAACAGGCTATTTATCTTTTTGAGGCAGATAATTTAGAAATGTAAGTTATGTGTTTAAACCAAGGAAATTGCCAAAACAGTGCACTTCATGATTATTGTTGACAATTCTGAGTTTATATTTATTGAGAAATCTCTTCAGTAATGCAGTTAGAGTATATACATTTTATATCTATATATATATTTCTATATATTTTATATGTATAAAATACATATATAAATTCAATGTAGACACAGAACTATAGAAAGAAAGTCAATAGCTATAAATCTCTATTGAAATAATGCAAAAGAGCTTTCTCTAGACTTCATAATTTCTTTGCCAGAATTTCTTTGCCATGTAGGCCGCTGTTTCCAATCCTTTTATGCTTTCCCTAATTTAGACTGTTTAAAACCTCGCTCCATAGCGAATAAAACTGAAAAAAGTTTGCCCTATTCTTCCACCTCAAAAACACATATAGTTACTTCCAGTTTTAGCTCAAACATGTAAAAAGCTTGCAAGCAATCATTCTCATCCTTACAACTAGAAAAAAAGCTGAACAAACTAAAAATCAGCATCTTGGCTTGGACTTATGAGAGAACTGAGGTCACAAGGCAAACTGACACCCCAAAAAAGTGGAGAAATAAGGCAAAAACAGAGAGTTACAGTTAGAAATGCTTACTTACATTAAAGCAACTGAAAACATAATGTGGTGGGAACACAGAAATGATAATGTTGATGAATTTCTGCAGGCTGATTATGGACTAGTGTGGGAATGAGAACTCCTGCAGGACAAGGTTTTTGAGGAGACCAACACACTTTCAAGGGTTTTACCTTAAGGAACTGCATTAGGTTCTCAAAAGACAGAGATAAGAGAGATTCCTCATGGTTTTCGGGGAGGCGGGGAAGGGAAGAGTAACTAATGTGAAATGTACTAGAGCGTTCTCCATACCAAATGCCTACTCTCCAGAGAAAAAGACTTTACCAGAGTCTTATCTACCTGGAGGAAGGTCATTTCCCAGACATGATCCCCCCCATAGTTTTTCAGTCTTACCTAAAAGGAGAAAAATAAATAAATAAAAGCTAAGAAACACTTGTCAAGGTCACAGCCCAGGGATACAGGTCCACTAAAAATATCAGAAGATTATAGAACACCTACTCTCTCCCACACCTTACCATCATACCAACAGATCTTCAGGGTAGTCATGGTGGATAAGAGCTGAAGGAGCTGAAAGACCAAGAGTTTATGAAAGGAGTAGTTCTTAATGAAATCAAAAGATAACAGGAGTTAAAGAAAAAACAAGAAACAAACAAAAAAAGAGGATTTGAAGCCTCTGGCACCCACAGCTATAGTAAATAATAAACACAGCCCCAATTCTAGCCAGATTAACATATAAACTCACATTAAAGACCTATTTACCTAAGTTCCTATTACCCAAAAATCCATGTTAGGCTTTCAACAAAAAATTATAAGGCATACTAAAAGGCAAGAGGAAACACATGCTGAAGAGCTAGAGCAACATATGAATCAGACTCAGATATTTGGAATTGTCAGACAGAGTTGTAAAATGATTATGATGAATAGGTTAAGGTCCCTAGTGAAAAAAGAAGATGATATGCAAGAATGAATCGGTAATGAAAAGAGATATTTGGAAACTCAATGGAAGAATCAAAAGGAAATTCTATAAATCTAATACACAGTAACAGAAATGATAAATGCTTTTGATAGGCTTATCTGAAGACTACACATGACCAAATAAAAAAAAATTAATGAGCATCGAGATAGATTAATAGAAACCTCAAATCAAACTACAAATTAAAAAAAGAATGAAGAATAAAATTGATAAGCATTTAGCCAGGCTAACTAAGCAAAAAGAGAGAGGACACAAACTACTAATATCAAAAATGAAAGAGAGGCTATCACTATAGATCTCATTGAAATTAAAACAACAAAAAGATCTACCAGTGAATTCTTCTTTAAGAAATAAATTATACCAATTTATCACAATCTTCCAGAAGATCAGAGGGAACAATTTCTAACTCATTCTATGAAATCAACATTTCTAATATAAGAACTAGATAAAGATTTAACAAGAAAGGTAAATTACAAACCAATAATCTCTTATGAACATAGATACAAAAATCCTCAACAAAATATCAAATCTTGTTGAACAGTCTATTAAAAGAATTATACATCACAATCAAGTTGGGTTTATCCTGGTATATATGGCTAGTTCAAATTTTAAAAATCATTGCAATCTACCACATTTAACAGATTAAGGAAGAAAAATCATGTGATCATATTAGCTGATGCAGAGCACCATTTGACAAAATCCAGCATCCAACGATCAGAAAAGTTTGCAGCAAACTAGGAATGGAGGGGCACTTTCTCAACTTTATAAAGAACATCTACAAAACACCTACAGCTAACGTCATACATGATTGTGAGGATCTAGAGGCTTTGCCCCTAAGATTGTGAGAAAAGCAAATATATCCTCTCCCAGCACTCCTAATTCAATTTCATACCGAGAGCTAGTGCAATAAGATAAATAATTAAATAAATAAACAAATAAAAGCTATACGATGGGGGGGAGAGATGGGGACTTGTCTTTGTTAGCAGAATATGATTATCTGTGAACAAAATTTAAAAATCAACTAAAACTCCTAGGAATAATAAGTGAGTATAGCATGGTCACAGGACAAAAGGTTAATATACAAATTTAACTGCTTTCCTATACACCAGCGATGGCTATTTGGAATTTTAGATTTTAAAAATACATTATTTAAATAGCTCCCCCAAAATAAAATACAATAAAATATGCATAGGATCTATAAGTGGAAAACTACAAAATCCTGAGGAAAGAAATTTAAAAATTAAATAAATGCAGAGATATTTCATATTTGTGGGTTGGAAGACAATATTGTTAAGGTATTAAATTTTCATACTTTGAATTCTAGATTCAACACAATCCAAATCAAACTCTAAGAAAGTTATTTGTAGACTATAAAAAAAACTGAATGTAAAATTGATATAGAGAGGCAAAATACCTAGAAGATCCAATACAATAATAAGATTAAAGTTGGAGAACTCACATTACCTGATATCATGACTTGGTATAAACTTACACTAATCAAGAGAGTACGATATTGATGAGAGAATAGGCACACAGATCAATGGAATGAAATAGAGGCCCCAGAAGTATATCCATACAAATATAATCAGGGGCTTCCCTGGTGGCACAGTCGTTAAGAATCCGCCTGCCAATGCAGGGGATACCAGTTCGAGCCCTGGTCGGGAAAGATCCCACATGCTGTGGAGCAATTAAGCCCATGCACCACAACTACTGAGCCTGGGCTCTAGAGCCCAAGAGCCACAACTACTGTGCCCACATGCTGCAACTACTGAAGCCCAAGTGCCTAGAGCCTGAGCTCCACAACAAGAGAAGCCACTGCAATAAGAAGCCTGTGCACTGCAATGAAGAGTAGGCCCCACTGCTCTCCACAACTACAGAAAGCCCACACACAGCAATGAAGACCAAATGCAGCCAATAAATAAAAAATAAAATAAATAAATTTATTAAAAAAACAAATATAATCAACTAATCTTAGACAAAAATTGAAGGTAATTCAATGGAGAAAGAATATTTTTATCAACAAATGCTGCTGGCAAAACTAGACATTGACATGCAAAAAAGCAAGCCTTGACAAAGACCTTTACACTTTTCAAAAAAAATTAACTCGAATTGTTACGTGAACAGGTCTACAACTTCTAGAAGACAACGTAAGAGAAAATCACCAATCTGAGTTTGGTGATGAATTTTTTAATACAAGACCATAAAGCATGATCCATGAAAGAAATATTGATAAGTTGGACTTCATTAAAATATTAAGTTGTCCTCTGTGAAAGACACCGTTAAGGGAATCAAAAGATAAGTCAAATACTAAGAGAAAATAGTTGCAAAGTATATATTTGATAATGGACTTGTGAGCAAAACAAGGAACTCTCAAAACTCAACAAGAAGAAAAGAAATAATCCAATCTGGTAAGGTGGCAAAAGATTTGAACAGCCACCTTACCAGAAAAATATATATAGTATAGTGTCTGCAAGTATGGTGGAGTAGATAACTCCATAGTACCATCTCTCCAAAGAAACATCAAAAACTCAAGGAAAAATTGTCAGAATAAACATTGTAAGAACTCTAGAAAATCCTCAAACATCTACAACAATGAAGAAAATGTGACACTCTTGCAACATTTTTACTTGCCCTTGCCATACTCCCCTTTCCAGTTCAGTGGCAGTCTTGAAGATGGCAGCACACATTGCTAGTGTAGGACCCTGTTCTCTGGTTCTGGAGGGAACAGAACTGAACCTGTTCTTAAAGAATGACATTTGTCTGCTTTGACCTGCCTGGAAGCTACTTGAAGAAATGACACAAAGTGCATGTCTTTGTTTCTCCTAACTCAGAATTTACTCATGGCAGACTCACTAACAACTTGCTGCCACCTGGGGTAGAAGATTACAGTGGATGCCAGCAGGGAGTGTTGAAAGCCTGGGAGGAACAGCTGGAGAGTTTCTTTGGGAAATTAAGGTAGTCAGAAGAGCTGGGGTATCTGGAAAGTCATGCACATGTGCACATCCAGGGCAGAATGCATGGTTAGAAAAGGCCTGAGAAGACCCTAAGTGTTCACCTCTGACTGATCTGTAGCCTTGGTGCAAACATGAAGTTAAGGTTGTCACAGTTGTAAATGACCTCCTGGGCTAAGTACTGAAAGGCTCCAACATACGGCCAAACTGCAAGCCGGGGTGGGGGGGGGGGATGGGATGGGGGGTGTTTGTTTGTTTTTGTAATGTTCATTATTATTCAGTAAAAAATATTTTCTAATTTCTTGTGTAATATTTTCTTTGACCTATGAGTTATCCAGAGTTGCTTACTTTCCAAATATTTTGGGATTTTCTTGCTATTCCTATTGATTTCTGTTTAATACCATTGCAGTATCAGAAAACAAAATTTTGTATTCAGTCACTTGAAATGTATTGAGATGTGGTAGGACCCAATTTCCTCACTGTTGGAGGGGAAGTTTATAGATAAGCAATAGGATAATGCAAGAATGGTCCATGTGGTAATGGATGAGAGTTGGAGATGTAAATATGAACTCATGTTTAGCTTAATAAACATACCATTGGTTACATATAAAAATATATAAAGATGGGTATAGTACATACATATATATTTCCTAGCTCTGTCAGCTGAGACTACCTAGAAGAAATGACATACAGCAGTAGCAAGAAACAATATCAAATCTTAGTCTCTTAGCTTTTAATACCAGTCTTCCTTAAATGGAGCCAAGGATCCTTGGCAAGATTGACTAGAGATGGAGCAGGAAATATGTAAGATGAGGCTTGAGCATCTTGCGATGCCACAACCAAGGGAGTAAAATAATAATAATTATAATAATGATGATGATATGAAGATGGTGATGATGATGATGGCGGTAAATCAAAGGCACACAGAAGCCAAGTTAAAGAACTTCCAGTGGCCAAAATTGGAAAAGTTTGAGCAACAAAATATATAAAATAGTATTAGCTTATAAGCTAAAGTTTCAGTACATATCTATGAGTCTTACACTGATACAAATGAATGACTGAATAAATAAACAATGGAGGATGAGGGACGAATCTCAAGAGGAGAAGCATAACTCCCAACACCTGAGTGCATGCTGCACCTAGTGACTTCCTTCGAAAGAGTGAGGAATGTAAAAGGAAAAAGGAAGAGTAACTTTATAGTGGAGAAATCTGACAAACACTTCTTCATCCAAATGATCAAGGTCAACATCACTTATCAACATAAGTTAAGTTGATACGATACTTTACCTCTGTGATCTTCCTCCCCAAAACCTACAACTCCAGTCTAATCATAAGGAAAAATATCAGAGAAATTCCAGTAGAGTGATATTCTAAAATATATATGACCGATACTTCTCAAAGTTGTCAAGGTCATCAAAAACAAGCAAGGTTTGAGAAAATGCCACAGTCAAGAAGAGCTTTCAGGAGACATGACAACTAAATGTGATATGGTATCCTAGATGGAAATCCTGCAACAGGATTTTTACATTAGATGAAAACTAAGGAAATCTGAACAAATTATGGACTTAATTATAATAAATAGCATTATAATGTGTGATGTTAATAGTATGGGTAAATGGGTTTAGGGTATACAGAAACACTCTCCTTTTCCACAATTTTTATGTAAATCTAAAACTTTTTAAAATAAAGTTTATTTTAAAAAGATATAAGATGATTAGAAACGGTCAGAACTTTAGGAGAAACAAAGACATATCCCAGGGGCTGCTGAAAAAAGGAAGTATTTAATAAGACAATATAATCAACTTTTTCAAATGATTCTTACGGAATGCGAACTCCATAAGAGCAGGAATTTATTTTCTCTTTTGTTAACTTTTCTAACCCCAGTACGTGAAACAGAGCTGGCACATGGCATTTGCTCAATAACCATTGTTAAATGATAGCCAGTCAATAGGGTGAGGACTAGGACCTGGCCATTGGATTTAGCAATGTGGAGGTCAGGTCATGGGTGACCAGGTCAAGAGCAGTTTGGATGGTATGGTAGGATCAAAGCCTAAGTGGAGTGAGTTTAAGACATCCTGGGAGGGGAGAAAGCAGAGAAACTGTCTTTGTGTTCTTCAATGTGTGTTTCCTTCCTTAATCACATGAAGGCTTACCATATATTCACAGTGCCTGGCACATAACAGACGTTAGATTATATTTTATGTGAATAAAATATAAAAACCAGAAACAGGTATAGAAAATAAGACAATTCTACAATTACATAAGCATAAAATACTCAGAACATATGGGAAGGTGATACTGGAAATGAAAGGAAGGTGAAATATGGTATAAGCAAATAATTTAGCAGACATGGTAGATAATTATATATATATATGAAGAACAAAATAATAGAAAACATATGAGAATTAAGATGTCAACAACATGAAAAAGCTTAAATGAGGAGCTGGTTTTTAGGGAAAGTATAAATTATGTTTTGAACCATTGAGCTAAAGAGTGGATGCACTAAGAGATGATTTAAAAAAGAGCACAGGACCAGTTGGAGAGAGGCCTGGATACTATGCTCAGCTCTGTCATTAACTACCTGTGTGACTTTAGGACAAACATTCTGCCAGATCTCAGTTTTCATGTCTGTAAGATGGGGTGAGGCAGAGCAGAATTAGTTTCTTCTAGCTGCAATAATCTTTGATTCTATGAAAAAAAAAAAGCTTGCGTGTAAGGTGACCTACTCTCAGGCAAAGTTAGTGGTAGAGTGTAAATGTGGGTATACTTATCAGGAAGGTTATGGTTGGAGTTTGATTTTGGATGGAGGATAGAGCTCCATGTGTCATTCACTGGCTCTACCTGGAGATCCAACCACACCCTTGGCTTCCTTCCCACTGTTCTCTGACCTATTCACTTGGCCAGTGCTGACAAAGAGGAAGCCCACAGCTGGAGAGCGGCTGTTTTCAGGAGGGGTGGGGAGACCACAGCAACTGAAGAAAATAAGGGAGTAGGGAAATGGACACTACACCTAAAAGGAAGTAAGATTGGAAATGGTTGTCCCTTGAATGATTTGAGCTATAGAGGAATTGATAATCCTTCTTAGGAAGAACTTAATATTTAGCCTCATGGCAAAAATCATATTCAATCTGTTCACAAAAAAAGATGAAAATATCTTTTCTGTATATGTGTCATTGATATATCCATAGAATTTTCTATTGTGGAGGATTTGTGAACTTGGGTTTTTATGCACACTCCTGTGACTAAAAAGAATGTATGTTGACATTTGGTGAGCACAGATATAGACTAGAAAATTTTTCAGGTTGTAGCAGCCTGGTTTGCCATCAATAATTGAAATCCAGCTAAAGTAAAGTGATCAGTAAAATGACCAAAAGAAATGAGGACAATAACAGAGAAAGAAAAGCAGGAAGATGTAGAGGACATTCCTGAAATAACTAAGGATTGGCTGCAGTACATGACTCCTGACAGTTTCTGTCCTCCAATTCACTGTGTTCCATAGTAATTATACTTACGTATTTAAAATAAAAATACTCAGCTGATAGATAATTGTCACTATTCACTGAAATATGTTTTCAATAAAATGGTATATTTAAAAAAAGATATAAGAAACTCTCCTCAAAAAATATATATATACCTACACATGCAATTTTTTTGTGAGCTGGGTATGGCTGGGGGATGGAGAAGGCTCTTAAGGACTAGGAAATAGATGTATTTGAGGAGAAAGGATATAAAAGCAGAATCATTACAAAAGGTAATTATCCAATGAGTAGTTCTGTGACTGGGTTGAGTGGCCACAGCCATGCTGTGCATTTTTAAGGCTAGAGACTGTTCAGTATTAGGGGCTGTCATTTTCTACCACCTCTCCCTGGGTGGTGGGCATTACAGAAGGAACTAGACATTTAGAGATTCTAAACAGATTGCTAAACAGATATTGTTTTGACCTTTATTTGTGTTCACATCTCTGCAAAAACTCATGCTTTCACTTCTCCCTTGCTGTTCACAGTCCAGTGTTCATATAATTCTCCTTGAGGCTGGTGACACAAGAGCCCTAGGACCTATGATTGACACAGTAAAAGAAAAAAAAGGCATATGCTTGACTGGTCAAGCTGAACAATTTGCATGACCTGTGACAAACCCTGCATGATACCCCAGCAGTAGTTCTGAGTTAGATTGGTAAGACCTTTCCACAGCCCTGGATTCTTCATCCATGCTCTAAACAGAGTTGTTCTGCATAAATTAGTATAGAGGACTAGCGAGAGAAAAGTTTTATTTGGATATGAAACAGGTTATCTACAAATTGGCAGATGGTACCTGCCAAAGAGGAGCCAGATGTTTTAAACAATAAGAGGACTTCCATTTCCAGTTAGGATGGAAAACGTAATAATGTTGATCTAACCATAAAAATGAAAATAAGCTGAACAAATTACCAAACAATATCTAAAATAAATTTGGAGAGATGAGAATGCAAAGAAATCAAAATAAGCCAATATCCAGAAAAGGATGAGTCCATAGTAGAAGATATCATGACTGCTTTCATCCTTGGTGAAGCAGAAGAAGATAGAAGACTCTCTGCCACAGACTGAGGAAAGAAGACACCGGACCAATTCATATCACACTTTTTATAGCCACATGTGGGCTGACATGATAAATTAGAATCCCAAAGAGGCCCAACCACACAGCAAGTTGTCTTCATTTGCCAAGTCTTTTCATAGACCTACAGCAAATTCAGGAAGAGTAGACCAAAGACTAGGTTCGAGGTGAAATAACTGGGAGATCCTCCTAGAGGCATGTGGGGCCTTTCACTAAACAAAGCAACACCCGAATGTTGCTGAATGAAGTCAGGACAAGAGAGCTGAAAGGAAATCCTGAGAGGCACTCCCTGCTTTAGCCAATGTTAAGGCAATAGCTGCAGAAGACTGGGAACACATTTATAAAAGTATATACGCTTTAAAAGATTATTGACCATTTAGAACAAAATAATGACAATGCATTGTGGGGATTCTAGCATATGAAGAAGTATAAAATATGTTAGGAGCCAAATGGGAGGGAAGGGCAAATGAAATGATACTGTTATAAGGTTTACACATTTAACAAAGAAATATAGCTAATAAACCAACAGAGGACATAAATTGAGATATTAAAAAAATGTTCAACTTACTGAGAAAAGTCAGGAAAGGAGAAACAGAGAAACAGAATAGACAAATCAAATAGGAGGCAAATACCAAGATAGTAGACGTCAGTATAAGCATATTAATAATATCATTAAATACAAATGGACTAAACACTCCAACTAAAAGCAGAGATTGTCAGATTGAACAAGAAGAATGATCTGACTATATGCTGCATGTAAGAAATACTGTATAGACTTTCTGCTTTCAGTTCTGACATGTAAAGAACTACTCTCAACCAGACAACCAGAAGAAGCTGGAAAAACTGAAAATAAATTACTTTTCTTGGACCCATAAGAGATCTGAGATGGCAGAAAAAACCACCATCCTTAAACCTGGAGAGACAGGCACATCTTAGAGAGATACAACCGATATCTGTTTACCTAGAACAGAAGCCACTGGAGCCATAAAGTGACAGGAACTCTTAAGTGGGAACCATGACTACTTGCTGGAGACTGTTTATGGACTAGCTGGAGAGTCAGAAACTCTTGAGGGCTGCAGTCTTAGGTGGGAGTAGATAAACCTGAGTTTTTCCTCCAGAAACCCCACCAGGTTCTCACAGTGAGGAGATGCTCCTGGTGGCTCTGGAAGAGGAGGGCAAAAGAGATGCTCCTGGTGGCTCTGGAAGAGGAGGGCAAAAGTAGCCACTGTGAAATACAGTGGAGTCTTCTACATAACAAAAGCCTGATCTCCTGGGGAAAGGACTTGGCCAGAACACAAAACCTAGGAAGATGATTCCTTCCTATTCAGGGCTTTCAGGAAATAGACTGGAAACCCTGCAGTTGAGAAGAGAGTAGCAGGAAGAGAGAACAAAAGCTAAGCCACTTCAGAAACACTTGTGAAAGTCATACCCCTAAGAAACAGGCCAGTAAAAGGCTAGATTATTCAGAAGATTATAAAATGCTCCTACTCCCCAACTTATAACCAAACCAACAGGCCACCAGTATAATGATAGTGCATTACAGCTAAAGAGCTACATGACACAGACTTTCTCTGAACAGGAATACACAGGGAAGCCCAAAGATAACAGGGGAGTAAAACAATAACACTGAAAAAACTAGAAGTCCCTGGTACCTATAGCTACACTAAATACTAAACATAGCCTAACTCCTAGCAGATTAACATAAATCCTCACACTAAGGACCTATTTACCTCAGTTCCTACTACCTAATGCAACATATCTGGCTTTCAACAAAAAATTAGAAGTCATGCCAAAAGGCAAGTAAAAACACATTCTGAAGAAAGGAAACAATCATTAGAACAACACTCACAAGAAACAGATATTGGAATTATCATTTGGAAATTTCAAATAACTATGATTAACTATGTTATGGCCCCTAATAGCACAAAAATGTAACAGTCAAGAACAGATGGGTAACACAATCAGAGAGACGGAAACTAAGAAAGAAACAAGAGGAAATGTTGGAACACAATAATAGAAATGAAATGTCTTTGAGGGACTCATCAGAAAACTGGACATGGCCAAAGAAAGAACTAATGCACTTGAAGATAAGATGAGAGAGAAATATGCCAACCTGAAATGCAAAGGAAAAAAAAACACAGAACTGTGGGACAATATCAAAAGATGTAACATATACATAATTTCAATACCAGAACCATCAAGCCACTGATTCAGAAAGCTGAGAGAAGGATAAGTATCTCCCCGTGTTCCCTTCCCCTCCAAAAGTCTCAAAAAACAAACGTGCATATATACACAGGAATTTAATATTCAAGTTTCAGAAAAGAGCAATTTAGATACAGAGACACAAGCAAATTGAAAGTAAAAGAGTAAATACAGTATTATCACTTTTTAAAAAAAAATTGATGATAAAAAGGTCAATTGATGAGATAAGTAAAATTCAAATTAATCCTAAAAGTATATGTACCTAAAAATAGAGATTCAGATTCATGAACTTTGAAACAAAATTGAAGAACTAGAAGGGAGAAATAGACATCTGTAATTATACTGGAAGTTGTAACATGCTCTTTTCAGTAGTTGAGAGAACAATGAAGTAAATGCTGTTGAGGAGAAAGAATATTTGAACAACACTGTCAGTGTCCTGGACCAAGCTGATATTTATAGAAAATCATATCCATCAGCATAAGAATACACATTTTTTCAGGTGCACATATATATCATATGCTGGGTCATAATGCACATCTCAATAAATGTCAAAGGACTGAAACATACAAAGTTTTGCTTTTTGACTACAACAAAATTAAATTAAATTTATATTTAAATTAAATTAGAAATCAAGAATAAAATATCAAGAAAATTCCCAAATACTTGGAAATTAAGATACTCATTTTGAATAACTCATTGGTCAAAGAAGAAATCACATGGGAAATTAGAAAGTATTTTTAACTGAATGATAATGAAATACAGCATAAAATTAGTAGATGGAGATAGAAACTGCTATAATAAAGAGAAAGACTGCTTTTGATGTTTGATTACTCACAGCCTACAAGTCTACCCTCCTGCTTTGTAGTTTGTCCCAGCTCTGAGTGAGCCCTCATGCATCCTCTCCACGGACCAACAAGAATGTTCAAACAACTCAAGCTCAGGTCCACCTGCACGTGCATGAAATTTTCCCATGTCTAGCTTTTAGTCATAATAAAAAGCAAACCCACTCTCTCCTCTTCATACAAGCCACCTAAACTGAATTAAGCCTACTTTAAAGTTCTATTTTCCCCAGAAAATTCCACGTGTATGTAACATACATTTTAACAACTTATTGGTTGTGTGATGTCATCAGTCTCAACATTTGAACCAATTTTGGGTAAAGAGTTAGTCTCACTTTAGGTAGTCATCCGTGAAGCAATGGAATATAAAAATATATATAGCTAAAAACATATAGCTTTATGGCTATCTTTAAAAAGAAAGTGGTCTAAACCAATATTCAAAGCTTCCACCTTAAGAAGTTAAAAATGGCAATTAATCCCAAAATAATTAGGAAAAAGGAAATGATTAAATAACAGCAAAAACCAATAAAATAGAAATGGAAAATGAGCAATGTCTAAAGTTGGTTTCTTGAAAAAATTAAGAAAATTGATAAACATCTAGAAGGACTAATCAATAATAATGAAAAAGGTGAACAAGAGAGAGAGAAACAAGATTTCAAGTAGCAGGATTGGAAGAGAGAACATTACCAAACATTCTACACATATCAATGTGGGTATTGTGGATAAATCAATGCTAAGAAATTTGACAACTTAGATGAAATGGACAAGCTCCTTGAAAGTACAATTATCAGAAATGTGCAAAAAGAAATAGAAAATGTAAATAGTTCTGTATCTGGAACTCTTATGCTTTGCTGTTTGGAACATAAAACAGTACAGATTTGGAGACTGTCAATTTCTTATGAAGTTAAATCTTCATTTGCCGTATGGCTCATCTATTTTACTCGTAGGTATTTACTCAAGAGAAGTGAAAATATATGCCCATAAGATTTGTTCAAGAATGTTCACAGTAGCTTAATTATAACAGCCAAAAGCTGGGAATGAAATTTTTTTTCCATTAACAAACAAATTGAGATATATAGGATATATTTATATGATGTTATAATACTCAGCAATAAAAAAAAATGACATACTGATAATGTAACAAGATTAGTGAATCTCAAAAACTATTATGGAGAGTGAAAGAAGCATGACATATATTCTGTATGAGATCCAAGACAGAAATTAGAATGTAATTGCCTCTGTGGGGCAAGGGTAGAGGTGGGGGTGGGGACTGAATTGAAATGGTCACTAGAGAACTGCTGGCAGAGATTGAAGTGTTCTATATCTTGATCTGCATGGTGGTTATGTAAATGTATAAAACTGAAAATTCATCAAACTAAACACTTAAGATATGTTTATTATATTGTATGTAAATTATACCTCCATATTTTAAAAAATTAACCATTTCTATTTTTTTCCTAAAGAGCTCCAAAACATTTAACCCAAGTTTCACTTATTCTGAGTCTCACTACTCTAATTTATCCTGTTTTAAACTTGTCCTGATTCATTTGAAGATTCCTTTTGTAGCATCAATATTTTTATTTAGTGCAATGTTTCTAACCTCAATGAATGCACTTTTAAAATATCTTCATTGTATTTTGGGTTGCATCAAGCTTTTTTTTTCTGCCTTTGAATCTTAGTGGTCTGACAATTTTTGGATGAGCCACTTTCTGTACAAGGACTTTGAAATGTCATTTCACAATCCTGAAGCAGTATGCAAAGACAGCTAATGATAACTAATGAAGTGGTTTCAACAACGCTTCAAACTTTGCAATATTAAAACAATTGGTTAACTCAGTCAATAATAATATTTTAACATCAAAATAGTCCTTAATAAGTGGCAGGCACTTCACTAATTATTTTTCTATTTATTCTTTCATTTAATTCTTCTAGCAAGTCTATACATACCATTATTATGCCCATTCAACAAAGGAGAAAACTGTGTGTCAAAATCATGCAGATTAATATATTTCAGGACTAGCACTAGAACTCAGGAGAGTCAGCCTCCAACTCCTAGCATGCAACTCCTAAAATTGCCCAATTCAATTAAATTTTTAATCCAAGATGATGAGAATAGAGTAGCTCAGTCATTTAGAGTCAGAGGAGTATAGTAGTAAGAGCATGGTCTCCAGAGACACACTGCCTGCCTTCCAGTTTCATCTTTGTGACCTTGAACTAGTTACCTAATCTCTTTCTGCCTCAATCTTCTAATTAACAAAATGGTGATAGTAATGCCATAGGATTGTTGAGAGGATTAAATGGATTAATACATGCAAAGCAATAAAGAACTGCGCCTAGCACACTATAAGGAACATAAAAGTATTATTTTTTTATATTTAAATAAACTGAAGGACAATTTGCATAAAAAATGCTTGTTTGTGTAGCTTCATTTAGGAAAACGTCTCTCTGAATTTCATTGCTGTGCACTTTGTGTGCGATTAGCTACAAGATTCTATTTTCAGCCTAAGTTCTTCCATAGAACTTCACTGAAGACTTGCAAAGATCAGTGACATATCACCAGGTTTCTGTATAAATCTCTATTTGTCCAATTCTGTCCCTTCTATACCACAAACATTTTCTCTGTTTTATTCATAGCCTTCCAGTGAATACATTTAGAGATCACACTTTTTTATCTTGTCTTTGCAACTTCTTAGTCACATGACCTTAAAAAAATTGCTCCTACTTCATGGTGTCACAATTTCATTACCTGGAAAATGTGGACCATGCTTCTGATTCAGCTCACTAAGTTGCCTTAAGTATTGCCTAATTAATGAAGTAAAAATGCTTCAAAAAGCAGAGTGCTTCATGCATTTCTCAAACTTCATAAGAAGGCAGTTTGATAGTCAGTAAAAAGCAAAGTGTTTGTGACTGGCTGTCTTGGAGCCTCTGCAGGCTCTCCTGGAAACGTGTGTATGTGTGTCCTATGTCACTTTCATTCCTTCCCTCACATTAATGGATGTACCAGAGAAACTTCAGAAACTTATTTTTCTTCTTTCAGAAATATCTTCTTTGTGAAAAAGCTAGAATATAAAAATAAACTGCAAAAATAATGGAAGCAGTATATTGTGGTTTTATATCTCATAGGCACTGTAAGAAATTTTTAAGAAGGAATATGCAAAGTATATTTCTCAGATGTCTAATGATTAATTCATCTACTCTAGATAAGAATTCTCTTTTGTTTTATTTTGGAGATTCACATTTATTCTTCTGTAGTGATGGTGGTAGGTTTGTGCATTCGTTCATCACATTCTTTAGTTTGATGCCCCACAGTTGGAATGAATTCCACCAGAGACTGTGGTGGAAGACATAACTATGGACCAGAGGAGTGTTACCCAAATCATTTCTTTGGAACACTACTGTATCAAAAGAGGTAGCAAACGATGCCAAAATCAAGTAAGTTGATGATATATCTACTTCTTTGACAGTCACAATGTACTTTAGTGTATTTAAAGACCATTCATTCATTCATGGAATCTTTACTGAATGTCTATATTGTCAGGCAATTTTCTAGATTCTGATGCACAGGATTAAACAGAACAGACTGAATTTTCTGCTTTTGGAAATTCATAGTCTAATGTTTACAGGAAATGTCTATTTCACAAAAGAAACCTAATTTAATTTGAGTTAACCTAGCACATCCTAAACGTCCATAAACTCTTCTCATAGAAGATAAATTAAGACATCATGGGTATCCCAGTATTGTCTGGAACAAAATCTTGAAAGTGGTGATGGTAGAAAAGTCAGCTCTTTTGACTCTGTGACTTATATCTCTTTAATATTTGCCGAACTATATCAGAAATGGCTGGTATATACTCAACCTGTATAGACTGCCTAACAGATACTCTGCTTGGCATTACACATTATGTTTGTGAATTTTGAGTTATCACATGACCTCCCAAAGGATCTCAATTTGTTACATTTAAGATTAATGGGGCATTGGATAGCCATTAAGAAGCTATTTAAGAATATGCATTTAATTAAAATGAATTATGTATATGCATTAATACCATTCAACCTTTTTAATTTAGAGAGATAAATCATGGCTATTTCACTCCTGAGAAGGGTCCTAACATTGGCAAATTGAATATTGATGTTACAATGCCCAAATAATTAATGCTGGTCAAATTCATCCATAATGGGTATATCCTGAGACTTAGCCCAACAAAGAAAATTAAATATTTCTTTTTTAGTTGACTATGTGTAGCCGTTTGCACGTGCAATGAGTAGTTTCATGTTACTTACACATAATTTCTGAATATGAAGCAAGTGGTAACATCAATACTCAAGAAAGTACTGACCAGCAATAAGACTTAACTTAATCATCAGCATTAGTGACTCAGTATGAATGCTTCCTTTAAACACAAACACTATTCATATGCAACACAGTTACCACCTATTGACTTAGTAATGCTTCCAGTGGCATTTTTTTCTGCCCAAGGGAAATAATGCCAATACTTTAATTCCACCAAGTTTATATTCAGAACAATGTCATATGTCCAATGGCTGTATACCGGAATACCCTGATGAACAGAAATTCTCTCTTTTCTTCTGTGTTTCATAGTGCATCTTACAGGTAGGTGTTCTATCTATTCATAATGAGTTTAGTTGAATGATGAGGACTAATACGGATAATAAAAATAGATCTGAGAGCCAACATTTGCTGAGAGATTAAACTATTCTAAACAGATTCCTTGAAGCAGTTTATTAAATCCTCACAGTAATCATATTGGTTAGGTACTACTATTATCCTCCTCTTATAGATGAGGAAAAGGAGACATAAAAGGTTAAATAATTTGTTCAAGATCACAGAGTTGATAACGTGGTAAAGCCTAGATTCGAATTCCAGCAATCTGACTCCAGAGCCTTCTTAAGTTTTGCTGTACTGGCTTAGTAGATATAGAGTATCTCACAGTATCATGAAGTCTAAGGAGCTCACAGTTGATCTCTTTTATTGCCTTCTTATTCACATTCAGTGAAATTAGTAGTTTTGTAGGACTAATAAATCCATTCTGAGTCACATATTTCAGTTCTCTATGTGTTTTCTAGGAAAATCTAATTACTTATAAGCACACATTCTTTGTGTCTCACCATAAGGAAATCCACCTAAACCTCTTGAAATATGTGTGTATACACATACACACACACACACGCACACACGCACACTTAGTGTCAAGTATAGTAGGAACTCAAATATGAATAAAGAGATGAAATTTTATGTAAGCTCTTAGGTCTTTATAGAATTAGAATTCTTTCATTAAAAAATAGAAAAAATAATATTTAATTAGAAGTTCCCGTTTAGAAATGGAAAGAATCTATTACTTACCCAGGGAGAAGTAGTGAAATGTCAAGACTAATGTGATTACAGTTTCCTAAAAACATTTCATTTGTTTTTCAATCACCACCATCACAACTGCAGCCATCTGACTACAAGCATAACAATAACCTTAAAAGGCTTATATCACATGGTTTATGCTGTACTTTCACTAAGAGCTTTGCAGCAGTTTAATCAATAAAGCAGCACGAGCTGTGAACAATTATAATAAAACACCTTAAGAATGATCCACAATTAAAAGGTAGAGAAAAAAAGCCCTTCAATTTAGTTAAACCAGTCTGCCACTCAGTTTGATAAAGTTCAGTTGAAGTGTTCTGACACTCTCATGGCATCTATCAGCAGAAAGATCTGTAGCCTTGAATCTAAATTAACTCTTCAGGTTGTATAAGAGTAAAGAATCATAAGCCTCTAGTTACACCCACTGGAGTATTACTTATAACCTAACAACCAAATTCCTATTGAAATTTCACCTTGCAATTTACCAAGAGGTATCTATGTTGATTTTAACAAGTGGTTTGAAATATATTTCTAAAATATGACAGTTCTTCATTTTAACATATAAAAATTGATAGACCCATGCTTATAATTAACTTAAAAATGTATAGTGATCACCTATAATTTGCTAGACAGGAAGAATTAACAGTAAGTAAGACATATTCATCTTTCTTTCAGGGCTTACATTTTTATGATGTTCCATTCCACACTAAACTTGAAGAGAGTTAGTGAGGAGAAAAGGTGAGGGCTGGGGCATACATATAGGTTAGTCTGGACAAAAGGACTGGGTAAAATGTGAGTGCCTAAAATATCTTAACCTTCAGTATTGCAAGTAGCTTGGGGGCAAAGGAGGAATGTAGGAAAGTAGTGGTATATGAAACTGGCTATTAAAAGATTGTAAGCCAGAGAGTGAAATGGTTTACGTTTTCAAGTTGCAACTTTGACATAATTCTCTGGCTCCAGAGACAGGAGTAGATAGAAAGAAACAAAACTGGAGAATATTAGATCATTTCAAAGTAGAAGTGATAAAGAGTTGACTTTTCTCAGCCACCTCTGCCAATGTGGGTGAGCTGGACTCATATGAAGGGTCTAGAACAGAGTATAGAATAGGAGTGCAGGGGGTTTTTGTAGGATAGACCTTAAGGTTGTACAGTTTTTGGTCTTGACATCTGTTCATTGAGAGGAGAGGTAAATGATATCATGGACATACTTCCAAACACTGATTAATATATCTTTATACCATTCCTTGGACAGCTAGACATTGCCTTTCTCATTTTCATATTTCCTTAGTTACTGGCTGGGGTGTAGGGGCGATGGTGTTACTAAGACCTATTAGTAATACCAAGGATGGAAATTTACTGTGGAAGCAGGTGCACTAGAAGATGGTGACATTATATGAAAAATTCCTGTTATGAGCAGAGGACATGTCATCTACAGAAAATGTAGCTAAAGTAGGATCACTCACAATCTAACTGAGCTATATATCTAGCTATAAGTCCTCAGAGCTGGCAGTAGACTTGTAGGTTAGAAACAGGGAGGTTGGAAGAGTAACCTCTAAACTGAGATCCAAGATCTGTGGAATGATATCTAGGGAATCCATGGAGGCAGAATAATTCCTGGGTGAATAACAAAGCAGTGGATAAAACAGTATGGAAATAATGCATAGATTGAAGTGTGATGGTTTACTGTTTATTCATAAATAATGGAGTGTTGTCTTTGTCACGGATATATTCTTCATAAGTCTCTCATGTTTCTGCACACCTTGTCAGCAGAAGTAATGGCAACCTCTGTTTAGAATTCCCTTCACGGGGATGTTTATACAGCAAACCATTTTGGAAGATAGAGATAGTGTCTCCTGGTTCAGACAGCAGATTTGGGTGCCTTCCAATATAGCAAAGATAATTTCTCCCTCCAGGGGAAAGATTGAACAGCTTTTCTTGTAGTCCCTTTAAAGGATTGGAGTTTGTTTAGTTCAGGGTTCCTTAGTTATGATGCAAATGTACTGTATGCACAACTTATACCTGATCATTTCACACTTTTCTCATGGGACTTAGAGGACAAAGGAAAATAATGCAAACATACAGTTCACACTCCCTGCTGAGACATGTATAACAAAGTGCTTCATGTTTGATCCAAGAGTCCCATATCTTTTGCCAGAAACCAGTAAACTACAGAAGGCTAACCTTTTAGTTTGCAAACAGGGTAACACTCTCAAATCCTTCAAAATTTTTGACAGGGTAGTTATTTTATAATGGCATAACAAAAGAGGCATCTCAGCTATTTTTGCGAATATTTTCGTCATAGTTCTAGTTTTTAGGAATGTGCATGCTTTAATTCAATTTATTATAGAAGGACCACATCACTACTGTCACATAATAAACTAATTGGTGACATAGGGGAAGGGAGCGGGAAGTACAGTCAGAATAAAATGTTTTTAAATTCACTGTAGCCTGATTACAGAATCAGAATATGAGACTTTTAAAACAGGTCCCAAGATAGCCAAATTTTCTCCACATGAATCCATTTGTTTTGACTGCCCAGATGTTTGCAATGGAGAGAGTTACTATATGGAGGAAAAATCTAACTCACTTCATAAAAATTAAAAGTCTTCAATATAACAAAAGATATAATCAACATGATGAAAAGAAAGGTCACAGGAAAAGATACTTTCAAACCTATAATTGACAAATGACAAATATACAGAAATATGTAAAGCTGTAAATAAGAATGTAAAATAAGCAACATGTAAAGAAGAAACATTCCAATGGAAAAATAGGCAAAGGAAATGAAAAGGAATTTATTGAAGTGGAAACATAAATGTTCAATTAAAATATGGATAGATACTTAAACTCCTGGTTAGTTAATTAAGGTAAATATAAAATGAATGGAAGGAATTTTTTTTTCATCTGACAAAGTGCTCTTAAATAGCCTACACCAAATATCAAACTTAATGGTGATTTACTGAAAAGATTATCCAATTGCCCACTTTGAGATCAGGAGTTGACAAGGATATCTGAGATCACAACTTCTATTCAATTCAATATGGTACTGGAGGTCCTAGTCCATGCTAAAAGCCAAGATAAAAAAATGAATAAAGGAAAAAAGTATATAAAGACAGAAAAAAAGAAATAACACTTTGTTTCCAGACTACTAAAAAATCTAAAATGATCTGTAGAATTAGAATTAAGTGACTTTAGCAAGCTGCATATGAGGTCTTCATATAAAAATTAATATTTCTATATACTAACAATTAGTAAAAGAAAAGATAGCATTTACAAAAACCTCTTAAAATGTCTATGATCAAGAAATAAACAACAAAACTATGCAAAACTTTCACAGAAATTTGTGTGACAAATTTTAAAAAACCTAATAAATGGATATATCATATCCTTAAATTGGAACACTCAGTATCAAGATATCAATCCCTTCTTCAAACTGATCTACACATAGACCAATATCATATTCTATATGAATGAGAAATACTTTTTTTTTTAGATAAAGCTACTAACATTTGTTTTCTTATTGCAGCGCTAGCCTATAATAGCTCTGGTCACTGCCAAAAATTATAAGGTCTGATAAGAGTAATCATTGAGAAAGATTTGAGAAATAGAAACTCTTACTGGCAAAAAAAAATAAATTTATTCTAGCTTGAATGGCAATTCTGGAATAACTAATAAAGTTGAAGTTATAACTAGTCTAAAATTCTATGCTATCTTTGAGATAAACATTCTATGTAAACTTGCATACGTACATAAATGTGGTTTTCAGTATTGTATAAATGATAATTTAAAACAACTTAAATATCCATTGTTGTGAGAATGAACATGGGATTTGAATTCTACCATAGAAACAAAGACCACAAATTGAGAAAAAACATAGTAAAGGAGTCAGCTACCATCACTCACCTTTGGCAGAGACTCAAGGCAGGTGGAGGAGTGAGAAACCGAAGGGTGGAAAAAAAGAGAAGGCTTGAGGTGCACCGTGTGATTGAAGGTTGTTGGCATGGGGAAGCTGAAGGAGGGCTAACTAAAAGCAAGCCATCTATGTAATAGGGGAACATATCTAGCTTTCTCTAGTTCGTCCTCAGTTGGAAACAGGGACAAAAATTGCATATGCTGGCAGTTTTTTGACCCATTTATTTATTGTCTTGGGTTGATTGGTGCAGAAGTTGTGGGTCAGACTTCTATTTTTATATACGGTGTGTCAATTTTCTGTATATTCAGTCTATCACTACATGATTATGGAAGTAAGCGAACTAAGTTGTCAAGTATCAAAATAATGATATCACAAAATATAACACTAGTTGAAAAATAGGAATGTTTCTCTAGGTAGTACAATATGATAGGATTTTAGGACACAACATTATATTTTATGGGGAGGGGAGCAAACATATATAATAAAAGTACTAAAGAACCGCAGAGAAAGGATACACACTAACTTTGATCGCTGTTTCCTCTGGAAAGGGAATTGAATGAATGGAGGAGTGGAACTTTAGTGACATGCAGAATACTTTATTTCTGAAAAATAAATCTAAATAAATCTTAAAAATAAACCTGGCAAATATGAGTTTGTAGGTATCCATTTTCTATATTTTTAGAATATATGAATTTTCACTTTCAAAATTTAACCTATCTTCTTTTTTCCCTCCTGCTCCCTCTCCTCCTCCTCCTCTTCCTCTTCCTCTTCTTCTTAAGAACAAATGTCATTCACCTGAGCCCTGGATGTTATAATTAGCTACAAATGGACATGACATAGTCAAGATTTCCTGTCCACTCCAGCCAGGCAGATAACAAAGGCATGTGGATAGGGCTTAGTAAGTTAAACAAAGGACTGATGATGGCTGGTTAACCTGAAAATGAACATTTCAATTAAAGACTTTCAAACTGAGAACAGTTTAAAGCAGTGTGTAACCCAAACTGTCTTTTTTGGCCTATGTGCTGTTAGAATTTGAATAGCGTTGTTAAATATCTCCCTGTGAGCTATCAGGAATGTGGTGAATAAGCGCATAAGACTTCAGAAGAGACAAGTGCTAATAGGAGCTAACAAGAATGGAGGAGACTAGGGAAAATCTTCAAGGCCTGAGTAGGTTGGATCAGCAGTGCAAGACTGGACCATTCCTTCAGTCCACAAGCAGTTAAGGAGCCTACGCTAAGCCAGGTGTTGTGCCAAGCGCTAAGGTTTCAAAGATGACCTCAGAAAGGTCGAATTCTAAAAAAATGGTTATCCTGAATTAAAGTCAGCAGCAGGAAACCTAAAAGAGAAAGATTGCTTTGAAATATTTCTAGAAGGTAAACATGAAAGAATTGTTTGCCAGACATAAGCATGGTAGGTACTATTTATTTCCAGGTGAAGTTTTATATACCAGGGATATATATTGTTATCTTATAAAGATAAGAGCAGGAAGTACAAGGAATTAGGAACCACTCCCCACCCTAGAATGTTGAAAAGGAAAGTAAGACATTCTGCAGGAATAAGGAGTTTGAAGGGAGTTATAGCCTACTATCAAATGGGTAACTTTGTCAGATATTAGGCCCTAAAATCAAACAGAAAAAAAAAAACTAAAATAGGGACACAGATGAAAGAGAGCCAAGCTGCAGATTAGGGACACTACGAGGACACATAGATAGGCCTGTTAATGAACTAAAGTTTTAAATATAGTCTCCATCTCTCCATCTCTGAATTTTAGCGTTGAATAGACCCCACAATGTATAATTCTTCTGAGACATGTGTGGATATCCTGGCCTATTAGCCCCTAATTCATCTGTTCACAACAATGAACTCACATGGATCAACCAGTTGTGAAGTGTTTTGCATGTGATTTACTTCTATGAATAAAGTATTAAAGTTTCCTCTCTCAAGTGGAAGGGAAAGTGGAGTTACAATTAGATGTCATGGGAATATGTCATGGGTGTCAATGTCACCCATCATATGTGATATGATTAAAAAGAAGAGAACTGATGCCTGATTGATCATGAGAGAGAAGAGAGTAGGCTAAAGTACAAGAAGCTGCACATACAGCAACTGGGGTTTAGATGGCTTAGGTATTTCATGTTGTATCTGTCACGTGTGTGTCTGAAATATAGAAAATGTAATGTAACACTGACATTCATTCATGAAAAACACAACAACAAAAAAAGACAAACCTATGTGATTTGACTATAAAGAAACATCAATGATATTTTAGCAAATAAACCTGAAAATCCATCAAAATTTAATGTTTGAAATTGTTAAACCAGAAGAGAACTTACAACCATAACGCTTTTCTCAAAATGCTTTTGAAACTCTTTCAGAATTTGTAGTGTATTATTTTGCATTTCCTCACATGAATGGTATCTCTGTTAAGAGTGGACTTGTTTTATTTTTATCTCTATTTTTTTAAATTATGAAATATTTTAGGCATATTAGTGTGGCAAATAACATAAGAAACATCTATATACTGATTATAGAGTTGAAACCCCTCTAATTTCCAAACTCTACCAGAGGTCATCAAAATCCTGATTTTGGCCTTTAGGTTTCCAAAGAATTTTTTTCACAGTTATCATTTCGTGCATATGTGTATGGTGAGAACATTTAAAATCTACTCTTTTAGCAGTTTTTCAAAACAGCCAAACATTATTTAATGCTAACTCAGATGAATAAAACAGGACACTTACAATCTTATGTTACTCAAAATCTCAGATAGCAATTTCATTTTTTTTCCATTATAGTTTATTACAAGATATTGAATATAGTTCCTTGTGCTATATAGTAGGGCCTTGTTGTTTATCTGTTTTGTATATAGTAGTTTGTATCTGTTAATCCCAAACTCCTATCAGATAGCAATTTCAAAAGGGTGCAAAATAGTTTTGATCAATGGAAACAAGTCTTAAAAACATGTATTAACTACCATGTTGGCTACTCCAAAGGGTGCACCTTTAAATGTATTTTTTCAGTATATCTGTTTTAAAAAAACAAATTTAAAAAGGCAGGCTTTTGAACTTTATGACCTCATATCTACTATCTAAGAGTCCAATAGAACTGCAGACAAAATTTTAGGGTTTCTTTTTCAGTATTTGGTGGCTTAAAAAAAAAATCAAAGCTTGCTTAATACATTATACATAAACCAATATGGAAATATGGTGCACAATGATTCCATTGGTGAAATAAATTCTGGACTATTATATATTTTCATATTCAGATAGTCTTTTGGGTATAAAACTTTATAATGTTTTTCTGTAACATCAAAGGTTTAATTTCTGAGCTACCTGATATATTAAAAATAATGTATTCCTTCCTTCTTTTAATCCAACTTCCTGGAAAGAACAAATTGGAATGTCTTAATATATTAACTTTCCATTAAAATGCATACAGATTTCTCAGATGTGGGGAACCAATTTGACAGCCTTATGAACTTCATATCTACTAAAATGCCTCCTAGTTGATGTAATAGCTTTAGGACCCCTGAATACTAGGATTGGGAGCAATCTGTCTCTATATATTTTTCCATTTTTTCTTGTGGAAAGTGACTTGGATCAAAGAGAAAACGTCCTATTTTAATGAATCTACCATCACATTATCTTGATGGTAACTAGCAATCCTTGAAATGAGTTTAGCAGGAAATACATAGACCTTTGGTCTATGACCAACGTGATTGATAAAATGATAACCATTCTTTTATTGCTTATTTCTATCTTTGAGATAGAAATTTTGTACTAGTTGAAAAGCCATTATTCCAATTAAAATTTACTCTAAACCTCAACATATTTCTGAGTCTACTGAAATTATAACTATATAAAGACTATGGTTATAATCTCCCTCAATCCATAGTAAAGCTCTTGTGATTGATGGAAAGAATGCACACACCTACACTTACACTGCAATGGAAATGTCCCCTCAAGGAAACATGCCAGAATAGCAGTGGACAGGCTAAAGCTGATTTTTAATGCCCCAAGCCTAGACAATCTCCTGCCTGGCCAGCCTGACTCTAAGATCAGAAAGAATGGCCAAAAAGATAGAAGAAAAGCTATTGACAATGTAATGAGACATCTTAGAGTGCAGAAGATGGGCCCTGACTTTCAATATGTTTATCATTTTTTTCTCCAATCAGTATGGGCTATAGTGGATTATAAAGTAGGCTGAGTTCAGCCAAATGTCAGGACTTGTGAACAAAGTGCAACTTGTTCGCATTGCTCAGCAAGAGGAAGTACAAAATTTCAATGATGCCCAAATAATTATTCTAGTTTTCAATTCTTTGATGGCCTCCACATTTTTAAGCATTATGCTTAGTAGCATTCAGATAATTCTTTCCAGTATTTTTTTGTAATCTCTGAAATGTGAAATAGGCTTTTAAAATATTTTGTCTAGTATATTGTAGACACAAAATTTTTTATTGAATAAACTTATAAATTAAGGAAGCTTCTAAAATTATTCTCAGCGGTAAACTCCAGTTCTTGCCAACATATTTATACTTAACATTTCAATTTTCATTTAGGAAATGATTAAAAATTATTTTCCTTGGGCCACAATCTATGGCATAATCTTCTAATAAGAGGGTAAATAAGTCTCATGGTAATATGAGTTCCTGAACTATTATAAAAAATGGACACACCTCAAATTATTACTTACAATCTCTTGCTTTATGATCTTTTTATTGTAATTACAATCCTCCAGAGTAATGACCAAGGCTTGTACTTACAATTGTCTAATGAATGTGAAGGATGCTGATGTTGACTATGATGACATGCTAGGTCAATTGGTGTCAAGTCAAAGCAATCAATAGTGTTAAGAAAACATGATGGGCTGGTCATAAGGTGGAAAACCTCTAGCTTTTATGGATGCATAATCAGATTCAGTAAATCCATAGGCTTCTGAATCAAGCAATTCTAACCACACTGGCATTTTATCTCTTTACAGTGTTTAAGAAAAAACATAATGCTGTCTGATAAATGTTATACAAGTGCTTTCATAACTGTTATAAAAGTGTAGAGAGAAATAAATTTTGTAGGTGTTGCACAGAGAAGAATTCCAAAAAACATGTAAAGTGGTGATAGAATTTGAAACTAGCAATATTTGTCAACTCTTCACCAAAGCCCAGGAGGAATTTCCAATAGCAAAAACATGTTACATACTGTGGTAAAACAGCAGGACAGTAAGACTTGAGAAGTTTTTGAACTAACCCCACTAAATTCTGATGCCTTAAAAACCAAGTACATCCCTCAGAAGGTCGTTCTAACTTGACAGCACAGTATTTATGTTGCTCTGTCCAGGGGTAGCTACATAGGGCCATTAGTTTATTAGTAACTTTTCTTCTACATTCTTTTGGTTACACTTCCCCTTAGAGCAACAGGGCCAAAGGCAGAAATTACCAAGTGACCATACATTGTAACCTGAGCTGTGATCTCAGCAGTAAAAAGCATAGAAATACCAGAAGCCAAGGGAGCAATAGGACCCATAGTCATCTATCCTCTGTCTGGCATTATAACCACCTCAAACTACTCCAGATTGCATTAGGACCATTATTTATGTCCTTATCACTGCCAGTGCTCCTGAGTTCATCATGTCTCAAAATTTTGTGGGCAGTGTCTCATATGGGTGGGTCACGTCTGAGCATCTACCACAGAGCATTAAGCAAAAAAGCAGAGATATTACTCTGGGAGGTGTTGGGAGGGATGGCCTCCAGCACTTTCTATCTCTGGTATCATGGTAGAGAATTTGTCCTTGATGTTGTCTGAGGAAAGCAAGAACATCTTTTGGTAATAAATTTGGATACCAAGTGGGAGCCAAGACTTTGGAACGAGGTTGAGGCCACCTGAGGGAAAGGGAGAGGAAAAGCCTATACTCCCTTAAATTATGTCTACTTACAGAAATGTCATCAAGCTTACTTAGGATAACACACTGTTTTTAAATGCTCTCCTTCAACAATGTAGTAATAATTTCCAGTTGCTCTGTAAAGGAAGGCAGGAGAAATTTTAAAAAGTCATGAGATAAGTAGGTATGGCCAATAAGCCCATTCAAATTAGAAAGTTAAGAAAGCTTTTGGGAGACTGGGTTGTAAATCCTGGATTTTTTTTACTATCTTCTTTACTGGTCAAGAGTGTACTTTGTACTTATCTATGTGTATGGAAACATCTCTGTGTAGAAATGAAAAATAAAATAGAAAGACCTTGGAACCTTAGTTAGAGATCATGGAATGCATAGTCAACACCTCCATACATAACATGAGAAAAAATTAATGAAGTTGGATGTTTAGTACTGCAGAGAGTCAAAAAGATGTGTGCAATCTGATGCCACTTGATTTAGGCACCTCAACTCCTCCCCTGGCTTCATCAAAGCTTAGAGATAAGGTACTGGATGCTGTTGATGATATCCGGTATCTGAGGGTGGGAATAAGCGATTACCACAAAACTGACTTTAAGAAAGTGAAAGAACTGCTGAAAACCAAAAAGAAGTCAGCCGACATGCTTAGTCCTTGAGATGGGTAATGATTCACAAGGAAAAGGAACTTTGTAAATACCCTGTGATATGTTATAGGTTTGATTCAAAGGATTTTTTAAAAAAAGGATTCAAACATCCTCACATCGTGACTCCACTGTTAAGTTTTATGTAAATAAGCATACCTTATAGATGTTAGACATGAACGGACCAGCTAGGCAAATTTCTCCAGAAGTTTTCTATCAGAAACATCCTTAAAGAATCTTAAGGTCCACATGTAGAGGAAATGGGGAATTACCACTGAGAGAATTAAAATAGAAGACTTTCCAGATTTCTAGGGTTTCCAATAGAGTGATATAAACATTCAACTTGCAAATCTAAAGCCGAAGAATTTGCAGTTCCTTGTTCAAAAACTGAGTAGAAAATGGTAAAGCAAATAGAGTTCTTTTATCCAGAGATTAGAGCAAGTGACTATCAGCAGGATTTTGTATGCAAAACTCAGAACAACTCAGACCTAATGGCCTGAAATCTCATAATTATGATTGTTAAGAAGAAGAAATACCTGGAACACATAAATTTCTGATTTACAAATTAGTGATAATGGTTGCTGTGAAAAGTACTCCAGAAATGAGAAACATCCCACTGATCAGAGAGCCTGGGGATTAAAAAAATTACCTTCTCTAGGTTTTTAACTGAGAAAGTCATAAAAACAAAGTCTCATGTTTAAAGATGATCTTGTTCCAGATAGCATTGATTCTCTCAATTTCCTCTAGAAAAGGGTATCAGATCTAAAGATAATGTTTCAAAAAAGAAACAAGATTTAATAACAGATGTTGTCTTCTTCAACTTCAAACAGATTTTACAGCCCAATATTATGAACTGGTATGCAGTCTGTGGAGACCTGACTATCCTTAGTCCTTTGCTGTTCAATATATGTCTTATGAACTTGGAATTTTTGAGGTCAGTAGTTATATTTGTGTTTGTAGATATAAGATTTAAGAAATACATTCCTTCCATTTTTTAATTAAAAATAAAATATATTATCAAGTTAAAAAGTTATACATTTTAGAAAGTGTCTACTAGTATCCTCTATAGACTAAAAAAGTATAAGGAATCAACTGAAATGAAAAGATAGGTTCCTAAATTACAGTTTTATTAAAAAGCCGCATGAAAAAGGAGAAATAAGTAAACGCAAAGTTAACAAAGAAACATGTGCAATAGAAGCAGTAAATATTGTAATTGATGCTATAGAAAATGGAGTCAATAGTATGGAGGGAAAAACAGAGATAATTTCCTAAAGTGCATAAAGAAAAAAGGAAACAATTGTCTGTAAGGCAGAAAATAGTAATTCAACCAGACGATAATTGATGTTTATAAAGATCAAAATCAATAATCAAGTCTATGGTAGAGAAATACTTTCCTGAGCTCAGATGACTCATGATTTCAGATTAGTAGGTCTTTCTGAGTATGAATATTTGTCATATTTTTCATAGGAAATGAGCACCTAGACATAGTTTAGAGGATGTATATCTTGTTGTGGTGTTACACACACACACACTCCCACACACAGAGCCAAAACAGAAATATTTTGATTTGCTGATACCTTAACATTTTGTATCTATGCATCTATGCTCAGGAGTAAAATTGGCCCTTAGTTTTCTCCTTTATTCTGTTTTCATCCAGCTTTCTTATCAGGTATAAATAAGCATTATAAAATAGCGTGTGTTACTTCTCACCTTTTTCCATGTTCTTAAAATACTTTCTCTAAGATTGGAATTATCTCTCACTTGAAATTTCCCATAAAATACCCTAGCACTTATGCTTTCCTAAGGGCAAATTTCTAACAACCATTTTCACTTTATCTAAAGTTATTGTTCTAATCATATTTCTTACTTTATCCAGGGTCAGTTTTGGTGATCTAATTTTTTTCAAAATTGTCTAAGTTAAAAATTTTTTGCTGTAAAGCTGTATATAGTGTTCTCTGAAAACGTTTTCTTAATCTCTTCTGGACCTGCAGTCATGACCTCTCTTTTTCATTCCACATATTTTTTTTTTCCCTTTGTGCCTTCTCTTTAGTTAGCTCTTGATCATATTTGTCAAAGGTTTGTCTATCTTATTGATCTTTTCAAAGAACCAACTTTTCTCTTTATTGGGCAGTTCTGCTGTTTTTGTTTGTTTGCTGTTCCATTAATTTCTGGTTTTAGAATCAATTCCTTTCTTCTCCTGGTTAGAGATTTATTTTATTGTTCTTTTACTATCTTATTGAATTCTGGGTTTAGTTAATTTTTTTCTACTCTTATTTTCCAATAATTATATTTAAAGTTATGTTTTCTTCTATCATTTTGATACTGTAGTTTTGTATGTGGTATCTCCTTTGGAGTGTGGAGAAAGTAAAGCATAATGATTCAATGTTTGAACTTTAGAGCTAAACTGCTTGATTTCAAATCTTAGCTCTTATATCTTACCTATGTGAAATCTGGTACATTATTAAACTCAGTGTCTTTAAATGAGATTAATAATAGTACTGATCTCATGGGACTTTTTTTTTTAGGATTACATATTTGACTGTAACTGACACATTTGGAAGAGCATCTATAGACTGTAAGCACACAATAAATAGTAGGTATGTTTTTAATGTTGACATTGTCATATAAATCTAAATAGTTAGTGATCTCTATTTTATCTATAAACCCAAGAGTTATTTAGAAGTATTTTCACATTTTTTATGATTGGTTGAGGGATATTTTGTCAATTTTTTAAATTATTGCTTTTTGATCATTGAATTTGATGTGTACATCGTCAACTTTTTGAATATGTTTCTGAATCTCTTAAATACAGCCAATTTTTGTTAATATATCACCAATATTTAAAAGAAATTTGTATTTGTCCTGTTTTGTTCTGAGTTTATGCTGAGGCATACAACCTATTGCTTAATACCTAGCACACATAATAAGGAAGGTAGAATGCAGGGGTTTTTAGAAAAGGTGTGGACTAATCACTGCAGTGTTTCTTTGTTTGGCTTCAACTAGCTTGAGGAACCATTCACAGTGGTAATTTCCTGTATGTATCCTTAGCTGAGGCTTATTGCTTCAATTTTATTTGTTTTCTAACTTTGAGGAACTGATCATAATTTCTGGTCCAGTTAAAGAGACTATTTTTGTTGGGTTACTTTGTTTCCTTGTTATTTAAATTTTATATTATTTCTAGATATTTGACACAGGAGGGTAAAAATTAAGAATGAAGAATGAAGTTCAGCTCACTATATTGAACCAGGTTACAATACATATTACTTAAATGTAACTGAGATCAAAATTACACAGGAAAAGTATTAAGAAGTCAAAGATTTGTTAGGTGTGCCAGACAAGAAACAGAATGAAAGGTTAATAATACTAATATAAAAAAGGAATCTGAATTAATATATCAAATAAAACATTGTGGGGGTATTTTTACTTTGATGATGTTGTTATACATATTTCAATGGTATTAAAACTATATTCTCTAAATTAAAAAGTACCCAACACACAGACAGAAAAATGTTATTAATATGAGGAGAAGGTGACAGAAATGTTTATATTGATAGACTTTTCAGAGTCTAAGAGATCATATTGGTTAAAAAATAGAATATAAAGTATTTGAGATAATGACTTATAAAGTAGATTTCACATATATTTATTAAGCTTTGATTTTTACAAACTTGATGATATGTCTTTGCAAGCCTTCACTGAATAATTGTGAAAGTTGATCATACATATTGCCACACACACAAAAAAAATGCATTTGAAAAAACAAACTTGCATAGCCAACAATATTGGACCAAACTAAAAAAATAAAACTTCTTATTAATAATAAATATTTAATACCAGCTATTGATGACAAAAGTTTATCTCTCTCCACAAACACCAACTGGTATAAATTTTTAAAGTATGGAACAAAACAATTTACTGTATTATTATTATTACATTATTTTATTTGATTGCATGTAGTTTTTAAAATCAATCTGAGATGAAGGTAATGGTTTTTTTCTTTTTTTCTTTATTTGTTTATAATTAAATGCTATCTAATTTGCCAAAGTGCAACCAGTGATTATTTTACTTGTTTCCTCAGGAACCAAATGTGGAAATCTGAGTTAAAGCAGGATTTTATATTTGGTCTGGTAACATTTGTTTTACCTATAGTTCAACACTTTGCACCGTTGCGCAGTTAGCCCACTCTGTCTTCCTGTTCTGGATAGGTCAGAAGTCACAGTCATTAGTGAGTTGTTAATGCTCTTTATCAGCTCCTCTCTAGAGTGTGCTTGATTCCATCATTTTAATTGTCAGTTTCACGTGCTATTCTAAGGAACTCCCTTAGCTATGCATTTGTGGCCATTTTAACAGAAAATTGAGGAGCATCGATATTTCCCCTTATTTTGTCTTAATCCAGAGAAAACAGACTATTATTTGACTGGTAAAGAAGCAACTCAGCATGCATAGCAGTTAAATATACAGACTCCAGAATCAGGGTGGATAAACAGAATGTGAATGCTGGTTCCCTAACTTACACACTGCTATGACTGCGGAAAGTTACCTAAACTAATAAAGATCCAGGATTCAAGTATAAATTGCAAAGAAAACCAGGATCTTCCTGGTAATATTAATGTGTAGATGATACAAGTTAATACACACAAAATTCCTAATGCAGTGACTAACATAATAAAATTTAATAAAGATTAGCTAATATCATTGTTAGTTACATTTAGCAGTCAGGAGTTATAAGAGATTCAAATAGTTTCTAAGTAATAATATACTCTTGGACTCTTTTACATTCAATATAGATAAATGAATAAATCAAGTTATCTTTTACTACAATATATCTTTTATTTTTTACTGCAAGGAGTAAAATAAGGAGTTGTATTTTTTAAAGTAGAAATTGCTTCTTATAATCCTCACAGTCAGACTATTTCTTCTCTTTTATGCTTCTTTCTTCTTCTAACACTTTTAATCAGAGCATTTCCTATGCCTCTTTTCATTTTTTTGTTTTGTTTTTATTGAGATACAATTGACATACAATAAACTGCATATATTTAAAGTATACAATTTGAAATAGTTTTTTTCTTATTTAGTAATGTATACATGGTAATCCCAATCTCCCAGTTCATTCCCATCCAACCCGCCCCCCACCAGCTTTCCCCACTTGGTGTCCATATATTTGTTTTCTACATCTGTGTCTCTATTTCTGCCTTGCAAACTGGTTGATTTGTACCATTTTTCTATAGTCCACATATATGTGTTAATATACGACATTTGCTTTTCTCTTTCTGACTCATTTCACTCTGTATGACAGTCTCTAGGTCCATCCATGTCTCTACAAATGTCCAATTTCATTCCCTTTTACAACTGAGTAATATTCCATTGTATATATATACCATATCTTCTTTATCCATTCGTCGGTTGATAGACATTTAGGTTGCTTCCATGTCCTGGCTATTGTAAATAGTGCTGCAATGAATATTGGAGTGCATGTGTCTTTTTGAATTATGGTGTTCTCTGGGTATAGGCCCAGGGGTAGGATTGCTGGGTCATATGGTAACTCTATTTTTAGTTTTGCAAGGAACCTTCATACTGTTCTCCGTAGTGGCTGTATCAATTTATATTCCCACCAAAAGGGCAAGAGTGTTCCCTTTTCTCCACACCCTCTCCAGCATTTACTGTTTGTAGATTTGCTGGTGATGGCCATTGTAACCAACGTAAGGTGATACCTCATTGTAGGTTTGATTTGCATTTCTCTAATATTTAGTGGTGTTGAGCAGCTTTTCCTGTGTCTCTGAGCCATCTGTATGTCTTCTTTGGAGAAATGCCTATTTAGGTCTTCTGCCCATTTTTTAATTGGGTTGTTTGTTTTTCTGATATTGAGCTGGATGAACTGTTTATATATTTTAGAGATTAATCCTTTGTCTGCTGATTCATTTGCAAATATTTTCTCCCATTCTGAGGCTTGTCTTTTTGTCTTGCTTATAATTACCTTTGCTGTGCAGAAGCTTTGAAGTTTCCTTAGGTACCACTTATTTACATTTGTTTTTATTTCCCTTACACTAGGAAGTGGATCAAAAAAGATCTTGCTGTGATTTATGTCAAAGAGTGTTCTTCCTATGTTTTCCTTTAGGATTTTTGTAGTGTCTGGCCTTACATTTAGGTCTTTAATCCATTTTGAGTTTATTTTTGTGTATGGTGTTAAGAAGTGTTCTAATTTCATTCTTTTACATGTAGCTGTCCAGTTTTCCCAGCACCACTTATTGAAGAGACTGTCTTTTCTCCATTGTATATCCTTGCCTCCTTTGTCAAGATTAGTAGACCATAGTTTATCTGGGCTTTCTATCTTGTTCCATTGATCTATATTTCTGTTTTTGTGCCAGTACCATATTTTCTTGATTCCTGTAGCCTTGTAGCATAGTCTGAAGTCAGGGAGTCTGATTCCTCCAGCTCCATTTTTTCCCCTCAAGATTGCTTTGGCTATTCAGGGTCTTTTGTGTCTCCACACAAATTTGAGGGGTTTTTGTTCTAGTTCTGTAAAAAATGCCATTGGTAATTTGATAGGGATTGCATTGCATCTGTAGATTGCTTTGGGTAGTATAGTCATTTTCACAATGTTGATTCTTCCAATCCAAGAACATGGTATGTCCCTCCATCTGTTTGTGTCTTCTTTGATTTCTTTCATGAGTGTCTTATAGTTTTCTGCATACAGGTCTTTTACCTCCTTAGTTAGGTTTATTCCTAGGTATTTTATTCTTTTTGTTGCAATGGTGAATGGGATTGTTTCCTTAATTTCTCTTTCTGATCTTTCATTGTTAGCATATAGAAATGCAAGAGAATTTTGTGTTTATTTTGTATCCTGCAACTTTACCAAATTCATTGACTAGGTCAAGTAGTTTTCTGGTGGCATCTTTAGGATGTTCTATGTATCGTATTATGTCATCTGTGAACAGTGACAGTTTTACTTCTTCTTTTCCAATTTGGATTCCTTTTATTTCTTTTTCTTCTCTGATTGCTGTGGCAAAGACTTCCAAAACTATGTTGAATAATAGTGGAGAGAGTGAATATCCTTGTCTTGTTCCTGATCTTAGAGGGAATGCTTCCAGTTTTTCACTATTAAGAATGATGTTTGCTGTGGGTTTGTCGTATATGGCCTTTATTATGTTGAGGTAGGCTCCCTCTATGCTCACCTTCTGGAGAGTTTTTATCACAAATGGGTGTTGAATTTTGTCAAAAGCTTTTTCTGCATCTATGGAGATGATCATGTAGTTTTTAATCTTTCAGTTTGTTAATATGGTGTCTCACATTGATTGATTTGCATATATTGAAGAATCTTTGCATTCCAGTGATAAAGCCCACTTGATCATGATGTATGATCCTTTGAATGTGTTGTTGGATTCTGTTAGCTAGTATTTTGTTGAGGATTTTTGCATCTAAATTCATCAGTGATATTGGTCTGTAGTTTTCTTTTTTTGTAGTCTCTTTGTCTGGTTTTGGTATCAGGGTGATGGCCTCATAGAATGAGTTTGGGAGTGTTCCTTCCTCTGTAATTTTTTGGAAGAGTTTCAGAAGGATGGCTGTTAGCTCTTCTCTAAATGTTTGATAAAATTCACCTGTGAAGCCCTCTGGTCCTGGACTTTGTTTGTTGGAATATTTTTAATCACAGTTTCAATTTCATTACTTGTGATTGGTTTGTGGTTTGTTTGTTGGAAGATTTTTAATCACAGTTTCAATTTCATTACTTGTGATTCGTTTGTTCATATCTTCTATTTCTTCCTGATTCAGTCTTGGAAGTTTATGCCTTTCTGTGAATCTGTCCATTTCATCCAGTTTGCCCATTTTACTGGTATATAGTTGCTTATAGTAGTCTCTTATGGTGCTTTTTATTTCTGCGGTGTCCATTGTAACTTCTCCTGTTTCATTTCTAATTTTAATGATTTGAGTCCTCTCCCTCTTTTTCTTGATGTCTTGCTAGAAGTTTATCATTTTTTTTATCATCTCAAGAACCAGCTTTTTTTTTTTAAGCTCTTTATTGGAATATAATTGCTTTACACTCTTCAACCAGCTTTTGAGGTACACCAAAGTGAATCAGATGTATTTATACATATGTCCTATATCCCCTCCCTCCCACTACTCCCTGCCACCCTCCCTGTCCTGGCCCTCTAAGGCATCACCCATCATCGAGTTGATCTCCCTTTGTTATACAGCAACTTCCCACTAGCTATCTATTTTACAGTGGTAGTATATATATACAGAACCAGCTTTTAGTTTTATTGATTTTTGCTATTGTTTTCTTTGTTTCTATTTCAGTTATTTCTGCTCTGATCTTTATAATTTCTCTCCTTCTACTAACTTTGGGTTTTGTTTCTCTTCTTTCTCTAGTTTCTTTAGGTGTAAGATTAAGTCGTTTATTTGGGATTTTTCTTGTTTCTTGAGGTAGGATTGCATTGCTCGAAACTTCCCTCTTAGAACTGCTTTTGCTGCATCCCATTGGTTTTGGATCATTGTGTTTTCATTGCCATTTGTCTCTAGGTATTTTTTTATTTCCTCTTTCATTTCTTCAGTGATCTCTTGGTTATTTAGTAGCATATTGTTTAGCCTCCATGTGTTTGTGTTTTTTATGGTTCTTTTCCTGTAATTGATTTCTAATTTCACAGCATTGTGGTCTGAAAAGATGCTTGATATGGTCTCAATTTTCTTAAATTTACCAAGGCTTGATTTGTGACCCAGAATGTGATCTCTCCAAGAGAATATCCCATGGGCACTTGAGAAGAATGTGTAATCTGCTGTTTTTGGATGTAATGTCCTATAGATATCTATTAAATCTAGCTGGTTTATTGTGACATTTAAAACTGTGTTTCTTTGTTAATTTTCTGTGTGGATGACCTATCCATTGGTGTAAGTGGGGTGTTAAAGTCCCCCACTATGATTGTGTTACTGTTGATTTCCTCTTTCCTAGCTGTTAGCATTTGCCTTATATATTGAGGTGCTCCTATATTAGATGCATATATAATTATAATTGTTATCTCCTCTTCTTGGATTGATCCCTTGATCTTTATGTAATGTCCTTTCTTGTCTCTTGTAACATTTTTTATTTTAAAGTCTATTTTATCTGATATGACTATTGCTACACCAGCTTTCTTTTGATTTTCATTTGCATGGAATATCTTTTTCCATCCCCTCACTTTCAGTCTGTATGTGTCCCTAGGTCTGAAGTGGGTCTCTTGTAGACAGCATATATATGGGTCTTGCTTTTGTATCCATTCAGCCAGTCTGTGTCTTTTGGTTGGTGCATTTAGTCCATTTACATTCAAGGTAATTATCAATATGTATGTTCCTATTACTATTTTCTTAATTGTTTTATTTTTGTTTTTGGAGGTCCTTTTCTTCTATGTTTCCCATTTAGAGAAGTTCCTTTAGCATTTGTTGTAGGGCTGGTTTGGTTGTGCTAAATTCTCTTAGCTGTTGCTTGTCTGTAAAGCTTTTGATTTCTCTGTCAAATCTGAATGAGATCCTTGCTGGGTAGAGTATTCTTGGTTGTAGGTTCTTTCATTTCATCACTTGAAATATATCATGCAGTGATATTCTGGCTTGCAGAGTTTCTGCTGAGAAATCAGCTCTTAACCTTATGGGAGTTCCCTTCTATGTTATTTGTCATTTTTCCCTTGTGCTTTTAATAACTTTTCTCTGTCTTTAATTTTTGTCAATTTGACTACTATGTGTCTTGGTGTGTTTCTCCTTGGGTTTATTCTGTCTGGGAGTCTCTGTGCTTCCTGGACTTGCATGGCTATTTCCTTTCCCATGTTAGGGAAGTTTTCAACTATAATCTCTTCCAATATTTTCTCAGGTCCTTTCTCTCTCTCTCTCCTCCTTCTGGGACCCCTATAATGCAAATGCTGGTGCATTTAACATTGTCCCAGAGGTCTCTTAGGCTGTCTGCATTTCTTTTCATTCTTTTTTCTTTATTCTTTTCTACATCAGTTTTTTTCACCATTCTGTCTTCCAGGGTACTTATTCACCCTTCTGTGTCAGTTAATCTGCTATTGGTTCTTTCTAGTGTATTTTTCATTTCAGTTATTGTGTTGCTTATCTCTTTTTGTTTGTTATTTCATTCTTCTAGGTCTTTGTTAAATTTTTCTTTCATCTTTTCCATCTTTGCATCCAGTCTTCTTTCAAAGTCCTTCCATCTTCACCATCATTATTCTGAACTCTTTTTCTGGAAGGGAGCCTGTCTCCACTTCAGTTAGTTGTTTTCCTAGGGTTTTATCTTGTCCCTTCATCTGGTACAAAGTTCTCTGCCTTTTCTTTTTCTCTGTCTTCCTGTGGCTGCGGTTTTCAGTTCCACAGAATGAAATACCGCTGATACTGCTTGGTACTGCTGTCTGCCCTCTTGTGGAGGAAGCTGTCTCCCTATGCCTCTTTTGAGTTCAGCCTCCATTTCTGAAAAACTAAGAAACAAAAGAAAGTTTTCACAGGGCTAATCCCCGTTTTAAGTAGTATGTGTATCATAAACTTCTGTGAGTATGTTTGTGGGTGGGGTGTATGTTTGCATTTGTGTCTGTAAAAATATCAGCTTAGACCTTTAGATATCTTAGATGTGGGGGTGCTCATAAGATTAGAATACTTGAAAATGTTAATACTTGCCATACACTAAACCAATTTTTTAATTAAATTATCAGTTTATATTTTTAACAACTAAATCATCTGTTCATACAAATAACTGTTTGTTGGTTTGTTTTAGAGAAATACTCTATTTCATCAAAAATTTGACTGATTTCATGTATATTTTGGTTATCACACAGAATCATTCTATATGTATAAGCTGATGCTGACTGCAAATGAGTAATGCTTTACATTTTTCAGGAGTAGAACCCATTTTAATTCAAGTCCATTGCATTTGCTAATGCTTTAATTGTCACATTGGTTAGAGATTTTCATTTATTTATTTTGCACAGGTGCAACTGATTATTGGGTTTTCAAGGTACATTATATTATACATTTAGCTAAAAATAAAAGTGATATAATATATATTCACTAAATACTTTTAAAAACTAAGATTAAAAGAAAACAGTGTAAGAGACAAAGTATCAAACTATTATTGGGAAATAATATAATTTTTGCACAGTTAACCCAAACGAGTTCACAGAAACATATTATTATATTTGGGTGAAATCGATCAGGGTTCAATTGGAAAAGCAGGATAACTAGGAGATAATAGATGACTATTATTTCTGTCCCTGGTACTGAAGGCCTGAGTCTGGAAGGGGTACTGTTTGGAAAAGAAAATGGGTATGAAGTGCAGAAAATAAGGACAAACTGGAGCTTGTGAGGCTTAACTGAAAATTACAAGGTCATACCAAAAACCTCATTCATATCAGACCACTTCTAAGTCTCCAGCTTTGAAGACTTTGATGAAGGCAAATTCTACAGGAGAAGTTAGTATCTTTCATCTCAGATAAACGAACCCCCAGACCAGGCATTAAAGAAGCTGAAAGCAAAATTCTGGTAGGAATGGTAGGGCTGGTTTCTACAGCTACGCTAGCAAAATTAAAACAATGGAAATTTATTATCTCCCAGTTCTGGAGACCAAAAGTCCAAAATCAAAGTGTTGGCAAGGACTCATTCTTTCTTGAGGCTCTAGGAAAGGCATCTTGTTTGTTCCAGCTTCTTTGGTGTTCCTTGGTTTGTAGCTGTATCACTCCAATCTCTGCTGTGATCTTCATGTGTCCTCCCCTGATGTCTTATAAGGACATCAGTATTGTTGAATGGAACCCCTAATTCAGTATGCCCTCTTCTTAATTTGATTATATCTGACCTATTTCCAAACAGGTCACATTCACAAATACCAGGGGTTAGGACTTCCATATATCTCTTTTGGGGGATGCAAGTCGACACACTCACATGGCTTCTTCTGACACTGAGCAAATAAAACAATACCATGTGTGTTAGAACAACACATCTAATCTCCAGAGTGTAAAAGAATAGAACTGATTATCCATTTCCTCCATTGGAATCTTGTCTAAAATGTCTCTTTTGTCTCATACCAACTCAACTGTGCATGCTTTCTCCATTGATCTGCAATTCCATCTCGGTCATCCATCAATGGCTTATAAATATATGGGTCTGGTTGCAACTGCAAACACACAGAAAGACTGTTTCATTTCAATCGCTTATTCTGCCAAGCTCTAAGCAACTTTCTGTGATAATTGCTAGGGGTAGTAGTTCTAGATCCTTTACTCTGAACGTTTATGTTTTTAGAAATCCCAGCTTAGAATGGAGTGTGTCCTTTTAGAGTCCACACTTTGGAAGACCCAAAGCTTCAACTTCTGTTCCCTATACCACTCGAGGCCATCTAAATGGAAGTTTTGCCTATTCCTGGATTGGTAAATAACTAGGGCAAACTGATGTCAAAGTTCTTAATTTTCTTAAATTGATTTACTACTTGCTGGATCTTTTATGGTTAAAATGCTTTTTAAATATATCTATTTTGATATTTTTTGTGGAATATTTCCTCCAAATAATCTAGCCCATCATTTTCCTAGAAATAGAAGTCCCAATCTTCTTTTACACTACACAGAATGATTTTAATGTTTATATGGATGGATAATTGTTAAAAAATTGCTAGTGATATCTTGATAAAGAAAAAAAAAGAATAAGACCAACAATTCATTAAAATGAGTAAAGGATATGAATGGGAAATTCACAATTAAGAAATCACAAAGGGCTAATAAACATATGAAAGGAAAAGTCTAGACAATTCAATGATATATAATAAGTTCTATGAGGAAGCCTCATCTGGACTTGAAGTAGGACACTTAAGAGAAACACAGAGGCAGACCCTCTGTTCAGTGATGTCTTCCTGAAATGATATTTAAGCTGCTTTTTAGCATTTTTATCAACTCATAAATTGATTCACATGCCACTTGTTTAAAATATTATGTTTCTTATTTTCCTGTTTTTCCATGTCTCTTTGCCTTTAAAAATCTTGTTTATATAGCACACAAAACCTTTTCCTTCAGATCATTTCACAACCACCTCATTTTGCATCTACATTTCCAAAACTAAGATATGAAAGCACAATCCATATATGCTAGTGATTGTAAAATGATCATCAATAACTTGTTTCTGGAAAGTAACCTGTTTGACTTAACAGCTTCTTAATCCAGTAATGGAAAAGTTATAAAAAAGCCAGGGGAAGATTTTAATTTCTCTTCCTGGAAAATATAGGAATGGATTAAACTGATTTATGAACTAAATTAATATATTTGGGTGCAGTTCAAAACAAATTGTTATACTGACTTTCACTTAAGATTTCCAGATGCTAGTAAACTAGTTTTAAAGCTTTACTCATTTCTTTTCAAACTGAAATCAACTTCAAGGAGGAGATAAGCAATTCAAATGAATTTTGATATCTAAGGCTACAACATTTTGGAGTCTACCAATAGTCTCATTATTCGTATATCATTCATTTCCAAGGGGATTTTAGAAAAATTCCAATAAAGGACTGATGACTTTATTAACCTTTAAATCATTTTCTTTATTTTCTAAAAATACTGATTTTATTTTGTTTTTCCATTAGCACATTTACAATTAAAACAAAAACAATATTACTTTTTATTCCTCATTACTTACCAGGAAAAAATATTTTTCTCTCTGGGTTGTTCTTTCTCCATTTGTAAAATGGAGAGGTTCCAATGGAGCTCTCAAACTTTAGATTTAGAATTTGAGGAGAGAAAAAGATGGCGGCGAAGTAGAGAGACGTGGAGTGCATCCCTCTCCACAGATGCATTGGGAATGCACGGAAGGACGCAGTCATTCCCACAAAGAACCAGCTGAACACCAGCAGACGGCCTCGGACACCAGAAAGGGCTGCGGGGAGCCCGACATAGCCGGTAGGGAGGCATCTACGAGGGCTCAAAGAGGGGGAAGCGGCGGAGCTGTGGCAGACGGCAGGGAGGGAGAAACATACGGAGGGTCCGCAGCGCAGCTCAGCGTTCCCGGACCGAGACATCGATCCGCGGCTGAACGGAGGGTCCGGGAGCGGGAGCGTGGGAACCAGAGAGCTGGTTCAGGGTGAGAAATATTGTTGCCGGTAGGGTGACAGACCGAGAGGACAGGAGGGAGGAGGTCCGCGGAGAGGAGTGCCCGTCCCTGAGAGCTGCCCGGCCATGATGGCGGCTGGAGGCTGCAGGCTCCGGGGCGGGGGGGAGGAGCTGCGTGCATAGCCTCTCCCTCTCTTTCCGTGCCTTTGCAACAGGCAGCGGAGAGACGCCCTGCGGGCCACCTAAGGTGCTCAGGGATAACAAGCACCCTCAGGCGCTCGGGCGGGGCTAGATTAAAACCCCTTGCAATGCCAGCAGCAGGGAGGCTGCCGAGAGAAAAAAAAAAACCAGCATCAAAAAGAAAAAAACCCCAAGAGAGGCCCAACTCTAAGACTTTCTGTGTACGCCTGAGCCACCAGCGCCCTCTGCAACAGGCACCTCCAAGCCTGACTGAAACAACAGTGCGCCACTGCTCGCTCACTCCCAGGAGAAGGAGCCACTATTGTACCCTCTCCCTCCCCACACACCGAGGCTTACAGACGAACAATAAAGGAACCTCTGCTGGTCACAGAATAATGCAAAAAAAAAAAAAAAAACCCAAGGCAAGGAGAAGGACACTTACAGCTGAGACGCTAAGGAAACAGAAATAGTAGTATCAATACCTATTGAACTGGTCCATTCTGGGATCAGTTCTGGATTTTTTTTCTTTTTTTCTTTCTCTCTCTCTCTCTTTTTTTTTTTTTTTTTTTTTTATTTATTAAATACGATCTTAGCCCTAAGGGATCTACAAGTTTTACAACATAATTTTTTAAGGATATTTTTTATTCTTTTTTTTTTTTTTTGCCTTTTTATATACTTCTATATCTAGCTAAGTTTTTGGTAGTACGGACAAAATATCTTTCATACTTTCCTTTCATCCCTTTCTTTTATACACTTCTATTCCTTTCTTTTTCTTTGCATATTTCCAACCACATTACGCTCTTCTGTTCCCCTTTCTTCCAGCCATTTTAAATGTATTTTATCTTAACATACTTATAAGCAACACTATCAGTCTGCTCAGACTCCTTGCTCTATTCTCCAGATGATGCACTGCCTTGGTATTAATATTAGGCTTTTGTCTTTATCTTAGTTCTTAGTACAGTTGTCTAATTACATTCTGAGAATCTCCATTCTCTCTGGTGGTACTCCAGCTCATTTCTATATTTGATCCTAGCTTACAAAATCTCCCTGGATTGATGTTTGTATGTGTAGGGGGTTATTTGTTGTTTGTTTGCTTTTGCTTTTGTCTCTGATTTGTTCTGTTTCAGTTGTCAATTTCTGTTGGGTTTCTCTTTGAATATCTGATAGCACACTGGGGTTCTGTCAGGTCTTTCTAGAGCCTTATGTCCTAACGGATTCAATAATTGTGTGTCTTATACATGTATGTGTTTCCTAGACTGAATATTCGTTTAATCCAATACTTGGACATTAGTCTGAGGCTTGGACAGTCTTCTATAAACACCTCTATCACCAGGACAAGCAACCCCAAAAGCTTGGACAACCATGAGGAAACAAAGAAACCTCATGCAGGCAAAGGAGCAGGAAAAAAACCCACAAGACCAAATAAATGAGGAGGAAATAGGAAAAATGCCTGAAAAAGAATTTAGAGTCATGATAGTAAAAATGATACAAAATCTCAATAACAAAATAGAGAAAGTACAAGAAACAGTTCATAAGAACTCAGAAAAACAAACAGCAATGGATAACAAAATAACTGAAATTAAAAACACTCTAGATGCTATAACCAGCAGAATGACTGAGGCAGAAGAACGAATAAGTGAGTTGGAAGATAGAATGGGAGAAATAAACGCCACAGAGCAGGAAAAAGAAAAAAAATAAAAAGACTAGAAGACAGCCTCAGAGACCTCAGTGATAACCTTAAACGTACCAACATTCGAATTATAGGCATCCCAGAAGAAGAAGAAAACAAGAAAGGGTCTGAGAAAATATTTGAAGAGGTTCTAGTGGAAAACTTCCCCAACATGGGAAAGGAAATAATTCACCAAGTCCAAGAAGCACAGAGAGTCCCATACAGAATAAACCCAAGGAGAAATACACCAAGGCACACATTAATCAAACTAACGACAATTAAACACAAAGAAAAAATATTAAAAGCAGCAAGAGAAAAGCAACAAACAACATATAAGGGAAAACCCATCAGGATAACAGCTGACCTTTCTACAGAAACTCTGCAGGCCAGAAGGGAATGGCAGGATATACTGAAAGTCCTGAAAGAGAGAAACCTACAGCCAAGAATACTCTACCCAGCAAGAATCTCATTCAGATTTGAGGGAGAAATCCAAAGCTTTCCAGACAAGCAAAAGTTAAGAGAATTCAGCACCACCAAACCAGCCTTACAACAAGTGCTAAAGGAACTTCTCTAAGTAGGAAACACAAGAAAAGGAAAACACCTACAAATACAATCCCAAAACAATTAAGAAAATGGTCATTGGAACACACATGTCAATAATCACTTTAAATGTAAATGGATTAAATACTCCAACCAAAAGACACAGACTGGCTGAATGGATACAAAAACAAGACCCTTCTATATGCTGCCTACAAGAAACCCACTTCAGACCAAGGGATACATATAGACTGAAAGTGAAGGGATGGAAAAAGATATTCCATGCAAATGGAAGTCAAAAGAAAGCTGGAGTAGCAATACTCATATCAGACAATTTAGACTTGTAAGTAAAGACTATTAAAAGAGACAAGGAAGGGCACTACATAATGATCAAGGGATCCATCCAAGAAGAACAGATCACAATGGTAAATATCTATGCCCCCAATATAGGAGCACCTCAGTACATAAGGCAAATGCTAACAGCTATAAAAAGGGACATCGACAGTAACACAATAATAGTGGGAGACTTGAATACCCCACTTACATCAATGGACAGATCATCCAAACAGAAAATCAATAAAGACACACAAGCTTTAAATGACACATTAGACCATCTTGACTTAATTGATATTTATAGGACATTCCATCCAAAAACGACAGACTACACTTTCTTCTCAAGTGCACACGGAACATTTTCCAGGATAGATCACATCTTGGGTCACAAATCAAACCTCAGCAAATTCAAGAAAATTGAAATCATATCAAGCATCTTCTTAGAATTTGAAGCCACTGAAATATAATGATTTAAATAAAGAAAATTAATATTCAATTGTTTATAGCTTCCATCCCCTATATGTTATCCTCTATATCCTTAACAGCTGTTAATAATCACCCCCTGTAGTTCTGCCAGCCACCAATTATTTCCATTTTCCTTAGCATTCGGACACACTAACTACATACCTTAAGTAACAAATACCCCAGCATGAATGATCTTAGTGGCAAGTCGGATGCTCATTTAAATACTTTTATTGCTTCAACTTGGAACTCCATAGCGTAAAGACAGTGATATATCAAAAAGTTGACTTGGTCAATCAGTTATTTGTGATATATAATTTCCGAAAATATCTTAGAAAGCAACAAAACAAATTGAGGGATTATTTTTGTTGTTGCTCCTGTGATAGGAATTTCTATTGATGGTGAATTTATGTTTTTATCTAATTGAATTAAAACTAAAGTCCATGAAAATTGAAAATATGCAAGTCAAAAAGTTGTTATAAATACTCAAGCAATTTTCACCAAAGAACAATTATGGGTTGAAATTATCTCAGCAGTACATCTTCCGAGTATAAAATATATTTTATAGTATGCATTTTAACGGTAGATATTCTCGCTACAACTCTATCATTATGCAGGGCAGAAAAACACCCCAAAAAGAGAAGGCACTTGAAAAAGAAGGAGACATCTATTCTCCTGGTAAAAAGAAACAATAGAAAAAGTTCAATATCTGGCCTAACAAAAATTGCAGTCTACAAGAAGCAACTAAGGTATAAGTAAATGCAGGGTTAGAATACATGAGTGGCTGGGAATTAATGATGGTGATGAAAATGACATGGACTCCCACTCAGCAGTAAGCATAGAGAGAATACAGAACCTCGGGTTACATAGGTACAGGGCAAGAGCACAGGAGAGGAAGGATCTAGTACCAAGTAACACAGTTTGATCCCACTCTCCACCAGAAATCCCAGCTCTGTGGTGAAAAATCTTGCCTACTTTATTGCCAGGGCTTGCTCAAGTATGAAACAGATAGTAAGGGACTATGACTTTAAGGGTATAGTGCCCAATACCACGTGCCATACTTATTTAAGAAGAAACAGAAATAAGAAATAAAATTCCACTGCATCATAATAAAGACTAAAAAACACAAAGCATTGCAATTCCACAATCCACAATGCACAATTGACCGGGAATAATTCCATATTATTCCCAGTCAAATAATTTCAAGAAATGTTATGTAAACCTGTTTGTTTTGGGCCAGAAGGAATGGTGAGTTTTGATGGCATCAGCTACTCTTCTTTGATAGTCCTTTCCTCCTTTTCAGGCCTCAGACTTAAAAATGTTATAAGGTACTAGAATGCTTTTTGCTGCAGAAAACAGAAAACCTCAATTAAAACTGAGTTAACTAAAATGAAATACAATACTGCACTTAAAAATAAGCCCAGAAGTTTGGCAGTTTCCTGCTGTATGCCAGAGCTCAGGCTCTTGCTCTTCTGCAGTTCTCATTGCTCTGCTCTGTCCCTATGTTGACTTATTCTCAAGCCCACAGCAAGCACCTGCACGAGGTCAAAAGTTACATTCAAATTCTTATGCATAGAGCATCTTTATATTTCTATGACTCTTACTCAGAAATTGGGAATTTTTTTTTTACAAAAGCTGCCAAGTACGCTTCTCTTCACATCTTATTTTCAGACTTGAGTCCATCCTTAAAAACAATTCCTAACAAGAAGAGTAGATTAGATGGATTATTTCAAATAGAAGTTGCAGAGTTAATCACAATGACCACTACTATATATACAATGATTTGACCTTAACTATAAAAGGAAGTTGAATTCAGCCAGATGAAAGATCAAGCTCTACATGGCCGACTTTGCTGGTTGATGAACAAAAATCATTGCATGACCCTTTCTGAAACAATTTTTATTTATGGCATTCTGTTCTATCAGCTTAGAATACTCCTCCACCTGCTCTTTGCAATCCTCAATTCTTATAGTCTGGGTGTAGACTTAAATTATATCCTCCTCAGAGGCGATCTACATTTATATGTTTCCCTCCTGCCTCAGCACTCTATCAAAGCATCTTTTATTTCTTTCATAGGACTTACCATATTTTAAATTATATGCTTAATTAATTACTTTTTAGTATTCATTTTCCCAAACAGGCTCCAACTCCCATGGGAGCAGAAACCATGTCCATTTTATTAATCACTGTGTATAGCTGTAGTAGGCACTAACTTGATATGTGTTGAAAGAAAGAACTCAATATACATGAATACAAAGAGTCCACAATATGAACATTCCCATATTGGAGATTTAACATATTGTAAAAAGACGTTTCAAATGAATGAGTTAGGACGAATTTTAATGGTATTGGGACAATTAGCTATCACTTGGGAGAAGAAACCTATCTCATACAAAAAAATTATTTTATGTAGACTCAATATCTAACCTTCAAAAATTAACTATAAAAGATAAGGACTAGGAGAAAATAAAACACAGTCTTTCATTCATCTATTAGAAAGTGAATAAAAGTTTTCTAAGCAAGCCATGAAACCCCCAAGTTATAAAAGATTGATAAATTTGATTACATAAAAACCTAAATCATATACACAGTGAAGAGCATAATAAAAATGTGAGGCTATATTTGCAGTATTTATTATCCTAGATTATCTAAGATCTTGTCATCAAGAACTGTGAAGGGTCTAATATTTTACCCCACTTTCAAGCAAACAAGTTAGCCCACATGTTTCATGGATAGTGGGAGAAGACACATAATTCCTGGATCAGAAATGTAAAACAGTTTATTACAGAGACAGCAACAAGCAGTGCATTAGAAACTTGGCTCCAATTCTCCAAGCCCCAGTTTCCACAGGCAACGTGAGGAAAGCCATGGACACCTGAACATGCAGTGGGAGACATAACAGGGGAAGAACTTTGAGTTTAGGGAACCCACATTTTTATAAACAGTATTAAATATGCCTGCCTTTTCCTCTAGAAGAAGACACTATCTTTTTTTCTTCAGGACTATAAGCAAATCTACCCTTTGCTATAAAGAAAGTCTATTTCTCTCTTCTAAGGCTGTTGACTACATAAATATCCTTGAAATAGTAGTCCATAACACAGGGCAATCAATGCCTCACCCTCAAAACATGAAGGAATGCAAGAGACTCTTGGAGAATAGTCTATAATATTTATTTATTCTAAACCAATCCTTCCACTAAACACAAGTCCAATTCCCTCTCAGTTACTTGAGGACTTTCTCCTTCTCTCTCCTACATAAATAATTTTTCACTATGTCCCTTTGGTACATAATTGAATTGCTTTCTTTTCACTCCAGATTCCATCCCATTTCTCTGCATACCTGTGCAACAAAACTACCCCTTTGCATCTCATATTCTTTGCTCCTTTGTTCTTACATGTACTCCAATAAGATTTTTGCTCATAGAATTCCACTGAAACTGCTATTGCTAAGATCACCAATGGCTAGGATGATCATTTAATTTATTTTTTAAACTATGACACTTAAGAATGAAAGGAACTTTATTATTAATTAAACCAAAACAACAGGTACAAACTGGGAGTGTCACAGGCACATGAGGATGAATTGTCACCTTACCAAGCTTCTTCATGTAATTAAATCCAATGGCCAATTCAATTTTTAAATTGCTTGACAAATTAGCAGTATCTGACACCATGGATCATAGTTTCATCACTTGTTTTTCTGGATGCCACATTCACTAATTGTTCGTTCTTTGTATATTTTACACTTATCAACATTACTATAGAAACCTAGGCTTCAGTCACTAATCCCATCACCTTTTCTATTTACTCTCTTTTCCTATGTGATCTCACCCAGTCATGTAGTTTAAAAATGCTATCTATATGCAATTGGTGAATAAATTTATATATTTAACATGTATCTCTCTTCTGAATTAAAGACTACTACATACAACTACCTACTCAATATCTCTACTTGGATTCTAATAGACTTATCAAACCATGAATTATTTGAATATAAATTCAACCAATGGTGAAAAGCTTGACACAGGAAATCCAATATATCAAGACAGTTGCAGCCTCAGATTGTGCTATATTAGCTGTCAATGAAGCTTTGGGAAACTGCAAATCTGATGACTGGCTCTTCTATCTCTCCATTTAATTCACTAAGTAAAAAATGTTAAGCTACTACTGGCATGAAAAAGAATGAAATGTTGCCATTTGTAGCAACATGGAGGGATCTGGAGGGCATTATGCCAAGTGAAAGAAGTCAGACAGAGAAAGACAAATACTGTATATCACTTATATGTGAAATCTAAAAAATACAACATATTAGTGAATATAACAAAAAAAGAAGCACACTCACAGATATAAACTAGTGGTTACAAGTTGTGGGGCAGGGGGATGGGGATACAGGAGCTGTGGAGTGGGAGGTACAAACTACTGGGTGTAAGATAAGCTACAAGGATGCATTGTACAATGTGGAGAATATAGCCAATATTTTGTAATATAGCTATATGGAGTATAACCTTTAAATATTATGTTAACAAATCAATTAAAAATTTTTAAATATTAAGCTATATAGGACCATAACAAGTGATTAAAATGAGAATGGAATTTAGAGTTACAGAGAGCTCTAAATCCTACTTCCTTTTCCTGTTTCCAAACTGTGGGATGTTACCACATAGCTTGGAGAGTTGTTATGATGTGTGCATAAGTAATAATTGCATTACACTGGGAGTAGCAGAAAACTTGACCAAAAAAAAGAAAAAGACTTAAATAGGATTAAAATTTTTATATAACAAAAATGCTGATAGTAGAAAATTCAGGGCTGGTATAACTACCCAAAAAGTCATCTAAAATTCAGGCTTAGTGTATCTTTCCACTCTGCCCTCCTTTATTATGTGGTTTCATCAAAGATGCCCACTCTTCCTCTGGGGCCACTATCACAACATTGTCCCAAGTAGGAAGAAGGAGTGAGGGAACAGCTAAGGACAAAGGCAAAGCTTCTCATTCCCAGGGATTTGCCCTTTCTGTTACTGAAGGTAAATTTCTGAAAGGGAGCCTTCCCTCAGAGACGCTGAGGAATGTAATGACATCTGGTCATTACATTGATCAGAACTGTGCATGTGACCAGGACTAGATGCAATGCAGCTTGCTTGATCTGGAATTGTAGCTGGAAGCAGTGGGGCCTTGAACAAAACTGGAATTATCTTAGTAAGAAGAAAGATAAATTGGTCATATGCTAACATGTATGTCAAAAAGAGCAATTGAGATCATGTAAAGAAATGCACCCAGCACATTTCTTGGTGCATAGTGGGCAGCTTGGTATATGTAAATCTTATTGTCGATCAACGTTCTTTGAATGCTCTCCTTCTATCTATCCAGTATTACCATTAGCCAGTCAGTATTTTGCTGTTTTATTAGCAGAAAGGAGACATGGGTCCAAAACTTTGCTCAAACTTAATATTACAACAAAAGAATTCCAAGTGGTAGAAATTGCCTGGTGCAAGGGATAGCAGATAATAATGAGGATGTCCAAGTGAATGATAGGGCATCAATGTAGAGCCAAAGGGGGCTCTAGGAGTTGCCAACCATTTACATGATTCAAGATGTGACAGTAAAAGAGCCAGGAGTTGTAGTCCATTCCTCTGTTTCTCTGCTTTGCACTAATTCTATCTGTCTACAGTTCTTCTGCTCACCACACACTCACTAGGAGACAAATTTAATAAAACCTTTTAAGTGTGTGAGCTTCTTGCAGTTAGATGATATTTAAAAATGCAACATTTTCATCATGGAAAACACTCTTTCTTCCAACTTTCAACTGAGAGTTTGACAAAGTCTTCCTCAGCTTAACCTTGTAGTTCTTGTGCTTATTATCTTTCAGCACAGCTTGGTCAATCACAAAGGCTCCCACTCTCTGCACAAAATTATACAACCATGGCAACTGCCCTTTGAAAAGGAAATATTGCCAAAGGGGGAGGCAGCCAACTCACCCAGGCTCAACTAGTCCAGAAGTGTTAAGCAGCTGCAAAGAACATTGGAAGGGAGATGGCTGGGGCTTAGGGCATTTTGAGAAATTAATTTGAGAGACTTTCACTTTCTTCACAAACTCCTCTAGTTGAATACCACTTTTCAAAGCATGGAGCTCCTGCCTGTGGAATTCACTATGGCAGGGGGTCAGTACATCTGATATATGACTGGATTTCAAAATAAGTTGACTATCTGCTTTGAACAAAAACAGCACCACTACCTGTTTGCCAGGACAGGGGAAATGCATCATGAGCTATGGGGTTAAAACACATTCTCAGTAGGTGCCAGGTTAAGTTGTTTTTTCATTAATCTACAGTGCATTACAATGAAAACACCACCAAAAGACTTTACTTCAACCCAAAATACTAGTTTGAATTATTTCAATATATAGACATTGAGTATAACACATCATTATTTGTTCACTCTACATGGAAAAAAAAAAAACTATTTTATCACTTTAAATTTCCTGTGGGGTTCCTGCCAAATATGTTTTAAATGACATCTTACTGTGTAGGCCTAAATTTCTTTCTTACTATATTTTTTGCCATAAATGAAACTCATCTCATTAATTATAGCACTTGAGAAACATTATTAGGTGTTTAACTCATTTTATATAAGACTTGTCCTAAGAATTTGTGCATAAAATCACTGAAAGGAAACTATGGTTTAAAGAAATAACACTGAATTTTCTCAAAGAGCAAAGAATCTCTCTCTAATTTAAAATTTTGTTTTTAGATTCAGACTTTCCTTATATGTAGGTATATATTTGTATACATGTGTTTATTTTATGTATTTCATGTATTTAATAAGCAAGTATTTATGCTTATTTATATAGTTGAAGCATGAATTTACATATATATCATGAAAAGCATATAAATACAGTATTTTATATGAAAGCACTATAATACAATTTTGTGAAACAATAGGTTTTTAATTTCTTTAAAAATTTTTTTTCTAAATTAATTTTAGAAGACATTAACAAGAGTTTAAAAAATTGGTTCACATCAAGTTTCATTACTAAAACACCTATATGGAGAAGAAAGATGGCAGCATAGTAGAAGGAGGTGGAATGCATCCTTCTCCACAGATGCATCAGGAATACATCAAAAGATGCAATAATTCCCACAGAGAACCAGGTGAACACCAGCAGATGACCTCGGACACCAGAAAGGACTGCAAAGATCCTGACATAACTGGGTAGGACAGAGGGGAAACAAAAAAAAAAAAAAAAAAAAAGGAGAAAGACAATGCTGAAAAACTGAAAACATTTCCTCTAAGATTAGGAACAACACAAGGATGTGCACTCTCACCACTACTATTCAACACAGTTTTGTAAGTCCTTGCCACAGCAATCAGAGAAGAAAAAGAAATAAAAGGAATCCAAATTGGAAAAGAAAAAGTAAAACTGTCACTGTTCACAGACGACATGATATTATACATAGAAAATCTTAAAGATGCCACCAGAAAACTACTTGAGCTAATCAATGAATTTGGTAAATTTGCAGGATACAAAATTAACACAAAGAAATCTCTTGCATTTCTATACACTAACAATGAAAGATCAGAAAGAGAAATTAAGGAAACAATCTCGTTCACCATTGCAACAAAAAGAATAAAATACCTAGGAATAAACCTAACCAAGGAGGTAAAAGACCTGTATGCAGAAAACTATAAGACACTAATGAAAGAAATCAAAGATGACACAAACAGATGGAGGGACATATCATGTTCTTGGATTGGAAGAATCAACATTGTGAAAATGGCTATACTACCCAAAGCAATTTACAGATTCAATGCAATCCCTATCAAATTACCAATGGCATTTTTCACAGAACTGGAACAAGAAATTTTATGATTTGTATGGAAACGCAAAAGACCCCAAATAGCCAAAGCAATCTTGAGAAGGAAAGACGCAGTTGGTGGAATCAGACTTCCTGACTTCAAACTATACTACAAGGCTACAGTGATCAAGACAATATGGTACTGGCACAAAAACAGAAATATAGATCAATGGAACAAGATAGAAAGCCCAGAGATAAGCTATGGTCAATTAATCTATGACAAAGGAGGCAAGACTATACAATGGAGAAAAAGCAGCCTCTTCAATAAGTGGTGCTGGGAAAACTGGACAGCTACATGGAAAAGAATGAAATTAGAACACTCCTTAACACCATACACAAAAATAAACTCAAAATGGATTATAGACCTAAATGTAAGGCCAGACACTATAAAACTGCTAGAGAAAAACATAGGAATAGCACTCTTTGATGTAAATAACAGCAAGATCTTTTTTGATCCACCTCCTAGAGTAATGAAATAAAAACAAAAATAAATAAGTGGGACAAACTGAAACTTCAAAGCTTCTGCACAACAAAGGAAACTATAAGCAAGACGAAAAGACAACCCTCAGGATGGGAGAAAATATTTGTTAACGAATCAACAGATAAAGGATTAATCTCTAAAATATATAAACAGTTCATCCAGCTCAATATCAAAAAAACAAACAACCCAATCAAAAAATGGGCAGAAGACCTAAACAGGCATTTCTCCAAAGAAGACATATGGATGGCTCAGAGACATATGAAAAGCTGCTCGACACCACTAATTATTAGAGAAATGTAAATCAAAACTACAATGAGGTATCACCTCACACCAGTTAGAATGGCCATCACCAGCAAATCTACAAACAGTAAATGCTGGAGAGGGTGTGGAGAAAAGGGAACACTCTTGCCCTTTTGGTGGGAATGTAAATTGATACAGCCACTATGGAGAACAGTATGGAGATTCCTTGCAAAACTAAAAATAGAGTTACCATATGACCCAGCAATCCCCCTGCTGGGCCTATATCCAGAGAACACCATAATTCAAAAAGACACATGCACTCCAATATTCATTGCAGCACTATTTACAATAGCCAGGACATGGAAACAATCTAAATGTTTGTCAACAGATAAATGGATAAAAATGATGTGGTACATATATACAATGGAATATTACTCAGCTGTAAAAAGCAGTAAAACTGGGACATTTTTAGAGACATGGATGGACCTAGAGACTGTCATACAGAATGAAGTGAGTCAGAAAGAGAAAAACAAATACTGTATATTAACACATATATGTGGACTATAGAAAAATGGTACAAATCAACCAGTTTGCAAGGCAGAAATAGAGACACAGATGTACAGAACAAACATATGGACACCAAGTGGGGAAAGCAGGGAGGGTTGTGATGTTATGAACTGGGAGATTGGGATACCAAATTGTACGCTCTAAATATATGCACTTTATTGTCTGTTAAAAAAAGAAAGAAAGGGAGAAAGAGGAGAAGAAAGGATAGGGACTGGTCCCACACCCTGGGGGGGGGGGGATCTGAAACAGAGGGGAGATTGCTGAATTCCGGGAAACATCCCTTATCTGGCAGGGAAACCCCTTCTCCAACAGGGAATTTCCCTGGGTCAGAAGGGAGGCATTTGGGACTGTTCAAAGAGGGTGAAGCAGCTGAGCGGTGGCAGATGGGAAAGAGTGAGAAACATACCAAGGGTCCGCACCATGGCTCAGCATGTCCGGACTGAGACATTGGTTCACAGCTGAACAGGCGGTCTGGGAGCTGGAATGTAGGAACCAGAGAACTGGTTCAGGATGAGAAACTGTTGGCAGTGGGGAGATGAACTAAGAGGACAGAAGGGAAGAAATATGCAGCAGAGAATGCCTACCATGGAAAGCTGGGCAGCCATGGCAGTGGCTCAATAGTGCTGATTCACAAGCAGGGGGGAGGAGCCACCGGTGTTGCCTCTATCTTGGTGCCTGCAATGGACAAAGGAAGGACCCCTCTGGGCCTGGCTAATGCACTCAGGGATAGCAAAGGGCCCCAGGCAGGGCTGGCCGAGAGTGCCTGCAGCCAAGAGCCAAAAGCCTACAGAGTGGCCCAGCCCTTGAGACATTCTGTTTACACCTGAGCTGGCAGTGTTCCTCTGCAACAGGCACCACCACAGCTGACTGAGCAGCCGTGACCCAGGAAGGGCGCCCTGGCAGAGTGGTGCAGCGGGGAGGACTCGCAGTTGTAGTTGCCCTCTCAGCCTGAGCCACCAATGTCCCTTTGCAACATGCACCACCCAGGCCACCCAAACCACTGCGACCCAGGCAGAGCACCACTGCTCACTCACTGCCAGGGGAAGGAGCCACTATTGTACCTTCTCTTTTCCCACACACCAGCACTTATAGATGAACAATAAAGGAAGCTCTGCTGGTCACAGAGTAACACAAAAAGCCCAAGGTGGGTAGAAGGACACTTACAGCTGAGACCCCAAGGAAACAGAAATATTAGTATTAATTCTATTGATCTGGTCCATTCTGGGGTCAGTTATAGCTTTTTTTTTTTAATTAATTACAATCTTAGTCTTAAAAGATCTACATGTTTTATAACATATTTTTTATTCTATTTTTATTTTTAGCCTTTTTATATATTTCTATTTCTAGCTAAGATTTTTGTAGTGCTGACTGCATCTCTCCTACCTGCTTTTCATCTCTTTTACACATTTCAATTTTTTTATTTTTCTTTTCATATTTTCAGTCATACTACACTCTTCTGTCACCCTGTCTTCTATCCTTTTTTAGTTTTTTTTATCTTAATATACTTATAATCAATATTATTGCTTGGCTCTGTTTCCTTGCTTTATTCTCCAGATGACACACTGCTTTAGTTTATATCATTAGGTTTGGTCTTTATCTTAGTTCTGATTATAATTGTCTGATTTTGTTTTGGGAATCTTCAGTCTGTCTGGTGGTACACTTGCTCTTTATTATATTTGATCCTAGCTTTAAAAATTTCCCAGGATATGTTTGTGTGTGTGTGTGTGTGTGTTTAATTAATTATGATCTTAGTCCTAAGGGAGCTACACATATTATAACATATTTTTTATTCTTTTATTCTATTTTTTCCTCCATTTTTATATTTAGACTTTTTACATATTTCTATTTCTAGCTAAGTTTTTTGTAGCGCTGACATTGTCTCTCCTACCTTCTTTCCATCTCTATCTTTTATACATTTCTATTTTTTCTCTCTTTTCTTTTTCTTTTCATATTTCCAGTCACACTACGCTCTTCTGTTGCCCTGTCTTCTATCCTTTTTTTGTTTCTTTTATCTTAGTATACTTATAAACAATATTATTCCTTGGCTCTGTTTCCTTGCTTTATTCTCCAGATTACACACTGCTTTGGTTTTTATTATTAGGTTTTGTCTTTATTAATTCTAAGTATAACTGTCTGATTTTGTTCTGAGACTCTTCAGTCTGCCTGGCAGTACACTTCCTCTTTACTATATTTGATCGTAGCTTTCAAAATCTCCCTGGATTTTTGTTTGTGTGTGTGTGTGGTGTTTTTTGTTTCATTTTGTTTTTTTTTTGTTTTTGAACTTCTGTTGGTGATTGCCTGATTGTATACTGGGGTTCTTCTGTCAGGTCTTTCTAGTGCCTTATGTTCTATTTGATTCAGTATTTGTGTGCCTTATACATGCATGTGTTTCCTTGATTTAGTATTTATTTGACTCAACACTCTGCCATTAGTCTGGGGCTTGGACAGTCTTCTTTAAACCCTTTTATTGCTGGGACAAGCAACCTCTGAAATCTGGACTACCTCATCAGAAGTCAAGTAGGAGGCTCTGGGGAGGGAGCACTGAATCCAGGATGCTAGACTACTAGGGAGTCCTCAGACACAGGGAAGAGTAACTGCAGAGAACATTCACAGAGCCCTGTATCAGAGTCTAAGACTTGGCTTCATCTGAATGGCTGCAACTGCCAGTGCTGGAAACCTCATACCACACTACAAACAAGACAGGAACACAAACCCACCCATGAGCACACAGACTATCTAAAGCCATATTAACCTCACAGATACACTAAAACACACCACCTGACATGGCCCTGCTCATCAGAGAGAAAAGACACAGAGCCACATATGGGAAAGCAGACACCAGACCCCCCCACCAGGAAGCCTACTCAAGACACTGGACAAACCCCACCACAGGGGGCAGAGGGCAGAAACAAGAGCAATTACTACTAGGCAGAATAGGGAAAGGGGACAGCAAATTCAATAAATTAGACAAAATGAGAAAACAAAGAAACACCATGCAGGCAAAAGAGCATGGAAAATAGCCACAAGAACAAATAAATGAAGAGGAAATAGGAAAATTGCCTGAAAAAGAATTCAGAGTAATGGTAGTAAATATGATTCAAAATCTTGACAACAAAATAGGGAAAATACAAGAAACAGTTAATAAGGACTCAGAAGAACAAAAGAACAAACAAACAGTAATAGTTAATAAAATACCCAAATTTAAAAATACTCTAGATGCTATAAACAGCAGAATAACTGAGGCAGAAGAAAGAATAAGTGAGTTGGAAGATAGAATGGGGGAAATAAATGCCACAGAGCAGGAAAAAGAAAAAAGAATAAAAAGAATAGAAGACAGTCTCAGAGACCTTGGTGACAACATTAAGCACACCAACATTCAAATCCTAGGCATCCCAGAGGAAGAAGAAAAAAAGAAAGGGTCTGAGAAAATATTTCAATAGGTTATAGTGGAAAATTTCCCCAACATGGAAAAGGAAATAATTAATCAAGTCCAAGAAGCACAGAGAGTCGCATACAGAATAAATCCAAGGAGAAATACACTGAGGAACATATTATTCAAACTAATGAAAATTAAACACAAAGAAAAAATATTAAAAGCAGCAAGAGAAAAGCAACAAATAACATATAAGGGAAAACCCATAAGGATAACAGCTGATCTTTATGAAGAAACTCTGCAGGCCAGAAGAGAATGGCAGGATATACTGAAAGTCCTGAAAGAGAAAAAGCTACAGCCAAGAATATTCTACCCAGCAAGAATCTCATTCAGATTTGAGGGAGAAATCAAAAGCTTTACAGACAAGCAAGTTTAAAAGAATTCAGCACCACCAAATCACTCTTAGAACAATTGCTAAAGGAACTGTTCTAAGTAGGAAACACAAGAGAAGGAAAAGACCTACAAAAACAAACCCAAAACAATTAAGAAAATGGTAATAGGAACACACATGTCAATACTCACCTTAAATGTAAATGGATTAAATGCTCCAACCAAAATCACAGACTGGCTGAATGGATACAAAAACAAGACTCTTCTATAGGCTGCCTACAAGAAACCCACTTCAGACCAAGGGACACATATAGAATGAAAGTAAAGGGATGGAAAAAGATATTCCATGCAAATGGAAGTCAAAAGAAAGTTGGAGTAGCAATACTCATATCAGACACATTAGACTTGAAAGTAAAGACTATTACAAGAGACAAGGAAGGAACGACACTACATAATGATCAAAGGATCCATACAAGAAGAAGATATAACAATTGGAAATATCTATGCCCCCAACATAGGAGCACCTCAATACATAAGGCAAATGCTAACAGCCATCAAAGGGGAAATCAACAGTAATACAATAATAGTAGGAGACTTTAACAACCCACTTACATCAATGGACAGATCATCCAAACAGAAAGTAAATAAGGACACACAAGCTTTAAATGACACATTAGACCACCTCAACTTCATTGATATATATATGACATTCCATCCAAAAATGACAGAATACACTTTCTTCTCAAATGCACACGGAACATTTTCCAGGATAGATCACATCTTGGGTCACGAATCAAGTCTCAGTACATTCATAAAAATTGAAATCATATCAAGCATTTTCTCTGACCACAATGCCATGAGACTAGATATCAATTACAGGGGGAAAAAACTGTAAAAAATACAACCATATGGAGGCTAAACAATTCACTATTAAACAACCAAGAAATCACTAAAGAAATCAAAGAAGAAAACAAAAAATATCTAGAAACAAATGACAATGAAAACACAATGACCCAAAACCTATGGGACGCAGCAAAAGCAGTTCTAAGAGGGAAGTTTATAGCAATACAGTCCTACCTCAAGAAAAAAGAAAAATATCGAATAAACAACCTAACCTTACACCTAAAACAATTAGAGAAAGAAGAACAAAAAAACCCCAAAGTGAGCAGAAGGAAAGAAATCATAAAGATTAGATCAGAAATAAATGAAAAAGAAAGGAAGGAAACAAAGCAAAGAGCAATTAAACTAAGAGCTGGTTCTTTGAGAAGATAAACAAAATTGATAAACCATTAGCCACACTTTTCAGGAAAAAAAAGGGAGAAGATGCAAATCAACAAAATTAGAAATGAAAAGGAGAAGTAAAACTGACACCTCAGAAATTCAAAAGATCATGAGAGACTACTACAAGCAACTATATACCAATAAATTGGATAGCCTAGAAGAAATGGATAAATTCTTAGAAAATTTAAATCCTCCAAGATTGAACCAGGAAGAAATAGAAAATATAAACAGACCAATCACAAGTACATAAATTGAGACTGTGATTAAAAATCTCCCAACAAACAAAAGCCCAGGGCCAGATGGCTTCACAGGCAAATTCTATCAAACATTTAGAGAAGAGCTAACACCTATCCTTCTCAAACTCTTCCAAAATATAGCAGAAGGAGGAACATTCCCAAACTCATTCTACGATGCCACCATCACCGTGATACCAAATCCAGAAAAAGATATCACAAAAAAAGAAAATACAGGGAAATATCACTGATGAATATAGATGCAAAAATCCTCAACAAAATACTAGCTAACAGAATCCAACAGCACATTCAAAAGATCATACACCATGATCAAGTGGGGTTTATCCCTGGAATGCAAGGATTCTTCAATATACGCAAATCAATCAATGTGATACACCATATTAACAAATTGAAGGATAAAAACCACCTGATAATCTCCATAGACGCAGAAAAAGTTTTTGACAAAATTCAATATCCATTTATGATAAAAGCTCTCCAGAAAATGGGCATAGAAGGAAATTACCTCAACATAATAAAAGCCATATATGAGAAACCAGTAGCCAACATCGTTCTCAATGGGGAAAAACTGGAAGAATTCCCTCTAAGGACAGGAACAAGACAAGGGTGCCCACTCTCATTACTATTGTTCAATATAGTTTTGAAGTTTTAGCCACAGCAATCAGAGAAGAAAATGAAATAAAAGGAATCCAAATTGGAAAAGAAGTGAAATTGTCACTATTTGCAGATGACATATTATACATAGAAAACCCTAAAGACTCTACCAGAAAACTGCTAGCACTAATTGATGAATTTAGTAAAGTAGCAGGATACAAAATTAATGCACAGATATTTCTTGCATTCCTATACACTAACAACGGAAGAGCAGAAAGAGAAATTAAGGAAACTCTCCCATTCACCATTGCAACAAAAAGAATAAAATACCTAGGAATAAACCTGCCTAAGGAGGCAAAAGACCTGTATGCAGAAAACTATAAAGCACTGATGAAAGAAATCAAGGACAATACAAACAGATGGAGAGACATACCATGTTCTTGGATTGGAAGAATCAACATTGTGAAAATGACTATCTTACCCAGAGCAACTTACAGATTCAATGCAATCCCTATCAAATTACCAACGGCATTTTTCACAAAACTAGAGCAAGAAATCTTATGATTTGTATGGAAATGCAAAAGACCCCGAATAGCCAAAACAATCTTGAGAAGGAAAGACGGAGTTGGTGGAATTAGGCTTCCTGACTTCAGACTATGCTACAAGGCCACAGTGATCAAGACAGTATGGTATTGGTACAAAAACAGACATGTAGATCAATGGAACAGAAAAGAGAGCCCAGAGGTAAACCCATACACATATGAGCACCTTATCTTTGACAAAGGAGGCAAGAATATACAATGGAAAAAAGACAGCCTCTTCAATAAGTGGTGCTGGGAAAATTGGAAAGCAACATGTAAAAGAATGAAATTAGAACACTTCCTAACACCATACACAAAAGTAAACTCAAAATGGATTAAAGACCTAAATGTAAGGCAATAGATTATAAAACTCCTAGAGGAAATCGTAGGCAGAACACTCTATGACATACATCAAAGGAAGATCCTTTTTGACCCACCTCCTAGAATAATGAAAATAAAATCAAGAATTAAAAAATGGGACCTAGTGAAACTTAAAAGCGTTTGCACAGTGAAAGAAACCATAAACAAGACAAGAGGGCAACCCTGAGATTGGGCGAAAATACTTGCCAACGAAGCAACGGACAAAGGATTAATCTCCAAAATATACAAGCAGCTCATGCACCTTAATACCAAAAAAGCAAATAACCGAATCCACAAATGGGCAGAAGACCTAAATACACATTTCTGCAAAGAAGACATACAGATGGCCAACAAACACATGAAAAGATGCTCAACATCATGAATCATTAGAGAAATGCAAGTCAAAGACACTATGAGGTATCACCTCACACCGGTCAGAATGGCCATCATCAAAAAATCTACAGACAATGAATGCTGGAAAGGGTGCAGAGAAAAGGAAACCCTCTTGCACTGTTAGTGGGAATGTAAATTGGTACAGCCACTATGGAAAACAGTTTAGAAGTTCCTTAAAAAACTAAAAATGGAACTACCATATGACCCAGCAATCCCAGTCCTGGGCATATACCCTAAGAAAACCACAATCTAAGAAGAAACATGTACCACAATGTTCATTGCAGCACTATTTACAGTAGGCAGGACATGAAAGCAACCTAAATGCCCATCAACAGATGAATAGATAAAGAAGATGTGGCACATATATACAATGGAATATTACTCAGCCATAAAAAGAGATGAAATGGAGCTATATATAATGAGGTGGATAGACCTAGAGTCTGTCATACAGCGTGAAGTAAACCAGAAAGAGAAAAACAAATACCGTATGCTAACTCATGTATATGGAATCTAAAAAAATGGTACTGATGAACCCAGTGACAGGGCAAAAATAAGGATGCAGATGCAGAGAACAGACTTGAGGATACAGAGTTGGGCGGGGCAAAGGGGAAGCTGGGACAAAGTGAGAGAGTGGCATTGACATATATACACTACCAACTGTGAAATAGATAGCTAGTGGGAAGCTGCTGCATAACACAGGGAGACCAACTCGATGATGGGTGATGACTTAGAGGGCTGGGATAGGGAGGGCAGGAGGGAGTCGCAGGAGGGAGGGGATATGGGGATATATGTATAAATACAGCTGATTCACTTTGTTGTACAGCAGAAACTGGCCCAACAGTGTAAAGCAATTATATTCCAATAAAGAGCTTAAAAAAAAAAAGAAGAAAGAAACATATGATGTAATGAAACTCTGGAAAGCCACATAAAAAACTAAAATAGTGTTGCCTGAATGGCAATGAGTGAATAGGATGAGACATGACAAATGAAGACAGAGGTAGAAGTAAACCTTAACTATATGCTATTTATATTTTTAATTATAATCTCTATGAATATATTACTAATCAAAAAATGTTAATGGAATGACTAGTAACTAAATTCTGAAAATGTAATTGGTTGGAGAGAGATACAAAAGGAGCCAAAATTTATATTTATAGCATCTAAATTCTTAAGCTGAAGGCTGAAAAATATTGTTTTGTTATTCTTCATACCTTTTGCATGTCTGAAATATAATAATATTTTAAAATAAAACTTCAGCTTTCAAAACCATTGTTTCTGCTAAGGGCTTGAGAATCTTATTTTGGAAGTCAAAAACTAAGTATTAACATTTCATTCCTCTTTGTAATTTTAGTGTAATAATCTCAATTTAAATTAGAGAAACAGATGGTTCTGTCAAAATATGGGAAAGGCAAATTATCAGGAAGTCTGGAAGTGTGGAAAAGAAAAACAGATTAATATTTTAATCTAATCTAAAATTTATTATTTTATCCAGTTTACACATCCCTCACTCTCCTTAACACTATTGATTTTGATATATTTCTTAAATCTCTTTTCCAGAATTAAAGAAACCATTTCAGATATTATCACCAAATGGTAGTCTTTATACTTTCTGTTTTAATCTATCTCAAACATGATCTAACATTCTATTTATGTAAATATAGTCAATTTTTTAATACTTCTAAGCAACACTAATATATTTTACCCTAGAAAAATGAACCTGAGTCATAAAACTAAGCTTTAGCTTTGATTCCCTTCTTTAAATTTTAATTTTGACAGGCTAATTTTCTTCTTCAGATGTGGGTTTCCTTATCTTTAAAATGATTAGAGTCTTGTGCGAAAAGGATCTTGTGAGAATTACATCAAATTAAGATACTAATATTAAATTAAATGAGATGCATATAAAGCAATTAACTTAGTGTATAGAAGAAATTGATTGCTCAAAAATTAACCATTCTGTCTAGTCAATAAAAATAAGTATAAATATGTCTACATTTTTGACCACTCTAGTGGTTCTTTTGAGGTCTTAGGATCATCGTTGGCTTTCGCCAGTACATGTGTGTAATGCTAAGAATGCATACGTTAGAAGAGGTTTGGGTAAGTATATACATATAGTACACATATAGGTGTTTTATTTTATTTCATTTTATTTTATTTTAAGCTCTTTATTGGAATATAATTGCTTTACACTGTTGGGCCAGTTTCTGCTGTACAACAAAGTGAATCAGCTGTATTTATACATATATCCCCATATCCCCTCCCTCCTGCGACTCCCTCCTGCCCTCCCTATCCCAGCCCTCTAAGTCATCACCCATCATCGAGTTGGTCTCCCTGTGTTATGCAGCAGCTTCCCACTAGCTATCTATTTCACAGTTGGTAGTGTATATATGTCAATGCCACTCTCTCACTTTGTCCCAGCTTCCCCTTTGCCCCGCCCAACTCTGTATCCTCAAGTCTGTTCTCTGCATCTGCATCCTTATTTTTGCCCTGTCACTGGGTTCATCAGTACCATTTTTTTAGATTCCATATACATGAGTTAGCATATGGTATTTGTTTTTCTCTTTCTGGTTTACTTCACGCTGTATGACAGACTCTAGGTCTATCCACCTCATTATATATAGCTCCATTTCATCTCTTTTTATGGCTGAGTAATATTCCATTGTATATATGTGCCACATCTTCTTTATCTGTTCATCTGTTGATGGGCATTTAGGTTGCTTTCATGTCCTGCCTACTGTAAATAGTGCTGCAATGAACATTGTGGTACATGTTTCTTCTTAGATTGTGGTTTTCTTAGGGTATATGCCCAGGACTGGGATTGCTGGGTCATATGGTAGTTCCATTTTTAGTTTTTTAAGGAACTTCTAAACTGTTTTCCATAGTGGCTGTACCAATTTACATTCCCACTAACAGTGCAAGAGGGTTTCCTTTTCTCTGCACCCTTTCCAGCATTCATTGTCTGTAGATTTTTTGATGATGGCCATTCTGACCGGTGTGAGGTGATACCTCATAGTGTCTTTGACTTGCATTTCTCTAATGATTCGTGATGTTGAGCATCTTTTCATGTGTTTGTTGGCCATCTGCACAACATACATTTCTTTATACATTTTCTACATGTTTATGTCTCTCTATACAAAACAAAGGACCATTCCATATGTTTTCAAACTTTTCTAAATATTTTTATACAATTTGCTTTTTATATTCAAAATTACATTTGTGATATCCATACACATTTATATCATTTAATCTGATTCATTCATTTTCATTGCTGTATAGTACACCAGTGTATAAATACCACATTTTAAAATATATTCTGCCTCGGACATTAAGCTGGCCTCAAGTTTTTTTGCTGTTTTTATTGTTTGCTTGCTTGCTTGTGTGTTTGGTCATGAACAATACTGCTAAGAGATTATTTTACAGATCTCTTTGTGTACAAATTTGATCAAGTCTTTATGGTATCTACCTAAAAGAGAAATTGCTGGACCTTAGGGTCAGCCCATTTTTTTCCTTCACTAGATGTTGCCAAATTGCTCTGTAAAGTGATTTTGCCAACTTATACTCCCACCAGAAGTGTAGAGCATTTTTTTTACTTCACATTCTCAGCTATACTTGCTATTGGTCAACTTTTAAATTTGTGACAACCTTGTTACTATACCATGATATTGATATTTATTTTTGTATTTCCCCATTACTACTGCAATGTGACAGACTTGCCTGGTGGGCAGCCACTATTTTAGATTTACTTTATCACATTCTACTTTCCAACGTCCTGTGAATTTTCTTTACTTTTTGAGCTTAGTTCTTTATTTTAAAAGATATTTGTTCCCTGAAACCTACCATTTTGGTGTTTTTGGTTAATTAACGTCAAGGAAGCCAGGGATGAGGCACTGGACCTGGACAGATTATATACACAGATGCAGAGTCAGCATCAACAAATGGTCCAAACTATGTGTAATCTGTATTTGAGGGCAACTGGAGAGCAGTCACATGTACCACTGTTACACATATCATAAAAGGAATTATTAGAAGAACTAGTGATGGGAAGTCTAAGGAAGATGAAGGGACAGGTGAGAATTTAAATGGCTATTCTGTAAAGATTAACATTTCTCTGCAAGGCAGGCATATTTGTTTAAAATACTAGGGGGGCCCCAAGATTTAAAAGAAACATGGAAATGGGATTTTTAAAAGGGTAGTAAATTCTCCCAAATCAATGATATTAAAGTAGTGACAGTAGGAATATCTGCATTTGATTTCAGTCTTACTTAAGCTCTAGCCTATCATTTTACAAATACTATATATACTGAGTAAATATTCACTAATTCAGCCAAGGAATGAAATTACTGATCTCTAAGTCCCTTTTGATCCATAAGAAACTTGTAAATATTTCTGGAGCATTAGTTTTGTATTCACAACCATAAAGCAAGTTCCTTAAGAAAAAAACAGAGTATTTTAGGCTTTTACATAATACTGTTAAAAAGTTTGTATAGATGTTCTAAAATAATAGACACTAATTTCTCTCAATCCCTAATTTCAACCACCTATACAGGGCCAGCTGAGGAGGTGGTTGAATACTGCTCTTGCAAATTTTAGAAAGTCATTCACAAGTTGAAGCTGTTAGAAGTTGGAGGCTGGAGAGAGTTGTAGCTTTGGTCTAAGGAACACCAACCATGGATGGGGATGGAGGGTGAGGAACACCTCCACTCTCCCTCTAGTGAAATGAAAAGAAGTGCTTTTAAGAGATCCCTGGAGCTTGAGAAACCCTGATATGGCACTTAAATACAGCGTTTATGAGAGAAAAAGACAGAGACAGAGAGACAGAGGACACAAATATTTTAAATCCTGCCCTAGATCACCTATGGGGAGGAATACACCTTGACAGAAGGAGGCTTGAGGAAGTGAGGAATCAGCAGGAGGAGACACATTTGGTAGAGAAAGGGAAATGCAGATGAGAGCACTTCCCACATCCTCAGCAGTGACTGGTGGTAACTGAAAAGAAAGAATTACCTTCAAACACCTTTCAGAGCCAGGTCACTGCCAGTGAGGTAAGACTGATGGGCCCCTATATCTCTCTTCCCCCAGCCCCAGCTCTAAACATAAACAGGTCAGAGGATGTACATAGGAATTAGCAAAGAAGCATATGGATAATGAGGAGGAACTGGCAGGAAAAAAAAAAAGAAGGAAAAAAAAAAAGAAAGAAAAAATGTGTTCCCCATTAGTCTGTCCTTCTCAGATGCTTATTTCCTGCCTATAGCAGGCCTGAACTAAAGTTGAGGCAATGATTTCACTTTTTTTTTCCAGTTTCTTTGGAAAATAATTGGCATATATCAACGTACAAGTTTAAGGTGTACAGCGTGAAGATTTGATTTACATATATTGTGAAATGATCACCACACTAGGTTCAGCTAACATCTAAAAGATTTCACTTTGGCTGAAGTTCAGTTTTGATTATTACACTGGACAGGACAGGATATATTGAGCTATGACTATTGGAGGGACTGAAGTGACGAGGGAATTAATTTTGTAAATATTATTATCTTAGAATGAACAGATGAGCTATCTGGGTTATTTGCCAAAGTTTTATTTATTGAGAGTAAAATAACAGCCCCACAGATTGGGTTTGTAAAGGCACTTATGAGGAGGAACTGCCTTTGTGATTGCACTTCTGGGTCTTGCGTATTCAACGTAACCCAACGTAACCGCTACATGAACAAGCAACGAACTCAATTCTTGGGGTCAAAGAGGATTGGATTCTAATCCTACATCTTAGAATCACTAACAGAGTTAATTTGAGTTCCTCACTTAAACTCTCTGGGTCTCAAGATGCTTATGTGCAAAGCGCCAACATATCTAGATTAAATGCAATTATGTACATGAAGAAGCTAACAGATTTCTTGCCACATGGAGAATGCTCAATATACAGAAAATATAGTCAGAATATTTTTTAAATGGTTTTGGAGATAATGTTTAGAAGGAGTCTGGTTTAGCACATATTTCAGGTGATTTTTTTTAATTGAATGACCATAAGATGGATAGAAAGATAGATAGAAAGATACATAGATAGACAGATGATAGATAGATGATGATAGATAGGTGATAGATAGATATAGATAGATGATAGATAGATAGATAGATAGATAGATAGATAGATAGATAGATAGATAAATAGATAGATAGATAGATAGATAGATAGATAGATAGATAGATGATAGATAGATGATAGATAGATGATAGATGATAATAGAAAATTTCAAGTTATAGGTAGAAATAAGCATCTAATTTTAAATATTAATGTCCTAATGTAACAGAATATGGATATAAATATGAATTGTGAAAGTATCAATACTTATTTTATATCACTCTGTCTTATTTTCAATATTTAATAATATGCAAAATTAACTTCAAAAACACTAGGCCTGATAGGAAGCAGAGGACCGATAGTTAAGTGCTGGGGCTTAAGTCCTCTACCCATATTTCTTTGTAAAACTTGCCCAACAAAGCTCAGATTGTATATCATAGAAATGGTGAGTTGATCCTGCTGAAAGTTTCCTCAGGCATATCATTCAAAATTAGACACACTTTTTCTCCCATACTATTTTTCTTGTCCAGAACTTGAAGTAGGCAGCTCTCAGACTTGCTGATTCTTCCAAATTGTAATAAATAAATGACATCCTTATTCATGAGAATCTGTTCTAATTTAGAAGCCCCACCTTTGTATGAACCTTTACCACACAAGCCTGAGGGGAAAGTAATTAAATGTAATATCTTTATGAGTTCTAAATAAAGATGTACAATAGATACAATGATGATAATCAAGTTCAAGTATTTGCAGAAATCAGTACTTTGGAAATTCAAATGTAATCTCATATTTATGGTGCTCTATTCTGGAACTATGGAAATATTTAATTGTCATTAGATGATATTTTTCCCTATTTTTGAGTTTTAATAAGTAATTATTTATTGTTATCTTTCTCTCAGCTCGTGGAATAAGGTACTGCTGTATTGAATACATATTTTACAAAGTCATCTTTCTAAACTGAAAACTGATTTGATTCTTTGCTTCAATAAGCAACAAGAGGATACTGAACCGATTACCCAAGACACGAAACAACGAGAATGTGGACGTAGTGGGGAGTAGATGCTTGTAAATAAGTCACCAGTTTTGCAGATACACAAATCTAAAGTATTTTTAAATTTTCTGTGTTTACCATCAGTATAGGATTAGAACATAGAAAAGAATATACTATGGCATTTAAACATAGATGACAAATCTGAACAACACTAAACAGATAAATGCAAACAGAAGCTACAATAATATTCCACTTTTTCACTTGTCATTTGGCTTAGATCAAAAATTATAAAATGTATTTTGACACATTTTTAAAATACAATCTCTCACATATTGCTTGTGAAAACATAAACTGGTTAAGTCTCTTTGGATGGTAATTCTAGCCATTTGTAAATTATTAATCCACATAGCTTTTGACCAGAAATTAAACTTTCAGAAATCATTTTGTAGATGTGTTCAAAGATGTATGAACAATTATATTCATTTCAGTACTGTTTGTAACAGCAAAAAAATAAAAAAGATTGCAACCTCAAGTAGCTTTCTCTAGGGAATCGTTAAATCAACTATGGAATACTATGCAACTGTTAAAAGTTGTATGTACTAACAGAATGAACAGTAAGATGTAATGTTGAGTGATTAAAGAAAGGAACATAACAAAACAGTGAAAGCCTACAATGCGTCAAATATTCAAACACAAATATATAAAGCTATGCAGGATATTTCAGAAACTAGAAAAAAACAAACACTTTCTCTGGGGAAAGTAGTTGGTTTGGGGAAAAGTGGGAAGGAATCTTCAGTGCATCTGAGCATTTATAATTTGTATGCATTGCCTATTCAAAAGCTATTAAAAAAAACAATAATTTGGGAAAGTATTGAACCATAATATAAGAACAATGAGTAACTAATTACTTATTAAAATTCAAAAATAGGGGAAAATATCAATTACTTTCTATAAGAAACAAATATTGATATCATGAGACTGAAGTTTATATTTAATGCAAAGAGATTTTTAATATTTCAAGGAAATCTATGATATTAATGAGGCTAAATAATTGTAAAATGTGATTCTTGCTATCTTTTATCCCTATCCCTGTCTTTTCTAAGGGTGCTAATATTTGATTTTAGATAATGATGCTTCTCCTGAAATTAATCTTATGTCTTTAATTATTCAAGTATCCAGCCTTCCTTGCTGAAATCATTCTAATTATTCCCATTGCTCAACAGTATTAGTAAAAATTACATTTAAATTCAAAATCATTTAAATGGAGTCTGTAATATTCCCACAAACATTTAGCTATTTTTATATTTCACCTCTTGAGATTAAAAAAATAAAAATAAAAACATTGAATGTAGCCAATATCATTGTTTTAATTTAAATGATTCTGTGTTTTTATCTCTAATACAGTACCATAGAAGGTAGATTAAAATGAGCTTCCTCTCTCTTTTCTGATTTGTAAATCCCACCTCTCGTATTACCTCCTCATTTACACTTTTAAAAATTTTACGATGCTCATATTCTTTTATTATCTGTTAGATTAATCAGCGGACAAGATTTTATGTACATTTTCTAGTGCATTGCCCTTGAGAAATAAAGATTATCATTCATCCTGAATAAATAAATACCACGTAAGTTTGTAATGGTAGATTTTAAACAACACGAACTGCCACCTAACATAATCTCTTGTCTGCTAGATTATGCTATTTTCCACAATCGATTTTGTACATATCTGTGCAAAATAATATTACGTATTATTGAAAATAACACATGGCATTTGGCAAACTAAAAATCCCATTATAGTGTCTATTAAATTATTTAACAAATAATTTTAAGACGATGATTCTTCTATTTAACATTGATTTGGGTGGGAGGCGAGCACACAAGCCAGCCTAAAAAATAAGAATTAGAAACAGGGACAATACATACAATCCTTTCATTAGTGAGTCTTGAAATTTTGATTTAGTTTAGATAAATTAAATTACTTTGACCTGAGCTGCCTCTCCCCCACCACAGCAATATTATTCTCCAGAGTCTATTTTCTACAGCTGTATATATGATTTGCAGTGATGGCATTCAAAGACTCTATGTACCAATTCTCCCTTCGATCCCATATACAGCAGAGAAACAAGGCACAATAAAGGAAAAAAAACGTCCAGCTTAAATATGAATCTTCACTGCAATTCTGTTTGTGACAATCCTAAAGTTCTCTACCGTAAATTTTCCGGGATAGGCAAGCTTAAAAGAAAATCTTTATTAGAGTTTCTCTTAGCAAGAAAATAAATTCTTTTCTGTGACCTTTGGAAAGGAATATGGATGCTTTATTTCCCATGTTAGTGATACAAACAGCAATCCTGAAATGCAAAACCCCGTCATTAGTCAGATTCTATATTAAGGTGATCGTATTTTCACTGTCTGCCCAAAAGAGCTCTTTGGTAACTGGGACATTGTCCCCATAATACAATGCCTCCTTTAATTTCATTAACTAATTTGTCAATTCTGAGCCTGAGCTATAGGGAATTTTAAGCAAGGATTGAGGAGTACAATGAACTCAGGTACTGACAGTAATTCTGTGAAACCAGTAGTGACACTCAAAACAGACAGGGTCTCTACTGCATGTTCTGTTTGAACAGGGGGAGATTGCTATTTAAAGTAAGCCTCTCTTTGCAACACATAGAAACACTGTCTTGCATCAAACACTTCAAAAAGTCGACACATCAAAACTGAAGTTTGAATAAGTCAATGTTTCCTTTCGTCCATTCAGAACTGAGGGAATCTCAACCACTCCTATCACTTTTTTACCCAGAAACTTACTATGAGGTGCTCGCTAATGACCCTAGAAGCCAGTACACTTTGATTGTGTTGGGGGACGTGCTTGTGATTGAGAAGAGTTGATGATGTGATAAAAGTCTGATCCCTTTTTAAACAGGTGAGCCCTACAGTAAAACTGAAAAATATGTTCAAATTTCTCAAAAACAGTATTACTGGCCATATTGCAATAATGCTTGTTTCCTAAATCCAGTGAGTATAATTTTTGATATATTTATCTCCTTAAGTGGGGTCTTCTTGCAGAAAAGAATGTGATTCATTGCCTTTCTAGTTGAAGGTGATCAGTAGTAATTTAAGAATTTCTATACAGGAAATGGTTATGGAAGAGAGGCTAGAGGATACAGGTTGAAGTTGTCTCACATAACACACAAATGATATTTATTTTGATTGTATTCTCATTCATGGGCAAAGGTAATAGAAAATGTGGGGAGGTTCCTAAACCTCTGACCACTCTTCTCCCAAGTTGCTGCTGGCCCTAACCACAGATTAAAATGCTAAAATGCTTTGAAAAAGAAATCACAACCCAACCAGAATACAAGAACTATAGAAACTGCAATTCCCGGCTGCTTGATCTAGACCACCCAACACACCAAGCACTGATAGCAAATCTCTTAACCCTTTTCTTCCTAGAAATATTTGCAACCAGGAAAGTTTTTGTAAGCCCATTATCAGGTTTTCTACAAAGTTTAATGACAAATTTTTCCAGTGTGGATTAAAATTTAGATGTATCACTAATTTAATAAAGGGCCTCCAAATATCACATTTCATCAAAGCTATTTTGGCTGGTGTAACAATTATGCAGAGAGAGAGAGATGATAGATAAAATAGTTAATATTATGCTTAAAATACTAATTCCATAGTTTAGGCACAATGCCTTAGTCGCTCAAAATCACTAATTTATTTCAAGTTGTAAATGTGAAAAAGAAAGCAATTTCCTGACAAATCTTTCTGATTATCTTGAGGACCCACAAGAAATTCTCGCTTCTCATCACTCATTTGAGATAGGTTTAGCTTATTTGTAATCTTAGACCTAGTTCCTTAGGGAACAGAACTTGAGGTGTATATTTGCATGGAAGTAGTTACTTGGAAAGAAGCATCATTTCATCATAACAATGCCTGTGAGGAAGAGAGGAAAACAGGATTGGTCAGAGGAGAAATGGTGATGCAGCTGCAGCAGAGTCTCAACCAATTCTTCAGGGAGCTCCAGGGGAATAGCCCTTCCCAGTCCCAAGTTAAAGCAAAACGTACCAAAGTCCAGCCTCTGACAGGGACAAGTCCCTGGATGTGATGCCCCCAGGGAAGGGAAAGGACAAGGCATTTTACTTTGGTCTAAGGCAATTCCTGGAAAGGAACTCAGCTGTAAGTCCTTGCTGGGCAACACTCCCAGCAGTCAAATGACCGTCTTAGTCTAAAGGGGCATCTACATTTTTTTCCCATGTAAATCGGAAGTCATTCAACTTTTGATAATGAGAACCCATCAAACACTAGTTTCTAATATCGGCAATGCATGAATGTTATATAGGGTTAATGTATTGAAAATATTATTGACGCTATGAACATAACCTATTTTAAATATTTGCTAAGGTTTGTGTGTGCGTTGGCAGAATGGACTGTTTACCATCATTGATTTCTCATTAGAGATCTTTAAAAAGTAGATTTTTGACACAACACACAGTTGCAAATACACAGAATTTATGTCAGTGTGACTATCACAGATGAAAAGAAAGGATTTCGCTTTTGTAGTTCTACTTTTCAATCAATATTTGTTTAAGGCTTGGATAAAAGGGGTTCCATGAGCAGGTTGCAAGCTTTTTTGTTGACATAAATTCTGTCTACAGTATTTGCAACTCTGTGTTGTGACAAGTCTACACCATCTCTCAGCAGGATTCTTACAATAGCCTGCCAGCAGGCTCCTCAGCATCCTATCTTCAACTCTTGAAATCCATTCTGTACATAGGGGCCAGTAAAAACTGGTTAAAATGCAAATAAGACCATCTTATTCCCCTGCTTACATTCCTTCCATGGCCCCCCATTGCACCCAGAATTTGTTCCAAGACCTTGCCATGGTCTAAAATGTGCTTCATGATCTGGCTCCTACCTGCTTCTTTCAAATCCCCTCCCTCATAATGTCAAGCACTGAGCTAACTATGATGAAGTAACACTGGCCTCAGTTCTATTCATATAAGATAACAAGCTTTTCTGACTCAAGGTATTTGCATTCTGTGTTATCTGTACCTGGAATAAGCTTTTCTCTGAGTCTTGGCTGTTGATGTGCTCTCATTCTTTAACTAGGTTATCCAAAGATACCTACATATTGCCCTCCCTTCCTTCCTGGGCATCTACTGTCTCTCCATGTACTTGCCCACACCTTCCCCAACTTGACCAATCTTTCCATAACATTGTCACCACAATTATCCATAGCTATCTTGTTTGCTAATTTGATAACATGGTTATCTTCTATCACTCCCATAAGCATGCAAACAATATTTTGTTCCTTCCAATTTTAATAATGTATCTGATCTCTTCCCAATATTTAATTGACATAGCATATAGAGGAAAATATGTGAAATGAAACTTGAATGTTAGCCAAGGACTAGACTAGCTTTGAGAAGTATATTTGGTTGCATTAAGAGTCTGGAGCAATGGAAACCATTGTCAGGATTTTAGGGCTATAGGCTTCAAAAGAAGACATAAATATTTCTCTCTGCTTGATGCAATTACCCTATTCACAAGATATGCATTTTATTGTATTCATATATGTATTCAAATGGTGATTATTTAATTGCCATATTGTTGATCAATACTAACATCACCTAGGTTTTTGAAACATTTATATTGAGCCATTTTTCACAAAATCTTTTCCATGTGTAAAATATTCATATAAAAATTTATCTTGATTCCAAGAAAAATCATCATAGTACTATACTATTTAAAATGGCACCTCTCCAGGCCCTCTCCAGACTTGTATCCCTTTAATTTTCTTCCAGGTGCTTGCCTTGGACATATTTATGTTTTATTTACCTCTTCGTTGCATGACTATATCAGAACAAGACTTTTATTCTCCTCTATCTCTTTTCCTAGAATAAGGCTTGACAAATAGGAAATTCTCCACAAATATATGTCAAATTAAGGAATGGATGAATCTCTTAATCTAGGAAATTAACATATATGGAAGCTGCTACTTCCCAATGAAGCTGAATAAATGAGATCTCTTAGTCACTACAGTCCTTTCATTCCGCAAAGGTCATAGAATTAATCTTTTCTTTAATTCTCTGTATTTATGTATGCAAAATGACTGCCTAATCCAAGGGCTTCATCATTTATTAGGAAGTAATAAACCCTTTTACAGTCTGTTCTGTGGCCATGTAAATAATGAATATCTAATTGTTAATTGATAACAGTTGTATTGATATTTATTATTTGCTACCTTTCTTCCTGAAGTTATCTAGTTACCACACTTAAGTGAGTTTTACTTTTTAATGGAATCTTATATACTCTTCCAAAGAAAGAAAGGAAAAAATTATATGTATGTATATTAGAGAAAGAAGGAGGGCAATTTTTGCCTTTTTCATTCATTGCTCTGTTCCAAGTGCCTAGAATAATACCTAGTAGACATGGCAGTCACTGAATAAGTGTTTGTTGAGTTAATAAATTAACATAATATACACTTAGTCAGCTTGAATGAAGATTCTTCTCTGTGGGAGGTAGATATCCACTTATGTACCTATTTTTAGTTAGATTTTATTTTTACCATAGATTGTTACTCATATTATTTTACCAAGGACATCAGAGAAGAAAGAGTGGTAGATTATAAGTCAGTATCATCATAATTCTGGTTCAAGCCCTTCTTTATGTGACTGTGTGGAAATCCTTTAAGTTATCTGAGATTCTAATTCCTGAATTACCAAAATAATGAAAGCAGTTTTTGACTTTCTAAGGTTCCCTTTCAAATTTAAATTATGTTTTCTTCAACTCTCACCGCTATACATCCATTTTTGGAACAATTTGTAGACCAGTATACATTTTTGTCTATTTTTAAGAATTTTCAATGAGAAAACCACCCAATTGTTCAAAGCCCTTTTCTTTAATTCCCCTTTCTTACTCGTCTGTCGTCAGGACTATATGATATCTCCCTAATTACATAATTAAGGGATAATAACTATACTAAAGTTATTAATTGTAAAAATTAATAACTATTTGGGAGAAATAGACTTGACTTACAACTGAGGAGCCGTATGCATTTGGATGCTGCTGAATAAAGCAAGAATCAGGTAAAGCTACTGAAGTCAGATTCTGTTTTATACTGAAGAGCTCACCCCAACAACTGCTTTGAAGGCCAGTGATACATGGATATTGTGTCAGGTCTGTATAGTTTCTACCTAATTTTAGAAGGGAATTTTGAGTCAATTCCTGCTCTCTATTAGCCAGTTGGATTGGTTACATTACTTAGCAACATTTTATTTGCTATAGAATTACCAACATCTTTGCAAGTGAGATGGAGTGTGCTTTACATTATAGTATTTAAGCTATTAAAGACTCCATTAAAGAAGAGTTGTCAATAGAAAAGCATATTCCTTATTATCATTTATCTAAGAAAAATCTAATGAAAGAATCAGTACATAAAATAAGAATGGTTTTCTTCTACACCTCAAATAAAAAATAATTAAGGTTTTAATCTTTTTTTATCTCTCTAATGTGATCTACGAGGTTGGGATAAGAGGCATCTTAACTACCTTCTCTGCTATAGAGGGCACAGTAAGATCAAACGGTCACGTGATTTCTCCTGGGATGTGTCAAAATCTTTAAGAGAAAAAACCTTTCTCTCTAACTCTTGTATGTTAGTGTGTTTTGTAACCCTAAAACAGTCTCTGCCTCCTTCGTCTTCCTCTCCAACTGTGATTATTAGAATCATGTAAGTCGACTATTCCCAGTTGTTTACCTACAGAATTGTGTTTCACACTTTCTAGCACCCATGACAATAAATAAATAAATAAAATCATCTCCAGCTCCTGGGAACCTATTATTCTTAAGACAATCATGGCAGTGATTCTTTCTACCCATACAATAGTTTATGAGGAGATGTGAGGAATGTCTGGCCCCTTCATTCATTCACTCATCTACTCAACAATCATTTTGAGTGCCTCCTATGTGCCAGGCACTTTTCAAGTTCTTGAGGATACAGGAGAAATTACAAGTCACTGCTCATCATAGAGCTTATATTTTAGAGGAAAGTGACAAATAAAACAAATGTAAATCAATCAATAAATAATATCTCAGGGAATGAAAAGTGCTATGAAGAAAAATAAAGCCAGGTAAAGTAATATAGAGAAATGTGGGAAGGATGTTGTTTTCAATAAATGTGATCAACAAATCTCCACTATGTTATCTGACATAGAAGGTGTGATTGAAAAAACTAGAATACAATTGAGTATTATTTTGATGACTATAATTGCTTTGTGATCCTATGAGGTTAGAGTATATAAAAAGAATGTAGAATTCTGTTATGAACAGTGATCTTTACATTTAAGATAACAACGGTATTTGCATTTCTCAAAAGACAACCAAAAAGAAAGCTAACTCAAATGATACAACCATTTGGATGGGAGTTATAGACTCTAATATCACTTAAAAATTAATGATGATATTACCCAAAAATAAAGGAACCCTCTGTATGATCATATTTTCCTCTATACTATGAAATCCTTGGTATGGATTGTGAACAGATTTCATTAAATTTCAGTCACTTCAGGCTTCTAAGCTGAGAGTGACCTCAAAAATTACTTGGAAAGGTGTTTCTGAAGCATGTGTGAAGTATATTTCCTTATTATATAGTCAATTTTGAACCCTCAGTAGATCTACAATTAAGTTTAAAAACATTTGTAACAATAAAATAAACCCATTCTCTTAATATTTTCTATGAAGAAATATGTACATATTTGATAATATAAATATTTTGTTGTATAAGTAATATTAAAGAGAATTTGGCCTATTAGAGTGACTAGTCAACCTTCTGACTTTAATATTTAAGTTATAAGAATTATTTTACTTTGGAAGTATATGTTATTTAGGTAAATAGACACAGTACTTGAGCAAATTAAATATATACAGTTTGTAAATAGTGTTTAAATATCTAAAGGAACTTAATGAAGGTAGTAAAAAAATATTAATCAAAGTTTTTTAAAGATAACTATTAAAATTACTAGTCTTAAAAACAGAATAATCAAATGGGTAAGTTGGAAATATTAAAAATGTGATTTTTAAGAAAGCAATAACTTTAATAAGTTGAATATTTTTTAAAATCTCTGAATAATCTTTGGTATGAAAGAGTACCCATGAGGGCAAGATAAAACATATTTTTCATTAGAGTGACTTTCAAGCAGAGACCTGAATACACTGGGGGGATTAGACACAGAGGAATTTATCTCTAGCAGAAGGAATGTTAAGTGCAAAGGCCCTGAGGCAGTAACATGATTGCTTGATGTTTGTGGCCAAGTGTGATTCCTAGAATTACTGTCTTCCTCCCAGACCAGAGGGTGAAGCCCTAGAACTAGGTCAGGGCTTAGGATTAATATGAGGTGAAAGCAGAGTCCTGGCATATTCTCCCCATCACCTTACTTCTTGTTGCATAAAATAACACATGCCCTTATTTTTTAAGCCAGTATGAATCTGCAGTTATGTAGTGTTTGCAGATAAAAATATCTGAACAATTCAAGTTAGTATTTACATTTTTTCAATCTTCAAATTGCCAAACAATGAGTGGGCAATCTTTATTAAGTGTATATGTTATAGGACTTTATTTTCAAGTACATTTGCATTTACAGGTTAAGATGTTATATCTGGAGTTAATTATTGCATAATGACATGTATATGTTTGCCACTTTCATTTTATATACATTGTTTTTCTGAGTTTCATTCAGTCACAACATAAAGTCGTTATACTTAGTTTATGGAGAAGGAAACTGAGACTCAGAGAGGTGAAAATCACTTGAAGGGGAGGCAGGTCTTCAATGGCCAATCCCATTGCTAGTTTCATTATAACCAACTGTTAAAAATTGGTCTTTGACATAAAACCATAGGCCAACTAAAATTCTAAAGTCATAAATTCAGGGTTGTGGAATCTCTAAGAAGGAAATTTTGGGCAAAATAATGGAAGGAGTGAGTTGATGGAGCAGTCTTCTATATAGAGCTTTTCAAATAAAATTACGTTAATAGCTTTGTCTATTTAAAAGGATAACTTTGTGTTGAAAGAGCCAGGAGTTTGTGGAGAGTCGCAGAGACAATGTCTGTCATTTGTGGCTGAGTATAGAGATACCATTTCCCTATTACCAAACTATTGTGATAAGTAATATACGTGTAAAATGCTTAGCATAGTGCCTACCACATAATAGCACATCAGAATTGTTCTTTAAAAACTTTACCAGAAATCGTACAGGGAATGGTAATTTTTAAAATATTTATCAACCAAATACCTTGCATAGGAAAATTAAAATCTTAACACAATTTTTTTTTTACCAATATACTTAAAACATTCTTCTTTCCTTAATTCTGCTACTAATCTTGTTTGTCCCACCTATACCTCCATCACTTAGTCTCTGGTCAAGTTTGACTAATATATACAGTTAATATACAGTAACTCGGTGAAAATAAAATGAAGGATTTCATGAAATCTTTGAACATGATATCAGAGATGAGATTTGGCAGTTAGATGAGTTAAAAGAAAAACAAAAAAAAAGCAGGTTGATAATACAAAGCATTTCAAAGGGAAAGTATTAAGATGTTAAGGAATTAAAACAAGACTTTGAGAAAATTAAACTCGCAAATGCATTTATAAAAACAAACCTACGTATAGTCAAACTGAGAGTCCAAATAAAGCAAATAATATCGTTATATGCTAGCACCATCATATATTTTTTACAGAAAATACCACTTGATTGATTTTTAATTATTCTTTAAAAAGATAGCACACGTTGGCAATTATAAGACATTTTATTAAATAAAAGATGAAATAAATTTATTATTGATTTTAAGGTCTAAGAATGTAATTTTTTCACAATTTCCTATGAAAATGTTCTTCCTCTTTTAAATGATTTTCTTTGTGTTCATTGCTTTCATTAAATTGTCTTGTCATGATCGAACTTCCCGTAAGACAGTACCCTTAAAGGCTGATTCTCAGAGTATAAGAGGAGACTGAAAATGTTAAAGAAAAAAATGCATTAATTAGGTGGCAAATTAGTAAGGGAAGCATTTATAGCCTAAGGAGGGTCGCAGAAGCAGTGTCACTAATGCTGGTCCTTTCTATTGCTAAAGAGTGAGTAAATAACAATTAAAGGCCCGGTTGGATTCCCCATTCAAGTCATTACCTTGGGCAGTGGCTTCATTCAATCATTCAATTAATATTTACTGAGCATTCATAGAGTCAGGTAGGGGGGTATTGGAAATAGAGTATTGTGGGAAAGCTAAAAATCCTCATAGAGCTTATACTCTAGTAGGAGAGACTAACAATAAAATGATAATTAGTTAATTATATACCATGTTTGCTACTAAGTAACTTGACAAAAAAAAATAAAGAAGGTTTGGGGTATATAAAATGTTGGATGTGGCTGATCGGAAGTTTTAGATTTAAGCTAGGAAAAAACTTCAGTGAGACAATGATTTTGGAGTCAAAAACTTAAAAGAACAGGAAATAGCCTTGAAGACTTCTAGGAGAAGGGCATTCAGGCAGAGGGAAGAGCAAGTGCAGTCTTGGTAGTAGAAGCACACAGGAGGTTTTCAAGGAACTCATGAAGTGGACATCCAGGAGAGGTAACAGCCAGCCAACCTCCAGAAGTCTTGCTTCCTTTTCTGCAAAATTGGTATAAAAAGGATCCTCTGTGCCTAGGAGGGTTGTAAATATTCCAGGAGGTAATTCTTACAAAGCATTCAGCATAATGCCTGCCATATAGTAAGTGCTTAATAAATATTTGCTCTTGTTGTTGTTTGTTATTTCATGGAAATGGAGCCAAAGGGCTATTTACATATGTCTGAAGCCACTGAACATTTGAATTACTTAACTGATTTCCTTTACTTTGATTCCATGACCGCTTAGAAACCATCCGATTATAATTTCTCTTCCTGTTTGGTTCTGCCTCTAGGGAGAATACGCCAGTTTTACTAATAATATAGGTGTTCCAAATTAGATGCCAGTATGAGTTACTTTTCTAAATTGACAAATTTCCAACTTTGCCACCAAGAGCCTAATTAATGTGAGTTTACCCATGAGAAAATGATCTACTCTCAAACATTTTACTTGCAGAATCAGGTTTCTAATTCAGATCACCAGACTTTCCACCACAGAAAATTCCCTAAGGTGACTCAGCTCAGTGATGCAGCCCAGGGGACAGCGGCAAGACTCTCCAGGAAGCATTCCTCTCACCTGCTTCTATATTTACATGTTGCAAATGCCTAATCACCATCTACCCTTACTCCATACTGTCACATTTATCATCTCTCATCATCCTCTGCATATTTTTGTCAGTGTGCAAAACAGCTGCTACTACTCCTATGTTATAAATGCAGATCTGAAATACAGAGAGATGAAGGACAGATCTGGGTCCAGTGCTTCTTCTGCTACGAGAAATAAGAAACCTTGGGTTTAGTCTCAGATTGCCCTCTAACAGATATGTGATCTTGAAATATCCTTCCTTTTTTGGTTCTCAGTTTCCCAAGGAAGTTATAGGAGTAAAAGGTCTATAATATCCTTTTTAATGCAAATATCTTAAAATACCAAGGTAATAGTGAAATAAGCAAATTAATAGAACATGTGCAGAAAAAAATCAACCAGATCAGAAATTAACAAAAGAATATAAATATGTCAAATATGAACAGAAACACTTCTGCCATATATAAGTTAGGTACTATAGGAAGTTGAGGGGTTGGGAGAAACCAAGGAAGACAGGTCCTAAATATTTATATTTGGCAAAGAGAGACCAGGTACACTGACAGATGCTTATTTTTATATTTTCCCTTTGGAGTTTTTTCATGGAAAGCTAATAAATTGATAAAAATTTATGAAATAATAAATTAATAAAATTAATAAAACAAATGCTTTCCAACCAAAGCCTGACCGAACACTGCAAAAGTACCTATTTGAAAACTTTTAAGTTCCTTTTTTAAAAATTGTGTGTTCTGAGGTTCACGTGCATATTTTTTAATTAGTCGCTACAAGAGTGCTGTCCTCTTATGACACCACCACGGACTCCACAATGGTCTGTTAGTGTTGGAGGCTTCTGTCTGTTATCTCTTGGTTCACTGATCTGTGTTTTTATTGGACATGTTGGAGAGGTCTTGAGGGCTTTGGCAATCCCCTGGCGATTTTCTACCCTGTCATGTTAAAAGGAAACTGTGCTGCCTTATACCGAATCAGCCTCACTAGTGCAGTGAATTGGCAGGGAAAAGGAGGGCAGTCAACCCACCTCCACATATCTTTCAGAATATATTCTGCAAAATTGCCCGTCTGGTTTTCTTAATTTTTCTAATGACCCCATACCGGCCGTTGGAATACAATAGAGATTTCAAGAAACTACAATTTTCCTGCCTATACTATAGGCACTATGCTGATACTTCAGTTAAACTGCAAGCATTTGGGTCAAGAAAATTGAAATGATAACAAATTAATTGCATCTGTTTCAAGCCAATATAGGAAAACTCTTTAGTTTTCTATGCATCAAAATGTCTTTTCTCACAGCAGGTATATTACTGCACTTAAAATCAGGTTACGGCCCCCTCGTTGTGGTAGAAAGAGGGAGGAAAGAGGATCATTTATTCCTTGGAGAACATATACTTCTATACCTGTACATAAAGCAACCTTGTCTTTTGGTAACAGGCTTTCAGTTACATTCCAGAGAGAGAGTGACTTAGCATTGATTATTTACTGGAAGAATGCTGAGTATAAAAGAGTGTGATTCACTCTACTACAAAGAATGACAGCATTAATGCCTGTTTGTGCTGGCCTTTGAAGATTTCCTCCCTCCCCTTCCTAGGATGCAAGATTCATTAAAGATTCATTTGCAGATTCTTGACTTTGGATAATCAAGATAGATTTAAAACATTCATTTAATACATGAGCCTATGGAAGCCACAGAGACTAAAGGAGTCACATCACTGGATTCCACTGCTTCCACTTATGTGGTTTGCTGAGGATGTAAGTTTAAACTTTGTTACAACTTGAATGCTTATACATTGTTTTAATATTTCCACTACAACCGACTATCCATAGATGTTATTATACCTGCAATTCTTCATCACTCCATTTGTTATTCAAAGAAGTGAAAGCTATTTTCCATCAAATTTCCACTGAAATGGGTTACTAATACATATAAGAAAAATATGAACAAAAAGAGGTACACCAAAGTAAAATAGGTGAAATACGTTTAGATAGTTTAATAATTTATTTTTCATAAAAATAAATAAGGGAATAGTAAAATAATAAAACAGTTGGATTAGAGACAGGATATGTGGTGTTGATAATAATTCAGACACCTCTATTTAAATCTATCTTCAATACTTATAAAATTACAAAAAGGATAGACTCCAGTGTCCAGTGTAGTGTCTATCACAGAAGGAACTCAACTGAAATGAGCACTTGGCATCTTCTCTTTTCTCTTCTAGAGTGAGGACATTAAGCGATGTGTCCATTGGAAATGCCACTGGAGAAAAGGGAATAGAATTACAGAATCACAGAATTCACAGTATGACTAAATTTAAAGTTGATGATGTTTACTTGAAATACCTTCATAAAAGGGTGAGATGTGTAATTATTTGATGAGGCAAAGAGAGATACAACTGAGTACCATATTTCTTTTGGATTTCAATGTTTAACTCAATCTATTTGGGCCAGGAGGGCAACAAGCATGTTTTATATCAACCCTTCTAAATTTTTTGGACTTGAGCTCTATCATTTGTTTGCTCATTAGATCATCCCCTTCTCCAAGAATAACCATTTGTAAAGCCGATTACAAATTCTCAGAGAACTAAACATATTTGTTTTGAATATCTGCAATTTCTTTTAAGCATATCAAGAATCACAAAACCAACATTAGGATTTACTGTTTTATTACTTTGAGACATTTAAAAATATCTATACCAAAGATGAAAAACTAATTCTGTTTTACTAGATTGTCACTCCAATAGTCTCTTGCTTTCCATTGCAAATATATTTGGAAGCCACTAGGTATTTACTTCTAGACTGTGTGCTTTCCTGCGGAGATCATTTTTGGAAGACTGAAATAAAATAATCCCTGGTTTTCCTGTCATTAAAAGCCTCTATTTACAAACCACAAGCCTAAAGGGAGTGAAATCAGCTAAAGAGAAATATGTGCTACAAAGGGAGCTTTAGCTCATGTTCTGGTCATTTAGACAAGATTTATTACCACCATTGATTTACACCATGTATTGTAGTTAAGATAGTAATTGCTACATTACAGTTTATAGTATCTCTAGTACCTCTGAATGATGTTCTTTTTTTAAAAAACAAGACTGTACACTAATAATGCATTGGGTCATTACTGTTTTTGTTGTATATTACTTTTTACAAAGTATTATCTTTTTTAACAAAATGCAATAATTTCTCCCAGAGTTTTAATAATCCAGATCCTTCTATAGAATCATTTCATAGACACACTGAAAATTTACATTTTAAATATCATTTGATACTGGCATGTACCAAGTGTTATATATGCCACGGGAAAGTCAAAAATCAATAAGACGTGACTTCTATCCTTAAAGAGTTTATAGTCTATTTGACTATAAGTGCAGATAAATAACTGTGCAGTTATAATGTTATAATAACAGTAAGTGCAGTGTCCTATAGGATGAGTGGGAGCACCAAAAAGAGTTATGAATTTATCACAGAGGCTTTCTGAGAGGGTTTCTGGAGAAGAGTGTGGAAGACCAAAGAATATTTCTGAAACGCGGAAGGGCATACTTAAAGGTGTGGAAGGAATAAAGACTGTGGCCATTTGAGGAATCACAAGTAGTTCAGTCTAGCTGGCACCTAGAGCTCGATAATAAAAATGCCATTAGATGAGGTTAGACAGTTAAGAGGGACCCAGATCTTAAAGGGTTAAAACTTTATACAGCGAGTAATGGGAACCATTAAAGGATTTCCTATCAGATACTTATTATGCAGCACTGCAGATCCACTTAGATAGACCTGCCTCTGGGACCCCTAGCCATTTTCCAACCCAACTGCTACTCCAGAGACCAACTCTGCATGGGTTTAGAACAACAGCTTTATGCAGGGATATACAAAAGTGTCCAGTTTCGAGCCTTCACTGAGTGTTTCTATCCTCACACACTAGGACTTCCCTGTTGCCGTTGAAGCATTACACTTCACAGGACCTGCTTTGTGCCTCTGCATGTGCAACCCAGGAATGTGGGGAAGTTTAGGCCCATCCTTGAAGGACAAGAGTACAAAGGGAGGCAACATTCCATGTATCTAAGTATACTAAGTATTAAGAATTGAAAATCAACCTATCAAGCTATTAAAACACGTTCCATCAGGCTACCCAGGATAAAAATCTAAAAGTTCAGTTAGAAATTAAAAATTTCAGAATCAGTAGTTTCATGTGTCTGTTATCTTTTGCTTTCATAACAAATTACCCCCAAATTTCACAGCATAAAAAAAAACTATTTGCTATATCACAGTATGAATAAGAAATTCATAAGCAGTTTAATTGCATGGTTCTGACTCAGGGTATCTCATGAGGTTGTAGTCAAGGTGTCAGCTAGAGCTGCAATCATCTGTAGGGGCTGGAGGATCCACTTTTCTTTTCTTTTCTTTTCTTTTCTTTTTACATCTTTTGATTCTTATTGCCACACCACCCTAGGACGCGTTATAAGAGTTTATACTCGCACCATCAGTAATACATGTTTCCTCTCATTGTCTTGATCACAAATTGGTTTTTTGTTTGTTTTTTATTGAAGTATACTTGATTTACAACATTGTGTTAGTTTTAGGTACACAGCACAGTGATTCAGTTATATATACACATAAAAAACTGAATATATACATATATAAGGATATGTATATATATATATATATTCTTTTTCAGATTCTTTTCCCTTATAGGCTATTACAAAGTACTAGGTATAATTCCTTGTTCGTTATCTGTTTTACATATAGTAGTGTGTATATGTTAATCCCAAACTCCTAATTTATTCTACCCTTTTCGGTAACCATGTATTTGTTTTCTATGTCTGTGGGTCTATTTCTGTTTTGTATACAAGTTCATTTGCATTATTTCCTTTTTTTTTAGATTCCACATTTAAGCAATATCATATTTTTGTCTTTCTCTCTGCTTATTTCATGTAGTATGATAATCTCTAGGCGCATCCATGTTGCTTTAAATGGCACTATTTCATTCTTTTTAATGGCTAAGTAGTATTCCAGTGTGTAGATACCACATCTTCTTTATCCATTCATCTGTCAATGGACACTTTCAAAATGGCTCATTCTCATGGCTGTTAGCAGAAAGCCTCAATTCCTTGCTGATTTTTAGGAAGAGGACTCAGTTCCTTGCCTCCTTAGGGATACTTCAGTGTTCTTATAACATGGCAGTTGGATTCTCCCAAAGGAAATGATCCAAGAAAAGAAACTAGGGTGAAAATACAGTGCATTTAGAAGCCACACACCATCACTTCTAACACATTCTACTGATTAAAAGTGAGTCACTAAATCCAAGCCACATTGAAGGAAAGGGGAATTAGCCTCTACCGTCTGAATGTAGATATATCAAAGAATTTGTGGACTTTTGAATTTTGAACCATCAAAACATAAAAACATGGGAGACTTTGTCCACAGTCATGAGCCCACTCCCATTCTCTCTCTACCACTGGCTTTGTTCATCACCACGAATGGCCTCATCTGTAGCCATATGAATACCCAAATCACACATTCAAGCTTGGTTCACACATTCCACCATCAGCTGCTTCCTGGCCAATTCTCAGGCTTAGAAGTGAAGACTCTATCTTGTGGCCTGGGTAAGCCTCAGAAGATTTCTTAGAGCTACTGGGGCAGAGAGTTATGGAGATCCAGGTACCCAGTGTATGGTCTAAAAAGATAGGCATGCATTCTCTGAGGGCAAACATTCTGTTTGGGTAAGTGCCCCAGGTTCTATGGACTCCTAAACTTGTGGGTGAACGTGCAGCCACAGAAGAATGAAAATATGGAAGCCTATAAAATTCAGAGCCCAGAGAAGGGCCCTAAGTTATAATTAAGAGCAATATTGGGAAAAATATTGACCAACGGAATAAGGAGATGGAAGACAAATTCTCCCTCTCATTTCTCTGGAAGAATGACCTTGAAATCCATAAACCATACAGCCTCTGAAATCCATGAAGTTAAGGAGACACTAAGATGCTTGATACTAAGTGGTAGTTAGCTTTTACACACACACTGGTTCTCCTTTCTTTCCTCACTTCAGTCTTCTTTTTCCTGGCTTGAGCTTGCCTATGGTTGCACTTCCTAATAATATTATAGCAGATATTTTTGCCTCAGACTCTGCTTTCAGAGGCCCCAAGCTAAACAAGTTTAAAGCAGAGAATAGCATAATCAGATTTTTTCCCAATGAGTAAATGCATTCATTCACCCATTTAGCAAATATTTCCTGAGTACCTTGTAGGATAAAGGCAATGTGCAAGGTACTGAAGATAAGTAAACAAGACAGATATGGCCTTGGCTTCATGAGTATATAGGATAAAGGGGGAACAGAAAAGTTAACTGCTAGTCATGATAGAATGTGGTGTGTGCTACAATGGAAAAGTGCAAGGCTCGCCTGGAAAACATAAGAAGGATTCCTAAGCTGTTCTTCTAAGCCAGTGGCAAGTTTCCCAGAGGAAATAAGAAAGGCTCTTGGTTTTAAAGCCTAGTAATCAGTGATTATGTTCTTCCATCATCCAACTCATTCCCCTCCTCCTTGTCCATTCATATTTACCTTTTGTATTCCAATGGGCCAAACTCTCTATCTCCCATATTCTTTCTTTGACCTGAAATATGTTTGTGCCACCCCCAACTCCCACTGAAGAGTTTCAGCTCCTCTCTTTGGTCTCTAAAATGCAGATAGAAGATCCTAGAAAAATGAACAGAGGCCATGCCACAGAGGAATTTGTGTGCCAATGTAAAGTGTTTGGACCAGAGGGGTGAATGAAATTATAAGACTATATTCTGGCTGCAGGATAGTGGAAGGAATGTGAGAGAAGCCTGGAGGCAAAGAGAGCAGCTGAGAAAGAACAATAAACATGGTGCGAGATTATGGCAGTTTGGATGAGGATTTTCACAGCAGGAAAATGAGAACTGAAGACATTTGAGAGAGAGTTTGATGGTACACAAAGGAGGAATAGGTGAAAGAGGAAAAGCAAAGAAGGAAAAGCAAAGGTTAATAGTCATACTCAGTTTGTGCCTTAGGATGTTAGGCAATTTGATGAGGTTTGCATTGTCAGATAAAATATTTTTGTTTGCTAAATCTGGCAATTCTAATTGAAGTAGGGAACGCAGGAGACAGAACAAGAAAAATGCTGAAAGGAGCTGGCAATCATCTCCACCACCATTCTAAGTTGTAAAGATCCCCAAGAACTGATTTCAGGTTAGAAAGTTTGGGGAGTTTGGGGGTGCTAGTCACGCACCTCTCTGAGTTTTAGCTGAGGACAGAAAAAGATTCAACAGAAGATTAAAATATGACCTCTGATTAATTTATGGAACAGTGTAACGTGGTACACATGAGTCCCAAAATATAGGTTCCCTAAGGCAAGCAGTGAAGGCCTGAAACCAAACAATGGAGCTTCTTATCCCACTTTTCACCCCCTCGCCATTTTAACCACCTGCAGCGATTGTAGACCTTAAACCTACTTGCAATAAATTAGATCTACAGAGAAAAATACTATTTCAGTGGCAAGGAAAATGCGTCCCGTTTCTGGTAAGACCCACAGGCAAAGAGACAGGCGGACAGATATGCACACACTCATCCATAATCAGATTTTTACTTAAGAAAGATTACTATAGTCTTGGTGTAAATAATACCTTGAAGAACAAAAAGCACTGGAAGCAGAGAGAGCTTTTGGGGCAGACGAGACAGTGTTCGGACTGAAATTAACAATGGAGATAGAACTAAACAGATTTGGTGAGAGCAGGATTGGCAGGACTCAAGGTCTGGCTTAGAGGGCACAGAAGTGTCGACCACAGTGCCAAGGCTGGGTTGCAGATTGGGGTGTCATTCACTGAGAAAAGTAACACAAGAGGAAAAGTTTGGGATTGAAGGATAGAAGTCATTTAGGGGCCATGATGCATCAGTGACAGGCAAATGAAGATATTCAGGTAACATGATGTGTGATTGTGAGCACGTGTGTTTTTGTGTATGTGTGTGTGAGTGTATAGTATGTGTATATATACATATATACATATATATATATATATATATATATATAGAGAGAGAGAGAGAGAGAGAGAGAGAGAAAGAGAGAGACCAAGTGAGTGAGTGGGATAGGTCAAGACATAAATCTAGGAAAGTAGCAGATATTGTAAATTAGCATTGAATGAAATAGAATATTCCATCCTATTTCTCCATTTCTGCCTCTACTATAGAAGCTGTTCACAATAAAACTTGATTCCTTGGCCTCCAAAAAAAGATATGAACAAGCATGTTCCATATTTATGGCCACTAAGGCATAAGCAAAATTCTTATGTGCCTCCTCTTCCCTTTCTTTCATCATAATGTCCAAAGCTTGGACCCTGAAACATGAATCGAAGATTAAAACACAGAAAAATAGAGAAAGAAACATTGAGAAAGTGCATCAACCCTGGGCTGTCTCCTTTCTTCACTTTATATTACATAATAACAATGATAACACAACAACAACAGCATACTCCTTTTACTTAAGCCACTGTAGTTTGTAAGGGAATGCATTCCTAACTGATACAGGGCATTGCTAGAAAGAAATAACGATTGAAGCCCTAGGAATAGATGAGATTACTCAGAGAGAGTTAAAGAGTAAGCTAAGAAGAGGACCTAAGGCAGAATCCTGTCAGAATTAATACTTAAGAAAGAAGAATCTAAAAGAAAAATATTAAGAAGTAAACAGAGAAGCAGGAAGAAGATAGTAGAAAGTGCCGTGAAGGGAAGAAAGCATCACCACGAAGTGAGGAGGGTTCCATGGAGTCAAATAGGGTAAAGAGCCTGAGAAAGAAAATTCAAAACCATCATTTCAATGTATCAGTCCATAGTTCACTGGTGACTTTGGAAAGAGCAATTCTAGTGAAATATAGGTATTGGGAGGCATTTCACAGTAGTTTAATGAAAGAACGGATGGTGAAGAAATGGAGAAAAAGTGTTCACACCTCTTGCAAAGGTTTTTTGTGAAGGGGAGAAGGAAGTCAACTGTTGGGCACTGTGGGTTGTTGAGGACTATAAAATCTGTCATCGCTGTCAGTCATGGTATCGCTCACTGTTTACTCAAAGGTGTCTTAGTGCTAAAAAGATGAGATCTCTTCTATTAGAAAGGATAGGATGTTAGTTTCAGGTGTACAGCAAAGTGGATCAGTTACACTTATACATTTATCCACTTTTTTTTTTTAGATTCTTTCCCCGTATAGGTCATTACAGAGTATTGAGTAGAGTTCCTTGTACTATACAGTAGGTCCTTATTAATTACTTATTTTATATATAGTAGTGTGTATATGTTAATCCCAATCTCCCTATTTATCGCCCCCCTTCTTTCCCCCTTGCTAACCATAAGTTTGTTTTTTACATCTGTAACTCTATTTCTGTCTTGTAGATAAGTTCATTTGTACCCATTGTAAATCAACTATACTCCAATAAAAATTAAGATAAAATAAAATGATAAAATAAATAAAATTTTAAAAAAAGAAAGGAAAGGATGGGTATTGATGTTGCTTTGTTCTAAGATGCCATAGGAAGCTGAAGAAGAGCTCCTTTTATTTAAGATATACGAGGTAAGGACATCTGAAAAGAATAAAAAGAAAGTTGGAGAGATAAGTAGTATAAAAAAAATAAGGTTTGAAAGACAATCTCGAAGAAAAAACTACTAAGAAAAGGAAGGTGAATTTCTGTGTATAGTTGAGAAGCTGATCAAAATTAGAGAACATAAAACTATAACAGCAACTCTGCCTATGATTACAAAGTTTTCTCTGTCAGCAAATAGTTGCTATGCTGAATATGGAGAAGAGGTGTGTGGACTCATCTGAGCTGTGGTTCTGCAGTGTTGACTGCATGGAAGGACACACTGGTAGTGATGTTTAGAATTCTACAGGCAAGTAGCAGTTGTTGTGATGGGATATACTATAGTGTCTATATTGGAGAAGAAGGAGTGATAAGAGATGTGGATGATAATAGAGAAAAGTTGAGAAATGATGCTCTGTGATTCACGATTGGTTTAAAGAATAGATGCAATGGGATGAAAGTTAGTGAAAAAATAGGATATATAGAAGTATGACCAGGAAGTAGGGTATTTTTATATATGAAAAATGAGAGTATTAGAAAAAGAAGAAGAAAAGAAACATCTTCATAACAGTCCTGAAGCAAGTCTGTGGTTGTCCAGAGATTGAGTAAACCTTTCTCGTGCTTTCTATTTATAATTAATTGAAATTTTCTTAGGTGATTTTTCTTAACTAGCTACAAATGAGAAGATTTGAGCTATAGCTAGATTGTTCTGTCTGTCTATACACAAACAATAAAAGAAATAATTTCCCAGAAGTGCTTAGTTACTGACTTACTGATTATATTTCACAGGTTTTTGTGATCTTAAGAAAACTAATTTTTGATTAAATGATTGTTTCTCAAATTGACTTGTGGATGTGCATAGGTTCACATTAAGCATTTATAAATAATCAATTTTTGGCTTTGTATAGCCTTGAAATAGCATATTTGGCACCCTGTAGAAAAAACTGCCTGATGATTTTTGACTTGGATGTTTTATTGTCGTAGAAAGACAGCACCAGAGAACTCTGTTCCCAACCCTTGGTTTCCTCCATCACTTCCTTCTAATTACTGATAAGCATAGTCAAATAGAAAAGCAATTCGAGCCCAGCAAGACTGTTACTCCTTCTATCAAACCAAGTTCACCTAGGAATAATTACAGTTCTGACAACGGCTATAACTTTCCTTCACCCCCTGCAGTGACCTCTCTAGCATCTAACTTCTCCAGCATTACCAAAATGTATTATCTTTCAGCGAGAAAAATCATTGATTTGTGAAAATATAGCCAATCTAAGCCTGTTTGAAAGCCAGACCTTCATTTTCACTTATTACACACCCAGCATTTTATCAATGCAGCCACATCAGGACCTACAAATTATGTGTCAAGGAGGGAGATCCACAGGATATACCTCCCTAATTTTTTTTTTTTCTGCTTCTATTCATTTGGAAATTCACAGATTAAAAGTAAACAACACGTGTGCATCCTACATCTAAAAATCTTTCCACGAAGAAGCTAAAGGGATTGATATTGTTGCTTGGTTCATTCTAGTTTGGCAAACAATTCAACAAACATTTGTTGGGCACCTAAACCCCGTTTTGAAGATTTTATTCATTTTCTGAGAGTATTAGCTTCTATTTCTAACAAGATTAAGTTTGAGGCATCAAACATTCCAAATTTCACTACAGTTAGTACTGAATTGGTAAATGCTTCGATGTCTTATCTGATACAGAGAGCCTAAAGAGTAGAATCTAATTATTAACTTTAAGTGTTTGTATTACATAGAAGTTGTCTACACTATAGCAGCAAAGTTTTATCTACAGTGTTGCATATCAAAGAGATTCATCTATATTTCTGCCTTTATCAGAGATTTTAAAGTGTTCTTAAGTGAGAACAAATTTAAAATAGTTTAATTATATATCTGATTTGATGCTTAGAAAGTTCTATTTTTTTAATAGTATTGTACTATTTGGCTACCTCTCACTGGTGCTATTTTTATCACTTCACTATATTACCTGCTTAGTAACCACGTCAAAAATGTTTATCTGAATTTCTTCACCTGAAGTTAGTCAAAGGAAATTATTTAGCCCATTTATTAAAATTTATTTTAAAACTACAAATTTATTTTAAAAATATAATAACAACTTATAAGAAAGACTCTGGAGTCTCCATATTTAAGACCATATTTAAAACCATAGCTGTTCACTGATTTTCACTCTAAATAATCTATGAGACAGCATTTTTTGCAGCATCGAAGAACTGCATCAAATAGTGAATCAACTCTTCTGTTTGGGGGTAAGGAAGATTTTTTTTAATCAAAGAGGGATAACCATATTATATGTACTTGAGTTTGCATGTTGTTTTAAGGCGCTTCTGTTTAATACTCATAAGAAAATAACCCCATTTGACTCTTACAGAGATTAATACTCTCTAAAATCCTCATTTATTGAAAATCTAAAAATCAAAATAGTAAAAATTAAAAATCTCTATCAACCTTAATGAGGGAAACAGTAGCGCCTCCTCCAATCCTTCTGGTTGACTCACTTTACAAAGCAAATAAATAAAGCCCAAGCTCATTCTCTGTGTCTTTTCAGTCTCAGTGCACCTGGGGAGATATCACAGAGCTTTCAATCAATAGCCTCCCAAATTCCAGGAACAATTACTTTATTCTCAAGGGTCTGTAAGAGGGGTGAAAGGGCTTTTAGGTTTCCAACTCACAAGTCTGATGTGAATTCATAAAGTTTACATCTGTTGCAGTTGTGACTGAGCTTGCTCTTTGTTTATCAATTACCCATTTAAAGATGCAAAATAGAAGACAACATGATACAAACAAAACAACACAAATAAATTAGCCAGTTTGCCTAAATCTTTCCCTGTGAAAATGTACATTCATGAAATAACCTACACAGACTGATCGTTTTTAACCTTACTTTATTTGTAGTACTTTATGTAACCAAGGAATGTGAATTAAAACTGTCACTGTAGTGCATTAAGAAACATTTTCAAATTGTATGTTATGTCAGTGTTTGGATGCATCTCTAGAGGAAGCATATACTACATGAAAATATTTTCACTTCTCAGAGTAGAAAGTGGCATATTCCCAATTTTGTCATTTGGCAGAAAAATGAAATATTTTTCTTCTCTTCCTGAATAGCACGGAAAACCTAAACAACATTTTTCTCAAAACAGGTAAAGACCCTTGTAAATCTTGACTCTGCTATACGAAATAAGTGACTCTACAGTATTATAACAACCATATGAACTTTACGTTTTTACCCAGCTCTTTTAAAAACATTAATAAATATAATACACTTTTTTTTTTCTTTTGTGGAGGGTGTATTTTCCAGGAATGGGCTTCATATAAAATCATGTCATCTTCAATGTTCAATAATCTTGCCAACACAGGAACTGAGACACATTTTAATTTATATCAGGGTTTTGTTTGATCACAATTACTATTTATAAATGGCTATTGAAGGTTTTTATTTTGTTATATAAAAACCATTTATTTCAGAAAAACATACAGAAATGTGTTTATTTAACATAATCATACTCCAATAGCTAACTCCTTTTAAACTTGTTGCAATATTTTCCCTAAGAGAGTAAACATTTTCCTCCTCACCATTTCCTCTATGAAAGAATTAATATTTTAACTTAACCATCTGCACATCCCAATGTCATATAATAGAACCTTGGGTGACTCAGTTAGTTCCTTCCTTAAAAAAGCAATTCATGACATCACTGTTGTCCCTATAGAAGCATTAAGAAAGTGCCTTGAAAAAGATGGAGCTGCTAAATATTTAATCCTAACTAATAGCTGCACTAGGTAAAACAATTAGTACATTTTTTAGTCAGGATTCAATCTACATGTCTATTTTTAAAGAAAAATCTTTGTGAGAATATAACTTCTGTGTTCATTACAGAGGTTGGGGGGTATGGAAGTAGTGACTAAAGAGGGTTTCTTCTGTGAAATGCCAGGCTATGAAATTCTAAAACATCTGTGTAGTTCAAATGCATTTTCATTTTTAGAGCTACTAATGACCATGGTCAAATTGGTGTATTTTAATGAAAACAAATGGAAAGTATGAAGGAAGAATGGCAAATATGAAGAAAGCCGCCACAGTATATCGAGAGCTCATGCTCCTGGGAGACACCGCTACCCTAAACAACAGGTGACTCGTGCCCAAGACTCAAAGTTTGGTAGATGATGCCTGAAGCTCATGGAGTCAGAATCACATAGGGTTGAAATAAAATTGTGCTTTTCAAAATAGGGAAATGCATTTTAAAGGATGATTTACCTTGTGAAAAATAAACATTAACTTCGAAAAATAATGTTGTTATCTAATTTATTTTTCTTTCTCAATAAAATGAAGTTTCTGGGAAGGAGCATTCTTACAAGCCTCTTGACCAATAAATGAAATTGCATTTTACTGAGAAATTCAGAAAAACATGAGGTTTACTCTTCACTACATCATTTAAATTGCAGGAGCAAAAGTAAATGATTCATTTTCAAGTGTTTGGGACAGATATCTGAAAGCTCTACTAAACATAAAAAATCTAATATATTTGAATTATGTTCACTGTCAAGGGAGTGTTGTCTGGAAGTTTCATATGTTAAATATGAGTTTAATTTAAGCATTTCCATTTTTCCAATTTAGGTTGAGATAAGTGTTCTTATGGTAACTTATGTTAATGAAGCTAAACCCCAAAGAGTTTATTCAATGAACCGTGAAGCAGTGAATAGCTCCGTGAGGGAGATGATGTCATAATCGACATTGATTACCATTGCTTTCTCTGGTGTCTGGAATTTTGCTGGTTATTTGTCTAAGTGCATAATAATTTTTAGCATTCCTGAATTATTTATTATATGAATGTTGACTTCCACAGATACCTGTTATGAGATATTGCATAGAATTTCACAGTAATACTCTGAAATCACATTGGAAAATGATACGTATATACTGATTTACACGGCTTCTAATACATTATCTCTTGTTGCCTCCAACATTCCATTTACACAAGCAATATAATACACTCAGAGGTCATGAACAGAGTGACAGCTATGTAGTACAGAGCCCTTCTCCTTAAACACTGATTTTGCAATCAAGGCTGTATGCCTTCAAAATCAACCACAGAGATTCTAGAACACAAATCATAGTTCTCCTGACGCTTAGTGCAAGTGAGCAATTTGATAATGAAAGTAAGCACATTATTTTGCCAAGTGATAACATAATTTAACAACAGTTTATAGAATATTGTTTATCTAATACATATATAACATTATGTCTAATATATATATCATATTATATAAAAGATACTCTATACATCAACTTGGGACTTTATAGTTGAAAAGAACCTTAAAGGTCGTCTAATCTAACTTTGTGCTAATTCTTTTTATTATTATTATTTTTATTTTTTAACAATAAGAAAACAGTTGTCTTAAAATAGAGGAGACTTTACTACCTCAAGAATGAATTTAGGGCATAAATATTTAATATTTTAAACAAGCAAATGATATGCAGAGAGAGGCACTTAAATTTATTGGTATTCATTTCCTTAATTTTATTTTGCATCTATATTTGCTTTCTACCTCATCGAACAAGATTTCAATTTTTCCTTGAGAAACAAATCTAATAACTCTATTTTGGGTTCAAAAAGAGACCATAATTTCCATTAGGGAAAAAAATGGGTTAGGGACAGGGAAACAATGTTCAATGAGGTTTCTCCTTTTCTGCTTTAGCTTCTAAAAAAATATTTCCTTTGTTATGTGCTTTTCCTCTACAGCATAGTAATCTTCAGCTACTTACAGATTTAAGGGTTAGGGTAAAACCAATGCCTCCTCCCAAGAAAAAAGCCAGCAGCTGATTTTCCTGGAAGCTCAATGACGGTGATTTAGGCTTCCTGTTTTATAAGAGCACAGTGAATCATGACAGCTCCTACAGGTCCCCTGGGTCTCAAAGAGCTTTCATTTCTGCCTTGGTTTCTCTAAGAGCTATTCTTATTTACTGTTCTTGTCTGCATTGAGAATGTGCGCTTGGGGAGTTTGGCCTCCCTGCTTGTTTGGGCAGAACAAACAAAAGGAAGACCGTTTTGTAGATCTTGACAATTTTTAGACATCTAGCTGTGGATACTTGAGCTGTAAAGCTGAATGTGTGTGCTTGCTTTGCACAGTGCAAACAAAAACTGCTCCTCCAAATTGTCATTAAGACACCAAGATTTTCTAGTGAACTGTATTCTTCTTGAGATATGGATAGCTTATTTTTTGAGAGTTGATAGCTGCTTTTATTTAGTAAAAATAATTTCCTCGTTCCATTTCTTTCTGTCACATTATTCAAGGTAATAAATACTCTATGACAGAAACTGTTCCTAAGGGAAGCCCGTTTAAACCCAATTGGGAAAATGCTGAACTTTACATATTCAGAAGCTCTTTATCATCCAACATTGTACTGTCTTGGCTGATTCTTGTGAATTATGTGTTTCCTTATATCTAAAAAAGGTGCTAGGCAAAAGTCTACTTGAGAGCTGTCACATTTCACATATTGGGAAATCTGAACATTTTTGCCAAACTTTGATATGTTTTTTAAATATCAGACTTAACAAAATATAGATGTTACCAGGCAGGATGAAAAGATGAAAATGTACAATTTCACACTTTCTACATTCCCTTAGTTAGCAGCTTTTCTGGTCATTAAGCATTCTTTACTGACCTTTACACTTTTACCCTGAGTGTAAATGGACAGTGATCTGAAAAATCCATGATTTCCAGGAACTAAATTAACTGCACAGATAGGAGAACAAAATCCATGGATCATCATAGCGGTTCTTCTCCTTCACATCCAACAATGGTACTTTTGATTACAAAGTTGTGAATAACATATCCTAAAAGTTGAAAGAAACACAAAACCTAATACTTAATTGTGATAATCAGATCACCAACCAATTAAAAGAATAAATGTATGCATTTTTACAGCAATATAAAGATCAAAAGATTAAAACTGAAAACAAAGAAATGTCATTGAAAGAGACTCTCCACCCTCATAAGCCAATTTCCTATCACCCTCAGGCTTGTTTTCACAAAATTCTGAAAATCACAAGGGTGAAATGAAGCATGCAAATGTGGCCACTAACTACTAGAAGCAAATCCCAGTATTGGTGATCTTCCAACAATTTGCAAATGTAGAGTGATCTTATTCCCAGTTTACAGTTTTGCAATGTGAGTGTGAAACTGCTGTTTGTGGCAGGGAGATATACTCTATATCAATCTAGGATATTATAGTTGGGAAGAACCTTAGAGGTCACCTGATCTAACTCAGTGATAATTCTCCAGTTCTAAACAACCATATAAAACAGGCAGAATATTGCAGTCACTAGACTAACAGAATATATCACATTGTTTTTAGATTCATTACTTATTCAAAAATTATTTTAAAATAATTTTTCAACATATTAACAGATACATAAAAAGATGCTCAAATTCACTAGTCATTAGGAATATGCAAATTAGAACCGTAATGAGTTATCACCTCATGCCCATTAGAATGGCCACCATCAAAAAGATGAGAGATAACCAATGCTTGCACAGATGTGGACTAAAGGGCACCTTTGTGCACTGTTGGCAGGAATTGTAAATTGGTGCAGCCACTATGAAAACAGAATGGAGGTTCCACAAAAAATTAGAAATAGAACTATCGTATGATCCAGCAATTCCACTTCTGGGGACATAACCAAAGGAAAAAGAAAAAAACACTAACTGGAAGAGATGTATGCACCCTTATGTTCACAGTGGCATTATTTATAATAGCTAAGATATGGAAACAACCTAAGTGTCCTTCAATGGATGAATGAATACAGAAATTGTGTGTGTGTGTGTGTGTGTGTGTGTGTGTGTGTGTGTGTATACACATATAATTTTATATATGCATATATATATACATACATACACAATGGAAATTATTCAGCCATAAAAAATGAGAAAATCCTACAATTTGTGACAACATTGATGGACCCTGAAGACATTATGCTAAGTGAAATAAGTCAGACAGAAAAAGACAAATACCATATAATTTCACTTACATGTGGAATCTAATGAAAAAAAAAACTCAAGGAAAAAGACAGCTGATTTGTGGTTACCATAAAACAGAAAAGAGGGTTATGGGGAGGGGGAATTGGAGGATGGTGATGAAAAGGTACAAACGTCCAGGTATAAAATAAATAAGTACTATGGATATAATGTACAACATGCCAAACTTCCAGATATAAAATAAATAAGTACTGTGGATGTAATGTACCACATGATAACTGTAGTTAACACTGCTGTATTAGATATAGCAGAGTGGTTAAGAGAGTAGATCTATATCACAAGGGGAAATTTTTTTCTTTTCTCTTACTGTATCTAAATGAGATAATGGATGCTAACTAAACCTACTCTGGTAATCATTTCACAATATATGAAAATCAATCCATCATGTTGTATACCTTAAACTTACACAGTGATGATGTCAATTATTTCTCAATAAAATTGGAAAAAAATTTTAATGGGAAAAAAAAAACCCACAATATCCGCAGCTGAGCTCTCAATGAGGAACATTCCATTAGTCAACCTCATTCCAAATCACTCAAGGTAGTTGCTCAACAGACAATATACAAAATAATACACAGCAGAAAAGATGCTATGAATGGGCTCCACAGCACACCCTACTCACTAAAGCTGATTTTTCTTTGACCACTGTTGAGTATGCAGGTTGCCGAAAGCAGAGGTCCATATCTGTCCCACCCCAAAATAACATTATTTCCCAGGAAGACCAGCCAAATATCTGACAGCAGCTTGCTGACTTTGGAAACTCGTTTCCTGGGGAGCAGCGATATGTCCTTTTGGAAAAACACCTATTCTGGCTACAGATTTGTCTTCACTGCCTCCTGATTTTCTGCCAGCAACATCACTCACAGACTTATAGAATGCTTTATTTGCCATCACTGTGAAGTACGCAGATATTGCTTCTGCACAAGAAATGTGGCAAAGGGTTTAAATCCATAACATTTATTTAACTTACCAAGTATCTCATTGCCCAGAGATAGGTGACCTGATAGAATAATGGAATAAAGCTCTGAATATTGTTACAGTGCCAGCTAAGAGGAAGCACAGCAAAGTTGAAGTGCTCTCTAATTGGATACAACATATGCTTTGATTCATCAAGAAATGTGTGGTGCAGTTCCTCCCATAGGCAGAGCACAAAGGTCTTGGATCCAAAGGTTGGAAATAGCTCTTTTCACAACTGGACCTATTAACCCACTTGAAGAGTTCTAGATTCTCATCCCCGTAAACTTTAGCGGTTAGTTCTCAAGGGAAGAAAGCTTTCACAGAGGGTCACAACAATGTTTCCATTGAATTGAAATCAAGACTGCCATTTTGGATTTCTCTTGTTACAGGACAAGCTGGATAAAAGGAAGATGAATTATTGTGTTGTAAGGCTAGAGGAATTAATCCTGTGAATAATTGTATTACCAAGGAGAAATAAGGTCGCTACTACACATTGGGACAAGAAGGATTATGTCTGAAATCCAAGGTATTTATTAGAGCACCTCTACCACTTTCAATCCACTAGGAAAACCTAATGGAAGACTATAGAAGAGCAAGACTACTGAACACTTTGAACTTCAAGATCCCACTACCTTTCCCATCAAAATTGGCTTCTGGATACATTCCAAATTGGGAGATCCTAAAGAAGAATGAGTGGTGGGAAGAAGGACGAAGCCAGGAAATGTCTTCCAGACCTCTCTGCTTCTGGTATTTCTCTACAAGTTGTTGTGTCTCCTTCAAGAAGTCCAGCTCCCACTAAACAGTATTTGTTGTAGATGCAATTTCTGCTCTTGAATTCTAGTGATAAACTTTGTTCCTTTATCCCAAAAGATTATGGTGATTTCCTACTATGAGTTTCTAATATCCAAATTGACACACTATTTACTGTTAGGCTTTTAAGCTCTCTTAATATTTTAGGACGAGTTCCCCATGTTAAATTTCACCTATTCAATTATCTGGCATGCTTTCTGTTTTCCTTTCTGAAATTTGACTAATAAAGAATTATATGGACATTTAGGTTGCTTCCACGTCCTGGCTATTGTAAGCAGTCCTGCAATGAGCACTGGGGTGCATGTGTCCTTTTGAATTATGGTTTTCTTTAGATATATGCCTAGGAGTGGGATTGCTGGGTCATATGATAGCTCTATTTTTAGTTTTTTAAGGAACCTCCATACAGTTCTCCATAGTGGCTGTACCAATTTACATTCCTACCAAGAGTGCAGGAGGGTTCCCTTTTCTCCACACCCTGTCCAGCATTTATTGTTTGCAGATTGTTTTGATGATGGCTATTCTGACTGGTGTGAGGTGATACCTCATTGTAGTTTTGATTTACATTTCTCTAATATTTAGTGTTGTTGAGCATCTTTGCATATACTTTTTGGCCATCTGTATGTCTTCTTTGGAGAAATGTGTATTTAGATCTTCCTCCCATTTTTTAATTGGGTTGTTTGTTTTGTTTTTGTTTTTGTTCTGTTTTTGATATTGAGCTTCAATGAGCTATTTGTATATTTTGGAGATTAATCCATTGTCAGTTTCTTCTTTTGCAAATATTTTCTTCCATTCTGAGGGCTTTTTGTTTTGTTTATGGTCTCCTTTGTTGTGCAAAAGCTTTTGAGTTTAATTAGGTCCCATTTGTTCATTTTTGTTTTTATTTTTATTACTCTAGGTGGTGGACCAAAAAAGATCTTGCCTTGATTTATGTCAAAGGGTGTTCTGCCTATGTTTTCCTCTAGGAGTTTTATAGTGTCTGGCCTTACATTTAGGTCTTTAATCCATTTGGAGTTTATTTTTGTGTATGGTGTTAGGAAGTGTTCTAATTCCATTCTTTAACATGTAGCTGTCCAGTAATGGGTAAAGAAGATGTGGTACATATATACAATAGAATATTAGTCAGCCATAAAAAGGAATGAAATAATGCCATTTGAAGTGATATGGGTGGACCTAGAGATTGTCATACAAAGATACAAAGTGAATAAGTCAGAAAGAGAAGGACAAATTTCGTATAATATTGTATATATGTGGAATCTAGAAAAATGGTACAGATGAACTTATTTGCAAAGCAGAAATAGAGTCACAGATGTAGAAAACAAACTTATGGTTACCAAGGGGAGGGGGGAGGGGGATGAAGTGGGAGATTGTGATTGACATATATACACTACGTTATATAAAATGGGTAACTAATGAGAACCTACTGTATAGCACAGGGAACTCTACTCAGTGCTCTGTGGTGACCTAAATGGGAAGAACACGTAAAAAAGAGTGGATATATGTATATGTATAACCAATTCACTTTACTGTCCTGCAGAAACTAATACAACATTGTAAACCAACTATACTCCAATAAAAAGTAAAAGAATTAAAATTAAAAAATAAAAAAAGAATTAGAGGTAGGAGCACTCTCCTGTTCCTTAAGCTAAAAACTCATTCTTCAACTTTATCCTGTGCCTGGCTTTCTCTTAATATAATCAGGACTTTGTTTCACATTTTTTTAAATGCTCTTTTTATCAATTATATTCCAATAAAATTAATTTTTAAAAAATGGCCTTTTTGTATTTGCTGGCTTGGTAGGGGATACCAAAGTGGCAGCAAAATGAGTGGTAGGAATCAGAAACCGAAACCTAACTTCAAGCCCAGTCTTTGAAAGTGATGGTTATAAAGACTCTACAGTTATATGGAAAAGTGCCTAAGATATAATGCTCAGAGGAATAAAAAAGGAAGCAAAAATTTGAACATATAGTATAATTCCAACTTAAGAATTGGAATTACTTAAATAACACTCTGTAGTATACACTTAAATAGAAACATACAAAAATGCAATAGTAATGGAATTATGGCTATTATTTGTACTTTGCTTTTCAAAATTTTTCTAGTTATATCACATTTATAAAATATTCATATCAAAATATACAATGATAGAGGCATTCATCTTTTCAATATTTTCAAGTACATAACATACCTACACTTAGTTTTATAAGAATTTTTGCTCTATTATTTTAGCTTTCTTTAAAAGACCATAAGTTATAGGCATGTTTAAGTCACACTGGTTAAAATATTTTATTTATAACATTTTATTTAGATATAATTTGAATAAATTCTACTCAGTGTTTAAAATATCAGTAAATTTGTGTTATTGACAGCATAATTATTGTAATAGTAAGTAATTATACCTATTGTCTTCTGAAATCTTCTTGAGGCTGCAGAATTTTAGCTATACACACTATATTTTACAAAAAACTTCAAAATTTCACAGCTATGTTTTGACAAAAGAGCCAAACTTGTAGATAAGAATTTAGAATAGGTTCTATAAAGAATATATCTTTTGTTAGACAAGATTAAAAACAAATTTGTAGCTTTGGGAATGATCTCTTTCCTTCAAGTACCATTTGTAGTATTTTAGAATTTCATAATATAAAAATACAGAATACGATTCCCTTTGTTTCAAATAAATTCAATATAAATTTAATAATACAGTTTGAGCAATGCACTGTTAATTAGAGCAATTATAAGTAGCTATTATGATATTTTAAGGGTGTTATCTGAACACGTATTCACTGCATATTAAGCACAGTGGTTTACTTTGTGGTAGCATTCTTCCAAATACTTAGAACAAATAAAAAGAGAAGATTTTTTTTTTAAAGGTTGAATACCTACCAAGAAACCAGTATTATAATATATTCTTGTGCCACTAAATAAAGTGCCCATCCAATACAAATGAACCGTCTTCTAAAGATGGCATTCAGTCAAATTGATAGTCAAAATCTAGCTTAATGTTCGGGATAAATGTTAATGTAGTTATGAAATGGTGAATGATAGAAACAGAACATGACAACAGGTTGCTCATTGGCATTTGGTAAGCTGCAGAATAAACAACCTAAGAATTATTACTTACTTACAGTTCTTTTCTCCATCTGACATACACATACAATACATGCCCCACACATAATCAAAGCCAAAAGAATTTCATGAGATTAACTTACAAAACTCACCATTTTAAACTTGAAGTTAAATTATACATCTTCTTCCTGAGAGTTGCTTTTTCTGAAACTGTTTTAGTTGACTTGAACAGTTTAAAATTTTGACTTTTTGAACACTTTTTCAACCCAGAAGATTTTATATAAATCATATTGAGATTGGAAGCAGTATATTAAATGCAAATTTTTGGAAAACTAAATTACTGAAGAAATATAATGCTAAGATAAAGACAATGAATATCTTGACAAAGTGCAAAATAATCATAGCTGCCAACATCTTGTCATTCGTATAGATATTGTTTCTTTTCTTTTGGTTCTGTGTACTTGACTTCTACTTTGCATCTATATTTTTGATTTGTTTGACTATTAAAAATAACCAGTATCTTAAACCTTGTGTTATAGTCTGAGCTGACTGCATGGAGATTATATTGGTCTACTTTTGCTGTGCTCATGGCTAGCTAACTATTTTCAAACCTAATTCTCAGAAGAGACAAAATATATTTCAAATAGAAAAATATGTGCTCAGGGCCACATATAAGTAAAATAATATTCTGTTATCTATCGCTGAGTAAGAAACCATTCCAAAACTTAGCGGTGTAAAATAGCAACTGTTGGTCAGAAATTTAGGTAAGGCACTGTTTCCAACAGCTTGTCTCTATTCTACAATGTTTAGGACTCAAGCAGAAAGAGCAGTTCTACTTGGATCATGTTGATCTCATGATAAAGGAAAACAGTAAGAAAGGTGATGCCAGCACTCTGGGAAAGGCATTCTGTGGTTCATAAACCTCAGTTTTGCTCTCATGTCATTGTTAATTCAAGTCACCTGGATAAATCCACCTTTAATGGAGAGGGGACACATGCATCCCCAGCAGAAGCACTGCTAGTCACATGGTAATAGGCAAGAATGCACAAATATTTGATCTCATTAACATCTGTATCTTAATCTCTATCTCACATTAACATCTGTATTTTTTAATCTCTCCAGATAATTCTTATAACCACAGAGCTTTAGAGGCTGCTGTTCTAGGCTCAAACTCTAAACAAACTAAAAAGAAAAAAAAAATCACAGATATTTTACAAAGCATTTCTTTGAGCCAACTCCATTTGCTATCTAAATGATACCCACAGATTCATGAATAAGCCTTTGCCAATGAAAACAATAACACACAAATTATAAATCTTTCAGAATGGAAAATGATGACTGGTGTTGATTTCCACACTCACCTCTCAGATCAAACGGGCAATTACCAAACAGCTGTCTCAGAGCATTACAGGTTTTCAGAGGGAGAATTTCTGTGTGTGTGTGTGTGTGTGTGTGTGTGTGTGTTTAAGCAAATATTTACTTGTGGATACTTACTTTAATCACAGCTGCTTATTCCTCACAAATGGTTGTTCAACTGAAAGGCGGTGCAAGGGCTGTAGGAATGAAGCGTGTCCAACACTGAGAATGTGAGTAACAATGGAAATGCAAAGTATTCTTCACATTGAATAATGACAATCTAATGAAAGATACTAATGATGAGGTTGTCCACAATATTGTTTGGTTATCATTAACAAATCACATTATCTTCCCCTTTCTCTGTAGCAATCAGACTCCTGAAGCAAACTACATGGTAAATTCTTTTGACAGAAGGCAATTCCTTCTCTTCATTTCCTCCTTAACTCTGTAATGAAATCCTAATGAATACTAAAGGTTTGTGTGAGTAGTACAATAATCATCTATTGTATTACTGATTGAAAAGAACTTGCTGCATATTCAGAGAGATATAAAGGATCTGATTTTCAAACAAACAGTTTTGATAGGCAGATTCAGGACAAATCTAAATTGTATTTAATTTTGCTACTGTGTAGTGTTCTTATAACAGTTTTTCACATGTCAAGTTAATATCTTTAAGAACTATTCTAATGTGTAGAGTCTATTTCCTGATTAGCCACATCCATTTTAATATTATTTCTACATCTTAGCACTCTGGGAATAATGACATAATGGCAGTCTAGGAAGTCAAAATATTGTCCTATATAAAACCTTTAGAGATAACGTTTTGGAACATGTATGCTTATAGGGAGGGGTGGTCTCATAGCATTAATTTGATGGGCTTTCTAAGAATGAAAATATTTTTGTTTTCAGGCACGCAATTGACTATAGGTTTAAACTCAGTTTTGTAAAGGAAGCACATACGTATTATGAAAAATGTGCTGTTTCATGTATGTTTATTATGGCATCCCCAACCTAATGAATGGCTTGCTGTAGCCAAGAGCTTGAGGCCCCTAACCTGAACACATGTACATATATTGCATCATGTGTGCTCACTCTACCTTTACAATGTTAACGGAGAAATACATGAATGCATTCAGAAAGTTTGACCTAGAAGAGAAAACAGAAGTGATTTTAAAAATTTAGATTTCAAAATAAACTCAGTTGAGAAATTATTGCTACATGGCACACAGCTAATAGTTTACTGGAAATTTTTGGCCTAATTGCATTCTATGTCTTTGTAGTCAGTAGCCTCAAAAATATGATTTCTTGAATTTTCACCTTTTGGTGCTACTTTCATTTTTTATTAGTTTCTTTTTTAATGCATCTGGTATGTCTGACTAAATATATCTTTGGTTCCCCCTTAGCCTAGCGTGGAAAACTACCTTCTACCCCCAAACAATCGCAAAATTTAATGAGGCTTGGTGGAAAAGAAAATAAGACAAGTGACCCAACAAAAGATATTTCATTTGGGCTACTTGCTATTTTGCTATTTCACATTTGTTGGTTTCTTTAAATTGCTAAATTAATGACATTGTCTTTGAATTCAGCTATCGATACAGTTTATCAATACATTTTTAGCTTGATTTTATGATAAACCTACCATCTTGAAACCATAGGTCATTCATTAAAGTTTTAAGTGGCGTATTTTCTATGATAACTCTGATTTGATTCCACAATTATATAATCCTAAGGTCAAGTGATAGAATCAATATAGAAAATATATATATATATATAAAACTTTCTTTCCAAAACCATTTCTTCTAAATTGTCTTAGATTTGTATGCTTGTGTAGGACATAAACATAATATATAGCAACAAATACTGTAAGGTACATTTTGATTGAGGAAATAATGATGCCTTATATAATTATGAAGAATGAAGTCAAGGGAATTCCCAGGTGGTCCAGTGGTTAGTATTCCACATTTTCACCGCCGAGGGCCTGGGCTCAGTCCCTGGTGGGGGAGCTAAGATCCCATAAGCCAAGCTGTGGCCAAAAAAAAAAAAAAAAAAAAAAGGAAAGAAAAAAACCCAAAAAACAAAAAACAAATGAAGTCAAAATAAGCCACCTAAAGTTGGTCTTGGATTTGGGCATTTTGAAGGGATAAAACTCACTATACAAATACATGAAGTATCAGATACTCATAAAAGAAGAGGTTAATCATCTTTAACGGTGTGTCTGAGAACTACAGAAGCACTGAAATATAATCAAGGTGATGAGGGTATAATCTCCCACAGTCAGTACTAGAATATGATTGTAATTAAGAAAGGTGGAACCCAATCAACTATATTATAAACTGTCAAAAGAAAGAAAGTACCTAGAGTAAAATACATGAAAAGATAATTTAGAGAAGTAAAAATACAAATGACTAATGAATAAAGTTTCAAGTTCAGCTAGTAACTTAACAATTAAAATAATAGTGAGATGTCATTTTTACCTATCAAATTGTCAAAGATTATGAATAGAGTAATACCAAATGTTTGCAAATGTTCAGCAAGAAAATTTATCTCATACATTTCTGGTGGAATGTAAATTTTTGCCTATTCTAGAATACAGTTAGTAGAAGTATATGTATAAATTTTAAATATATTTATAACATTTGATTAAATCCACTTTTAAGAATTTATTCTACGAGCAGAGTGTCCTAAAGATAATAATAATAATAAAATGTATAATCAAAGTATCAAAATACGCAATATTAAATATATCATATTTTCTAATATGATGGATTATTAGCAGTCTTTTTTTTTGGGGGGGGGTACACCAAGTTCAATCATCTGTCTTTATACACATATCCCCGTATTCCCTCCCTCCCTCAACTCCCTCCCCCACCCTCCCTCAACTCCCCCCCACCCTCCCCATCCCAGTCCTCTAAGGCATCTTCCATCCTCGAGTTGGACTCCCTTTGTTATACAACAACTTCCTACTGGCTATCTAGTTTACAGTTGGTATTATATATATGTCTGTGCTACTCTCTTGCTTCGTCTCAGCTTCCCCTTCACTCCCCGCCCCCCCCAAACCTCGAGGTCTCCAGTCCATTCTCTGCATCTGCGTCCTTGTTCTTGTCAGTGAGTTCATCAGTACCATTTTTAGAGTCCATATATGTGAGTTAGCATACAGTATTTGTCTTTCTCTTTCTGACTTACTTCACTCTGTATGACAGACTCTAGGTCTATCCACCTCATTACATATAGCTCCATCTCATCCCTTTTTATGAACTTAAGGACATGTTAAGTAAGAAAAGCAATGTATAAAAGTGTGCATGTCATTCAATTATGTTTTTCATTACGTACATTTCCATGCATATAGCATGGAAAAATTCTAGTAGGAAATACTAAAATGTTGAAAGTTGTATTTATATTCTGAAATTGCAGTTAATGCTTATTATTAACATATATCTAATGGTTAGGCAATAATGATTTACATTTGCTTGGTATTCTTTACAAATAGGTTTCCAAACTTTATGTAGATCTCTGGGACTTGTTTTTTTAAAAAAATAACAATGGTCCTATGATTCAATCATATTGTTGTGTGTAATTATAGTTCATCTCTTTTTACTGCTCTAACCAATTGGTTCTGCTATATAACAACCATCCCCAAACTTATTGGCGTCAAAGAGCAATCGTGTATTAGCTCACTGTTCGATGGGTCAACAACTTAGGCTGAGCTCCAACGGGCAGTACTTTTGCTGGTTTCACTGTGTGCGCGCGCACACGCACACACACACACACACACACACACACACACACAGCTACCAGCTTATAGTTTTATTTGGAGTGTGGTTGTTCTAGTGGCATTCTTTACTTGTCTGGTGATAGTGCTGGCTGTTAGTAGGTGATGGCTGTCAACTCAGGGTGATAGAGTTAACTGGAACACATGTCTCCAGCTGGTTAGCCTGGGCTGAAACACATAGTGGCAGTTACAGTGTTTCCATGGGAGGCTCTTTTTAAGTTTCTGCTTGCATCACATTTGCTCTCATCTTATTGGTTAAAGCATATAGCTCAGAGTCAGCATGCAAAGGTACTAAACAAGGACATGACTTTAAGGAGGACTAAACAAAATTAGAGACCATCACTGCTAAAGTGTACCATACTCTTCAGTATTATTGCATATATATCACCATTTACTTATTCATTATCCTATTGACAGATATTTAAATGGTGTCTGGGATTTGTTGTTATGAATACCGTTATTAGGAATGCTTTTATGTATGTCTTCTGTTCATAGGTGCAAGAAATTCTTAGATCTATAAATACGAATGGAATTGCCAGGGAAGTATGTGAATGGTCAGTTGTAGAAGATAATGCCATTTTTTCCCAACCAAGATTGTTCCAATTATACCCTCACTGGCAATGCGTAGAAAATTGAAACACATAATCACCAACATCCATTGCAGTTGAAAAAAAAATGATTACTTTGTCTTCAATATTGAAAAATAACAATTAAATTACAATATAACAAGTATAATTTTAGTTATATAAGGAATAAGCTATATAAATGTTAGAGAATATGAATGTTAGAGTATATAATTCTTTACTCAGTTATTATTTATTCATTCACTAACATCTTTTAAGTGCCTAACAGGACACTGTGTTAAGGGATAAAGATATATATTTTTTAAAAAGGAAAGATCCTTGCCTTCAAGGATGTAATGGTTAATTTTATGTGTCAATTTGACTGGCCATGGGGCACCCAGATTAAATATTATTTCTGGATGTTCTGTGAGGGTGTTTCCAGATGAGATCAGCAATTGAATCTGTGATCTCAGTAAAATAAATTGCCCTTCCCAATGTGGGGTGGACATCATCCAATCCATTGAGGGCCCAAATACAAAAATAAAACCAGAAGAAGGAAGAATTCACCCTTTTCTTTGCTTCCTGTCTGCCTAGTTGAGTTGGAACATCTCACCTTAAAATCGCCAGGTCTCAGTATGGGATTTTTTTAGACCCACTTTGACAACTAATTTATTCATGCTGTTTCCACAAGGGGAAATTACACCACCTTTCCTGAGTCTCCAGCTTGCAGAGAGCAGATAGTGGGAATTCTTAACCTCCAGAGTCACATGAGCCAGACCCTCATAAGAAATCTCTATACTACGAGTTCTGTTTCTCTGGAGAACCCTGACTAATGCAAAGGGCTTGTGGATTTAAGCATTTGGAAAAACTAAGCATTAATGGCAAAGCTGACACTTACAGAGAGCTTTCTATATACCAGATGTATATTATATGTATATACAGAATGATATATACACACCCAGACATCCCCACACTCAGGTACTGTACCCAAATGTCAAAGATCTCATAAAGGAATGAAACTGAGTTATTTGTAGTGAGGTGGATTTACCTAGAGTCTGTCATACAGAGTGAAGTAAGCCAGAAAGACAAAAACAAATACTGTATGCTAACTCATACATATGGAATCTAAAAAAATGGTACTCATGAACCTAGTGGCAGGGCAAGAATAAAGATGCAGGTGCAGAGAACTTGAGGAAACAGGGCTGGAGGGGGCGTGCAAAGGGGAAGCTGGGACGAAGTGAGAGTAGCACTGACATATATACACTACCAAATGTAAAATAGATAGCTAGTGGGAAGCTGCTGCATAACACAGGTAGATCAACTTGATTATGGGTGATGACTTAGAGGGGTGAGATAGGGAGTGTGGGAAGGAGTCACAGGAGGGAGTGTATATGGAGATATATATATAAATACAGCTGATTCACTTTGGTGTACAGAAAAAAACTGGCACAACAGTGTAAAGCAATTATATTCCAATAAAGAGCTTAAAAAAAATCTCATATATATAATAAAGAGACTCATGAAAAGGGAAATTCTTATAAATTAATATTTAAGATCAGAATGATACATTTTTGAAACAACATAAGTCTAATGAGAGATAAAGAAAAAATCTTGCCTTTAGAAGATAAAAATAGGATATAAATGGGAAAAAAAGATCTGGAGAAATGATGGAGAATAATTACAAGGAAAGTTCAAAGAAAGACTGGTTTAAACATTCCTTGTAAATTATCTCTGTTTTGATTAGCTGGTGATTCTTGTTCTGTCACATGGATTACAGAGCTGGAAGAAAGGTGAGGGAAAAAAGAAATACCAGACACTTAAATTATAACCCAGTAAAAAGGTCAAAGAAATGTTAGTTAACACTTTACTTCTTAAGGTAGATGAAATTTAAAAAGAACTAAAAGCTCAAAAACAGACAGAAGAGGCTTTTCCATGTAAGGGCCAAAGTCAAATGGATACCCAGAGGAATAACAAAAATGCCCTTCATTCAGCAAGCAAAAAAAAATTCAGAAATAAAGCTTAATAATACAAATAGAAAACAACAGTGTGACTAGTGTTCATTTTGTGGGCCTGCTTTATCAGTTGTTGTGTTTCCCAATCAGTTATAGAGTTAAACATCACCCAACAGATTAGAATTCAGTGGAACAATTCCAGTTGACTTGAAATTAGTCATGATAATGAGGAGAAAGAAGCTTCTGGACAGCTCCCAAGCTTCATTCATCTGCAAGTTCTGAATTTTTGAATCAAAACTTTGTAAGAACTAAAAGTGTTTTTATTTTTATTTTATTTTTTTAATAAATTTATTTATTTATTTATTTTATTGGCTGTGTTGAGTCTTTTTTGCTGTGCGCAGGCTTTCTTCAGTTGCGGTGAGTGGGAGTTACTCTTCATTGTGGTGCACGGGCTCCTCATTGCCGTGGCTTCTCTTCTTGCAGAGCACAGGCTCTAGACATGTGGGCTTCAGTAGTTGCAGCACATGGGCTCAATAGTTGTGGCTCACGGGCTCTAGAGCACAGGCTCAACAGTTGTGGCAGACGGGCTTAGTTGCTCCACGGCACGTGGGATCTTCCTGGAGCAGGGATCGAACCCGTGTCCCCTGTATTGGCAGGCGGATTCTTAACCACTGCGCCACCTAAGAAGCCCCTAAAAGTGTTTTTAAAAAGGATATAGTTTTCACCATTTAAAAAATTACCTGTTGCTTTTATAATATAGATACAGAAGGGGAAAAAAAGCTAAATCATAGGAGTGGGGAAGAGAAAAGAAAAGGAAACATATCTGAATATCTGTGCAATAACCAAATACCTGACTTTTTCCACTTAATGCTTGTACCAATCAATGTAAGCCAGCTTTACCCAATATAAAAAACTCTGCCACAATCTCAGTGGCTTAAAACAATAAAAGTTTATTCTCATGTTACATGTCTACTAAGAGTTTGCTGAGGTCTCTTCTCTGTGTGATCTTCATGATGAAATACCTACCAGAACATTGCCAGTAATCAAGGCAGAGAGAAACAGAAGGTCGGAAGTCACACAGGTAACATATAATGTCTGCCTATATTTTATTGGCCAAAGTAGACATATGGCCACACCTAACTTCACAAGAACAGAGACATGCAATCCAACCATGTACCTAGAAGAAAAATAGAATATTTGCTGGAGAGAAGCAGCAAACACCACGATGCTCATAAAAGTCCATCTTAGTAATGAAACTAAGCCTCAGGGAAGTCAAATAACCATGCAATGACACATTAGTGGAATAGCCAGTTTTGAAATCCAGGCATTTCTGACTCCAGGATGTGAATTGGGAAATTGGTAGGATGAATGCTTGATTAATTCAATGTTACAAAGTCCTTGGTACTGGAAGTTGCCTTACCTATGGACAGCAGCATCACCTAAGAATTTTAAAGAAATGTACAATCTTAGCCACATCCAAGATACTGAATCAGAATTTGCCTTTTACCAAGGTCTCTCAGCAATTCATCCCTGTTTAAAGTTTGAGAAGCCCTGTCTTAAACTTCTTTGTCTTTGAGCACACATGAAGTCTCATTGGAAATAACCCATGGCCGTTCCCTGCTCCAAGCCTACTTGTATCCATTTAGGAAGACTTCCCCCAAATTTCCTATCACCACCACCACCCAGTCATTTCTGGGACTCCTGTGTAGAAATGTGATGTGTACCCATCTTCCCTCAACTTTAATCCTCGCTGTCTATCTCCAGACACATTGGCCTCTCTTTTCTGCCTCTGTTAGCCCTCAGGATAACAAATATGTCCTATTATCTGTGCCACAGCTGAGGAAATAGGTGAAGAATGGACTTCTCTGGAAATCACATTGCAACTGACTATCTAGGCCTTTAAGCACCACCGCCTATGCCCAGAATCAAACATATTCACATACGTATACAACTTCTACAACTGTTCATCTGAGCAACACTTTTTTAAATGGCTCGAGATCAGTCTATTGACCAAATGTAGGCAATGGTGAAAGGATGACAGATAACTTCCTCTCATCGCTACTGTGTTCATAGCTCTCTTTTATCTTCCTAAGAATATCAGCTCCCAAAGAACTGTGCACCGCACACCCACTTCAACTTTCTCATGCATACCAGTAATTCATGTAAATAACCCTTGGGGTAAAGGGTACTTCAGATCAGCAGAAATTATCTCTCACAATTAACATATATCTAGGATACTAAATAGAAAATAATCGTTTTGAATATATCTACAGGCCCTCTTATTTTGACAAGTGGTATTGCTTCATACTACTTTCTATTCAAATAATTATCATAGAGAATATTATCCTTGAGTGTCTTGGAATCTTTCTGCTGTTAAAAACAAGACAATAGGCCCCAAATGGGGTTGGTTATGCTAAGCCTCACACCACCACCAAGACTTAACTTAATTAGTTTCTGCTCTCCCAGAAATGGAATCTTAAACCTGTCAATCAGGAATTGTCTGATGAGCACAAGTTAAGTAATCTGCCTGTCAGACCACTGCCATCTCCTGAAAGAAAGAAACTTTGTCATAATCAATCCACTTCCTTGCCTAGTATAACTTCCTTATTTTTGCTCTCTTCTGCCTATAAAAGCTTTTCATTCTGTACAGCTCCTTTCTATCTGCTAGTTTCAATACTACCTGATTGGAATTTATTTTTGCCCAAATAAACTCTTACAATTTTTATTTTGTCTCATAAAATTTATCTCAACATTATTATACATAATAATAAATTAAAACTTTAAAGAAAAGCTATAACTAATAAATAACTAATGATAAAGAATGAAAAAGGAAAGCGTAAGTAATAAGTATACATCAGTAGGGCAGGGTGTACTGCATTGAAATGTAAGCAGACTTGGGTTTTCTCACTTAGAACTATCTTTATTTATTATAATTAGCAATAATTGTGCCTCGGGTATACCTTATTGGCTACAATACTGCCACTGTGCAAAGCTTTCCCTTATTCATTTTAGAACCAAATCCCTCCTTCTCCAAATTGTGATTGGGATGCCCACCTAATTATAAACTTTCCCAGACCACATGACCAAGTGTTGGCCAATGGGATGTGAGCAACTTTCAAGTCATATACTTAAAAGGAAGCTACTTGCCTTTCACTTATTCTTTTCCCCTTTCCAGGCCTAGGAAGTAGCAACAACTGGAGCAGTCACATTGGATCCAGGGACGGAATCTGTGCTGATAATGGAAACCCAGCTCTTCCAAATCCCACTGTACAATTTTAGAATTTTATGCAGCAGAGACATAAATCTTCTGCTGTGTTTAAATCACTGCTGATTGATCTTTGGATCAATATTTAACTAATGTAGGACTTAATATAAACAAATTTTTTTTTTCACCAAAAATCTCACCTCTTAGAGAATACCTATATAATGGAGGATCTTGCTTTGCCTGATGAGCGAGAACTAAAAACAACAGAATTATTACAAAAGAACAGAAGGAAAAGACAGCTATATTTAACTTTAGAAAAATAAATAATCTTTACTTTTTAAAAAAATGAATTTGGAAGAGTTTAAAATTTTCATAGGTATAATATCAAATTTATATGCAAAATGTTTTTGTATGAAGTAAGCAAGGATAGTCTAAGTCTACACACTTTATTTATGTTTTTACTCAACTAATTGTATCATGCGGACCTTTAAATCTCCTCTTTCCGGGTCATCCTATTTCTGTGAATGAGCTCATTATTTTCCCTGGTTCCAAACCATCTTGCCAGCCTTCCGTCCCCCCCCCCTCTTCTGCCATTCTATTAGTTTCTTCTTCCTTTGTTGTAGAGCCACCCATATGATTCCTTCTCTTTCATGACACCGCTGTATCCAAATCCCACTTCTTCCAGGGTGCTTGAAACTCTCTAAGTGGCCATTACTCCAGCTGCCTCTAACTCCTTGTCTTTTTTATTCTACCAGTTCAAAACTAATGGGGAACTGTTTTATATATCTTTATCATGCAAATCATTCCCTTCATCAAATACTTTCAAAAGTTACCTTATAAATTTCAAACGTCTTAAACATTTTAATGCTTAAACTCCATCCATTGTTATTTCCTGAATTCAAAACATGTAGTCACACCTCCATCTTCTGAGTCCATACTCTGCCTGAAAAGTAGTTTTGATGCAAAACCTTCCAAGGCCCATTCTTCCTTCAAAGCTTACATCATAGCCTGCCCTTTACATAAGATCTTCAACTGTCCCAGGGGCTCAGCCTCTCTTCTGAACAGTGTGCTTATATGTTCCAAGCACCTGGACCCTCTACTGTATCTCATCTTTCAAGGGCCAGTAGAAGACACCAATTAATTGAAATATATCTAACCTACTGTGCAGGTGGCACTATACCTGGTGGTGGGAATTCAAAGAAAAGATATGATAGCTGCTGCCTTTGAAAGGCTTACAATTTGAAAAGAAATTTAAAAAGCAAATCACAATACAAGATTATACAGAACTCTTAGAATTCAGAATTGGACACATTTAAGGTTGTGGTTCTTACTTCAGCCCCTGGGATTTTATTACCTTATTTGTCATTCTTCTCCCCAAAATTAATTTGTTTTAAAACTACCCTAAGAACTCATATTTAAACCCCTTTGAACTAATAAACCTTAAAAGACTAATAATATCTATAACCTTTACGTTTAATACACATATCTCTCCCACTTTTCATTGAAATTTTATCTGTTTGGGAAAAAAAGATTTTTTCATGTGTGATGATTCCATGCTTTCCTTTTTATCCTTAGGTAGTAAAAAAAATCCCATAGTCACTTTAAATATCTAAATGTCTTTTGTATTAATAAAAATATCCAATCCCAAATAGGAATCAACATTCTAAACCTGAACTGAATTGAATCTTCTCCCTCATATACTGCTTGGGGATCACTGAAAGCAGAATGCAGGCAAAAGGAGTGAGGGATAATTTTTCTTCTCTCCTACACTTCGTTCTTCCACTTCCCCCTCTTTGATTTTGGCAACCAAAGTTTCTGAAGCTATCCACATCAAAATAGAGTTGAGAGGGACAGGAAATATCTTACTCCCTCTTGTGAGGAGGTCTCCCACTCTTTTGGTCAGATAGATTTAATGCTTTCTCACTTCTTGCTACTTTTGAGGATTCTTTGGAAATCTTGATCATTATCCTCTTACCTGGAGCTTTCTTGACCCACACAAATATACTATACATTGGGGTTAGCTCACTCCCTTTTCAGTTTTTAGAAATTGGTAATCTACCTCTGGCTTCTTTACTGAGTCCAGTTCACGCACCTAGGAGCGAGTCTGCATGGGACACACACTAGTCTTCCTTGCTCATCTCCTACATCTGGGAAATGGGGGGAAACAGTCATTCTTTGATCAAATGATGAGTACAGGCTAATCCCAGCCTAAGCAGACCACTGGCCAACCTCTCACTTGTTAGATTCCTCAGGCATGTGTGAGACACTGGTCAATTGTGTTGCCTTAACTCGAATTCGAGATATCAAGCTCTCCTAGTTAGGGATGTCAAATTTAGCAAATTAAAGTACAGGCACCCAGTTAAATTTGAATTTCAGATAATCAACAGATATTTTTAGTGTAAGTATGTCCCCTGCAATTTTTGGACATACTTTTTACTAAAATTTCATTTGTTGTTTATCTGCAATAGTCATTCAGCTTTAGCTTGCGTGTCTTGTATTTTATCTGGAAACTCTACTCCTAGTAGTTCTGTTGTTGTCACTCTGTTGACCTGAAGTGAGGAGGGGATTCCCCCAACCCTTTACTTTGGGGATGAATATCTCAGTTTAACTTTATACGAGGAAATACTTTTCATACGTCCTCTACAAATCTTCATTCTTTGAAATATTTAACTAGTCAACCTTAGAGATGATAACCTTTCTTAATAGTTTCTTTGGAAATTTGCATCTTGATTTGCAAGGTTAAAAGGATTCTCACATATTGCTGGTAAAAATATTGTTACAACCATGTTGGTTTGCAACCTGACAAAACCCATTAAAATAAAAATTACATACACACTTTGGAGACTCCTTTCCTGAGAATCATTATATACATATAAAATGACACTCGTATAAAATGTTTCATAACAAGGATATCCTAGCAGCGTTGGTTCATAGAAGCAAAAAAGAGAAAGAAAATCAGTAAAATTTAAATCACCATCAATAGAGGAATAACTGAATAATTTATGGTACAAAGCTTACTCTGAAATATTGAAAAGAATAAATTAGAACTATTCCAGTTGATTTGGAGAGATTTCCATAAGGTATAGTTGAGGAAATTTTTTAAATTTATCAAAAAGTACATATTTCTGAAAATAAATGAATTATCACAATAGAAGTCTCTATATTTCTTCCTATAACTACAGAAAAAGGGAGAATATGGAAGACTATATGTAATTGTGTTTATGACAGATCATGGGGAGTACATATATTAGGTTTGCAGAGTCTAGTGGAAGGGAAGATTATTCTGTTGCTAAAATAAACTTCTCTTTTCCAGTGTAAAAATTCTACTTTCAAAAGCTCTTTTACAAAGTATTGATCCTTTCCATTAAACCAGACCTAGATCTAGCCTTTGTTATTGATTTTTGCATACAACCTTTTACCCTAAGGCTTCAGGCTAACTTTGCGTAAGTAAATTGTTCAATCATTAACATAGTTTAAATACCACAGACAATAGCTCTAGTTGTTTATAGCCACATAAGGTAACGAAAAAAAATAATAATAATAACTTTATTGTAAATCTTAAAAGGCAGACAAGCTGATTTTTAGGGAAACAATAGTAAATAGAGAAAAATTATCTAACAGGAGCTCCAGCAGTTTGCTCCTACAAAACAGGAAATTTACAAACCTACTCATGCGAGCATATGACGTTTACTTCCCTCCTGTTACATTAGAAGCGAGGGCATCTCTCTTTAAGCAGAGCTCTTTTATCCGTGCTTTGAGATCTATTCACTTTTATATTCTGAGGATGTTTATGTTATTAGTGATTGCTTCTAATCCCTATCTGTGAAACCAGTCCTTCTCTAACATATAGTTACACAAAATCATCCCTCAACCACCTATTTGCCTCCAGCTTATCACCATACTCTTCTTTACGTTTATTCTAACTTCTAGAAAGAACTGTTCATAGCTTCATCTCCTTTTCTTTGGCTCACCACTCCCCAGTCTATTCCAAACTGGCTTTCTTTGTCTTTTTTACAGCGAAAATTCACTGATCTCATCACTGACCTTCATATCATGGAATTCAATGGGTATTTTTAGGTCCTCATTTTATTTGATGTTTCCATAGCATTTGACAATATAGACAACTCCATTCTTGCTATTGTCTCTGATATGTTCCTTCTCTTTTCTTGGTTTCTATGACATCACCCTCTCTTGGTTTCCCAACTATATTCCTAGTCTCTTTTTAATCTCATTTATGTCCATTCTTCTAGTCCTGCCTATTTAATGTTACAATTTCTCAAGACTCAGATATCTTTCCTTCTCTCTAACTCTCTCTCTCTAAAAATTCAGATGCATGGCTCTAATTACCATTCATGTGCTGAAGACTCCAATCTTTTCATTTTGTAGTTCCACTAGACCTCTCCTCTGGGTCATATATTCAACCAACTTCTCAGCATCTTTACTTGGATATCAAAAGCATTTCAAGATCCTCCTATGTGTGATTGAGCACACTACCCTCCTTTGAAAACTTGGTTCTCTCCCACTATTAGAGTACAGCACCATCATACTCTAGAGATATAAGCCAGAAACCTAGCAGTCATTCTTATTATTTCTCTTCTCCTATCTTCCCATATTTAATTGATCATTAAATCCTTTAAGTCAGTCATCCAAATATATTTCAAACCTCCACTCTTATCACTATCTCCTCTGTAATCAGCACTTATCCAGGCTTTCTCATTTCTTTCCTGGACAATATTTATAACAAGAATATACAAATTATTATTATTATTATTTAGCCTACAAACTGCTTTTCCTTTACCTCAGGTCACTTTTTTCTTAAAACTCTTCAATGACTTTGGCTTGCCCTTAGGAACAAGACCAAGTTTCCTCATATTGCTTAAAGTCCTAGATGACCTGACTCTTGTTGTCATCTTTACTTTTGATCATCCTTTCCCAGGGAAATACTTTTAAATCTAGCAGTCTAAGTGAAGTTAGTTTATTTTATCTCCTATGCCATTATATTTCCTTCCTTCTGAGTACTTATCTCAGTTTTTAATTAAATATCTATTAACTATTTGACCTTTAATCAGTAGCCTCCACTAGAATGGAGAGAATTTTATTTTCTTATCATTGCATTTTCAAAGCCCTGAACATTGTATGTAATAGTACAAAAATGTTCATTAAATGAATAAAAGTGCACACAGAAAAGCATAGTGTTTGAGAGAATAAGCTCTAGAATCAGATACACTTAATTTCAAATTCTATTTCTTCCCTTGCTAGTCGTATATTCTGGACAATTTATTTCTCTCTCAGTTTCCTCATCCCTTCTAAGGATGGTTATTAAAAATATCAATATCTAATATTAAGTAAGGACAGTAATGGCACTTAACACTGGGCTAAGTGCTTTCATATGCATTATCTCACTTAAAATTAATGCCATGAGGTAGGTGTTAATATTATTCTTATTTTAGAGGTGAGGAAACAAAATTAAGAGAAGTAAATAACTTTCCCAAAGTCACATAGGCATTAAATGGAAGAGATATAAGTAAAACTTAGGTCTATTTAATATCAAAGTACATGTTTTAAGCCTTATTACTTTAGTCATCCTTCTCCTCATGCTAATCTAATGTGCGGGTCCCCTGAGATTATACATACACTGCTCACCACAGTGTCTGGCACAGAGTAAATCCTCCAGCAATAGTGTTTATTTTCTCACTATTTATTATTATTATCACAGATTATAAGATTCCTAGGAAGTGACAAGGATAGATTCTCATTTCCCTAGAGGATAAATTCATGTAATCTTAACAAGTCTCTGTCAATTCCATCTGCTACAGAGCTGGTGGCTTACATCTAAGAAGGTAAAGCTTTCTAACCCATCTTCAAGGTCCCTCCAAATTCCATCACATCTTAGAGGCCTGCCTAATACCTCCAAAGAGAGAAACTCACCCTTCTCTGAACTCAGTGCAATTTGAACCTCCACCAATTGATAGGGTAATTAATCATAAGCCATCCAGAATACTTTCCTTTTAGTATTATTTATCTTCTAATTTGGGGGCTCTGTGGTCCTCCACCTGCATTAAAATACCCTCCAGCATTTTACTACTTTCTATTCCCTGAGCTCCCAACTGAATGCTTTGCATACCATTAGTGAAGGAACAAATATCTGTTAACCGATTGATTGAAAAGAGACAGAAAACATCTTAACCGAAAAAAATTCTTTATACCTTTTTCAGAGACCAAAGTGTCAATGTTCAGATGTCAGTAAATCGTGAGAAGGATGTTGTAAGTTCAGAGAAAGGTCACTCAGAGCAAGAGTTTCTTCAAAGTCTTCTCGCCAAAAAGGCTAATTTCTCACTATACTGATTTCCACAGAGATGCTATCATAGCTTACCGCAACATTTCTGTATCTTTTAATGTATAAAATTTAATACCATGGTTCTTCATAGAGATTTAAATGACTGATATTCCAAAGGTTATTGACATTATTTATATCTGTTCCAATTGTAATTATAGCCTGCACCGTAACATAATCAAGACTGTAAAACAATGAGTTAGGAAAATAAAAATATCATAGAAGTAATATATCCTACTATCAGATGCTAAATAAAGATTCTGGAATACTTGCCACATTAGTAGATAAACATTAGGTTTTTCTAGTTGACATTAGTAAATATATAAACACACAGCACATCCATATTACTATGTCAACAAAATTATTCATTGTAGCTTTTGACCAACATATATTTCAATTTTTCTTTTTAATTTCTGTTTGTCCCATTGCTCCTCTTCACTGTAAAAATTGATATTTTAACAGTGATCACTGCCAGGTTGATATGTAGATGTTAATCCTATAAACTGAGAAGATTATTTGCTGGATTTTGAGATTGATTTAAAATCTTATAGTCAATTCCAGGTTCCAAGATTTCCTTATAATAGTTATTTAGGGATAGAAATTTTTTGGCAAAAGGAAGGTGGGGAAGATAGAAAGGCCTGGAGATAGTTTGAAGTTGTACTTACATGACAAGTATGCTGATTTGCTTATATGAAATGATTTCTTGGATTGCCTTTTGAGGGAACTGATGGAGAACATAGCTGGGGAGACTGTGCTCCCCTCCTCAGTCCCTAGTACTCGTACCTCATTTTTATGGGGGCAAACCAGGAACACACTGGCTAAATACTTGACAAGGGGTATTCATGTGTTTTCATATTGGTCAAATCAGCTAAACAAATAAAAAACAGCAATATTAACTTTCTGTTTAGGTAGCCTCTAACCTACCAAAGTTTTCCTCTGAATTTTATTGTCCTTAAAGAGCAGCTAAAAATATGTTTATTTTAAGCTATGAATATATGTAAAAATATGGAGTCCTGAATTTTAGATAAAGAGCTTTTTTGGTGACTTTTTTCTAATATATTAATACACTCTCTAATCATTTTGCAAATAATTACTTGGCTAAGCACAAGGGGAGCAGGATAAATACCTCTCTTCTTCAAGGTTGTCTTTTAGAAGGGTAGCCAAAATAAGTTTAGAAACATATTTTAGTCTTATTTTTTTCTGTTCTCATGAAAACAAGGTTTCTCCAGAAATATTTTCAAACGCATTGTTTAATCAAGAGAAGTGTGAGATGAGGAAATCTGTAAAAACTAACAGAAACTAATAATAATGGCTAATAGTTAAAACTTACATGGCTTTTCAAAGGTACAGAAATGTTATATAATAGTACACGTACAGCAAAGCCATCAGATTTGGGTCATGATGAAGCCACAGGGTGTCTGGAATACATCTGATCACAGAAAACTTAGTCACTTTGATTTGTAAACCATGTTGTTGAATATCTTGTTCATCATTTTTCAAATGAGAGAACTAAAACCCAGAAAAGTCAAGTTTCTTCTCCAAAATAAACTAGCCAGATATTAAATTATTCATCACTAAAATCAAAATTTCTTAATACACTAATTCCACAATTGTTGCCTAATTCCACAATTGTTTTCCCCCCCAAAAAAGACATTATTCTTGCCTAATTCCACAATTGTTTTCCCCCCCAAAAAAGACATTATTCTTCAGTAACATTATAAAGAAACATTAAATATTCAGGTTTTAAAAAGAAGCCCGTATCTTGCCTATATTAAATAAGTTTCATTTAATGACTCACAGAGAAATTGAATCTATCACAAAGCATTAGACAACCTACCAGCAAATTCTGAAATGTGTGTACATTTTCTTAACTTGTATTTAACATTTTAAATACAATCTGTAGAAAATCATTGAAAATTAACTCTATCTCAGGCAGTAATGTAAAAATGGAATAAAGTCTTATAAAACATGCTGTCTATAATAGAACATAAGTCTGTAAAACTTAGTAGAGCCTAAGTATTTTACTCTGGCTTATAGCAGGAATTTGCCAGGGGTATTCTATAGCATAGATATTCTGATAAGCAGGGATAGTGTTCAACTTCTGATAATATGATAGATCACAAATTCCCCTTCCTCCTCCCAAATCCTTACTGATATAAAATATCTAAAAATTGTGGTAATACAGTTTTTTAAAATACACAGTTGCATTTGTGAAAACATAAGGAAATCTCCAGAAACCAAACACCAAAGAAGAAGCAGAAAACCAGAGTGACATCAATGTTAAAGCAAATTACAGGAAGCTGTTTTGGTAAGAAGAAAGGGCCTTGTATTTAAGTTGAGGGAAAAGGAAAATAGAGAGTGTGCAAAGAAGGAGAGAATGAAGGAACAAGAGAAGAAAGAAGGGAAGAAAGAAGGAAAGAATGAAGGAAGGAGGGAAGACATCAGACTATGATAAAGTAGCATACAGAAAATTCAAAGGATGATGTGCCAAGAATGACTGGATGGCTACTCCAGATTGGATAGTCAAAGTCCCAGCATGCTGACATTCATTGAGAAATTAATAACATTTTGAGACAGCTACAAAAATACAAACAGGAAAAGGAATTTTAGGCAGAGGAAATAATGATAATATCATAATCCGTTATTCAGTTGTTAAAGAGATCTTAGAAGATTAACCAAAGAAAAATGTTCAAAATAAAATTTTAAGTTTAAAATCATGTTTCATAAGACAAAATATGTGTAGTATGATGCATTCTGTAGAGATAGAGACATACAGAAATAAAACAAAATAATTAACAGGATAGACAAACATTGCTTTAAGTGGGACTACATCAAACCAAAAAGCATCTAAAGAAAAAAATTAACAAAATGAAAAGACAACCTACTGAATGGGAGAAAATATTTGCAAACTGTATGTCACATAAAGGGTTAATATCCAAACTGTACAAAAACTTATACAACTCAATGACCAAAAAAAATCTAATTTAAAAATGAGCAGAGGAAATGAATAGACATTTTTCCAAAGAAGGCATCCAAATGGCTAAGAGGTACATGAAAAGGTCTCAACATCACTTATCACCAGGGAAATGCAAGTCAAAACTACAATGAGATATCACCTCAAACTTGTTAGAATAGCTGTTATCAAGAAGACTAGAGATAAAATATGTTGGTGAGGATGTGGAGAAAAAGGAACACTTGTGCACTGTTGGTAGGAATGAAAATTGTTTCAGTCACTATGCAAAATAGTAGGGAGGTTCTTCAAAAATGTAAAATAGAACTATATATAATTCATTAATTCCACTTCTGGGTATATAGCCAAAAAATATGAAAAGAGGATATCAAAAAGATATTCACACTCCCATGTTTATTCACATAGCCAACATAAGGAAACAATGTAAGTTTCCATCAATGGATGAATAGATAAAATGGATAAAGAAGACATTTTATACACACACACACACACACACACACACACACAATGGAATATTATTCAGTCATGAAAAAGAAGGGAACTGCCATTTGCAACAACATGAATGGACTTTGAGGGTATTATGCTAAGTGGGATAAGTTGGAGAAAGACAAATACCATATGATATCACTTACATGTGGCCCTCAGAAGCTAAACTCATAGAAACAGAAAGTAGAATGATGGTTACCAGGCACTCAGGGATGGGGGAATTGGGAAGATGTTTTTTGTTCTCACTACAAAAGAGAAATGATAATTATGTGACATAATAGAGGTGTTCACTAAAGCTAAAGTGGTACTCATATTGTAATATATAAATATATCAAATCAACACATTATATATATCCTAAACTTAGTTCTATATGTCAGTTATATCTCAATAAAAAAATTGGTTATATTTGGGATGGAATTATGGGTAAAATTTATATCACTTTTCTTTATTTGTATTTGTTAAATTTTTACAATGAACCTGTATTATTTTTAAACAAGAAAAAAGTTAATATTAAACATTTAACATCACTTTATCTGATATTATTATTGAAAGACCACTGCGATCAGTACACTCCATTACATTCATCCATTCACCCAATCAAAACACCATGGCCTTCATTTCAAAATGACAAACTCTTCTTTGATAACACTTTTAATTTCAGGTAAAATGGACTAAACTACAGAAATAAGGGAAATGAATATACTCTAATCTCAGTTATCTGTTATCTGTTATTAGTTATCCACTGTCTGTTTCTGACTCATGCTAAGCTCTCCAGAAATTGATCTCACTGCAAAATTAGCACCAATGACTCAGAACAAGATGAGGTGGGAATCTCGCTACCAGCTGTTTTAAGGCCATGTCCCCAAGGCTCACAAATGATGGTCATTAATGATTTGCCTCAGATGTCCTAATAGATACCTTTTATTTTCAGAATCAAAGTGAATCTACTATTACTGGAAGAGCATGGGCTCAGACTGATTCATACTAGAGCACTAGTTAAAGAAATCCGGTCTTTCTCTATTCCCCTCAGGGGGAATGCAGCTGGTGTCTGATCTTTCTTTCTCGCTGGTCTAAGATACACTTTGACCCAGTCTCCTACCTAATCCTGCTTCTCTCACACTCCCATAGTGTACTCAGGAGTTATGTTTACAGAGTACAAAATTGCAGAGTGACAGAAACTGAGAAATAAACTCTTATGATTAATGTGTAGGCTACTAAGTTTTGGGGGTAGTTTAGATACAGTAGCCTTCATTAGTTGTCCTAATACACTGTCTGAGTTTTCTCATCTATTAATAGAGGCAAAATTATATACACTGCAAGATTGTTGTGAGAAATCAATGAACAGGTGCATTAAAAATATGTAGACTGGTATATTATCTTCATTAATGCTGTCACATAGCCCATTCTTTGGAGGTTATTATACTGTTTAGCTTGGTAAAATTATAGAGATTAGCCCCATCTCTCCAATTCACATCTCCCTTTAGATCTCCTCTGGCATTCACAATTGTCACACCAACCAAGGCATCCGTCCTAACCCTTGGTCTTTTTGCTGAAGACATTTTACTTTTAGATAGCTGGTCCATTAGAAACTATTACTTACAAGGTGTTAAAATTACTTTAAAAAGGTAATCTTACCCACAGGGCATTTGCATCTTATTAATGAATGATGCTTAGTGATTAAGTGGCCTTTAAGACAAACAAGATTGAAGTTTTAATTGTGTAATTAGAAAGAAGCTAGAAACCCTTGAGTACAAAAGTAATTATAACAATTATATGTTAAAAACAAAATATGCACCTGGCTCTGAACTGAGCACTTTATATTTATTTTGACATTTCATGGTCAGAGTATGCCTATGGGGTAGGTACTCTCAGAGCCAATTTTCTAAGTGAAGAAGCTGAGGTTGAGTGTGGTTAAGTAGCATGTTCAAGGTGAAAAGAGAACCTTGCTCACACTGACTAGCCAGAGACTATGCTCTTACTTCTCTTACTATGCTACCTTCTGAGATTTGGGGGAGGTTACACAGTTAGCATTTGCTAAAGGACAATTTTCTTATCCTTTTTTAATATTGTCCCTCAAACCATATCAGGTACAGGACCCTCAGCTCTTTGAAATGAGGACTGTCCTGATGCCTGACAAGTTGTATTCAGGCCAATTGTTGCTGCTGGGTCCTAGAAGTTATGGAAATTCATCAATTCCTGTACAAGACACATGAGCATTGTCTTTAATCGGAGGTGCGTAAAAACATACACATGAAGTTTTACAAAGCAACTGCTTAGACACCATTGTTAGAAAAATATAGTTTAAAACAAAATCCTCTTCTAACTTAGAAAGGCTCTCCACAAACATGGTAGAGAAAGAAAATAAGTTTGTTATTGGAAGGCAGCTATTCTCACCACTATACCACCAACACGTTTGTTATTGAATAAGCTTTAAACCAGAATATAATGCTCAAGAGCATCTCAGATAATCCTCTAAGCCAGCGGTCTCCACCCCCGGGGGCCATGGCCTGTTAGGGAAAGGGCTGCACAGCAGCAGGTGAGCAGTGGGCAAGTGAGCGGAGCTTTATCTGCCACTCCCCATCACTCCTCATCACTCCCCATCACTCGCGTTACCACCTGAACCATCCCCTGTCAGTCCGTGGAAGAACTGTCTTCCACAAAACTGGTCCCTGGTGCCAAAAAGGTTGGGGACTGCTGATCTAAGAGATGGCAAAGACAGAGAGAAATATCATGCATTTATATAACTGAGCAGATACAACTCATTACATACATGTTCTTAAGATAAGTAACTAGTCTTCAAGTAAGAGGACTTTGTAGCACCACTTGTCACACATCGTTCATCTTAAAGCTATCTGGTAATTGGGGAGACTATCTATTTTAGTTAATTGGCTTTATACAAAAAAAAAATTCTCCTATCTTTATAACTGGAGGTAATTTTGCGCTTTGGAACAAGTAGCCCATGAAAGTTGTGTTTTACCCTCGCACAGAGAGGAACACTATCTCCCTGGATGTTTACATTTCACAGAGATGGTTCCAGGTCCTGGAGAAAGACATTCTTGGGCTGTAAAACTGGCAAAAGTCTTATTTAGCTATTAAAAAATGTACATGTATTTCTAAGAAAGGGAGCAAGAACTTAGAAGTTTTCTAAAGTAAATATTCTAAGGAAAGGGAGTTGAAGGCAATCTCTTCCCTTATTTGCAACAGGGAGAATTAAGCCTCATATTTTCAATTTGTTTTTGTCGTTGCACCCTTCCCTGTGAACTGATTCATTTGTTCTGAGTTGGAACCCAGGACTCCACATCCTGCTGGAAGTAGTGTCTGAGATCAGACCTAAAACAGGAGATCCATCACTGTCCACAATAGTTCCCCAGAAATAGAAGTGAAGGCAAATAATGGTCCCTCATTGACTAAAACAGCACATGTTCTGTGGTAGGAACTGGGGGAATTGAGTCACAGAGCAGCCTAATGGAACTTATTGTAAACTCACAATCTAATATTGTTAAATCAAACCATTCTGAGAACCGCTGGCACCAGGACATCAGAGTTGAAGAGAGAATCTCATGTCTATCACTCAAGACTTATTTGGCTTTGAGAAACAGAAATCCAACACTGATTAATTGTAGAATCCAGAAAGAGCTTGAACAAATAAGACATAGCATGGTCTGGGGTGCAGCTACCAGAAATCATACTCTCTCCTTCTCTTGTCTCTGTTTCATCCTCTTTTGTTGCAGACTGATATTTCCCTGCCTTGGGGAAGAGGCATAACTCTCAAGCACACACAAGGCGAATCAAGGCCAAGGCGAGTGTCTGACTGATTTGACAGGTAAAGACACAGGGAGCCACTATTTGATTCAGCTTTTTGCTTACATGAACAGTGAAAAGAAGAATAAGCCAAACATGCCAGCTCCCCAGGATTTTTGTACCACACAGCAAAACACAGGACGTTGGAACAAAAGGGGTCAGATGAAAGCAATGTGAGTTGCGGGATCCCCTGTTGTTAAGGAGGCAACTCTAAACTACAATTAAGTGTATCCACACCCTGCTGCCCTAGTCCCGGGGTAAGGCAGAAAGTTCCATACCTCATCAGGAATGGGGAGAGGATGAGAAATTGCCTCATGACAGCCTCCCAAGAAGAAGAGAGAGGCAGAGGGAGATGACCTCCCATGCTCTCCTATCCTGGGAGGATTGCAAGGAATCTGCCAAGCTGAGATTAGCTGTAGGTCAAGCATTTGTTTGATTACGAGGTTGTACAAACATATGAAGGTCATCAGGGCACCGTGGTGGAGCCATTGCCCAACAATAACCACTAACAAGTCCCGTTTTTATAAAAATCCTACATACTCACTCACTGGAGAGAAACTGATTCAGAGACACATTTTCTAAATTCATGTCTTAAAGAAAAATCCTGGAAAATGGACTCAATGATTCAACAGAAATTAAGTGCCCACAGTTGGACCAATCAAGAGTCACACTGGATATATTTTTCTATTATTTGAAGGGAGATATAAATATAGATATAGATACAGATATGGATATAGATATAGGCATCATATACACTCAGAATCCCAAAGTGCTCACTGAGAGGATCTTGGCCATCAGCACAGTAGAGGAGTCCTAGAAAGAAGATTCAAGGAAAAGACAGTAATTCAGAAGTACAATATTAAATTCAATAAAATAGTGAAGAGTGCTTTTCTTACTGTCTCATAGTTTCACTGAGGCCCCAAAACTGAGAACCACTGATAGCTGATGATTCACTCATCATCTTCCCAGAGGCACTACATACATCTCCACCAGACTTGCAAATAGGTGGCCAAATTCAATCCTGTTATTCCAGCCAATTTTAGCTTCAGTCTATACAAGAGTTCCTAAACCATTTGTTGAACTTAAATAGACTCAGAAGATCCTTTGAAGAAAATTATGTTTTAATAAAAGCTGTGGGATTTCCCTCTCTTCTATTGCTTCTCAGCTTAGTAGGTACTTGTCAGTAGGTACCCATAAGAACCATTGTAAAAATAGTGTTTGACAACCAGCAGGAGAGACTGCAATCTCATTTCACAACTGGATAATTACTGAGTTTTTGAACTTCATAAGCTCTCCCAGTGCTGGGATAGAGTATAACAGAATTCTTCCAAGAGCCTGACATTTGGGCACCAAAGAGACTGGAGCCCAGCTTCCATCCAGAGAAGTCTGAGGGAGGGAGGCTGGATGAAAAGGACTGCAGTAGAAGCAGCCTGCATTTCCATGCTGACTGGGCAAGGATGAATATGTCTCATGGGCTTAGTACAACTGGAAAGAACCCCACTTGAGAGGATTGCCTGTTATGGTGAAGAAACCAGAGGTGCACCCCTGGAAGGCAGGAGCCAGGATGTGATAAGAGATTGACAGGAAAGCATGTTATACAAAGAAAAAATGAGGAGTTTTCCATGAGAGGTCTCTGAAGAGACCAAAGCCACCCCAGGAGAAAACAAGCTTGATGTTCCAAGAACAGAAGATATCAACTGGCAGCACCAATGTTCAAGTGATTTGAAAACCTTTTTGGTCATAACCTATGGTTATACACTTCACATGGCAATTCCATACACATACACACATAGTCCTATCTAGCCTGAGAGAGAGAGAGAGAGGAGAGATTCAAAATTGCACAAAATAAAGTTTATCCTTCTTGCATGATATGCATTCTAAAATCTTCTAATTCAGTCTGTGTTCTACAAGGCTATTTTATGCCCATAATCAATCAAATTCAATATTAAATGTACAGCCTCCTAGATACCAGAAGGAGCAAAACTGGTGGAAAAGAGGTGTATCAAGAAGAATATTAAAGCCCTTTTTACCTGTTGTTAACCTGCAGAGCTTGAATTCAGGCTTTGAATTGGACAACAGATTGAAGTTATGGTTTTATATTTGGTTGCAATTTTCTCTGTTTCTTCTAACATCTTGACATACTTGGAAAAACTTTGCTATCTGCCTCACAGGGACAAGCAAGGTGCATGACCTAACCTGTTGGAAGACAGCATTTGGAAAATACTGTGTTCTGTTTGCACCCCATTGAGTTCACACATGCAATAAACTCAGTTTCGTAATAATAGTTACTCTTCGTTATAGACTGAATGTTTGTGTTCCCCCAGAATTCATATACTGAAGCTCTAACCCCTAATGTGATAGTATATGGAGATAAGGGTCTTTGGGAACTGATTAGGGCTAGATTAAATCATGAGGGTGGAGCTCTCAGGATGGTATAAATAGCCTCATAAGAAGAGGAGGAGTTTCTCTCTCTCTCCTACCCTCCCTCGCTGTGTGTGTGTGTGTGTGTGTGTGCACGCACATAAATACGAACATAAATGTGAAAGCAGCTGCCTGCAAACCAGGAAGTAGACACTTACTAGACACTAAATCTGTTGGCACCTTGATCTTGAACCTTTCAGCATCTAGAACTGTAAGAAATAGTGTCTGTTGTACATAAGCCATCCAGTCTATAGCATTCTGTTATAGCAGCAGGAATTAAGACACCCATTATAAAGATTTTAAGTATTTACCAGGTATTTTCAAAGCTATTACCTCATTTAGTCATTATAATACATAGTCATAAGGTAGTTATTTAGAGGAGTTTGATGTTTTCAGCTTGAGTGTTTCAGTTTTCTGATCTTCTGAACCTTGAAGGACATTACTCAGTGTCTGCCAGTAGAGGTACTTGCCTTAAGAACCTAGGAGGAAAGGAAAGTGGGGGCCAGACTAATGCCTTAAATTTAAGGGCTCAAAGAGGATCTTTTTTATGCAGGTGAGCAAGGAAGGGTCATTGAGGAAATAGCTTGAGGAGAGCACCTCTATGTGAAGGCAAGAAACTGGAAGGAACAATGTTAAGAGTATTGCTGGGTGATTATGTGTTTTCTCTCATGGAATTCAACAAACTGGTAATGTACTTGAGTGCTATTGATGTTGCTTTTGGTTGCATGAAGAAGCTTTACCAGCTAAAATGAGGTAGAGCTGGGGTATGAGTTCAAGCGAACTCTCAAGCTCATGCAACACATTTATTTTCATTTGTAGATACTACTGAGTATCTTCTTCAGAGTACTGTGTCTGAAACTTATGTATCAAAGAATAAGGCAGCTTTGTCGTATTAAGTAGAAAAGAGAATTTGGAAAAGATAAAGGATTAACTGAGAAGGAGCAGCACTCTGGATGGAGATAAACAGTGAGAGATATTTTACAGTAATTCCCTCCACCTGTGATGATAACAAGGGAAAACTACAGGCAAAATTGTTCACTATCTATCTTAAATCAAAAAGCAGAATGATAAAAACAAACACGAATAGAGAACACTAACAATACGCAAATCAAAATAAGTATTCTAATTTCTGGAAAGAATAGAGACCTATATTACATGACTGTGAGGCTTATAAACTTGTCTTTCCCCATTATTTAAAATTATATTATACAAGTTTGCTTAATACCCTGAAGAATTCTGGAGAGGTTTTTTTGTTTGTTTGTTTTGTTTTTTGGTAACATTTACTCTACCATGGAAATTACCAGTAAGTTTGATAGCATAAACTATAGTACAAGGCAAACTGTTCTTAATAAGAATGTCACAGTACTGCACAGTTTGTTCAGATCTACTTAAGAAATTATTAGTTCCCTGGAGCTCTAAGTTTCTTTCTTAAGAGTATTTCATCCTCAGGTAATTTTTTTTAAATTTTTCATGTCACTATGACTAACAAATAGAGCTATTAACAACACCAATATTTAATATATTTTGTAATTGGCTTCTCCTTTACTCAGAAAAAAACTCCAAGTACTTTCAGGCACATAGCTCTATACCACTGCAATAGAACACTGAAATGAGAAATGGGAGATAATCTCTGCAAAATATCTCTGGAATATTCTGTGAATCCTAACAGAAAGAGAAAGAATATGTGTGCGTAACATAAAAACTGGTACTGTGAGTCAAAACTCATAACACTTCTTTGATGGCCAGAAGGAGCTCTTACATGTTTTTTTTTTGGTAAAATAAAATATATAAGAGAGATTAATAGGACACCTTCAAAACTACCACTTCACAAGCTTCTATCTAAGTTTAACTCAGTTACAAGACTAGATCTTTCACCTCTGTTAAAATGCAGGTTGAGTCAATGTTGACAACGTGTAATAGTCATCACAAAAACTCAAAATGTTAATTAACCTGATAAAATCCCAACAAAAACGATGTGATTTTAGGGCTCTGGGCAGATAAAGGAAGAGAAGAAACGTTTTTCATGAGCTTTGTTATTGCTATAAAGAGATCATCCTTTACTTGCCATTTCTTCTTTGATAGGGCTCTTCCCCATCCCTCCACTACAAACAGAATACATTAAGTTAATTTCAAAACTGTTTGCAATAATCTAAACTAAGGCAACCAAACTTTTCCCTAGGACAATAAGCAGCCTTCGGATATTTCATATTGAAAGATAGATAGATTAATGGATAAAGATGAGGTCTATGTATACAATAGAATATTTCTCAGTCATAAAAAAGAATGAAATTTTGCTATTTGTGACAACATAGATGGAGCTGGAGGGTATTATACTAAATGAAATAAGACAAACAGAGAATGATAAATACTGTATATTTTCACTTACATGTGGACTTTAAAAAACAAAGCAAACAAATATAACAAAACAAAAACAGACTCACAGATACAGAGAATACACTAGTGCTTGCCAGAGAGGATAGGAGTGGGGGAGATGGACAAAAGAAGGGGATTAAGAGGTACAAGCTATCAATTATAAAATAAATAAGCCACAGAGATATAATGTACAGCACAGGGGATGTAGCAATGATATTATAATAACTTTGGTGTAATATAAAAATATCAAATCCCTGCGGTGTACCCCTGAAACTAATATAATATTGTAAGTCAACTATACTTCAATTAAAAAACAGTCAAATGCATTATTCTTTCATTAAGCCCTGAAGGCTTATTTTAGATTATTTTATATGTTATTCTCTCAATTTTTGAATAATTTGATTGTTATAGGAAAATAATTATTTCTTGAAGTGTCTTGAGATTTTATCAACATTGTGTTTATTAGTATTCATTGTTTTTCATCATTACCTTTTGTAGGGATGCCTGAGAAACACATGGTATAAAGAATGAAAATATGTCTTTTGTGAAATAGTAACAAAAATAAGACAAATTGAGAAATTACAGATGTAGAAAGAACTTTAGACATAATTTGGTCCAATTGCCTCCTCTGACAAATGAAGAAGCTGAGATTCAAAGAATATAAATAAGTTTTCTCATCTCACTCATCCAAGGTGGTTAGCAAATTACACACTGAGTTCAGAGGCTTGTCACTGCTCCACATTGTCTTTCTTGAGGGAGAGATCCTTTTTGAAAGAATTTTTTTCTTTAGACATTTATTTAATTGTTTGAATAGAGAAGTCTTGGTTGGTTAAATAATAGCAGATAACTACGTTTTCAAATTGCAATTTAAATAGCTATCCGATTCTAAACCAAATACTATTTTATTAAAAGTTGCTTGTTGTACCTGACCTTCCAAAATGACAGAAGAGTTTTGTTGTTCCAAGTAAAAATTAAAAATTCATGAAAGTGTTTTTGTAAGTAGCTTATTACCTATAAAGGTATAGCCTTTAAGACATCCTTTAGCATAAAATATGTATAACTGCCTTATAGATTATTAATAGGTTTCCAGAATGTTTAGCACACTAGATGTGTTAAAAAAAAATTGGAATTATGATCCTAAATTTTGTTTCAAATCTATTATTTTAATTGTGGGAGAATTTTTTTTAAGCATTCATTTCTAAATGATAATTTGCATATACATTCATGTTTTCCATTATTAATCTCAAGTAGATCAGCCAAAATGATTTCATAACAAAGGTAAAAAATACATGCCTTTGTAATCAAGAAAACAATCTCAACTTAGCTCAATGATTCAGGTCAATGATGCTAAATGTGTCGTGATTAGTTAGATTATCGTGTAATGTAAACACAATAAACCATTTCTGTACATTAATTCATATTTATTACTGGACACTTTTCCATCAATAAAAGAATGTAAACTGTGGCATCCATGACCTAGATTAAAAGATTAAGATGTTAGACCTATTCCTTGGTGACTGAACAAAATATTAATGGAAGGATAAAAAAATGTCTAAAAATACAAAAGCAAATATGTATCTGAAAACATCTAGTCAGAACTTGTTTAAAAATCTTCAAGATAATCACAGAGAGAAGTTTCTATATGATGGATTTCTTTCATGCAATAACACCGCTGATTCTACAAGTGTTTATTGAACACATGATTTGTGCCAGGCACAGTTCCCAATGCTAAGGATACAGTGATGAACAATGGTCCCTGTCTTCATGGAGCTTATATCCTGCCTGAAGGAAACAGACAAGATGTTAAAGTCAGATGGTGATAACTACTGAGAAGAAAAAAATCTAAGTAAGAAAAGAGACTGGGACTTGGCATTTTAGATATGGACAGCTATTTTAGATATGGACGTCCACAGAAAAACTTTCTCATTAGGTGGTATTTTCAAGGAATGAACCATTACAGACATCTGGAGAAAAACATTTTAAGTAAAGGGAATAGCAAGTGCAAAGGCCCTGAAAGGGAATAAGCTTGACCCTATTTGCACAACATCAAGAGTACCATGTAGTTGGAGCAGGGTGAGTAAAAGAAAGAATGGCATAGGCGAGGTCAGGGAGGTAACTCGGTCAGATTATAGAGGGCTTGAAACCACTCTAAAGGCTCATGATTTTACTCTGAGTGAGTTGGAAAGCACTGGGGGAGGGGAATTGAGTCCAAAAGTGGTGTAAATCTGACTTCTATTTTAAAAGATGAACGAGGCTGCTGTGTGGAGAATAGTCTATAGAGTGCAAGAATCAAGCAGTGACCGATTAGAAAGCTGATGCAACAATCCAGGCAAGAGGTGATGCTGCTGGGCCACAGGAGTAGCAGTGATGTTGTAAGAAGTGGTGGGGCTCTGATGTACTTGGAAAGTAGACAAGTTTTGCTACTGGTAGCAAATTGCTGTTTGAAAGGTGGAATAATGGTTTCCCAAAGTGGCCATGTCTAATCTCCATAACCTGTGAATATGTTAGGTTACATGGCCAAAAGGAATTAAGGTTGCAGATGGAATTAAGGTTGCTAATAGCTGACCTTAAAACAAGGAGATGATCCTGGACTACCTAGGTGGACCCAATGCAATCATAAATGTTCCTAAAAGTTAAAGAGGGAGGTAGAAGAATGAGTCAGAGGAAGATGTGACTACTGAAGAAAGAAACAGAGAGATACAGCACTGCCGGCTTTAAAGATAGAGGAAGGGGACCCTATGCCATGGTAAGGGGCAGTCTCTAGAAGTTGGAAAGACAAGGAAACATATTTTCCTCTAAAGCCTCCAGAAAGGAATGCAGTCTTACCTAATCTTGATAAATCTACACCCAGTGAGACCCACATCAGACTTTAAACCTTATAGAACTGTGAGATAACAAATTTGTGTTGCTTAAGCAAGTTTGTAGTGATATGTTGCAACAGCAATAAAAAATTAATACAGAGTAATATGAGGTATTAGAGAAAGAGAAGAGTCAAGGGTCACGAGAGGTTTAATGTAATTTGAATTTTATAACTTTGGCTAATAAAGTGTTGATTCATTATTTGCATAGCTAAATATGTTTTTTATATCTTTTGAAAATCTCAGTAAGTACATTTGCAAATGAAGGCTTCTCATGCAAATATTGGTGCCTATCAGTGACCTGATCATCCCTACTTCATTTTTCATTTTCATAGTATAAACACAAACTTTTATTGAATTTGATCCTTTAACACAAAACACTGAAGTGTGATTGTAAAGCACTGAAAATATTTTTTTAATTAACATAGTAGTACTAAAAAATGAGCCTTGTCCTTCTACATTGTCAGCTTACAAAGCTAAACCCTAATAGCAATTTGGTGCCATGTCAAAATAGGTTTGAACCTCTTTCTTTATCATTGCCTCCAGAGTCTATTTACAAATCCTGCAAGCAAAGCATATTATGAATTTACAAAACCACCTATTTTTTTTCTGAAAATAAGCTAGCTAAATGTATTGATCAGTTAATTTTATTTTTATTTATATCCTCCCTATCACAGGAAAACCAGCTAAGGCAGGATCACTCACCTTTATTCATTCAACAGATATTTATATTTTTATACTTGGTTCTCTTGACCTATAAGAAAAGCACTTTTGTCTGAGTGGCCATTACAGAAGCCATGTTATTCCCTTACCAATAAGTTCCAAGGCAACCAATCAACTTGAGAATCCAGGTATTAACTCAATTTGGGGGACCCCAAAAAACAAAGATATGACAGTTGTCACTCCTAGAGATCTGGGCATACATCAGAGAAACCACCGATACTTGAGAGATGAGACAGGATCAAGCCCCAGGAGAAACCGAAATGAACAAGATCAAAAACAGGACATAAGGCTTAAGTGAGAGATGTAGTTTATGTTGAAACTTTGATCCTAGAGGCAGGAATTGGTGAAATTGAATAAATCTGTTCAAAGTAAGGAAAGCATCAGTCCTCTGGATTTGTAATTGGGACCATGGTGGTGCTAAACATAGTGACCATTGTGTGTCTGGGGCTTAAATCTGACACACTTGGCCCACTGTTTTATTGGCAACTAAAGAAACACAATGAGATACACAGAAAACGGGTGGTTCTAGAATCTCAAATTCAGGATGGTGACTTGATCCAAAGCCAGACTAGGTGGAGGAGGCAGGGCAGTTAAGGAAAGGCCGATTGTGTTTCTTGCTGCTCCTGCGGTTGACTCAAAAATTATGTGTGTCCACATGGAGCTGGGTAGGTAAATGGCAGGATATAAAAACATAATAGGACTTCCCTGGTGGCACAGTGGTTAAGAATCAACCTGCCAGTGCTGGGGACACGGGTTCGAGCCCTGGTCCGGGAAGATCCCACATGCCATGGAGCAACTAAGCCCGTGTGCTACACCTACTGAGCCTGCACTCTAGAGCCTACGTGCCACAAGTACAGAGCCCCCATGCCACAACTGTTGAAGCCCATGTGCCTAGAGTCTGTGCTCTGCAACAAGAGAAGCCACCGCGTGAGAAGCCCGCACACCGCAATGAAGAGCAGCCTGTGCTCACCACAACTAGAGAAAGCCTGCACCCAGCAACGAAGACCCAACACAGCCAATAAATAAATACATTAAAAAAAAAACATAGTAAAGGGTCAAAATAGAGAAGAGTTAGCTGGATTAAAGTGGTGGAATTAAAGGAAGCTTAATTCTAAATGATGAAAGGAATAAAGAGTTTAAAGGGAAAAGGTGTGAATTCCCAAAGCCTTCTTACTTTTTTCCTCCTATGCAAAACTGAAATCTTCACCATCTGTCTGACTCCAATAGGAGTTTTTTTAATTGTGTACCTGTCCACATGATCTCCTCTCCATTGTTTACTGCACTCAGACCAGGAGTTTACTTTCCAAACTTGCTAAATGAATCTCCTGATACACTTTCAAAGAAATGTGCAACCTAGCAATACTTTAAAGGCGTCTCTTTTTCAGATGTACATTAGGCCTTGCCTTGGGGGGATACTAATTTTCACTAGAACTGGTCACATGGAAAAGAGGAGCTTATCTCACAAAATTAAGGAAATTTCCAGAATATCATAAACAATTCCTCCAACTCTAGGCACAAATGCTACAGACTTCCCATGACTGCTGCTCATCTCAGCAACCAGCACAAATGGATAATGTTGCTGCCACCCAAAGTGCGGACTAGGATGAAAAGACAGAGTCACTGGCCTTGGGCACAAAATTTAAGAAGGTCCCCGATAATTCAGTAATCAAGATAAATTATATCAAGTGCAGTATAGTTTTAAATCTAAGTTAATACAAAAAATGTATTGAGCAAAATATCAAATCATGAGTAAAATATCAAAATTTTAAATTTTAAACTAATTTTAAATTTTAGTCAGTTCCCTAATCCTTTTTTGTTTCTTTGATGAAAGGATATTTGGCTTGGGAGGTGAGAATGTCCTCCATGTATGCACTAATACATTCCCTGACACTAAGAACATAGGATTCAGCCTACTGATTATTCTTTATACAAATGTGAGAATATTAACTGCTAAGTGTTTCTTCCAATGAAGCTATGAAATCAGTTGTTAATTAATAAGCCACTAAATGCCTGATAATGTTTATTTCACTTAACTCTCACTTTTACTTATCTTTCACATTTCACTTGTCTCTACAAAAACATTTTGAATACTTATAGGAGATGTTTCATAACCAAGTTATTACCAAGTTTCTGTATATGTTTCTCAAGATACACGAGATATAGAACTATATGAATTTTTTAAGAAAGCTCTAAAGAGAAAAACAAGTCTTATAAATCAATGAAAAATGATGTTTATAACTCAGCTGTTAGACATTCGCCATTTCTATGTAACCCACCTGTGTCTACTTGAACCGAAACCTGACCCAAAAGCCAACCCTAACACCAGATTTCTGACGAAAGCCAAACACAAAGCGTGTAGCTTACTGAATATGGGTTGGATTGTGTGACGGGTCACTGTGCTCAGTGCATAACATGTCACAATCATGTGGCTGTGTGGACGCCCAGCCTTTCCTTCCAGCCCGTCATCACATCACATCTCTCCCTTGGCCTTTTCTGCTAGAGAAGGGGACTCAGCTCCTCTCGTCTCCCCTCTCCTACCACCCTCCAAAGGAAAGCCGAGCTCCAGCATGAGTTGCCTTCTATTCCACAGCTGACTGATCGAATATGTTCTTAACAAAGCAGATCACTTTTCTCACAGGAATTTTCAGGTACGCTGCTAAAAAGATAAAAGTTTCACTATATTGCTACTTATTCCTTTAAATTGCAGCCTATTCCTTTTACAGAGAAGGCCTCTCTCCCCTAGGAGATGTGTACGCGCAACAATTATTCAGGATTGCTAGATCTACCCCACTCTTCTCTTCTGCCTCTCAGTGAATCTGTAATTGTATTTAAAGAAGATTTCCCGGGCTCCCAAGTCACCTGAATGCATGGGAGATTTTCTCTCTCCACCGGGGACACAGCTCCCAACCCAGGCATATTTTTCCCTTTGTCCCTACTCCCTGCCCCCGTGTCAGCTTATATCTCCCATGGTTCTTGCCTAGGAAGCTTCATAAGCAACCAGAAGAGAAGCCAGATCTGCAGCCCGGGTTGTTTGCCCTCCTTCCTTCCCTCTCAGGACAAAGGTGTGTCCCCTGTACATACACCCTGTCTCTTTCCGCAGCCTACTCCAGGGGTCCTATATTCTAAAAGGAGAATCTTTTACTAAGATGGTTTTCTTCCACGTGCTAACATTGCTCATCGCTCCAGTCCACCTCTCAGCTTCCGACAATTTTTATATGTTAATGAAAATGCAAAGTCAGGGTTGTCTTTATGGGTGTGCTCTCTCTCAACAGCCCCGCTCTTGTTTCAACCCTCCTCTTTTCTACTTTACTTAATTTTAGGAACACCTTTATGTTCTCTGAATCTACCCTTAAATTCAACTTGGAATCCCAAGGTGCTAACGCCTGGGTGGATGGCTGCAACAGCTCTGTGCTAATAGTTAGCCAATTGTGCAAATTGGGAGCTAGACGACTGGTGTAGTCTCTGGTGAGATCCCGGGGTATCTTTTGAGGAACTTCTCTGCTAGGGGTGGATGAGCGGCTCACTCCCTTTCCCTGAGACTCTGTTTGTCTGTGATTAGACTCAGAGAGCATAACTGCGTAACCGTGCTGACATCAGGGTCAGCTCCCTCCATATGAACTGTGTCTTCAGTCCTGCAGTGGTAGGATGACCCCGCTATTCCAGCTTTGTTTCTTTTGGAGTGCTGCCTCTCCATTTCCTCTCTCTAATTTAATTTGACAAGTAGTGAGAAATTGAAGGACATTATGGACTTCCCTGGAGCCTGCGATGCTCTTCATTGTAAATAGCTGCTGCAGCAACTTGCACTACCTGGACATAATTTTTCACACTGCGCTCCACGGAAACTCTGTGCAAAAGTCCCTCAAGTCTTCACATGTATGTTAAGGTACTTTCAGTGATGTGTGTTCACGAACTTGACATATAAGTCTCAGCATCTACCTGCGTTCTTGAGTAACTTTTTGACTGATGTCAGACATTCTGCTGTAGAAAAGGAGGCATTTGTGGTTTACCTATACTTTTGAAAGCATGTATAATTCTTAGTGCCAGACTCTACACATTTTCTATTAATCTCTGTTGTAGCTATACCTCAGAGGTTTTGTAGGCCAGTAATATTTCAATGGCGTGTTCCAACCACAATCCAAGATCTTTCTCTAAAGTTCCTAGCATTGGACTCCTTCCCTTTCCCTCCCTACACCCACCCAGGTCTCATGACCTTAGGTGGTATCAGCTCCCAACTAAGAGCTAGAACAATGGCCTGGATACAGTTTCCAGTAGCAGTATAGTCACAGCTGATAAAGCTGACTGCATCTCTTAATTAGCTCATGCATGTGTGTAATACACCAAATTTCTTCTTCCTTGACGTGTTCCAGTTTTCTGGAAAATGACACTGAGGTTGGTTTAAAAATAAATGTGCAGCTGGATGCTTCATGAAGGAGTTTCTTTGATCTATTCTAATAAGCTCACAAAACACTGGGCATATAAGACTCTCCAGGTGAAATATTCACTATCCAATCATACATTGTTCCAAAGGCTTTTCCACAGCATCCCCCCGACTTTCAGTTTCTTTACCAAAGACCAGCACTGCTCCTAGGAAATCAATCTCTACTGCCTGCACCACTAGCCATGGGGAGCAGGTACCACAGGCTCTATTAAGAGTGACGTTTTAATCACTCTTCGAGATGCCCTCCTAGATAAAGTATCTCAGAAAATTCTCCAAGGCCCAGGTGTCAGATATTCCCCTTAACAGTACAAGTTATCTATTTCTTCTCCAAAGCACCCTGATTTAAAACACAGCTAGTTCTTCAGTTTCCAGAGAATATCAAATCACATCACACTTATTGAGATCTTTTTTTGTTTTTAGCTCCACTCAAGTTTTGTGGAGAGGTGTCACTGATCTCAATTTTATTCCTTAACGCAATTCACTGTTTCTTCCTTTACCGTAATCTTACCCACATGCAGATGCTGAGCAGGCAGTTTGCTACATGTGCCTAAAATTTGGGAGGCTGTTTGAACCTGAGATACACAGTTTAAGTTCTGAGAGTTTATAGAGAAGAGAAAATTTTGAAACCTGAGCTCTGGAGCAATCCAAATTGTAGAAGCTAGGGAGGTAAGGAGGAACCAACAAAAGCAACAAGGAAGGAACAGTCAGTAAGAAGAGACCAGGAGCATATTAAAGCTGAGGAAAGAAAATGTGTAAAGCATGCTGTGCTAAATGATGCCAACAGGCCAAACAAGGTGAAGAATGAGGATGAACCTTTGGGTTGGATGGTAGGATAGTATACCACTGGTTACCTTGACAAGAACAGCTTTAATAGAGAGGAGCAAAGACCTGGTGGGTGAGAGTTCAAGAGAGAACAGGAAGAGAGAAGCTGGAAGCTGTGAGTATAGAGAATACTTTTGAAAGGAGCGAAGACATAAGGCAGGTAAGAGAAAGTATAAAGTGGTAGAATCAATGGATTAAGCGCCCTGGTGAGTATTGTGGTTTCTGGATTTGGGATACAAAAAGAAATGAGCCAGACCACAAAAAAAAGGGGGAGGGGGTTGGGGTGGGGGAGAAGTGTCTACTGGTCTGCTGTGATAGGAGAGAAAGGGTAATGTTTGAAATTGAGATTAAGAACAAGGTGTGGGTTTGGGTAATAACAAGGTCTCAATTATAACACTGGGAAAGATGAGCAAGAGAGAGTATAGGACAAGGTCACTGAAGAAAGGAAGATCAAGGCACTAAGTCAATAGCCACACCAATAAAGGAGCATCTATATGGATATTGAAATTACCAAGAATTATGAATCATGTAGGAGAAAAAGTGTTTTCCAGGAGCAAAGTCCTTCAAGACATCAGAAGAAATGACTTAAATATTTACAGGAAAATCATTCTTTCTCTGTAGCATCTGCTAACAAAAAATAGACAATTTTCTCATCTTTTTAAATATAATGGCAAAAGGCAACAAGTAAACTCATTCAGAACAGGATGAATTGAATATTGTTATTGTTGGCTTCCTATCTAGCATATGTTTATCCCTTTCTCCTTCCTACATGAACCCTGATTTTTTTTCTGGTATCCACACCTTCTAATTGAAATTATGTGCCAAAAGAACTGTTGACATTAGCTCGTACCCTCAAGTGATGCCTGATTATATTAAGGATAATTGTATCATCCTTACCAGTGATTGGTTAAGGGGTGACATGTGACCTGATTTGTACCAATGAAATACAAAGGTTTCCCTTGAGCTTCTGATTAAGGTCCTCCTAGAATTATTTTTCTCCTAGAAGAACTTTCAGAAACAATAGCTGTCATCTTCCAGCTATTATCACGTATGGATGTGAAGCCTATGCTCCCCTTGCTATCAGTCTGAGAATAAAGCAAAACAAGGAGAAGGAAGAAGTCAAATAACCACAGATTGACTGAGTATACCCTGAACCAGTCCTACCTCACATATCGACTTCCATTTATATTTCCATCCATTTCCTTATTGCTTAAAGATGAGCCCTTTTGATGGGAGTTTTCTTTCACTTGGATAAAATAAGATACTCAGTTTATGCAAAGATTACAAAATGTTCGTGAATTTTTTTTTATTAAAGGCATGGAAATAAAAATGGAAACATTGAGAAATCACACCTCTATGGAGTAAGACAGATTTTTCATGTGTATAAAATTCCTGGTCTTCATCACTCTCCAGACAACCACCCAGGCAGGTGGCATAGGTACCTTATTTTAGGGAAGTAAAGAGACTTTTTAAAAATAAATTAAATTGAGAACATTTTATTGCCAAAGATATGAAAGAATAATCATTTTAAAAAACAGATTAGACTGCCCATAATGGGAATACATTGACAGCGGCCATGAAAGTTATTGGAAGTTGCTACTGATGATCAAAAAGGTGTCAGAGAATATGAAGCAGTTTTAAGTATACATAATCTCACACAAAAGAAAGTAGTTCCAATAAGAAAAATTATTACTCTGATATTTAAAGGACTAAAACTTGTTCCTTTAAAAAATTAAAAATCCGTTGAAAATAGACTTTTGGCCACATAGTTCTCAAAGTATCAAGAAAAATTGAAGACAGTATCCTAATATAAGACTATGATGGTCACAGTTTTGCCACTATACCTACTCAGTTAAGATGTATATAAAGGGGAAATAATTCTTGGGACATAAAACAGATTTTTTTGTATAATTAAGGAAGCACATAGATTATCGGACTACTGTTATCAGTTATTTCTTGCAAGTTCAGTGAGATTAATCATCCCTACACATCACCATGAGATTGGCAATGTCCCTCCCTACAGATGTCAGATATGCCAGTTAGTTATTAATGGGTGAAGTTTATTGCAGAAGTTTTAGGGATCATTGCTGGGTTTTGCATCTTTTTCTTTTGCTCTGTCACAAGGAGAGTACAAATAATAATCCCCAAAAGATTCTTCAGTCTGGATTCTGGAATGAAGACAACATGTAGAGTAAAGTCAAAGATAACTCAGAGCAGACACATAAATGAGGAATAAGCCTTCTTTACTATAAGCCAAAGAGCTTTGTGGTTGTTTGTTATTGCAGCATAACCTTGTACACACTGACTAAATCACAGCATTCAAACAATTCAAACAACCTCTATATATATGGGCTCTAAACAAGAGATTTAAACTCATTTAAGGAAAATCCATGTAAGGGTCAAATAAGAGACACATATATAAAAGACCCGGCATTGTGTATATAATCATAGATTAAAGCATATTGAAGATAAAATTAGATTTATATTAATAGTCAAAAATAAAAGTTTATTTTCATCTGCCCCCACACGCTCTTCATCTTCTTGCTCTTCCTGCACAGATTCCTTCCAGGTGTTTCCAGAAATACCTTTGGGATATATCAAGGGAGATGTAAGATTGGTCTTCTTGGTTATCCTGCAGCACTGCCATTTTCCTCCTTTCTGGCTCAGCTTGCTGCACAGATGTCTTCTGTATCTGCCAAAGTGAGAAAGTTTATTTTCATAGCTAGTGCACACTAGGGGCACTGTCATATTACTGTTGATATTTCGTGGAGTTTGTGCTGAGTCTTCTGATGCCAGATAGCCAGGGAGCGGATGTCTGTAAAACAGCATGGTCTATGTCCCTGCTAAGGTGTCGACTGTTAACTCAACTTCTATTACCAATTCTGTTGAGTGCTTATGCCATCAGGTTCCTCAGAAATTTTAGTAAACAACTCACTTACTTTAGCATCCCCCACCCCTTTTCTCTCTCTCTCTCAGTGTGTCACTCTCCCTCTCCCTCTTTTGCTTTGATTCATGGTACTGGGTCATATGACTTGCTTATTAATTCCACTTTGTATTCAAAGTGGTCCCTTCTCTCCCTTGCTAGCATATTGCCTCTGAACCCAATATCTGTAACTTCACACTGGGGCAAGATCTTTCCCAGGTGGGTCCACAGTCCCCCATATACCTAAATCCTTGCCCAATATCCTCCAGTGTACATGCCCTGACATTCATCCAGCAGGTGTGTGTTGAAGGCCCACTTTATATTGGGTCTGATGTTAGGTACTAGAGATGCAATGGTGAATGAGAACACAGGCTTGGTGCTCCAGAAGCTTAAAGTCTATGACTGAAACTAAAAAGGAAATAGAAAATATTTACAAGACTGACTCCAATGTACCACAGGAGCCTAATGAGGCAAAACAATGGAGTGTTAGTGATCGGAGAAGACTTTCCTGAAAAAAAGCATGTCTAATCTCAAACTCAAGGCATGAGAGGAATTACACCATCAGGAAGAAAAGCAGGAGAGGAAGAGAAGGCAGTATTTTCTAAGAGCCAAAACTGCAAAAAAATGTGACCAGTTTGAAGAACTTAAAGTCAGCATGGATGGCTCCATGAAGAGCATAATTTCTTTGAGGACAGAAGAGTGTCACTGGATCCTCAATGCCTGGTAGTTATTCTGAATGATTCCAGATTGTGAGGATCAGAAAGACTAACAAAGTATATGGCTGAAAAGATAGCAAGACCAGGAGTGTGCTTGTAAGCCTTGTATTTTAGATCAGAGAACGGTTGATAACCATTGAAAGATTTTAGTGGGGAAGAGTGTAATTGCATTTGTACCCCACAGCAGTGTTCAAATGGTTTAGACTGATGGCTAAGAGTAAAGAAAAGAGTTCTACTGAGGAGGTCACTGTAGTCATCAGCTAATTTGGGTAAAAACTAATATTTATTGTATGTTTATTATTAGTCTAATTCCATTCTAAATGTTTTACTTGCATTATCTCACATAATCTTGTCAAAAATTCAACGAGGTAGGCAACATTATTTCACATCTTTTACAAAGGAGGAACCTAAGTCACAGAGAGGTTTAGCAACCTACTCAGGGTCACATCCCTAATAAGTAGGGAAGTAACAGAACCAGGATTCAAAATAAGTTGGTATCTTCAGATTCCATACTCTTAATCTCTTTCTTATATCCTACTTCACAAGAAAGAGGATAGTGATTTATTTTAAAAAGAAAAAAAAAGTATGGTATTGGTGGAGAAAAGGGTCCTAGGTATTAAAGAGGGAAAATTGACAAGAGTTGAGAACAGGATTAGATGACTGCCAGGTGGATAAGGAAGATAGACTCGAGGATGCTATCGAGCTTCTACCTTGGGCAGGGAAGTAAGTACACAGGAGAGATTTTGAGGATGGAGATAAATTGTCATAAAACATTATATTTGTAAGTGCTTATGACATATCAATAGAGATGCTGAAAAGGTAGTTGTAGCTGTTGGTGTGGATGGCAATTTGAAATGCAAATTTAGATTTCAGTTTTCCATTTAAGATGGTCCTTAGAAGCAGTTAGTGGGTACTTATTCAAAGACTATATGTACTAAGAGAAAAGTACAAAGGATGGAATCCTGATTATGTGAAAATTACAGGGACATCGAAAGGGAGAATGTTTCACAAACAAAAAAAGGTAAGAGTTAATAAAAAGATGAGTTAATCCAGGAGAGTGTGAATCAAGTGTTTTAAGACTGAAGGAGGAGAGACACAGACACAAAGACCTGATTGCTCTAAACAGAAGTTGTAGGAAGTCACAAAACGGTGAGAACACTTCAAAGGAAATTTTGACAAATTACTGGAAGCTCAGTATGGACTAACAGGAGATTGAAAAGTTTCTGGGTCCACAGCCTTAGAGAGCTCCAAACTTTTGTGGTCTTTCCCTTCAGGAACCCCAACAGGTTCATCACAGTGAGGTTGAAAGAGAGATTTCCTCAGGGCTCTGGCTGGGTTGGGGGAAGGGAGAAGCACCTCGATTCTTCTCCATAACAAAGGCTTACTCTCCAATGGAAGAACTTTTCCCAAGTTTAGGAAGGATATTCTTCTCCCTCCAGCCTTCCTGCCTCACTTAGTGTGGAAAAGCACATAGTCAGCAAGGAAATATGCTGGAATACATGCTACATCCCTGGAGGAGAGATAGAAACTCTCGTGAAGTCTAAAGCCAGGATGGCTTAAACATTCTCCTCAGCTTGATCAAACGTTAGACAGGCTTCTTCCTAATTCCAGGCCTCTGACTTCCCTTTTCTCATGGCAGTTACTGTACAAAATGTGTAATTATAAATTCTTTCCCTGTTTCTTTAAGATGTAAATCTTTTTTGCAAGTCTCTTGCCAGGACTTTCTCAAGGACCTGGGAGCCATTCCTTTGAAATATGATCATCAAGGAAGATAGTACCCCTATTTCCCAGTTTCTGTGGGAAAGTAGGAGCCTAACTTTGTTGCTCCAAGCTGTACAACTGCCTCCTGCCATAAAGACAGGAGAAAGTTTACTTTTCCTTTCGGTGAAGTCAATCAAAAATTAGATGGCCTAAGATCCACCCACCCCAGCTCTTTAAAAACTTTCCCACCTTTTGTTAGAGTGAAACTGAGTATCCAGAGTTTGCCTATGCTCTCTCCCCTGTTACTGGATTAATGGCGATGGTATCAATAAAATAAATTTCTATTTGGAAAACAAAAGGCAGGAATAGCTAACAGTGTCAAATACTATAGAGATGTCAACTGAAATAGTCTGAATCCTTCCAGTAGACTTTAACAGCAAGGAGGTAACTTAGGACTGTGAAAGGAAAATTTTTGGAGAGAGTCTTCCTGATAGTGAGAAATTCCAACCTATACTGGACACTCCAAGAAAGTTTGACTTAAAAAAAAAAGTGCAAGGAAAGAATAAGAAATATCCAGTTTAAAAAACAGAGCAGTTGGATTTAAATGACTTTTCTGTTTCAAGCAGCAAAAATCAACTTCAGCGATCTAAAAAGCACAATGGGAACTTTTAAAGAAGCCTGAAGTGTCTCAGTGTAATCCAGAACAGAAATGCTGTAAGACCTCTGAAGTGTGTGGTAGGCAGCTTGCAAATGGGCCCCCAATGCTGGCTGCTTCTCAGTATCCATGCCCTTTTAAATCTTCTCCTCTCAAATGTAGGCTGGACTTAGTGACTCACTTCTAATGAATAAAATATGACAGAAGTGATACAATGTCATTCCCAATATTAGATTACAGAAATACGTGACTTCTGTCTTGATCACTCTCTCTCCCAGCTTTTGCTCTGGGGGATATAAGTAACTAGGTTTGGTGTGTGGAGGGTTAGATAATTTGTCTCTTTAGTTTCACAGATCTAAAGATAAAAGGAACTGTATCCAAGGAGTTATACTTAAGAAACTATATCTGAGGATCTTCATTTTTACCTGAAGCTGATTTATATAAAGTGCTTCTGGGCTTTGAGCTGATGTTATAATACAAGGAGACTTTGGAGGACCTTATGAGAGGCCAGGTATCTTCTGAATGTGGTAGGGACATGAATCATTGGAAGACAGAGGTTAGACTACAGCAGGCAGCCACTAAAATAACCCTCACTGATCCTCACATCCTGGTATTCCTACCTGCGGGTCATCTCTCTCTTCACAAATGTGAGCTGGTGCTAGTACCCTTTCCTAATGATTAAAATTCAGCAAAAACGATGGAATGTAAATTTCAAGAATAGATAATGAAAAGACTGTAACTTTTGCCTGGTTTGCCCTCTGTCTCTTTCATTCTTCCTCCAAGCCGTAGCTCTGGAAAAGCAGCTTCAAAGAAAGCAAGTGGCCCTGTGGAGAGGTTCATGTGACAAGGAAATTACAGGCTAACATCCAGAGAGGACCTTAGGTCTGTGAATAGCCAGAGGAGTGATCACAGAAGTGGGTGTTCTGCCAGTCAAGGCTTGAGATGGCTATAACCACAACCAATACCTTGATTGTTGCCTTTTGATGGACCCTAAGAGGCATCCAATTAAGCCTTAATTGGATTCAGAATCCCCCCAAAAAATGAGGTAACAAATGTTTATTTTATTATTGGGGTAATTTATTACACTAAAATAGATAACTAATGACAAAGAAATAATAACCGGGAAGCATAACTCTATTGGAACATCCTCTCCATCTCTAGTCTCTGCTTGCTTCTCTCTGAGAGCATCATGGTAGAAAATATAGATTCTCTTAGGGCCCAAATTCCTGGGGAACTAACTGACCACACTTCACTCCGCTGCTTCATAGTAATATCAAGTACAGCCAAAGGGGCAAGATCACCTTGTGCACCTGCCACAGCCACCATAGCTGGTGGATGAGGGGTGGACCAGTTAAGTGAGGTCCCGGAAAGCTAAGCACACACAACTTGAGCACAGATGTTAAAAAGGGCTCTATTTTGAGTTTCTTAAAGGCGTGTTTAATTGATATGACAAAGATCTCCAAATATACATTAGCTTGAAATTTTTACATTTCTCCACTCTGATGACTTCTCTCATGAATTTTAAGTCATGTTGGATCATTCAACTATGTAGTTTTTTTTAATTGCTTTTTACATGCCTGGGGAAACTCTTTCTTGAAGTCAGAAATTATTGTCACTGTCTAAAATATTTAATACAAAGGAATACCAAGCACTCCTGATCTGAGTTTCAGAGCCAAATACGCCTTAGATAGGTTAGGTGAAAATAATAGTAAAATTAAGGAGGGAGATGTGACCTCCACTGGACAGGTAAGAAATTTGAAACCATCACTTTGAATAACTCAAGGTAATAATTGGCCTAACATACTAATTAAACCATTTATTTGTAATTAGTTTAACAACATAAAGGAAAAATGAAAAAGTTGCTAGGTAATTAAATCAAAATGCACATCCGTTTAAAAGGATAAAAATTGCCCAACAGGATAATTTTATATTTGGTCCTGTTAAAGTACTAAACAATCCAATGTACTAAATATAACCAAAATAATTGATAGTGTAAAAATATGAGTGAAGGCAGGAAAAGGAAAGATTTGCTTGAGGTATAACCTTGCTTCTAAAAGATTTGTGATGTGGTACAATAAAAATGCAGGTACAGTAAAACTCAAAATGTGTGGCTAAAGGAAAAAAATAAAAGAAAGGCGATTTTAAAGGCTAAAGGGAGAATAAGAAAAATGAAAATGTTAAAAATAATTTTTTAAACTTTAAACTGGAATTTTTTCATTCACTCATGTGTCACATATTTAGTCATTCATTCATCAGGTATATATTAAGGCCTATTTTGTGTTAGACCTTCTGGTAGCTTCTGAGAAAGACAGATGCTATATTTGCCCTCTTGGGAGTATTGTGAAAAAAATCTTTTTCTTAAAACAATTATCTGGAATCTTATAACACACCAAGCCAGAGTGAAAGAAGGAAAATGAAATTCTAAGCAATACATTTTATAAATGTTAAAACATGTCTGGAAGTCAAGAGTACTTTTCTCTTGCTATGTCATTTATGGCAAGATTCTTAGCACACAGTAGATTAGGGAGAGTGAATACCATGACTATTACTGAGTTATTTTTAGAAATTAAGTATGCAGAAAGTGCTGCAACTTATACTCAGATACCTTGGGGATGCGCTAGGGTTTGATAACCTAATTGAGCTGACTGAGTTCTATTTAAAAAGAGCAGACAAAGCACAATATGCAACTTCACAGATAAATTTTTAACCCAATCTCTACTTAAAAGATTTCCTAGTTGTTTTTTTTTTTTTTAAGATTTATTTTAATGTTTATTTTTGGTTGCGTTGGGTCTTTGTTGCTGCACATAGGCTTTCTCTCGTTGTGGTGTGTAGGCTTCTCTTGTTGTGGAGCATGGGCTTTAGGCGTGCGGGCTTCAGTAGTTGCAGCTCATGAGCTCAGTAGTTGTGACTCGCAGGCTCCAGAGCACAGGCTCTGTAGTTGTGGCGCATGGGCTTTGTTGCTCTGTGGCATGTGAGATTTTCCCGGCCCAGGGCTCAAACCCGTGTCCCTTGCACTGGCAGGTGGATTCTTAACCACTGTGCCTCCAGGGAAGCCCCCCTAGTTGTTTTTAACACAGAAGTGTGATGACTTTTTTTTAACACAGAAGCGCGCACACACACACACACACAGAAAATTAAAAAGATTGAAGTGGTTAGCTTTTTATGTAATAAGTTATGCTATTCTGCTTCCTTCCTATTTGGGATTCAGTTTTCAAGACTTTCAAAAAACCATAAGAATAAAGAAGGTGTATATTTTCTTTGTATGAATCAAGCAAGCAACTGGAAAGCAAAAATATAAGCCATGTCCTCCCAGGCACTAACACTAAATGTAAGTGGAGGTTATTACTGGTAGATGCTTGTGCCACTCATTTATTTGTTTATTCTGTAAATAGTTACTGCTCACTTAATATATGTTAGATGTTAAAGACATGGCCACAGGGTGATGCCAAGATAAAACAGTCTAACAGAAGAAACAGACACATCCATACCTGTCCACGCAGGCACACACACATGTGCACAAACTAACATATGGTTCAGTTAGTACTAACTGCTTTGAAGACAAATAAAACGGGGGGTGGAGTCAAGATGGCAGCGTGGGAAGATGCAGAGATCACGTCTCCCCACTAATAGAACATTTGCTGGAGGCCGGCGGGGGACCTGAGGGCCAAGCAGACCACAGGAACCCCAGAGCAATCGGGTAGGACCTGGGGGAGTTCAGGGGAGAAGGGGAAGCCAGAGGGGACCGGTGACCCTGGGGGGTGACTGGGTGAGGGGGGAGGTTCCCGCCTGGAGGGACCATTGGGGGCTGGGGAGATCAGGGAAACCACAACTGGGTTTCTTCCACCCAGGAGGCCAGGAGGCCTGCTGAGCTCCCCTGCTTGGGGGCCTGATGAGCTCCCCAGCGGGGTTCTCCACCCTCCAGGGCCCGTTCTGGGCTGCCTGGGTCCTGGGGGTATGGGAAGGAGGGAGGAGGGGTGAGGGGGTGGAGAGGCAGACAGGAGGGGGTGGGGGCTTTGAGATTGGGGGACAGGAAGGGGACAGGGTGTTTTGCCTGCCCTCTTGACCAGGGAGGCCGACTGGGCTCCCGGGCCTGGTCCTTCATTCTCCAGACCCCCCTCCAGCATGAGGGTCCTGGAAGCATGGTGGTGGGGGAGGGAGAGAGGCAGACAGTGGGGGTGGGAAGGGATCTCTCCAGGCCAGAAGAATAAGGGAGGTGCCAGAGGGTATTTCTTCTGAGCAGGTCTTCCACCTTCCAAGGCTCCTCCTAGCCGTTTTTTCCTAGAAGTACAGGAGGGAAGCGGTGGGGGAAATGAAGAGAGGCGGAAGGGGGGAGGGACCCTCTGGGATCAGAGTATCAGGGGAGGAGCAGAAGGCATTTCTGCTGCCCACTGGCCCAGGAAGCCTGCTGGGCTCCTGGGCCTGGTCTCCAGCTCTCCAGGGTCCCCTCCAAGATGTGTCGGTCCTGGGGAGGTTGGAGCATGGCAGGGGAAGAGGAAGAGAGGCAGACTGGTGGTGGGACATTCCAGGAGCAGAGGACCAGGGGAGGTGCGGAGAACCTTTCCCCTGCCCACTTGGGCCTGGTGGGCCCGCTGGGCTCCCGAGTCTGGTCCCTCGGTCTCTCCGGCTGTGTGGGTCATACATGTGTGGGAGGGAGGGAGGAGAGGAGAAGAGGAAGAGAGGCAGACAGTGGTGGGGGGGACCTTGCAGGACTGGAGGATCAGGGGGGACACTGTGGGAAATCTCCGTACCCACTTGGCACTGGGAGGCCAGTTGTACCCCCAGGCCTGATCTTCAGTCCTCCAGGGGCCCCTCTAGGTCTCACTGGTCCTGGGGGTGCAGAAGGAAAGCAGGGGCAAAGAGGAGAGGCGGGCAGGGGAGGGGACCTTCTGGGATTGAAGAATCAAGGGAGGTGGAGAAGGTATTTTCCCTGCCCACGAGCATTGGGAAGGCTACTAAGCTCACAGACCTTGTCTTTCACACTCCAGGGCCCCCTCCATCTGCTTGGGAGCTAGCAGAGTGGGGGACAGGGGAGAGGAAGAGAGGCAGACAGGGACCCTACAAAACTGGGAGATCAGGGGAAGTGCCGCAGGCATTACCCTAGCTCAGGTGGCCCTGGGATGCCTGTTGAGCATCAGAGTCTGGTCTCCTGCCTTCCAGTGGCCCCTGCAGCTGTGAGGGTCTTAGGGGAATAGAAGAAGGGGGGGTGAGGAAGAAGAGAACCCAAGGGGGAGGTACCCTCCTAGGTTGGAGGACTAGGGGAGGTGCCTAGCATTTCTCCCACCAACTCGGGCCCAGGAAGCCTTCTAGGTACATTGACCTGGTCCTTTGTTCCCAGAACCAGAGGCATTCCTGGGCCCCTCTGCCTCATTGGGCCTAAGCCCCATTCCCCACCACCTCCAGGGCCTTTTCTAAGCATAGGCCCTGTCCATTGCTTATCCTCCCCTCCCAACCCCACCCTTGTCTAAACCCCATCCCCACAGCAAAGGCCTTTTCTGGATTTTTTCTTTTCTTTTCTTTTTCTTTTTTTTCCCTTCCCATCCCCTCACTTAGGCTATTGCAGTTGTTTTACCTTCCAGTTGTTGCGCCATCTTTTTTTTTTTAATTTTTTCTAACAAATCTGTTAGTTTCCTATTATCTTATTTTTTATCTGGCTATTGTTCTGCTGTTGTCCTACATTTTTTTAAATTTTTTTTTCATTTTCCCTGCTCCACACAGCTTGTGGGGTCTTGACTCAAAAGCCCAGGGTCAGGCCTGAGCACCAGAGGTGGGAGCTCTAACTCCAAAACATTGGACTAACAAGGAAACCCAGTTCCCAGGGAACATTCTTCAGAGTGTGATCTCCCAGAGGTTCTCACCTCAACACCAAGACCCAGCTATACTCAACAGCCTACAAACTCCAGTGCTTGAAACCTCAAGCCAAATACCCAGTGGCACAGGAACACAATCCCACCCATTCAAAGTGGGGGGGGGGGGAATGAGACTACAAAAAAATATGTCACAGGTGAAGGAAAAAGGTAAAAAAACACAAGACCAAATAAATGAAGAGGAAATAGGAAAATTGCCTGAAAAAGAATTCAGAGTAATGATAGTAAAGATGATCCAAAATCTCAATTACAAAATAGAGAAGTTACAAGAAACAGTTAATAAGGACTCAGAAGAACTAAAGAACAAACAAACAGTAATAGATAATAAAATAACCAAAATGAAAAATACTCTAGATGCTATAAACAGCAGAATAACTGAGGCAGAAGAACGAATAAGTGACTTGGAAGATAGAATGGGGGAAATAACTACCACAGAGCAGGAAAAAGTAAAAAGAATAAAAAGAATGGAAGACAGTCTCAGAGACCTTGGTGACAACATTAAGCGTACCAACATTCAAATCATAGGCATCCCAGAAGAAGAAAAAAAGAAAGGGTCTGAGAAAATATTTGAAGAGGTTATAGTGGAAAACTTTCCCAACATGGGAAAGGAAATAATTAATCAACTCCAAGAAGTGCAGAGAGTCGCATACAGAATAAACCCAAGGAGAAATACACCAAGGCACATATTAATCAAACTAATGAAAATTAAACACGAAGAAAAAATATTAAAGCAGCAATAGAAAAGCAACAAATAGAATATAAGGGAAAACCCATAAGAATAACAGCTGGTCTTTCTGCAGAAACTGCAGGCCAGAAGGGAGTGTCAGGATATAGTGAAAGTCCTGAGAGAGAAAAACCTACAGCCAAGAATACTCTACCCAGCAAGAATCTCATTCAGATTTGAGGGAGAAATCAAAAGCTTTCCAGACAAGCAAAAGTTAAGAGAATTCAGCACCACCAAACTAGCCTTTCAATTGCTAAAGGAACTTTTCTAAGCAGGAAACACAAGAGAAAGAAAAGACCTACAAAAGGAAACCCAAAACAATTAAGAAAATGGTAATAGGAACACAGATGTCTATAATTACCTTAAATGTAAATGGCTTAAATGCTCCAACCAAAAGACATAGACTGGCTGAATGGATACAGAAACAAAACCCTTACATATGCTGTCTACAAGAAACCCACTTCAGAACAAGGGACACATATAGACTGAAAGCAAGGGGATGGAAAAAGATATTCCATGCAAATGGAAGTCAAAAGAAAGCTGGAGTAGCAATACTTATATCAGACACATTAGACTTGAAAGTAAAGACTATTACAAGAGACAAGGAAGGACACTACATAATGATCAAGGGATCCATCCAAGAAGATACAACACTTGGAAATATCTATGCACCCAACATAGGAGCACCTCAATACATAAGGCAAATACTAACAGCCATCAAAGGGGAAATCAACAGTAACACAATAATAGTAGGAGACTTGAACACCCCACTTACATCAATGGACAGGTCATCCAAACAGAAAATAAATAAGGACACTCAAGTTTTAAATGACACATTAGACCATCTCGACTTAATTGATATTCATAGGATATTCCATCCAAAAATTACAGAATACACTTTCTTCTCAAGTGCACACAGAACATTCTCCAGGATAGATCACATCTTGGGTCACAAATCAAGCCTTGGTAAATTCAAAAAAATTGAAATCATATCAAGCATTTTCTCTGACCACAATGCCATGAGACTGGATATCAATTACAGGAAAAAAACTGCAAAAAATACAAACACATGGAGACTGAACAACATGCTATTAAACAACCAAGAAATCACTAAAGAAATCAAAGAGGAAATAAAAAAATACCTAGAAACAAATGACAATGAAAACACAATGACCCAAAACCTATGGGATGCAGCAAAAGCAGTTCTAAGAGGGAAGTTTATAGCAATACAGTCCTACCTGAAGAAACAAGAAAAATATCAAATAAACAACCTAACCTTACACCTAAAACAATTAGAGAAATAAGAACAAAAAAACCCCAAAGTGAGCAGAAGGAAAGAAATCATAAAGATCAGATCAGAAATAAATGAAAAAGAAAGGAAGGAAACAATAGCAAAGATGAATAAAACTAAAACCTGGTTCTTTGAGAAGATAAACAAAATTGATAAACCATTAGCCACACTTATCAGGAAAAAAAGGGAGAAGATGCAAATCAACAGAAGTAGAAATGAAAAAGGAGAATTAACAACTGGCACTGCAAAAATGCAAAAGATCATGAGAGACTAGTACAAGCAACTATATGCCAATAAATTGGATAACCTGGAAGAAATGGACAAATTATTAGAAAAGTTAAATCATCCAAGACTGAACCAGGAAGAAATAGAAACTATGAACAGACCAATCACAAGTATGGAAATTGAGACTGTGATTAAAAACCTCCCAACAAACAAAAGCCCAGGGCCAGATGGATTCACAGGCAAATTCTATCAAACATTTCGAGAAAAGCTAACATCTATCCTTCTCAAACTCTTCCAAAATATTGCAGAAGGAGGAACACACCCAAACTCATTCTACAAGGCCACCATCACCCTGATACCAAATCCAGAAAAAGATATCACAAAAAACGAACATTGCAGACCAATGTCACTGATGAATATAGATGCAAAAATCCTCAACAAAATACTCACTAACAGAATCCAAAGGCACATTAAGAAGATCATAAACCATGATCAAGTGGGGTTTATCCCTGGAATGCAAGAATTCTTAAATATACTCAAATCAATCAATGTGATACACCATATTAACAAATTGAAGGATAAAAACCATGTGATAATCTCCATAGATGCAGAAAAAGCTTTTGACAAAATTCAACATCCATTTATGACAAAAACTCTCCAGAAAATGGGCATAGAAGGAAATTACCTCAACATAATAAAAGCCATATATGAGAAACCAAAAGCAAACATCATTCTAAATGGTGAAAAACTGAAAGCATTCCCTCTAAGGACAGGAACAAGACAAGGGTGCCCACACTCACCATTATTATTCATCATAGTTTTGGAAGTGTTAGCCACAGCAATTAGAGAAGAATAAGAAATAAAAGGAATCCAAATTGGAAAAGAAGAAGTAAAATTGTCACTCTTTGCAGATGACATGATATTATACATAGAAAACCCGAAAGACTCTACCAGAAAAATGCTAGCACTAATAGATGAATTTAGTAAAGTAGCAGGATACAAAATTAATGCACAGAAATCTCTTGCATTCCTATACACTAACAACAAAAGAGCAGAAAGAGAAATTAAGGAAACTCTCCCATTCACCATTGCAACAAAAAAGAATAAAATATCTAGGAATAAATCTACCTAAGGGGGCAAAAGACCTGTATGCAGAAAACTATAAGTCACTAATGAAAGAAATCAAAGATGATACAAACAGATGGAGGGACATACCACGTTCCTGGATTGGAAGAATCAATATTGTGAAAATGACTATCTTACCCAAAGCAATTTACAGATTCAATGCAATCCCTATCAAATTACCAATGGCATTTTTCACAGAACTAGAGCAAGAAATCTTATGATTTGTATGGAAACGCAAAAGACCCCGAATAGCCAAAGCAATCTTGAGAAGGAAAGATGAAGTTGGTAGAATTAGGCTTCCTGACTTCAAACTATGCTACAAGGCCATAGTGATCAAGACAGTATGGTACTGGCATAAAAATAGAAAGGTAGATCAATGGAACAGAATAGAGAACTCAGAGGTAAACCCAAACACACATGGACACCTTATCTTTGATAAAGGAGGCAAGAATATACAATGGAAAAAAGATAGCCTCTTTAATAAGTGGTGCTGGGAAAATTGGACAGCAACATGTAAAAGAATGAAATTAGAACACTTCCTAACACCATACAGAAAAATAAACTCCAAATGGATTAAAGACTTAAATGGAAAGCCAGACACTGTAAAACTCCTAGAGGAAAACATAGGCAGAACACTCTATGACATACATCAAAGCAACATCCTTTTTGACTCACCTCCTAGAATCATGGAAATCAAATCAAGAATAAACAAATGGGACCTAATGAAACTTAAAAGCTTTTGCACAGTGAAAGAAACCATAAACAAGACAAGAAGACAACCTTCAGAATGGGAGAAAATACTTGCCAATGAAGCAATGGATAAGGAATTAATCTCCAAAATATATACAAGCAGCTCATGCAGCCTAATACCAAAAAAGCAAATAATCCAATCCACAAATGGGTGGAAGACCTAAATAGATATTTCTCCAAAGAAGACATGCAGATGGCTAATAAACACATGAAAAGATGCTCAACATCACTAATCATTAGCGAAATGCAAGTCAAAGCCACAATGAGGTATCACCTCACACCAGTAAGAATGGCCATCATTAAAACATCTAGAAACAATAAATGTTGGAGAGGGTGTGGAGAAAAGGGAACTCTCTTGCACTGTTGGTGGGAATGTAAGCTGGTACAGCCACTATGGAAAACAGTTTAGAAGTTCCTTAAAAACTAAAAATGGAACTACCATATCACCCAGTAATCCCACTACTGGGCATATATGCAGAGAAAATTATAATCCAAAAAGAAACATGTACTATAACGTTCATTGCAGCACTATTTACAATAGCCAGGACATGGAAGCAACCTAAACGCCCACCAACAGATGAACGGATAAAGAAGATGTGGCACATATATACAATGGAATATCACTCAGCCATAAAAAGGAATGAAATTGAACTATATGTAATGAGGTGGATAGACCTAGAGACTGTCATACAGAGTGAAGTAAGCCAGAAAGAGAAAAACAAATACCACATCTAACTCATATATATGGAATTTGAAGAAATGGTACTGATGAACCCAGTGACAGGGCAAGAGTGGAGATGTAGAGGTAGAGAATGGACTTGAGGACACGGGCTGGGGTGGGGTCAAAGGGGAAGCTGGTATGAAGTGAGAGAGTAGCATAGACATCTTTACACTACCAAGTGTAAAATAGATAGCTAGTGGGAAGTTGCTGTGTAACAAAGGGAGATCAACTTGATGATGGGTGATGCCTTAGAGCATCCCAGGAGTCGCGGGACGGAGGGGATATGGGATATATGTATAAATACAGCTGATTCACTTTGGTGTACCTCAAAAACTGGTACAAGAGCGTAAAGCAAATATATTCCAATAAAGAGCTAAAAAAAAAGACAAATAAAACAAGATAAGGGATAGATAGTAACAGAGGGCAGAGTAAGCTGGTTATAATAGAGACGTTATAATGGAAGATCTCTCTGAGGAGATCGTCTTTGAAGAGAATCTGCATGAGATGATGGGAAAACCATGCAAACACTGAGGGAAAGAAAATTATAGGAAGAGAGAGCTGCCTATGCACAGATTGTAACAAAAACAGACTTGGCATAATCATAGAATTGTAAGAAAGACAGAGGTGGATAAGAAAGGGAGAAAGGTCAGAGAAGGAGCATATATCACAATATACACAGATATAACAGTTAACACAAAATTTTGTAGGCCATTGAGAGGGCTTTAGATTTTATTGTTAGTATAATAAAAAGCCATTGAGCACGACACAGTCATCTGCATTACTGTCTTGTGGCAGCATTTCCAATTCAACTTTCCCCAAACTGAACTCATTCTCTTTCCCATCCTTTCCCTGCAAAGTGCTTATCCCTCCTCATCCCTCTACAACATTTAAACATCAAGATTCTCTCCTTCCTGCACATATGAAATATTATGGTCACTATTGACTCATTCTTCTTCTCTACCTTCCTCTTAATGTGTAAAGAAAGCTAAACTAGACACCTGAGCACCTGATTCTAGTCCTTGCTTTGAACCTACTCTCTGAATGGCATTTAGCAGGTCACCCAACCTCTCTGAGCCTCTTTTCTCAGTTTAAGGCAAAAATAATCGATGGCTGTCAGAATTATTATTTATGATGTGTTACCTTGTTATATGCCAGGTTCCTCACAAACAACCGATGTATAGATAAAGAAACAGGAACAGATGGCAAATTAATTTGCTCCAAATCAGGCATCTAGTAAGAGGTAGATTGGGGATTTGAGGCAATTTTCTCACGGCAGAGATGAGGCATTTAATAAGCATGCTGTCCTGCCTTTAAAATAAAGTTGTGTGTGAGAGTATGCTCTGAAATAAAAAAATCAAAGTATTGCCTTCTTCATCCACTCTTTGACATATTATATAGATCTAACTTCATTCAGGAGTTACCAACACTTATTCTGATTCATGCTCTGTCTTGAGGATAAAGATATGGAAAGTCCCAATCTTTCTGTCAAGTAGTTTCAAATATAGATAGATCTCTACTGTATTCTGCAGGAGCCTTATTTCAATTAGGGACAGAGTAGAGCAGGCAGGTTGCATATGTAAGTGGACACGTAAGTAAGTCTTGAAGGATCGTGTTTTCTATGGTTCAAGTGCTGGTTCAAGTGCTCATTGCCACAAGGAGCATTAAAGCTGGGAAGCTGGGAGGAACCTTAGGAATTAACAATTTCAGGCCAGTTAGCATCCACTTGTTGGAATCATACACGTGTGCTCAATGTGTGTGTTCTTCTCTTTTATGTTTTCAACACTATTATTTCCTTCTCATCCTGGATTATTGTTTTCAACATCTCTGTATGTTCTTTATCAGTTTGTAATTGATTTAGCAGTTTCCTATGCCTAATTGTATTATAAATGATTTAATGTCTTTTTATTTGCCCTTTTAACGTTTTACCTTAGTTCTCTTAACCCTTTTTTTTTCACCTCATCCAGACTTTCATTTCTTCTTTCACTCAGTTCATTGAGATTGTGAGCCTCTTGTTATCTGTCTTGATTCTCTCACCTCAAATTGCACTCTGTCACTCTCTCCTTTCCTGTTTTAGTTTTTATCCTTAGCATTTATTCCTGCCAAACCTACTCTATTCTTATTTATTATCTAACTTCCCTATTTGAATTCATCAGGGTTCTTTGTCTGTTTTTGTGCACTACTCTCATCCCAATCAATGCTGCATGCCTGTCACAAATGATGTCCTCAGTACGTATTTGTTGAATTGAATGAATCTAATTAAAGAAAAAAATTTCAGAGGTACGTTTATCTAATGTTAGCTCTATGTTTTTATTTTGCTGGCTATGTTGCTTTCCTTCTTTGTGTTGCAATATTTTTTAATAGGCTCAACGTTGGGGTTTTTTGTTTACATAGCTCCAAATATGGACAAATTTATAAGCATCTGAAATTAACTCAAAATAGAGTAGATATATTCCATTTTCTCTGATGACCTGTTCTACCCTGAGCATCACTTTTTTCTCTCCCCTTTCAATCTTGAGTTAGAGTGCTGACTCTTTAGGTTTTACCTATTCAGTAACCTGAAGAAGGTGGAGAGGAAACGAAGACCACTGGCAGCCACAGTAATGGAATTTTGTATCTGCTTTTTTTTTCCCCCTATGTGTCTTAAAATTCCTGTCTTGGGACAAACTGATCACTTCAGTGATAAGTTCATTTTGAAAGGTGTGGATTCTTTTAATCTGATATGGATACATATTTTTGTCCTGGCAGTTTGTTTTTGTTGGTCTTTAGTTGTAAAAATGCCTCCAGAAAGTTCCTTTTTACTCTCCTGCCTTGTGTTCTTGTAGTGGGTTCAATGGTGGCCTCCGAAAAGAAATGTCTATGAACCTTGGGAAGGGGGTCTTTGCAGATGTAACTAAGTTAGGAACTCTCAAGATGAGATCATCCTGGATTATCTGAGTGGGACCTAAATCCAATGACAGACATCTTAAGAGAGACACACAGAAAGAGGGAGGAAAAGCTATGTGAAGAGGGAGGCAAGGATTGGAGTTAAGCAGCTACATCCAAGGACACTTAGAGCTGCCAGAAGCTAGAAAAGACAAAGAAGGATTTTTCCCTAGAGCCTTCCAAGAGAGAGCAGCCCTGCCTGCCAATACCTTGATTTTAGACTTCTGGCTCCCAGAGCTGCGACAGAATAAATTTTTGTTTGTTTTAAGCCATCCAGTTTGTGATAATTTGTTGTGGCAGCCCTAGAAAACTAGTACAACCCTTTATGTTACATATTGCCCTTCCAGGTAAGGGGGTATTTTCTCCTTTATTTGAATTAATGCTTCATTAGAGAGGGAAGGCAGAAAAGAAAAGAACCAAGAGAAAGCTCTGGTTCCACATATTCTCTTGAAGTCCTTCCACTGAACTGTCAGCATGACATTAAGATGCCCCCAGGAAAGCAGCTTCGGAGCAGACTATTCCCTTCTTTCTCCTGTCTGCACATGCCCTGCAACCACTTAACCCTACGTTTGTTGAAAGAGCAAAACACTTTTTTGAAAAGTGTGTTTTGCATGTTTTCCGTACAGGTGGCGGTGTTTGTGGAGGATCCATGATATTACCTAGATTCTACCTTCATTTTGTTGCAAATTGTAGTGTATTTAGCAGGTTGTCCAAACAGTATAAGTGAGAGAAAACAAAAATTCTCTACTTTTGAGGTTAAGGAACTTCCCCTGGCTTTAAAATCTTCAGTTGTGTTTTAGAAAGGGAAAGATTTATGAACCTGCACCTACAGTCCTATCTTTTTTTTTTTTTTTTCAGTTTGCTCTTGTGATCTAAGAAGATAGTTGATATATTGGCTACTTGCTCTCCCCATTGTCAGTTTTGATCAGCATTTATATGTGTGTATGTGTATGTGTTACTAAACATAAACATAAGTACCACAAACATAAATTATGCATCTTACAAAATACTTGTGCAGCCAACAATTCTAATAGCATAAATTTTCATTGTTCACTGCTTACTAGACATGCTTATAACCAGAGTTCCCTCCTGCCTGCCACATGTCCATAGTGGATTTCTCAGACAATTCTACATTCCATAGAATTGGTATTTTTGCAGAATGTTGGAGGAAATACCACTGGCTGCACATTCTACACACTTCACATGCTAACTTATTGATTTCTTCTAAAATACATATTCCACCGAACCATAGATTATTATACTTCTCAGAGGAGAGAGACCTAAAAAATACAATATGACTAAAAACATGTGATCTTACCAAAATAGTTCTTTAACATCTAAGATGCTGTATTTCCGAAATATATTCAGTACCACACAGCATGAATTCTCCAAAGCAATGCAAATGGATGGAAATGCTATGGAGGAAGTTTCTCCGAAAGTCCCCCGGGACTTGAGATAAAGCCTAGTCTGTTCTGATTTAACCTCCTCATTAATGACCTGGAAAAGGGTGGGAGTCAACAGCATATTAATTAAATTCACAGATATTTCCTAATGGAAAGGTGTAGCACATATCAGCAAAGGACAGAGACTCTGAGGTTAAAAACTGGAGTATGAGATAAAACATACATCTAGGCTGGAAAATAATCTAAAAACCAGATTTCATTGGTTGAAGGTACTTGAGATGGTGTTCATAGCTCAATGACTCTCAGGCTGAAGATGAGAGTATAGTATATGCCAATACTTTGATCCATTTTAAGTGGCCAACCATCCAGCTTAGAAGAAAGAGACACATAAAGGGATAACATACAGGACAGCAATGCCAGTAGCCCCTTAAAAAGAGGTGTTAATCTCAAGTTGGTATAAATACAGAGGCATCAATTTTAAAATGCAGCAAGAGGAGATAGTTGGAAGAAATAATGATTTGTGAGAATAAGAATTTATGTATAATCTCACAATTAAGTCAAATTTGCAAGAGTCAGATCACAGGAACTTCAAAAACGTTCTCATTGTATGGGTGAGGAATATGACACCAAGAAAGTTTAAGGCACTACCCCAGGTTCCTAAGGCAAATATTTAACAGAATCTGAGCTGAAGTTTAAGTCTCCTGACTACTGATTTCTCCACTGGATCCCTGCACCATTGCCAGGTCTCACTTGAATATCAGCATCAGGGTTGTGAAAATATCCTAACTCTAATATAGGGGGTTCCTGGTAAAAAAAAAAAAAAAAAGCTTTAGTAGAAAGTTCAAATTCCATACCAATGTCTTAGAGGAATAAAAGAAGCAGAGAGAACATCAGTGCAGGATGAAGGCAAGAATGGATGTTTGTGGTATCATTTCTTTTCAGCAGACCATTTAGTGATGGGTTCCAAACTGACTCGTGAAAAGTTGGCAAAGAACACCATACCAGGAGCCAGAAGAATTTTGATTGCAACCTTGAACGTTTATTTCAGTATTGTGATTTTCAGCTTCAAAATTTGCAAATTAAATCTCAATAAAATTAATTAAAATTCATTAGTCGATTATTTCCTGTTCTAGCCACTTGACAAGGCTGTGATAAAAATCAAACATTTTTAAATTATAGGAGGGATTTTGTAAAAGAGAAAATTCATATAAATTAAAATATAATTTGCCTGAATCTTGACTTACTGACATGCTCTAACTTCCTAAGCAGAGTCCATTCAACTGGAGCCATGCAGCTGTAGTGGCTTGTTGGAAAGTCCATCCAGTAAAGGAACAGGTATTCAGGGGACATAAACAAGGCTGAAAAGAGAGCTTCGTGGGAGTCAAAGTTTCCTGAATCTAATATCACCTGAAAGACGGTAGGTTGATACTCTGTATGTGTATTCTCTGTAAGAATACTAAAGGTTTCTATATTCATTGATTAATAAGAATGCCCAGGAGAAGTCAGCCTAGACTTAGTGTCTAGGATCTAGCAAGATTGTAGAGGAAATGGCAAAACTTTATAGAGTCAGAATGATCTGTGTTTGTAACCTAGCTTCACTGCTCCTGGACAGTGTGACTTGGAAAGTCACCAAGCTATAGTTATTTCACTTATAAAAGAAATGATCATGTTACTTATGTCAAAAAGTTGTAAGGCTGAGAGGAGCCTGTGTACATTCTCCAATGCAGTGCTGTACCTCCCACATAATCATTTTATACCTTCCAAAGTAGTGATTGGAAATTTCCTCCCAGATTGAGAGCCTTTCTGTGGACTGCATGCCTGTCAACTTCTATGAGATTTATTTAAAACCCCAAGATGTGAACAGAGCAGTCAATATTAATGAAAATAAAGATAATGGCCACTGAATGCATCTAGCTGTAACTCCATAAATGATGCATGATCAAACTGTGAGAAAACCTTGCCTTCACTCAATGATAATATTTTAAATGATTTCATGAGTCTTTTTTATTTTTAATTTCTCTGGCTGTGATTTGTCTAAATAATTCAGTTAAAGGAACAATTCAAACCTATGTTGAGATAGCTAGGGAAAAGATTGTTCAGCTAACCTTTTGCTATGCCTTTAGTTCCCTTAAAACCAACTTATTAAATATAAGCCAGTCAGGTCCGGGGAACAATGAAAATTAGAAATAATGTGTCAGATCTTCTAGGTAGGCTGAGCCATGAAATAATCACAGCCATGATTTTCCCAGAGCTAAACATTCACTTGCACCCTAGCACTTATGAATCATTATGTTATTGTTTTCCTCTTAATGTCTGCTCTGCATCAATGGTCATAATGGATGGAGATTGATGGGGAATTGAGACTTAGCGGCAACTTAGCAATTAAAATGCTCAACCGGTCTTTATTCTAGCATTCCCCAGTGGATATGGCCCTGTTCATTAATCTGCATGTTGATTACAGCCACTGTGTGCGATCGATCCGTGTTTCCCAGCCCTGCGATTGTAGGAGTATTAAGTTGCCATAGGCATCTATAACAACTCACACCTCTGAATTTAATGCTGCTGACAATTATACAATGAAAAAATTATAGTCCCTTTTTGTGCTGACTTAAGGATACCTCAGGAAGTTTTCAAAACGTGCCTACCCTTAAATTATTTTAATAAGACAAGTATGTCACTTTATACCGTAGATGTGGTTCTAAAATTGTCCAGATAATAAAAACGTATTTCCTCATTGACTTACTTTATAAACTTCAGGTAAGGTTTGTTTTTATATTCAATTATTAGTGACTCCATTACATTAGTTCTAAATTTCTCTCTTCTGTTCCCAACCTTTTCCTCTCTGTCAAGTAGTTAATGATGTGTAAACTAGCACTTAGGTGTGCTGAGAGAGCATGTTATTTCAAAGAATGTAATCATGAATCTTTTTATGAAACAGCTTTTTAAAATATGAACAACTATCCTGAAATGTATATGTTTATATTAGCTTTCTTAAAGTGGAATATACCTCAAAATAATTGCAACATGAAGAATGAAGCTATTTTAACTGACACATAATGAAGCCTTGTTGTAGATCACAGCGATTGACAAGAATGATTCTGAGACTTATATTTAGTAAACTTTAGTTAAAAACATGGGTGTAAAACATGAATATCTCAAACACTGTTAAATTCATCAAGCAGGACCTAAACATACTTTCACTTAGGTATTTGTTTTAATCACTGATGCATTTTAACAATATAATTAATTTCCTGGGTCCTGTTTTAATACCAGTAGTAGCGCCTACTAACACTTAAGCGTTCAAATTTCCTAGAGATATAATATGGCCTTTATACATGTTATAAGGATGAGATAGATGAGAGGGATGAGATGATGCTTAATTCGTTGGGTTTTTTTAATGTATTTATTTATTTTTGGCTGCATCGGGTCTTAGTCACGGCACTTGGAATCTTTGTTGTGGCACGTGGGCTTAGTTGCACAGCAGCAAGTGGGATCTTAGTTCCCCAACCAGGGATTGAACCTGCGTCCCCTGCATTGCAAGGTGGATTCTTTACCACTGGACCACCAGGGAAGCCCCTTCATTAGATTTTCAAAGTAAGAATAATTTTAGATTGAAGTCAAAATGATGAACCTATATTAACAGAAACGTTATGCCTGTATAAATGTGTGCTATAAACTTTGTTCTTCTCTAGCATTGTTGTCAATTTTCAAAGAAGTGAAAATACATGATAAATTAACACATTTTTAACATGCCAAGAACATAGAGGCCAGGGGAACAGAATAAGTTACCATTCCAGAAGTAGCAAGGTCTTCTGAATATTGCATGTGAACTACTGTTAACCCAACAGCTTATTCCAGTGCTTTTAAAAGCCATTCTGCCGAACTCCAGACCCTAAATCACACTGCTCTGTTAGATGTAAGGTCACTTTATAAAGTTAAGGCAGCACAAGTAATATTTCACATCATTTGATATTATTTTTTAGGTTTGGGAAAGACCTGTGACTGATATAACTCATCCCACTGAATCACTTCATATTTTTAAAATATCCTACATGTTTTCTATTTAGTCTTGAATATGCCATTTAAAGTTATTTTTATTAGGTTTTAAATTATATCATAGTATATCCTAAATTCTAGGTCATCATTGTGACCTGACATTCTCTGAAATCCAAAGACATCTTGTGTAGATCTCTGAGATAAATTCACTTGGAGACATTGTGGAAGCAATGCCAAGCTGATTGAGATGCAGCAACTGCTTCAATGGGGTATGATTTGAGAGACATCCCAAGGCCTCACTTGTCAACAACAACAAAATCATTCACTTGCATGACACTGCTCAAAACCTCCTTTCCCATCACCAAACTTGTCATTTCTTTGGGTTAAGAAATTTTCTCCTAAGACTTGCTAAAATTACAATGTCTTCCCTGGCAGAGAAACAGATTCACTCTCATACCCACCAGGCTAGGAAGGGAAAAGTGCATCGATGTAAGTCAAGAGTATCCTGCTGTCTGTCAGTGGGAAGGAAGGAGAGAAGGGGATTGGAAAGATTCAGACAATCAGAGGATAAACGTGAAGAGGTGAACTGAAAGGAGAATGAAGACATAAACGGCTTGAAGGTCACGAGGAGCAAGAACTGAAAAACATAAATTGATGTCCGACCAAAAGCATTTTCATTATTTATAACTAGGTCCTCCCAAAGTTGTGCCACTCTTACTTCCATTTTTTTTAACCAGGTAATCAAAATGCACAAGCCCTAATTATCACTTAAAGCGTAGAACATTTATTCCTAATTTTCTTTACTCGGTCTTAGATTATTGCGATGACGTTGGCATCGTCTTTTAACTACTAGCGATAGTGCTGCATCTCAGCTCATCTCCTTCAGAGCTACTTTAGGTTGAGAGTTTGGGCAAACACTATGATTTAAAGCATAAGAAAGTCTTCTTTCTATCTATAAATTAATACTGATTTTAATAATATTTTCAACTCAAATAAAACAGATAAAATATTATTTCCTATCATTTCTTCTTACCTAGAATTTTATTTAAGTTCCTTTTAAGAAAAATAATGATATTTTTATTTGCCTAAACTTGATTTTAATTCATTATTTTTTTGCTGTGGAATTTTAACTTACACTGTTTAATACACTGCTTACTCTTCATTCTTATGACCAGTAAGGTGCAGATAAGTCAAAAATATTGTTCAACTCTACTGCATTTTCAAAATAAATAACTTTATAATAATTTAATACACAAAAAAGTAAGTTGTAAGAGCAATTCTTATTTGAGAATCATAAAGTCCATTCAGTAATCATGTACTTCCTTTACCCCTATGAGAGTGCAGCTGAAAGCCAGACTTGCGAGAGGTTTGTTGGGATTCCCATCACCTACAAAGACTCAGAACCTCTGATAGTCTTTTTTCATCTGAAATCCCCATAGCACCTTCCTGATAATTGGCAGCAAGTTACCTCTTCCTCAGCCTCTGAAATCCCAAACACACAGACATTATTCCTCCAGTTGAAAAGATGTTACAGTAACAATTATTCCTAGAATCTCCTTGGCAAGAGGAGCCACTGTAATTGGTCCCCAGAACCTTTGTTCTTTTCAACATTCTTCTATAGGTCCTCATGCATTTTGTAGAATCCAGACTGTCCTCTCGGGTGCCTAATCTCTTAGTATAGCACTACATGAAGAATAACTGATGATTCTCTCTAATTTTTCTGGTTACTATAGAGACCATAGCCTCTGAGTCCTTAGTGTTTTTTTGGTGTGTGTGGCTAATGCATATGACTTGTACTGCACCTAATGTTACTTTCAGCAAGGGAAAAATACAAACAAAGTTTAATAGAGAGTGACAACGTGGACCATAATGCCCCACATATTTTTTTCCTACTTTATGTTGTGTGTTATCAATGCACCCAAGCTCTTTAATTCTTATGAACCTGACTCTGCATGTACAAATTTTAACTGTGTAATGTAGCTTTTCTTTTTAGTGATTGAGTGTGAGCCTTAAAGCAGTGTCATGAAATGTATGAGGAAATAGAATCTGAGTTATGTAGCTGCAAGCAAATAGATAATACAATTCATACAAAATTCACAAGAGGACTAATATAGTTAAAAGATACAAATCAGATCCGAGGCATTCTGTATAGGATAAATATTTTCACTGAAGACACATTTTTCAAAAAGCAGTAGAAAAAGATTTGGTCTCTTAGCCAGCATGTTCAGAGAGAATGGAATAATGTGTTAAGAACATAGGGGAAGGGATCAGGGAAAAGAAAAGATAGAATTGACTTATGATGTTGTTTACCATGACATTGGCAAAAGAAATAAGATCTGTGAAGCATACAAGATAAGAAATACAGGGCAAGAATTTGAACATATTTTTAAAAGCTTAACAAAGCATAAAGGGTCCACGAGGGGAAGCTGATGATAGCCTTTATTACAGAAAAGAAAATGATTAAAATCAGAGGCAAAACATTACATTTGTCTTTTTTTTATTGAAGTAGAGTTGATGTACAATGTTAAGTTAATTTCTGCTGTACAGCAAAGTGATTCAGTTACACATATATATACAGTCTTTTTTATATTTTTTTCCATTATGGTTTACCACAGGATGTTGAATAGGACCTTGTTGTTTATCCATTCTATATATAATAGTTTGCATCTGCTAACCTGAAGTCCCACTCCATCCCTCTCCACCCCTCCTCCCCCTTGGCAGTCACAAGTCTGTTCTCTATGCCTGTGAGTCTGTTTCGGTTTGATGGATGAGTTCGTTTGTGTCATACTTTAGATTCCACATATAAGTGATATCATATGATACTTGTCTTTCTCTTTCTGACTTACTTCACTTAGTATGATAATCTCTAGCTCCATCCATGTTGCAGTAAATGGCATGATTTCATTCTTTTTTATGGCTGAATAATATTCCATTGTATATATGTATCACATCTTCTTTATTCATTCTTCTGTCAGTGGACATTTAGGTTGTTTCCATGTCTTGGCTATTGTAAATAGTGCTGCAATGAACACAGGTGTGCAAAAACGTTTTATTAGTCAGGATGAGAAATTATCCTAATGTTGAACAAATGGCTTTAAGTATAGGATAAAAAGAAGAAATAGTGGACAAGATTCTACCATAAGCTGAGTGAAAACAGAAGGTAATATGAACCCAAAAGTTGTATTTTGAAGTGATAAAAAAGAATGACTTTAGAAGTGGAAAAAACTTGTCAAGAAAATAGCATAATGTGTATAGGTAATAATGCTGTATTGTGTATGGAAAAATTGGCTGTGAGGATAGATCTTGTGTTCTTATTACATAATGATAATAATAATAATAATAATAAATAGGAAGGGCAGGAGGAAACCTTTGGAGGTAATGGATATGTTTGTAACATAGATTGTGGTGATAGTTTTACCAATGTATAGTCATCATTTCCAAGCTCATCAAGTTGTGTACATTAAATATGTACAGCTTATTACATATCAATCATACCTCAATAAAGTGGTTTTAAAGAAAATATCATTAGTGTGCAAAGGTCAAATAAAAGATATTTGTTATATGGAATATACACTCTTCCACTAGATAATTTTCAGCACCAATATGAGCCTGACACAGTGCATCTGTTAGCTATTCCAGCAAACAAACCACTACAAAATTTAGTGGTTAAAAACAAAAAGTATTCATGTAGCTTTTCGGGTCAGGTGATCATTTCTAATGATCTGGGCCAGAATCAGCTCCTTAAGCCTCTTTGCAACTCTATTCAGGTGGTAAATCAAGCAGCGGACCTCTGTTGGGATTATCAGCCTGTGCTCCATGTGGCCTCTTACCCTCCAGCAAGCTTGGCCAGATTCATTCCAGGTATTATCAGGGTTCCCAGAGAGAGAGAGCTGAAACACAGTGTCTTGTGGCCTAGGTATAGAACTGACAAACCATTACTTCTGTCATATTCTATTGGCTAAGGCAAGACACAAGGCCATGATTGATTTAAGAAAAGAGGAAATAGACTCCACCACCATGTGTGAATGGCTGCAAAATCACATTGGAAGCGGAAAGAACAGGGCGTTATGTAAGTGTTAAATCATGGTGGCCTAAAAGAAAGTGGCATTCAGGGACTAAAATGTGATTTCTAATGGCTAAAGAGTAGGCTTAGTGGGGAAGAGATACCACGTTAAGATGGCTTGATTATAACTTATAAGAAAATTAGAGTCTATAAGCAGAAAGGAGCAGGGCAAGGCTAAGTGGAAATGTAAAGATACAGATAGGATGCTATTAAAATAGCTGTTAGAAAAATTAGAAAGCAGATATGTTTGAGAGTTTTCAGAAGTAAATGGTTGATAGATTAGCGTTGGCATATATGGGTGAAGGCCAACCAATGAGGAAGAGGAACTGAGAATAATGCCAAGGTTTTAGGCTTAGACAATTGGGTTTAGGTAGCACTGTTCACTGAGGACTATCGCAAGATAATTGATTTCTCTCTTTTTGTGGGGAGTACGTGTGGCTTTTGAGAATTAGTAGAGTTTCATAAATGTTAAGTTTTTAAACCTTTGACAATAATGCATTTCAATGATGTAGGAGAAATAGAAGTCAAACTATAAATTGAGGGAAGAATAAGTGAGGCAGAGACATCTTGTGCAAATAACTCTTTTATGATGCTTCTCTGAAAAAAGATGAAAGTTCTAGGATGTAGCCAGAAGAGGATGAAAGATTGAAGGAAAATTTTGTTTGCTTTTTTAGTGTTTCTTTGCTTTTAGGATGGAAAAAGCTTCAGTGTTTTATAGGTTGAGAAAAAGGGAGAAATTAAATATATAGGTGGTGAGAGGTTTGGGGATAGGATTAGCTTTTGAAAAAAGAAGGGAAAACAATTTCAAAAGAGTGTCATTAGATGCTTTTATATGTGCCAAGATGGGGAGCTGAGAGTTAAATGCCTTAGTTCTTTTCTCTGCTCTGATGGTTTTGGTTAGTAGAATAGAATATTTAGGAAAATGAATAAGACATAGAATAGCTCCCTTGGGAAATCTGGGGAGAGAGCAGGCTGAGGACACATAGAAGGACTGTGAAGGAAGGCTGAAGCACTCCTAAAGTTGGAAACGTATTTGTGTTGCCAGGAACTATGGTCAGCCTTTTCATAGGTGTCACTACATTGAGATGTTTCATCAGTTCCTCCTCAGGCATGGAATCCCATCCTACACATGGAGAAGTGAAATCTCCTGGAGGATGCATTACACAATCATCCTAATACTGGGGGGAAGGGTCAAGGATATCAATCTAGGTCTATTTGCATCCAAAGCAAATCTTCCCACATCATACTTCCCCCAAATTTCAATTTTCTATGGTTTTCTGTTGGCATTGCCCACAACTTTATCTAGCCAATTCCCATCTGTGATGAGAAAGAACTTCCTCCTTTGTCACATGTACAAACCAAGGGTTGGCCCCTCCTGAGGAACTATCTACAGAGATAGGAGGTTGCTGCAAGGAAAGAAACTGCTGTCTCATCCCCATGGTGGATGCCTATTCAGACAGCAGATTTGTTGACTTGCTCTCCTGACTATTTACCAGGAGAAATAGGAATTATTAGAATGCAACATGGAACAACGATGGGGTGGCACGCACCTCAATGTTGGTGCAACAGATATGCAGGACTTGTACCATCATTCTAGTACCTGCTCAAGGAAGCTTCCTTTTGTGCAACAAGATCCTAGTGAAAAAAGACTGGGAAGGAGATTATGGAGAGTGTCAGGACTGATTATCCTAGAATATCCCTCCTAAATCTGGTCCTGTGCACCAGAGAGACCTCATTCAGGGGCTCCCAATGAATCTACCCACACCCACATCCTGTGAGCAATAGGCATGGGGCATCCCACAGCAGATGGGGATGACATACCATCCAGAATTAGTGCAAAGAGAAAAAAGCTTTTAAATGGATTTGAAATTGAAATTGTAGCCTGGACTAAGCTGCACTGGGCTTTTCAGAACCTAACAGAGCAAAAGCACTGAACGATCTTTATAAGATGATGTTTAGTGACAGGAACAGAAGAAACAACATGTCATGGTTATATACAGTGATTGGAGAAAAAAAATAAAAATCACTTCTTATTTATACCCCCACTAAAATCAGCCTCTTTGATAAACAAGCTACACATGGAATCATGAAAACTTTGAATTAATAGGACCGCAGACACAGCATTTGACATGTTTTAGGAAGAGCTTCAGAGTAAAAGTCAAGTCTAAGGATTCATATACCTAGAGATGGTGTGCATGGCATGCTAAGTACAAAATTTCTGTTAACATATATAAATGACATTTTTATTTGTTGCTTATTTGCATAATTTTAAAATGTCTTTTTACCATAAATGTTATCTTTGCTCAAGAAAACAATTCCTGCATCTTGTTTACTTTTCATCTTCTCAGTGTTTCATCTCCATAACCAGGTGCAACTCCAATTTCTGCCTCATTTAAAAATAAATCACCTCTATTTTATTTATAATTTCTGGGTTTCTTTCATTAAGAAATAAAGCTGATTATCTATCCTCTATTTGCAATAAACTACTTACCCTGATTTTTCTTTTCTGGTCTTAAATAGTCAGTCAAGGTTAAGAGGTTTACAGGGGCTGAGAGAGTCCTTCAGAGGACTCGAGAACACCTAGGTATAGGCTCAGAGCCACTGGATCTCTAATTATGTGATTCTGGTTTCCTCCTACTTGGACTTATTTTCAAATGCAAGGGCTTCATAATTCATTCTCTTTTTTTATAATTAAATTCTCACCGAAGGTCTGAATATTTTAAGGAGCATAGTTCTTGACACAAATTGGATGTTTCATCTTTTATTGCATTCATGATGTCTGTAGCTAGATAATCTGGAGTTTAGAAAGACAAAGAATTCCTCAAAGTAAATCCTAGTGCTGCCAAAAACGATGGCAAAATACTAATGTGGAACCATGGAAAACCAATAGATCTGAGTTCAAATCTATATCCCAGTGCCTTCATTTCATCGATTGTAACACAGACTATGATTCTTACTTCAGAAAGATGTAGTCACAAATAAGATATCAATTTTAAAGTACCTGACACTTAATACATATTCACTTCCTTTCTTTAGCAGTCATAAAGGGATAATATAAATGTAACATGTATGCTCATACTGTGTGATATGCTATGGACATATAAATTTGGAGCCAATGAACGCATTCACTTAGAAAGGAAATAATTTTTTTCTGTGTTTCTGACAAGGACAAGGATGGGAAATCTCTCAAATGTATTTTCGTCATTTAAATCTTCCTGGAATGCTTTTGCCCATCTGACTTCTATGCCTTACCCACCTTTGCATATCGAGGTGCCTCCTACTCTACATTCTCCTTCACCTGATGCAGCTCTGTACTAGTATCATATATTCCTATCAACACAGTCACACCAGTCAATTATATCTCCTATGCATTTGGATTGTAAGCTTTTTTTTTTCTTATCTCTAATTTCGTTCAGAGGTACATGTTATATGGCAATATCTTGTTAAATGACTTATTTAATTTTAAAAAAAAAGTACTAGACAGAAGAAAAAAATTACCTAAACTTTCTTGAGTGCTTACTGTGTGTCCAGGCTGTGCTGAGTATTTACATAGATTTTCTCATTTAAACTAAAAAAGAGCCCATGAAGTAGGTATAGTTATTATTGCTATTTTACATATAAGGCAATTAAATCATAGAGAAATTAAGTAATGTCATGCTTCACATGGGTAGGTTGAAGTAGATTTGAGATTCAAACACTAGTAGTCTTCTCCTTGAGCCTATGCTATTATTTTTTTAATCCCTATTATATTTTCTTTCTCTTTCAGCCTCTTACTTCAAGTTCTATGAGGAGAATGCTTCAAGAAAAACATTTATAGAGTGAGGTGGCTTGTCAGAGACAAAATGTATGTTAGAACATAATAGTTATAGACCACAAAATCACATGTATGGACTGTACTAGTTGCCTATTACTATTATAACGAATTACCATAGATTTCGTGACAACACAAATTTATTATCTTATAGTGATGGAGGTCATACATCTGAAATCAGTTTCACTGGGCCAAAATCAAGGTGTCAATGGGCCTATATTCCTTCTGAAGGCTCTAGGGGAGAGTTCGTTTCCTTGCATTTTCTAGCTTCTAGAGGACACCAACATTCCTTGGCTGTGGCCCCTTTCTCTACCTTCAAAGCAGCAGTATAGTGTCTTCTCTACTGCCTAGCATCTGCTTCTGTTGCTTTGAATAAATTGTTGGTAGAAACTGAACTTTAAAGATGCTGCAGATGAGGGCTCAGAAGAAAGTGAGAGAGTGATGCCAAAAGCTGGGCCTCCCTGCACTGGTGCCAAATCGCATCTCGGTGACAGAGTTTGGGGTGAAGTAGAAAAGAATAGCTTTATTGCTTTGCCAGGCAAAGGGAGACACAGGAGGCTCTTGCCTTGAAAAACTGTTTCCCAGCCCAGGAGAACTGGATGAGGAGTTTTATAACAATAGATCAAAGGTGGGATTGCTGAAAAGATTAGGCTGTGTGCAGGGTCTCAGGTGGTTGGTCTCCTAGGTTTCCAAACCTTTTTTTTTTTTTTAAGAACTTTTATTGAGATACAGTTAACATACAATAAACTGCATATACAATGTGTACAATTTGGTATTTTTTTTTTCTTATTAGTAATGTATGTATGGCAATCCCAATATCCCAATTCAGCTTCTCTGGTCCCTTTAATCTTACCTCAGACGGTCTCTTGGCTGCTCCTCCCTTGATAAGTAATGGTTTGAATCCTCCCTTTGGAATTCTGGGAAAGTCATGGAGGCTTGAGTCTTGCCTAGAAGAAACTGGGGACAAAAAAAGGCTTCTGTGCTCAGGAGCGCACAGCACCTCCCCCCACCCCGGTTTCAAGAGCATCGTAAAGAAAGCCTTTATTTTCTTAGAGAATAAATATGTTTTTTGTAAAAAGTTGGTATAAACAAATATTAAAGGCACTTCTTATGAGTGCTCACAGGGAAATAAGAAACAGGAAAAGAAATCCTTGTTCTATAATGGCAGAAAACATAGTGGCATCGAGGCTTTTAGTTGTATGGAAGGCAGAACTTGAAAACAATGAAATTGGATATTTAGCTGAAATTTCTAAAGTTTTGAAGGTGTGATTTGGTTTCTTCCTGCTACTTATTCCAAAATGCCACTAGAGAGAGATAATTGAAGAAAGAACTGTTAACCAAAAAAGGCATAAGGACTTGACGATTGGGGGAAATTCTCCACCTATCCAGATCGCAAAAGAAGCTAAAATCAGGAAATGCACTGTCAGGAAAATGTGCTCCAGGGTGATAGCCGAGGGTTTGCGTAGCTGGACAACCTTTCACTGGCACCTCAGGAATATCAAAAGCTCAGCATATTAAATCACACAGAGGCTCTTTGAACAGATTAGGCTTGTGACTCATAGATCCCCTTTCGTCTCCTCGCAGAAGCCAAAGTAAGAAATACGATTATCCAGGAAAGATCTGTGGAGCCTCTTGTCTAATAGAGTGAATTCCTGTGATATATACTTGAGACTCATGAGTTTCTTGGAGTGTTATACCAGCAGCAACACTGACAGCTTGAACTGAAAAGGGCCAAGAGAGAACCAAACGATAGAACGGCTGCCGAACCTCAAAATTCTACAGGCAGGAAACAGGCTTATAAAACTACTCATCTGCAAAAAAATGTGCTACTCATCATGCAAAAGGAAGGATGACTCCAAAGAATGAACTGTGAGCCCAGAGGGTGGAGCCACAAGCCAGGAGGATTATCCGCAGTCCTTGGAACCTGATGGAGTCTGCCTGCTGGGATTTCAAAATTGTTTAGGGCAACTCCTTTTTTTCTTTTTCTTTTTTAAATTAAGATGATTGTTTTAGAGCAGGTTGTTTCACAGCAAAAATACAGGAAAAACAGAGATTTATTATAGATATAATCCTTTTTTTCTCTTTTCACTTTCTCTCTTTATGAATGGAAATGTCTACAACTGTTATCCTATAAGTACCTATCTCACCAATGCATTTTGGAAACCCATAACTTACTTTCTAGATTTACAGATCTAAAGATGGAGAGGAATTTAGCCCCAGGATGGATTACACCCAGAATCTGGTACATATTTGATTTATATGAAGAGATTAAGGACTTTTGAGCTGATAAGACTTTGTAACCAAAAGTGGGGGCCGGCTATTCCACAGTGCTCAAAGCCAGCAAAGAGGCCAGGTTGGTGAAAAGGAAAGTTTGCTTTATTTTGGATGTGAGCACAGGGAGGGAGGGTGGACTCCCTCGCTGCCCTTCCCACCCCTTACCCCACCCGCACCACCACCACACTGACAATCAGAGGCAAGAGATTTTATAGATGGAGGGAGGGGGCTACTCGCCTTGACCAGTGTCATCTTGAATGTTTTTAGTACAGTTAATCTTCAGTTCCAGGGTCTGCTTGTTCCCATTGCCTTGAGGCCAATTCTTGGAATTGTAGCAGCTTATGTCATTGCTATAATCTGGTCATCACTAGTTAACTTCTTCCACCTGGTGGGGGTTTCAGTATCTATAAGGCAGCTCACAGGTTATGGCTGAGAATATTATCTACAGCCCTTGAGGAGGAACTAAAGGTCCTTGACTATGCTTACTGATTAAACTATTGTTATGTGGTCTCCTTTGACAGTTTTCCTTTGCTTCTGCATTTTCTCACTTCTTTAATTAAACTTTTTCTTTGGCTAAAGTTTTTCCGCAGACAAAAGGCAGGCTGAAGACATGCGGAGCAAAGACCATAGGGTCCTGCTCTGTTTCACTTAGATAAGATTTTGGACTAGATTCTGAATGAGTTGAGACTTTTGAGACCTTGCGATGGGGTGAATGTATTTTCATGTGGGATGGATATGAATCTTCAGGGGCAAGAGAGTAAACTGTGATAGGATGAATAATGGCTTCCCAAGGTGTTCCCATTCTAATACATCTGTATACTATGAGTATAGTACCTTACATGATAGAAGGGTCTTTGTAGATTCGCTTAAGTTAGGATCTTGAGATGGGAGGATTATCTGGGTGGATCCAATGTAATCATAAGAGAGAAAGGAGGATCAGAGTCCAAAAGAGGAAATGTAAAGACACATGCAGATGTAAAGAGGAGAAAAAGATGCTACACAGCTAGCTGACCTTGAAATTGGAAGACGAGGACATAAGCCAAGGAACATAGGTAGCCACTAGAAGCTAGAAAAGGCAAGAAAACAGATTCTCTGCTTGAGCCCCCAGAAAATAAGGCAGGTTTGCCAATGCCTTTATTTTAGCCTAGTGGAACTGATTTTGGATTTCCAATCTCTAGAACTCTCAGATAATAAATTTAGGTTGCTTTAAGCCACTAAATTTGTGACAATTTATTACAATATCAATAAGAAAGTAAAATATGGTTGGTGAATTGTCAGTTTTACTTGCTCTGTAGCAATACAAACATTGTTTTTTCTCTGAAGAATGAAGTTAAAACAAGATAAGTGTACACTCCCATTAATATATGCTAATATATAGAAAATAGGGGTTTTTTAAAATACATATTTATTTTGTATCCTAGGAACTTAATAAAATCACTTTTTAGAATCTGGTAGCTTTTTCATAGATTCCTTAATCATGGTCTGTGAATAAAGGCAGTTTCACTTTATCCTTCACAACATATGTGCTTTTGATCTTATTTTACTTTATTATTATTATTATTATTATTATTTTTGTATTATATAGTTGCCTAGGACCTGAAGTACAAAAGTGAGAGCAGACAACCATGTTTTGTTTCCAGTTTTAGGGAAAGAAATCATTCCATTTTTTTGCCGCAAAGTTATTATACTAGCTTTTCATTTGATGCCTTCTATGAAGTGGAGTGCGTTCTCTTTTATATCATGAATATTTGTTGAATTTTGTTATATACTTTTTCTTCATCTGCTGAAATCATCCTATAATTTTATTTTTTTTTCACTTCTAGTCTGTTTCTATGGTGAACTGCCTTGATTGTTTTTCAGTGGTGAACCAGCCTTGCATTCCTGCATAAATCACACTTTGTTGTGATTCATTTTAATTTTTATATCTAGGTGGAATCAAGTTGCTAATATTTTTTCAAGAGTTTTTGTATTTATGCTCATGAAAGATGTAGGTCTGATGTTTTCTCATTAGTAATGTCAGGTGTTAGCTTAGTGGAATGAGTAGGACAGTAATTACTCATATTCTGTTTTCTGGAAGAATTTGTGTAAAATTGGTATTATTTATTCCTCAATTGTTTCATAGAATTTACTAATAAAGTCCAATAGGCCTAGAGTTTTCTTTATGAGAAGAATTTTAGCTACAACTTCAAGTCCTTTAATAGAAGTAGAGCTATTTCTTCTTAAATAAACTTTGGTGATTGTTTTTTCTCTTAAGGAATTTGTTCATTTCATATAACTTGTCAACTGTAGCATCACAAAATTGTTAATAATATGCCTTTATTATCCTGTTAATTTTATAGGATCTGTAGTGTTAACTCCTCTTTAACTCCTGATAAGGATAATTTTTATAATCTCTTTTTCTTTGTCAGTCTGGCTAGCTTTTCATCAATTTTATTCATCTTTTCAAAGAAGGAGCTCTAGACTTCATTATTTTTCTCTGTTGTGTTATGTGTTCTATTTTATTGTTTTCTGTTCTTATCTTTGTCCTTCTGCTTACTCTGGATTTTTGGTTTTTTCTAGCTTGTTAAGCTGGGAACTTACATCATTGATATAAGCTTTCTTCTTTACTTATATAAGCAAAAAATGCTACAAATTATTCTCTAAGCACTGTCTACACTCCAGTTTGGGTAGGTTTTTTTCTTTCATTTTTATTTCATTGCAGGGTTTTGTTTTTGTTTTTTAATTTTATCTATTTCTTTCTTTCTTTCTTTCTTTCTTTCTTTCTTTCTTTCTTTCTTTCTTTTCTTTTCTTTCTTTCTTTCTTCTTTCTTTCTTTTTTTTTATCCATGGGTTATTAAGAAGTAAGTTTGTGAATTTCTAAATATTTGGGGTTTCTTTCCAATATCTTTCTGTTATTGATTCTAGTTCAATTCTGATGTGATCAGAGAACATGCTTTATATAATTTCAGTTATTTTAAATCTCTTGATACTTGTTTTATGGCCCAGAATATATCTTGGTGAATGTCCCTTGTGTACTTGACACAAATGTTTTCCACTGTTGTTATATAGCATGTTCTATTAATGTTAGTTGTGTCAATTTCCTTGATAATGTTGTCTCATAACTGTACTGATAATTTAAATCAAATTGTTCTATTAGTATTATCAATTATTATCAATCTAACTGGTATTTTTCTAATTCTTATTTCAGTCCTGTCAGTTTTTTGCTTCATGTGTTTTGAAGCTGTTATTAGGTATTTACATTTAGATTTTTTTGATGTTGTTGTTGTTTTTTAATAAATTCAATCAAGTTTGAGATAGAAGAAGCAGAAAATGATGAGACAGAAATAAGATTTATTTGGCAGGAGGTTTTTAAAAAAAGATTTTGTTAAGATAATACATAGTTCAATATTCTTTCAAATCATCCAGACTGAAATTTATTTTACTTGTCAGGATGCAATTCATTTTACAAATTAATTCCCACTAAGCTATGAACAGTACAGAGCAGTGTATGGAGGAAGAAGCAGTGAACTTTACTGAGATATCTCTGGACAGGTTTCCTTCTTAGGCATGCTTCATTCCAGAATTCTCCACGCATAAACTGGCTTTACTGATCACAACATGAGTCTGGGTTGCTGGGGATGGCTGAAAACAGCACTTGCTTAGAGAAAAATGGTACATAAATTATTGTTCTCAAATCTGAGACACTGGAAATCACTGAAGAAGGGAATCAATGAGTAAATTCTCGGTTAATACTGTGGAACACAGGAAGTTTTCCAACCTTTACAAGTAATCTTTGTTCTCTTTTTTCATCATATATAGATCTTTTTCTGCCACACAGTATTTTATTTATTGTTTGAAAAGCTTCAAAGGCAACCTAGCCAATTTTATTCCCAGGAGGTTGTTTCACCATCTGCTCAAGCAGTAAAACTTCATAGCACTTGGTAAATATCAGTCTCAGGCTATGTCTACACAGCACCAATGAAAGAGATTTCATAACGCTTTAATTATTTTTGGTTACCAAGTAGGAGAATTTGACTGGAAATGTTTTCTATTCTCGTTTGTTAACTGATAATAATCCTAGTAATTAAATATTAACTAAATTTTGACTTCTAATGATGTCTGATTAAAGTAGATTTATGAGAGGACTTACCCTGAATAACATTTATGCAGACAGAATAATCCCATTATATAAATTTCATCCTTTCATTTTTTTCATCTAACAAATATTTATTGAGCACTCATTTTGTACCAGGCACAATTCTGAACACTGAGATAATAAAAATAAATAAATAAATAAATAAATAAATAAATTTTTAAAATAAAATAAAATAAATAAAAATGCCTTTTCTTACACACTAAGGTAAATATAGTCAGTGAGCGGATGAACATGTAATGTCTGTGAAAACTACTAAGAGGCTAAATGTGATGAGTATATACTTTTGAAAAATGGTCAGGAAAAGTTTCTCTGAGGAGGTGACATTTTAACAGAGACACGAATAAAGTAAGAGACTGAACAAGGCAGTAATCTGGAGAAAAATCACCCTAAGCAAAAAAACAACTGGTTCAGATTCCCTGAGCCAGGAGCAAGTAAGGAGGCCAGTGTGCCTCAAGAAGAGAAGATGGATAGGGGAGAGCGGTAGGAGGTAAACTCTAAGGAGGTGAATGGGGCAAGGCTCAGATCGTGTAGTACTTATTGCATTTTATTCCAAGTGTGATGGAAGATCTCTGGAGAATTTGAGCAGGGAAGTCATTTGATCAGGCAGTTATTTGATGTTTTGAAAGAATCCCTTAGGCCACTGAGTGGAAAAGAAAACAGACTATATGGGTGTGGGCATAAAAAGGGGAGTAAAGAGACCAACTAGGAAGACACTGCCTAGATCCAAGTGAGGGAGGGAGGTGGCTTAGAATAAGCCATAAGCCAAATAAATGAGAAGTAGCAGAATTTTTCTCTCTTTTGAAGATCTTTTGCTAATGGATCAAATGTATGAAAGAAAGAAGAGTCCTTATGTCTCCAGGGTCACCAGGTCACCACTGGGTGAATGGTTGGGCCAATTACTGCAGCCAGGAAAGAAACAAAGGCTCAGTTTTGAATAAATCAAAAGTGATGTGCTTATTTACATCTAAATGAGATGTTGATCAGGTAATCTGTAGAATTCTGGAATTCAGGAATAGATGCTAAAGCCATTGAAACAAATTTGGGAGTCACCACCATTTAGATAGTATTTAAATCCATGAGAATGGGTAGAAACAAGATCTGAGGTTGGAGCCTTGGACTGATCTATTTTTGGTACCCTGGTGTACTCTGTCACAGCGATGAAAGAGTGACTACCGGGACAGAATAAAAACAAGAATGTGTGGTCTCCTGGAAGCCTAGGAACAAAATTGTTTCCAAAACAAGAGGAAGTGATCAGTTTTGTGCATTTATTTCTTAATTATCTAGCTCATTTTATCCCAATCATAATCAATATGAGTAGGAAGAAATCACTTTTTGTCGAAGAGCTAGAAAATAGAGTTGAAATAAAAACAGAAAACTCATGAAAAATACAGTGTTACAAATTCTATTTTCTGATCATAATACCTAGGATTCACACCAAAACACCCCATCTTCTTATTTATAAGGTCATCAACTCTCATAGGATAGCACCTCAGATGAGCAACACAGGTGAATATACATCTGCATTTGTTGCTGTGTTTAATGGCAACGACAGAATCACTTTTTTTTTTATTTCCAGATTATCAGTGATGTGGGTAACCAATATATTTAGAAATGAATCATTCACTGAGAAACTAAAATAACTATATTGGACTCCATTCCAGATGATCTATTCTTAGCCGATTAAAGGGTAAAAAAAACACTGAACTTTTATCTATTACTTAAAATTTTGAGTATATTCTGGTGCTAAAATTACTCCATGACTCTAAGTTTATAGTATTTTAGTCTACATAGAGCATAAGGGATACTGCATTTCTTTTTCTCTGATGTTAAAAGAGCCAAAACTGGTATATTCCCCTGATATGTTTATCTGTCTATCTATCCCCACAGAAGCCAGTCTGCACAAGTTAATTGCTTGGACCTGACAGTGTAGAGAACAGCAATAATAAATGGGGTGTACTGGGTTGTGGAAAGAACAGATGTGAGTTTTCTGCTTCACTGTACGATGAGTTAATTCTCTATCTCTCCATTTATATACTGTGGTCACCGCTGAAGACCTGTGTTTAAAGACCCTATGGTAAAGCACTCTTCATTTGGTCTCCACTATTTCAAAAGTCTCCAGTGGCATCTAAAATTTCTCCTTTAAGATATAGTCCTTTTTTACAGTTTTGGGATGGAGGGACTTTTACTTGAAGTGCCACTGAAATATGATTTTTGTTTCTGGTTGCTCTAAAAAACTCTTGCTTACAGACCTACTGCCTAGAGAAACTAGAATTGTGCAATTATCTATAACTTTTTCCCAGTGGAAAATGTAGTTGAAATACATTTTGTAATAAATTTTGCCATTTTATTTTTTATCTGACTCAAAGGATGCACATATTTGAGCTCCTAGGAATGTAGCATTAACTTAGGGTTCAGAAGATTGATCCATGAAAAGAAATGCACATATTTAAATATCACACCAAAGTAAAAATGTTTTTTTTTGTGTCATAGATTTTATTATTTAAGCCGAATGCCATGCAAACCTCATATGTATTTATTGCTTCTCTGGGCACAGGCCAAACTCTTGTGGCTGAAAACATTCTGAGAATCTATCACTAGACAGAAGTTAGGGATATGGGAATATGTTTCGAGCTCCTGCTGTATTCCAGGTGCTGTGTTAGGGATTTGTGATACACTAGCTCACTCGGTATTTATAATAGCCTAGTGTAATGGTAAGAAGTTCTTCTGAAGTGTTATTTCTCTGATTAAGGTTAAGTTTTCTCATCTGTAAAGGGCAGAGAACAATTGTACATGACTCATAAAGATTGGAAGAGCTATGCTCTAATTTGCTTTCCTCAGTCCTTGCACAGAAAGCTCTTTGTTGGTTACATACTTCCTATGAATTTTTTAAAAATGGTAACAAATAAAGAAACAAATTGCTTTCTATGTAACATGACACAGGTTACATTGACCATAAAAGGAAGATTTAGAATTTAAACCCAAGGCTATCTGTTTCCAGATATCTATAATCCACACACTCATTGACTGTTTACCTGTACACTGTACCAAGACTTTACATGCAATATTTCACTCAGTTAAAAAACAATTACTTGTGGCAAAGGTAGTCTTACTTCCATTTTATGGATGAAGAAACTACAGATCGAAGGTATTAAGGAATATTTCTAAAGCTGCCAGAGTTCATAGAAGCAGCAATCAAAACCATGCCAACTATATTGCAACTCTTCTTAGAGATGAAACTCAAAATCTGATTCTGTGATTAGCACATAAACGGCATCTGCTAAATGATTGTGGAATGGATGAGACTGACTCTAAATCTGACGCTTGTTTCTGCATCATCACTCCACCACAGTCCAAGAAGATCTTTGTTAAAAGTCATATTTCACGGAGTGCTACTAGATATAGGGCTTCAAACAATTAACCTAGCTGCTGAGCCACACTGAGCTTTTTAGGACTGCCACCAGTCCTGCAAGGGGGCAAGATGAACCCTACAATTTCACATTTATAGATTATTAAGTAGCTTGTTTAGAGAAAAGTAAAGGCCACCTGAGCGGAGTCAGCAAGACAGAGATATGTAGACTATCCTAGTTTCCTCATCATGCCGTGGAAAGGGGCAGGGCATCTCCTGGACATGATATGGGTTTTGATCCAGTAGCACCAGGTAGATTAGTGTGAACTATCACCGACTTGCAGAAATTGTTTAGATGTACCAACTGCCAATCACCTGGCAACTCTGGGACCTAATAAACATAGTGGCCCTCTTGATTGGGGAGGAAAATACCAAGAATGTCTAAAACTCTACTTGGATATAGTTGATTGTGGAATCATTCCTTGTGTAACACCAGCTTATCTAATCATGGAAAATTTTAACTCCCCTCCTAATAATCATTGAATGTCCACAAAATATAATTGGCTTTAATAAATTTAATATACCGTACTTGGCTCTTTTTTGTGTGTGTGATCAACAAATTTAACATGCCATTAACATGCTATGAATAACAATGTATATGTAAACATAATTCTACATTATAATCCTGCAAATATTGGAAATTTCAATCAATATTTCATTCTGTTTATTTTCCTGGTATATGTTATTAGATCCTCCCAAAAAAAACTTCAGAGAGTTATTTTTAATGTTCTTTAATCCAGACATAAAATGGTCTCTAGAGCCAGACATGCTGTAGTGTGGGAAAATGCCCCACACAGTTATGCCAAGATACCTCAGCTCTTCTACTGTTCAGCTCAGACTTTTCCTGATCATTTGCCAGATAATACTGAGACAGAAACAAAATTAAAATAAGACAAAATAAATTAGAGCTGTTGAGATAAAATTATCTCTTCTACACTTACAGGTAGCCAGGAAAAGTTCTGATATCTTTAAAGCTCAAATTGACTAATTCCAAGAGATAGGATGTGGGAAGACATTCTGGAACCTTTTTGAAACATTGAAAATGTTGAAGTATGTGGGCCGAGCGATGGGATTCAGAATGTCCTGCTTGAGCAGTGGAGGAGCTGAGGGTGTGGGGCGTGGAGACTAATATCACCCTGTTTGGTCCTGAGGGATGGCTGGTTAGCCAAAGACGGGTAAGATTCCTCAGAGGAGGAACAACCTAAGACAGGCACAGCCGCAGAGGGGCCAACAGGGGTGGGGCATAGAGCCTTCCTTATATCACCGTGTTTGGCCCTGGAAGATGACTGGTTAGCCAGAGACGGGTAAGATTCCTCAAGGGAGGAACAACCTAAGACAGGCACAGTCGCAGAGGGGCCAACACGGGTGGGGCACAGACCCTTAATCCTTTTGAGAGAGGTCTCCTGCCCCCAGGGCTGCTTTGCTCTCCAGGCCCAGCTCAAATCAGGACCCAGGAGGCAAACAAAGATCATTGCTCCCAGTCATGTGAGACCTTTGATTGTTTATGGGATTAACCTGGGAGTGTTAGACCCTTAGGCTATGCCGAGAACTCAATAAAAGCAACGTGGGATCAATCAGCGAGGCTCTTGATCCTAGAGGTCTTGAGTCCCCCGGTCCCATCTTTCTCTTCAGTCTGTGTCTGTGTCTTCTTCAAGCTTGCGGCACCCGTCACTCACCTCGAGTTGCCGAGTTGATCCCGGCAATAGGATGGATGAACTAATGTTCCAATAAAATGTATGTTGGTCAAAATATGGACTTTTTGCCTAGCCATTAACATATAATGTAAAAAGGAAGCTAAAAGCAACAAAGTCATTGGCAAGCTTGACCTGTGAAATATGGAACCCCATTGGCTGAGAAAGCATCTCGTGGAAAATCCAGAAGCATCATGGATACTGAGGAAATTTAAGTAAAATTTCAGAGCATTTATATTTCTAATAACACAAGAATGGGGCTTTGTATGTGCACATATATTTTATTTTTAATTTTTGTTTAAATGTGTTCTTATGAAAATTCCATCCTTGAATGTGGCTAGCATCATTGTCACACAAATATATCACGCTCATTCCTGCTTCCACACCCCCTCCTATGAAAAGTTGGGGCAAGCTAAGTCAGTCCTAAAATGAGAGAGGAAACAGGAAGAGTAGTATGGGATAGTTACACGGTTAGCAACACAGGCTAGATTGTAAGACAGACTTGGAGTCGTGACTTAGCTCTACCACTTGCTGGCAATGTGCTCCTTTTTCTTTTTTTTTTTTTTAAATCGAGCAGGGCCTGGGCTCAGAGGCATCTTTCTGTCCCGCATTTCTTTCTTTCTTTCTTTCTTTCTTTCTTTCTTTCTTACTTTCTTTCTTTCTTTCTTTCTTTCTTTCTTTCTTTCTTTCTTTCTATCTTTCTTTCTTTCTTTCTTTTCTTTCTTTTCTTTCTTTTCTTTCTTTCTTGCCTGTGTTGGATTTTCATTGCTGCATGGGGGCTTTCTCTAGTTGCAGTGAGCAGGGTCTACTCTTCATTGTGGTGCGCAGGCTTCTCATTGCCATGGTTTCTCTTGTGGAGCACGGGCTCTAGGTGCGTGGGTTTCAGTAGTTGTGGCTCACGGGCTGTAAAGCACAGGTTCAATTGTTGTGACACACGGCTTAGTTGCTCCACGGCATGTGGGATCTTCCCAGAGCAGGGCTTGAACCTGTGTCCTCTGCGTTGGCAGGCAGATTCTTAACCACTGCGCCACCTAGGAAGCCCCTGCTATAAAATATTTTAATTTCTCATTTCAACCCCGCTTGAACCTGTGCCTAATATTAACCCAAGACATTCCTCCACTTGGGGATGAGAAGTGAGACAACTCTTGTTCTAGGTGGAGGTTATCATTAGAAGATGCGAAGAACTAATAGTTAATGACTTCATTTTAGGCTTTAAAATCTCCCAATCTAGATGAAAGTTGGAAAACAAAACAAAACAAAACCCACTCCAACCCTTTTTAAGTTTCTCTGGCACTCTCCCCACCACTCACTTCAATCCTATGTCTCTGAGCTAGGGGGAAAAGAGAGAGAGAGAATTGTAAGGAAAGAAAACTAAAGCCCGAATGCTTAGCAGTTGATATGGAAGCGCTGATATTGAGGTAGGACATGCCCTTTAAAATTTGAGAAGATGAAAGTCGAGGATATTTGAGGCCCACTTTCTGGATGAGCTCTGACAGGTCTGCAGATATGCCCTCGGTCACAATGATGTAGATGCCAATTGAATCAGGGTGACTGCCTGGGATTTCAGTGGCAGAGAATATCTGATGGGGACCCAGTCTACCTCAGTCTCAGGAAGGTTCAGGAAAACAGTCAAACCTTACCTAAAGGTAGAAGAATCACATAAAATTAATCTTTAACTCAATGGAGACATGCATTCTCAAATAGTGGCTTGTACTGAGTGGCAAGAGGCCATTGAAACAAATGCCAGTGGATGTGGAAGCCAAACAATTGTGTGTCTCCTTGGATACCAGCACAGGACAGATCAAGATTAAGAGGTGGAGTTCTCTCCCCACCAATAATACAGATTTTTTTCATAAGCCCTGAATTAACTTCAGGGGTAAGGAAAGTAAGGGAAAATCATTCTGTATTTGACTTTAAACTCAATGTGATTGGAAGATACCTAAATTTCCCTAGAATGAATTGATTGCAGATTCTGATTCTAGATAGAACTGGTGATCAAGATAAAAATTAAGCTCATGTAGGAGAAAATAAGATTACTGTTCTGAAAACTTGATTTTTTTTTTTAGCCTGTGAAAATACTGTGTGTTCTACATATGTAGCTCTCATTGACTGTACAGGATAGGTTTTATTTCCATAAAGTAAAAGAATAAACTATGTATCAGAGAGCATATCTCATTAGCCTAACACACCCAGACACTGTGGCTACAGTTAGGGTAACTGCTGCCAGATGTATGTTGGGGCCCTAGTTACTCGTACAAGTAAGTAGTCCAGTGGTTCTCAAACATTAATTTGTGTAAGGAGCTTATTAAAACTGCCCTGTGACTCAGAGATTCTGATTCCTTAGCTCTATGGTGGAGTGTAGCTTTGATTTGAAGCTTTTACACGGTGTCTAGGTTATTTTGATACTGATTAAGCTATCCAACAACTCTGGTAAAAGGAAGAAAAAAGGAGAATGAGAGAGAGAAAGAAAAAGGGACTGAAGCATGTAGCCAAATATTAAAATAATTATATTTATACAAAACAGTTATTAGGTAGCAGCATTATAGTCACTCTTTAAAGAAAGATATACTCAGTTGCAATATTAAGGAGAACATAAATAGCTAAGTTTAAACAATTGGATTGCCTTCTAAATTTATCTATTGTCATTCAGGCAACAACAACCATAAACCAACCATCATGAAAGCAACACAAAAGTTATTAGAACAATTGTAAAATGCAAGCATTACCACAATATATAAATCCATAGTAATAGTATTTATTTTACAAGTAAATCACAATAGGAGGTATGTGTTGACCAAATGAGTATAGAGCAAATATATTAAAATTTAAGAACCTAAACTAGCAGCTTAGCAGACAAAACAAAGCAATTTACTGGCTGAATAAAGGATAAGTATGCATCTCACAGCTCGGCAGAAATTAGCCTTTGTGGCACTGGCTGGAAGAGGGGTCATTAAAATGTTTACCAGTAAGAAGCAAATTATCTATGGCAAGACCCTGCCACCCAGACTTATGTCTTCTCTAATCTCTCACCTCTTGTAGGAACAGAAGATTTTTTTTGCAGGCCAAGTAAAAACACAGAATTTTTCAGCATATTAACATAATAATGTTATGCTCAGAGTTGCTAACATTTGCAGGCAGGGTGAACAACGGCCTCAGTTTACCCAGTCATGGCACAGAAAGTCTCACAACTCTAGAAAACCCTGAGTCTCAGGCAGACCAGGATAGCTGGTCACCCTGTTTACAAGAATAAAGGTAGATTGTCTTGTAAACATTCTATTCAGAAGAATATGAAGACCCTTGTAATAGGAATCATATTTTGAATTGTATTCATGAGTTGTCTCTTTTGCCTTTTTGAGCACAAGTCTTTTCAATTGGTCTGCTCGAAGCATCTATGTACCTGGGGCAAGACAGATGAACAGCGCTTTGGAGAGAAGTAAAAAGGTTGAGATTTGAAATAAAAGATTCTTGGTGAAAAAACAGTGTAATGTTTGGCTTCAGATATACAACTTGGGGCTATTGAGACAATGGTTTTCCACTATCAATATTATGCCTTGAAACAATAATGTTTCCAGCCAACCTACATTCTTGAGAGGATTTGCAAGATTATTTTGTTTCCTCTGTACCTCATCAAAACAGAGACTGGAAGACATAGAATATAGAGTTCTCCTTTACCTTAGAATGATTGTCCATCTACCTTGAAAAGCCTTGTTACTTTTATGACATAGAGATTACATAATACTGGGGAAGCAAAGGAATTTCTCTTCTTGCCCTGGGGCATTGAAGAGAGAAGGAAAGTCAGATGTAAGGAGGAGACAGGCATGAGAATGGCCTGTCTCTAAGCACCACCGAGGAAGAGGGAAGACAGTGTCTCCACTCTCTGATTAGGGTGGTACAAGGAGAAGACTATCTCATCAAATACCTAGGCAATTTGAGGCATTGACAGATCATGTTAATAATAATGATAATTATGCAATTATATAACTAAAATATAACAATATAGTATGATAATAATAATGAGCACCACAAGTATGCATCAGTGTCTTGTCTATGCCAGCCAGGGTGATAGTTGCTTAGCATATATTGTCTCATGCAATCTATTCAACAACTCTGTTACTTGAGTACTCATGGAAGTACTTTTTTGATATATACGTAATATACAATATAGTAAATGTGATATTCAAAATATTTAACAACCAGTATGGCATGGTTACTGCTGGCCAATCAAAGCGATAAAGAGTGATTGGCAGGTTGAGAATTTCTCAAAAAGTTGAAATTTGAGATGAGACCCAAAGATTGAAAAAGGAACCAGCCATGAAACAATCTGTAAGCGACGAGGTCAAAAATGTAAACCAGATCAGTCTACTCAATATTCTGTAATAACCTATATGGGAAAAGAATCTGAAAAAGAATGAATACATGTAAATGTGTAACTGAATTACTATGCTGTGCACCTGAAACTAACACAACATTCCTGCAATCCATTAGTGATGTACTTGACACAGCATATTCACTGTGTTCCTTGAATAACCATGGACAAGTTGAATCATATTTTATTTTATTTTATTTTTAATTTATTTTTGGCTGTGTTGGGACTTTGTTGCTGTGCACAGGCTTTTCCCTAGTTATGGCAAGTGGGGGCTACTCTTGGTTGTGGTGGGTGGGCTTCTCAGTGGCTGGCAACTGTTGTTGCGGAGCATAGGCTCTAGGCAGGGGGGCTTCAGTAGTTGTGGCATACGGGCTCTAGAGCGCAGGCTCGTAGATGTGGTGCCTGGGCTTAGTTGCTCTGTGGCATGTGGGATCTTCCCGGACCAGGGGTTGAACCCGTGTCCCCTGCATTGGCAGGCAGATTCTTAACCACTGTGCCACCAGGGAAGTCCCTGAATCATAGTTTAAAGTTTTCTGTCTAACTTTTTAAAGCATTATGATCGTTATAAAAAAAAAAAAAAAGGATTCTTAAAAAAGGCCATTCAGACCATTGCAGGGAGTAGCCTTTCATTTGTAAGTGGAAACAAGACCCTTGAAAGCTTTTGAGGAGAAAACGACATGATCTAACTTACTTTCTAAAAAGACCACTCTCCTCCCTGCTGCTTTGGCCACTAGCATGTAATAGCCATGTCGTATTACCAGGAGTTATACAGGGAGCTCCTTCACAGCACTTTTCTCAACGACCCTGCTAGTAGCACCCCCACACGGCCTCTCGAGGGAACACAATTTAGCTAACCTGCTGCTGCCTATCACACTCCTGATGTCTTACGTTTTAGGACAGTTTTATGTCAGCCCACGTGGCTTTAGTGCATACTTGCTACATTTCTGAGCATATTAATGACGGGTCTTCTTATTCCCTACTTCTTGGAGAAGCTGTTTTAGTACAACTGCAAAGGAAGAATGTAGCCTGGATGGCTACAGAGCTAGAAACAAAACGAACTGCTGCTCTCTCTCCATCATTCTTTCCCACGTCTTCCAATTTAATGCAGTGTTTTGATGATGCCATATTTTTGGCTAGTATCTAAGTCACAAGGTTTTCTGACACAGAATGGTCAGCACACGACCCAAAAGGGTTTGTATCTAATGACCACATTTAGCTGGCTAGGGTGGATGTCAGTTTGGGACTCTGCATGTTCCTCCTGATTCATTTTCAGCCTGCAGCAGCCCCTGTAAGGAACTGCCCTGCTCTAGCAGTGCGCGCTGAGGTCAACACGATAGAAACCTCTGCTTCATGACCAGAGCTCACCAACTTCGTTTCCTAAACTGCCTCTTTGTCACTGCTGCATCTCATTCCTCACAAATTCTCCAGTAACTGTGATGCTTAAAATGCTGATATGATAATAACCCCCCCGCCCCCCCAAGTATGCAACCAGTGTTTTCTCTGTGCCAGGCATGGTGATCGTTGCTTAAAATATATTATCTCATATAACCTATTCAAAAGTTCTGAAACTCGAGTATAATTTTAAGCTCATTTTACAGGGAAGAAAAGAGAGGCCTGGAGGCTAGACAATCACATAGCTTGTGAGAAGTGAACCCATACTAGCATTCAGAATGTTCTGTCATTAAAGCCCACGGTCTTGCTGACCCATTCCTTCTTGGACTCTGAGAGTTCCTGCCTCTCCTAGCTACAACTGATGACAACTTGATGCGCTCATAGACTCACTTGGGTAACAACGCTTCCAGCTCTAGCTTGCCCTGGGAAAATTTTTCCAGTCTATTGCCCCTAAGTAACAAAGGCAGATCTGTGGTTTTGCTTCTGTGACTTACACAGAATGCATCTTACCATGTTTTTTTTACTTGAAGCAACTCACAGTGGCTCATAGATCAAATGGAAACGATGCTATGAAAACTTCATAATGTGGACAAACTGAGTTACTATTATATTACTTTGTAAGGACCAAAAGAGTTTTTTAAGGGGCAAGAAGTGTATTGTTTAGTTGATTAATACTTACATTGTGCCACCAAAATGATTTAAGGCCACTAGAAATATAATTTCAACTCAACCTGCTGTTCTTTAACACAGCCTTAAAAATAGTTACAGCATATTAATTGAAAAGAAATTTACATTACTCAATAATATTGTTTGGATTTTCACTTGCTCAGAAGTAAATTATATTTGTATTGCTTAGCCAAAAAACACTTAATAGTTTTGTAAAAATCTGTTATTTTTATAATCATGATCTTTCAAAAAGCAAAAGAGTTTTCCTCTTGTGGAATCTTTTAGATACGCCTAGTATTTGTGTTTGAATATAAAAAAGTCGTCTCTCTTCCTCTTAAAAACTATGGCAAAAAGAATATTCACATTTCACTTTCCATGAATGATTTGAATTTCCTTTATGTTGTATGTTTATTTAATCTACTTTTCATAATTGGTCTACTTTGTCTTTTTTTTTTCTTATCAACTTGTACAGAATAGAATAGCAAGGCTATTTATACGTCTTAAGCAGTAGGTAGTATGTATTTTCTGACTAACCTTCTAATGGATGCAGATTTCAATGAATAAGATAGAAATACTTTTAAAAGTACAAGTATTCAGACATTTTATATCCCCTGGCTGACCACAGTACCCCAACTGAGCAATTACATTGTTCCAAACCGGAATAATTTCGTAAATGATATCGTAGCCTCAGAGCACAGTAAATGGTTCAATAATATTCAAAACTAAATTTTTGTGTTCTTAGAGAAGATTAACTCTGCCTCTTTATACATGCACACCTGTAGGGAAAAACAGACCTGGACATTCTTGTCCTCAGGAATTCCTTTGTAAATAAATAGATGGAAATTTTTTCAGTGATAGCTCTGGTTTTACAAATAAATTTAAAATATGCTAACTAGTGAAAATAAAAATAATTTTTAAAGATAATTTTGTCTCAACTTTAATAGCAATAGTATATTTTGATTGCATTTCTGATAAATACATTTGAAGTGTTTTCCCTCTATTCTGTAAACTGAATTTACTTTCTGACTGATTTTATATTCTAAGGCACAGAAATTGCTGTATGGAAAGAATACAATAAGTGTATTACAAAAAGTATTTTCCTTTCTACTTACTTTTGGATATCCAAGCAATTTTTCAAAGACTATGTATAGGTGAATATATACATTAGAATGGTAGTGATAGCTTTTTTTTTTAATGGAGGGCATTTTGAAATACGTGTAAAGTGCAAGACAGACGGGAAGGGTGTCAGTGAGAGTTATAAATTTTTTTCTTCGTATCTGTTAGTATTGTGCTAATCTTGTTAATAACTTGTGTAATTAATATAAAATCCAGTGGAATGGAATTTTAGTTCATTCTATTGCCACAGAAGACGTTAACTCAGAATTTTCTAAGTGTACTATTCAAAGGCAGCTTAGTATTAATTGTGAGACAGGGACATAAATTTGAGTGATTTTCTTTCCTCTGGAATAAGATGGATTCTTGGATATATAGTGACTTGGATATGCTTAGTTTTGTTATTTGTGTATATATGTGAAAAGATGGTGTTTACTTTTTCATTAAGTATATTATATTGGCATTTTCTCATATAACCTTTCAATTTTCCAAGAAAGCTAATGCACATAAAAATATTAAGTGGAAAAGTATTTGATAAATGACTGCCTCTCAATATGATTTTGATTAAAAACAATCTGATTGAACAAATTTATGCTTAAAATTAAAAAGATAATTGTGTCTATTTCCAGTTCTTCTGTGATCCTTTTTGTTCCTCCTGGACTCCTCATAACTAACATGCCGAGATGGTTTTTATTACTTTTCTCAGCTTTTATACACATTATTCTATTTATTTCTCTCTAGGTCTCATATGCTATTATACATTATAGTTCTTTCCAATCATCTAATTACTCCTCATTTTTATGAACCAAATTAATAAGGTTGTCTGCCCTGTGGCCTATTGGAAAATTTCCAACTCTTCATCATTAGTGCTGGTAGCAAAGCTGTCTGTATAGACAGTGGAGTACTGCTCAGAGATGACTGGAGTAGCTTCTGGAGACGGGAGACTTTTGTGCCTCTTGCTCCCGTGAATGCATTTACATAAATAAAATCAGACTAAAATGAATGTGATGGGGAGAAGGGAAGGGTAATAGAAATTACTAAAAATTCAGTGGGCAGATTCAGAAAGCTGGGTAGAAGGTTGGAAGTATCTGTATCTAATATTTAATATACTTAAAGTATGGCAGCTGAACTCAAACTTTCTGGACTTGAGTCCCAGCTCCACCACTTACAAGGCCCTTACCACCTCTGAACCTGATCAGTAAATGAGGATATTAGCCCTGCCTCATAGACACCATGGACTGTTGATACCATGTTACTGCATCAGTGATGTAGCAGTAACAAAGCATCATGTCTGACTTCATGGAACTCACATGAAGGAGGAGATAATAAATAAGTAAAGCTATAAGTTGTCAAGGAAATATATGAACAGGAGGAAGGGGAGGCTTCAATATTTCATAAACAGTGGTCAGGGAAAACCTCGCTAGGAAGATGGTGTCTAAAGGAAGTCAGAGAGCAAGCCATGTAGATATTCTGGGGGAAAAAATCATTCTAGGCAAAAGAATAGGAATTTGAAAGACCTGAACCAAGAACCTAGGTAGTGTGTACAAATAATAGCAGAGAAGCCAATGAGGATTCAGCAAAGGGAAGCAGGGAAAGTGGCAGAGGGTGAATTTCAAGAGGTAGGAGGCAACAGGTGGAAGGGTAGAAAATCATCCAGTGTCTTGAGTAAAGGTAAGGACTTCATAGCCTTGAGTTAGGTGAGAAGCCATTGGAGGATTTTGTGCAGAGCAATGACAAATTTGTTTATGTTTCATAAAGAAGCAGTAGCTGATGTGTTGAAAAAGACTATAGGAGAGAAAGAGTGGAAACAGAAATGTGACTAAGAAATGAAATAATTGTAGCTGTTACTAATTCAGTAACCCAGTGGACATGGTGAGAAATTATCAGGGTCCAGATATAATTAGAAAGTAGACCTAAAGGAAAGTACTAACATAATGATTATCAGGAGTAGAAGAGAAAGAGAAGGTACTTTGCCTCAGCATCTGGAGGGAAGAAATTGCCATGTGTTGAGATGGTGAAGATTAAAGGTGGAGGATTGTAGGCTGTGAAGGGAGGTTAAGGACCTGAAATATTAAAGATACCCATTGGTAGATAGTTGCCTACAAGGGTGAAGTTTGGTAAGAGAAGGAGATGTAAATTTGGAATTCATCAGGGTATAGCTATTATCTGAGTTCGTGACACTGAATAACATCCTCTGAGAAGTTGGTGTTGGTAGTTAATGGGTCTAAGAACTGAGCTCTAAGGCATTCCAACAACTGAAGTTAGAGAAGATCAGAAATGGCTAGTGAAGAAGAGAGCTCCAGAGGATTAGGGAAGAAAATGTTCCAAATGCTATCAATAGATGAGTAACGGGAAGTGATAGCTGAACTTTGTAACAAGCAGATGACTGTTGACATAACAAGAGAAGTTTTGGTAAAATAGTGGGGATTAAAACCCTATTGTAGTGGGTTTAAGAGAGAATGAAAAAGGAGGAACAAGAGAGAGAGCGTAACTCAGCCAATCTTTTCAAGAAATTTTGCTACAAAGGAAAGAAGGAAAAAGGAAAAGTAGCTTAAGGAGCATGTATGATCAAAATTTTTTTTAACTCAGAGATTGTTCTGAATGTTAAATTGGATAACATATATAATAGAATAGGGCCTGGCATATAAGAACTCAATAAATATTAGCCATTATTATTATTGTACACTAAAAGGATTTTTTTCTGTAACAGCAGAAAGTCAACTTTTTGTGTTCTTTTCCTTCTCAATCTCTAAATAACTAAGCCACTCTAGAATCATAGAAATCTTCAGAAGACAGAGGAATCACCTTACTCACTATTGAATAAGTCAGCTGAGTTGGGGACAAGGAAATACAGGTAATTCAAACCCATGAGTTATCAGATAATCCAAACTCTATGTTTTTGCCATATATTTCAAACTTGGCTGCATTTGACAGTTAACCACCTCCTCCTTCATGAAGCTCTCAGCTATCTTGATTTCTATGACAACTTGTTACTAGTTTTTCTGCCTCACTGAACACGTCTCTAAACTGTCTTCTTCCTCTCTAAATGTATATATTTTTTCCAAGATTCTGTCTTCACTCTTGGTTTCTTCTCTCTCCCTCAATGATCTTAATATCCAGGGTGCCTCGTTTGAATATGTTCAAACATAAATACATTTTCTTAACCCTGCATTGGCTCTTCCTACTTTTTCCCACTGTTACAATCAAAACCTTTGTCATCTTATCTGATGGCTACCAAAAAATTCTATCACTTCAACACCTTCTTTTCACTTATATCTCAAATCTAGTTACTTGTGTGGTCCTGTAGTTTGCATCCTCATGTCTATTTTTTGTTAAATTTTTATTGGAATATAGTTGATTTACAATGTTGTGTTAGTTTTTGCTGCACAGCAAAGCGAATCAGTTATACATATATACATATCTACTCTTTTTTAGTTTATTTTCCCATATACTCATTACAGGATAGTGAGTAGAGTTCCCTGTGCTATACAGTAGGTCCTTATTAATTATCTGTTTTATATATGGTAGTGTGTTTATGTCAATTCCGATCTCTCAATTTATCCTGCCCCCCCTTCCCTCTGATAACCATAAGTTTGTTTTTAACCTCTGTGATTCCATTTCTGTTTTGTAGATAAGTTCATTTGTACCATTTTTTTAAATTCCACATATAAGCGGTATCATATGATATTTGTCTTTCTCTGTCTGACTTACCTCCCTCAGTATGACAATCTCTGTGCCTTCTACTGCTGTTGACTACATTTGACTCTCCCAAATGCATGTTTCAGGCCTGATCCTCTCCCCTGAGTGCTAAGCTCATGACATCTCCACTTGAATTCCTTATCATCACCTCAGATTTAACATATCCAAACTTGCAATTCCTCAAGTTTCCCCATCACAGGAAAAGACACCTTTGTTCATTCATTCCTCCCATCTTGAACTCTAGTCATCCTTGGCAATTCTACTTTTCTAACGTCCCAACTTCAATTCATCATCATATCTTTCAAATCTGCTGTCAAATTGTATCCCAAATACATCTCATATTTGACCACTTCCCACCGATTCCACTGCCACTCTCATTATCTTTTCTCTAGATTACTGAAATATCCTTTGTGGAAAGTATTACTTTTGTTAACAAATATCTGGTTATCCTTTCCTTGTGCGTACAAAGAAGCCACACTCTTCTCTATCTGCTTGGCATATGATTTGCCTTAGCACGTGAAATATATGCATATTATGTGTTTCATTTTCAGATGAAGTCATTTAATTGCCATTGCTGACTCTCTAGATCTTTTTCCTTTCTTTAGCCATCACAGAAGCACTTGTTGATGTGGAGGACGGGCCATGAAATTGATGATGTATGGGGAGTTGCCTCAACACAGAGTACACTTTGCATGTGTTACTATCCAGCCTGACTGACACAACTTCCAAACCATCTCCTAGATATGCTTTTGCTTCTACATCCCTACAGACTATTTTTTAACAAAGCTGCCAGTTGCTCTCTTAACACATAAAGCATCGTATCCGTCCAAACCTTCTAATGGTTTCCCACCAGTCTGCATAAAATCCAAAACCATTAACAACATCCCATGGCCTTATATACATGATTTGGTGTCTCTTAACTGTCTGAAGTCTTTTCTTACATTTTCCACCTCATTCTTTCTCTGCTCCAGATGTACTGGGCTCCTTTGATTCCTCAAATATGACTAGTATGCTCCTGTTGGAGCCAAAAGCAAAATGTTCTCTCTCTTCCTTCTGCTGTCTACTCTCTGGTCAGTGCATCCATTGACAAAACTTAACCAAAACTCAGCTGTTGAGGAAGTCTGGGAAATGCTCTCTGCAGCCTCCTAGGTTTAGTAGTACAGAGATGAGAATAGAGTAAGTGTGGGGCGTGGAACCAATAAACAACTATCCAGTGCCCCTGGCATAATATAAATTGCACAATAAATATTTATGGAGAGGACAAAATGAATATGTCCTCCTCAAAGTTTCTCCCATTAATCAGCACCTGCTCATAAGAGAAGCACAACTAATGGCAATGGAGGTGGGTGACCTGAGAATTGTATAATAAGTAAGTACAATATTTCTGAAAGTTCACATGTTAAGCAAACCAACACAATGAGATTCTCTTCTTATAAATGAGTTTACATTAAAGCATCTCACTGGCTAACGCTCTCATTCAAACTCCCTTCCTGGAAAAGTGAGATACGGTGCTAGCCAAAGGCTGGAGTCGTAGGATCCAACTCTGGCAGTGATGACAGGGCTGACATAGGAGTCACAGAGCATGAATAAAGGCAGTTCTAAATAATGACAACCAGGGATAAAGCAGGGGAAAAACCAAACTGACATTAAAACTGAGGCATCAATGTAATGAAACTGGCTAGTGAGGCAGAAAACAGGAACCAGGCAACAGAATAAGAACTAGTCACCAAGGAATAGAGAAAAGGCTCAGAATAAAGGCTAAGAGGCAGAGCTTTAAAAAAAAAAATCCATGGTTCTGGAGTATAATTCACCACAGCTTTTTGAACAGAGCCTGTGTTTCTACTCTCTGCTTAGGAAAAAGCAGACATACTATAAGATTAGGAAAGAAAGTGACAGATGAAATTTAATTTGTTGTTAATTTGTTAAGTTCTAGGCACTGTGATAAGCATTTTACATGAATGCATTATCTAACTTTCAGTTCATAAAACCCTCAAAGTTATCCACGGTCTCAATTTTACCCCTGAGAATAATGAGACCCAGAGAGGTTAAGTGACTTTCCCAAAGTCACACAACCCAGTAAGAGGTAGAGACAAAAATCAAATAATGACTTAATTTCATAGCCCATGATCTTTCCCCAGTAGCTATATTTCCTGGTTAAAATTGCTGGCATCAAATATATTAAATATATAGGACACACACCCTCATACACCCAGGAAAAGAATATTTTATCAATAATGTAAAATATACTTTTAACTGCCTTTAGAACACATATGGTGAACTGATTTATCTTGCTAATTGTTTCTTATGTTAATATTATAATGCATTTTCCCCCAGCAACACATTCTAAGCAATGAAGGAAGGCAGAAGGCAAGAGCACAAGGATATTGACAGGTGGGAACGAACATTTGTGACGATAACCCACAAAACCAACACTCTATACGTGGCTAATTGAGAGAAGACTGCATTTTTCTCTGTTTATCAAACAAGTAGGTCATTTTGCCTTAAATCCACATTGATGGTAAACTGCCCATTGGAATTTTTTTCATGTTCGACACTACTCATACAAGGTAAAAAAAAAATGAACTTTTGAATTATTGTGGAGATACCGTAATTAAGTGCTATTGAACCAGTCTTTGAAAATTTGTTAAAAAAAATTCCATAGGAAAATTCATGGGTTAACTCTTCACTTTGTCATTCCTTTTCCCAATATGTAATGGATGGCAAACAATGAGCTATGTCTGAGAGAACTGCGAACGTAGCATTCAAATCAGCGGCGTCTACTTCCAAGCACATTTCTCTAAAGCCCAAGAAGAAACAAACAAAAGGACAAATTTTACCCGCAACGTAAAGATGTAAATTTTTAAAAACTAACTTAAGGAAATAAAGAATTTTTTTTTTAGATCTTGACAGGAGGTGACATTTTACCTGAAAATTGTTTTGTTACAAAAAGCTAATACATGTAGCAAAGATCCACAATCATTTCAGCTCAATTTTCATCTCCCCTGATGCCCCCATAATTTAGAGGAACCACTACCCTCTGCCTTTCCGCTATTGCAGTGTTAAAACCTGAAGGGCACTCTCTCACCTCCCATTCAACCTACCACAATTTGAATCTCCCGACCATGGGAATTGTTCTCCCAGAATCTCTAGGTGCTACATATTTAAGAAGTACTTGACAGTTCTTACCGAATTCAATTTCTCTGAATCATTTGATGCTATTGACCACTAAGTTCTCTTTGAAATGCTCCTCCTTTGAGTTCTGAGTCACCACTCTTTTCTGGTTTTCTTCTTACCCCTCTGACCTCTCCTTCATGAAATCTCCCGAGGTTTCTTCCTCTTGCTTTTTTAGTACTTTAAATGTTGATGTTCAATGACGTCTATTTCTCAACTCTCCTCTGTAATTCTTTTGTGTGTGTGTGTGTGTGTGATCTTACCCATTCTTAATTCCTGTTCCAAAATTCATATTTCCAGGCCTGATCTCTCTGATGACCTTTAAACCATACTGCACATCAGATAATTACAGTTGAGCCCCTCATATCAACAAAACTAGAAACGGACCTGTTATGTTGACACCGAACAATCTGCTCTTTCTCCTGTGTTCTGTATCTTATCCACGTAGGTTTCCCTAGTCCCAAATCTAGGAGTTGTTCTTACCTTCATTCTCACTTCCAATACCCACCACACCTGAAGGAAAATGAATTCATAGCAATCCTCCAATTTTAATATGTGCAACGGTTTCCATTTCCTCTGCCTTTACCACCTTTCTTATCTTATTTCACCAGAATTATTTCAACAGCTTTTCTTCTTTTTTCCTTAATTCTGGTCTTGCTTACTTTTAATACAGTCCCTGCCCTATAGTTACAGTACTCTTTTTAAAAGTCAATTCTTATCATGTCACTGTCTTGCTTATAAGCATTCAACTATTCTACCTGGACCTTGTCTCTCCTGCCAAACTCTCAGGCATTGAATACAAGATCTTTCATAACCTGACCCCAGATAACCTCTTGTCATTATCAATATCCATCACAATCCCAGACCACAGTCTGATAAGAAGCTATTAAACTACATAACTCCTCAGATGCAGCATTCTATTCTTTCCTGTCTTGGCACATGCCACCCACAAAAACATACTCTTTCCCCTTTGTCTCTTCACTTGCTGCACCTAACTACTCCCTACTCATTCTTTTATTTTTTATTTTTCTTATCTTTATTGGAGTATAATTGCTTTACAGTATTGTGTTAATTTCTGCTACACAGCAAAGTGAATCAGCTATACGTGTATATATCCCCATATCCCCTCCCTCTTGAGCCTCCCTCCCACCCTCCTTATCCCACCCCTTAGGTCTTCACAAAGCATCAAGCTGATCTCCTTGTGCTCTGTAGCAGCTTCCCACTAGCTATCTATTTTATGTTTGGTAGTGTGTATATGTCAATGCTACTCTCTCACTACGTCCCAGCCTCCCCTTCTCGCTCCGTCCCCCACTGCCGTGTCCTCAAGTCTGTTCTCTATGTCTGCATCTCTATTCCTGCCCTTTCACTGAGTTCATCAGTACCATTTTTCTAGATTCTATATACATGTGTTAAAATACGGTATCTGTTTTTCTCTTTCTGATTTACTTCACTCTGTATGACAGACCCTAGGTCCATCCACCTCACTACAAATAGCTCAATTTCGTTCCTTTTTATAGCTGAGTAATATTCCATTGTATATATGTGCCACATCTTCTTTATCCATTCATCTGTCAATGGACGTTTAGGTTGCTTCCATGTCCTGGCTATTGTAAATAGTGCTGCAATGAACATTGTGGTACATGTATCTTTTTGAATTATGGTGTTCTCTGGGTGTATGCCCAGTAGTGGGATTGCTGGGTCATATGGTAGCTCTATTTTTAGTTTTTTAAGGAAGCTCCATACTGTTCTCCATAGTGGCTGTATCAACTTACACTCCCACCAACAGTGCAGGAGGGTTCCCTTTTCTTTACACCCTCTCCAGCATTTATTGTTTCTAAATTTTTTGATGATGGCCATTCTGACTGGTATAATGTGATACCTCATTGTGGCTTTGATTTGCATTTCTCTAATGATTAGTGATGTTGAGTATCTTTTCATGTGTTTGTTGGCCATCTGTATGTCTTCCTTGGAGAAATACTCAACTGTGAAGATTCCATGATTCACCCTTCCCAGCATGCATCTACAAACACACACACACACACACACACACAAATTTCAAAATAAATGTGAAATAAAAAAACAATTTTAAGAACAAACACTCAGAGAGTTCCTTACCATAGACCCACACACCAAAGAAAAACTAACACCACATACTAAGGTAGCATCACTATGTTTCATAAACATCTTTATTACATGTGCTTTCAAACACTTTTCTAAAAGTTTTACAGAAGTGCTATCATTTCCAGTCTCTGAATTAACACTGATATAACATCACTATATGTTATCACTTCTGCAAGTTAGTGGCCAGTAAAGATTTATCGAAAAGAAAAAAAAAAAAGACCTATAAGGTGAGAGGCTTAATGAGACACGCTACTATTCTGTGTATTCATTCTCTCCCTCCTTTGGCCTTCATTCTAGATTCCCCTCAGCTTTGTTCTAGATTGCTTGCTTGGCTATCCCACACTTTCATCACTAAATGTCTGAGCCTTTAGTCACCTTGCCCTTTTCAGGCCTTGGTTGCTGTAAATGCTCATTGGTAATTATTACTGGGCAAGGAAGCAGTAAGAGGCGACTTGCTGAATTCCCTGAGTCCTGAAACATTTAGTCCTTACTGCCCCAATATGTTACAGCAGCCCAGTGTCTACGTAATAGCCAGGTCATTTATTCCTGCCAATATAGTAAGTCTGTTATTTGTCTGCTGGTCTGCTGGCCTGAGGAACCCAAAATGACCTGGTGGAAGCTTTGGCTTTAAATTTAGTTGAACATTTACTTTACCCCTAGTTGTAGGCCCTTCCCCTTCCCACATCCCACTAAGAAACCAACATCTTTGTCCAGTAGAGACTATATTGCAGGGACAGGAAGCACATATTCCTAACTGGATAAATAGAAGTAATGATGAATTGAAGACTTCTACTTCCACCACTTGCTTCATAGACTCATATATTTCAGTTATTTTTATCACACTCTCACAGAACAGCCATTGATTTGAAGTATATATGACACCTTGAAGAACAATGCTCTAACAATGCAAAATGTCCTGACGTCTTATGTGCATTTTTGAGAGGCCCTTCCAAGATTCTGTAAGACCAACCACTCCTTACCTGTGGATCCCATGGGCATGTGCCCTTTGTTATACCTCCTCGATCCTATAGTGAGTCCTTAGTCCTAGGTGATGTTATTTCACAATACACTCAGACACTGTGTGAGCCCTCTGACAATTCTGCTACCTGAGGTACTATATGCACAGATACATATCAATTCAGATGAATTGCTATCAGTATAATCAACTAGACACCAAGTGACTGGTTCAGTTCCTCAAAGGATGAAGGTTTAGTATTAAGCTCTGTGGATAAATGGTCAGACATTCAGCAGTATTCCAATTCTCTTTCTTGGTGAAAGAGAATCTGTGCCATTGGACCTGTGGATAGCCATTATCCCAGCCAACATAGCTTCTCCATTCATGAGCCAAACATGCAAATATTAGGGCAGGAAAACAGAGGCTGGCTAGCATATACTAGATGAGTAATTATGTCCGTCTGATTCGAGTGGCTCCTCTGAAATTGGTGTTCTCTAGTAAGAATTGCCATGAAACAAAAAGATCCACAAACCTTTGTGTCACTCCCAGATGTATCCATCTGCATGCCCCTTGCATATCTCTTTGTCTCCAATTTTCCATTCTTGCACTTTCCAGTTCCCTAGATAACGTGAAAAGCTATTCACAACTTTCCAAGCGTATGTGTACCTGAACAACTTCTTTGTTCACATAAAGTTGATGACAAGTTATACTGAAGTTCTATTTACTGGGAGGATTTCCCCTCACCACTGTCTTCCAGGGCCACTCTAAGTGGTGACAGTGTGACAGCAGTCTTTTCTTCACTTGCACCAACATATCAATCAATCCATACATAATCCAGACCTAGGTACTTTGCACCTCCATCAGCTGGCCTTAAGGAACTCTCAAAGAGAATGTACTTGTGAGTTTAGAAATAGTTGTCTTAATAACAGTGGGAGGTGACAGGGGTTCTGGTCAATGAACCAATGTGAACTGTCCATTATCTAATAAGTTTATCCAACATGTATATGCCCTCAGGGACCAGAGAAATGACTACAATGGAGAACTGTAAAGTGGACATGAACTAGGACTTTATCACTGGCCTCTGTATATCCCCCTCTACAAGGTGGGCAGTTGATGTTTGTATCTTCAGGTATGAGTGTCAGCTCAGAACCTGTATGCAAGTGCTCTCAGAGTATCTGAGTATTTCTCCTTTCCCTAAGGTATGCTATTTTATTAAAGGAAAAAGAAGTGGGAGAATGGCTGTTGGATGTGCCTTCTTGTATATTCCTTATGCAGGGTCCTTCTTCTCCTTCAATCAATAACCCTGAGTCTAAAAATTAGCTAAGGTCTGGAAACAAGGATTGTGATTTTCCATTACAAAGGCTGTCATCAATCTACTTCCCACTTGTTCTTGACCTTCTTTGATTGTATAGGTCAGGGGTCAGCAAGCTTCTTCTGGAAAGGGCCACACAGAAAATATTTTAGGGCTTTTCCGGTCATACAGTCTATGTTGAACCTACTTAACTTTGCCACTGTAGCATGAAACAGCCATAAACAATATGTAAACAAATGGACACAGCTGTGTCCCACAGGCAAAGACTGGCTTTGAGCCACAGACTGTAGTTTGCTGACCCAGGTACAGGTCTAGTAATACCCTTACCGACTGCCCATCTATCTCATCCATAGGAGAACTATGGTTCCTCAAATAAGATGGATCCCCAAAGGTTGGTCCCAGCATGTCATTCTGACCTTGCTGCCCATCATAATAATTATATCTATTTTGCTGCTGATGGCTAAGGGCTGCCACCAGACATCAAATATACCATGATTTTATCATCCACATTGACCCCAGAGGGACAAGCTCTATACAAGCATCTTCTGTCATCAATGGAAGCCTACAGAGACAGTCACAATTATGCTTCTCATCAATGCTGTTGCCCTCCTTAATATTGAATTCTTTATCCTTTTAGTAAGAAGAGTATCCCCTAGGACCTTCCAGAGTCAAACGGTATTTTTTCCACTTGGATAATAAATTCATTCTAACTTGTTCATTCATCAAGTTGGCCATGGAGTTCTTATTACTATCTGACTGGTAAGCTCTTCAATTCCAGTATCTCACATCAAAGGGACAACTTCTGGTACTCTCTTAAGTAGAGTCCCTCAACAAGCATACCCCATGAAAAAGATATGAGGACAAGCAGCTTATTTGAGAACTGCACCCAAGACATATTAGCAGGGGAAAGAGGAAGAAAGACAAAAAAAAAAAAAAAGAAAGGAAGCCAAATACAGATTGTGTTATCAAACAGGTTACTGATTTGGGCAACTAAAATGCAATCTTGCTAAGGAAATTTTAAAAGACAATGTGAAACATGCCTTAAAATTATCAGAAAAACTGAAATATCTATTTTCAAACTCTCATCCATCATTGGCCAAGGACTGCTCCCTGGGTGCTAACTCTCTAATTCTTCTAGATGCCCTGAATATATAATGAGAGAAGCCTTGAAACTGAAATGGCAGGAACTTGCTTCAGGACACTGTGGTATGTTCTGGCACTGCGCGTACCAGGGGGATATGAGCAGTACATCCATTATATGTGCTACATATATTATAGCTGATGGAAAGTAAGAAAAGGATGGAGAGAAGAAAGATACAGAGAGTTTATGTCTTAGAGTAAAATGCAACATAGGCATTCCCAAAATGCTAGGATTCAAAAGAGATAGAAGCTTATTTTCCTCTCATGTCACACTCAAAGTTCCTGGTCAATAAGTGGCTCTTCTCCATGTAGTCATTCAGAGGCCACGGCAATGGTGGTTCTGCAATATTCAATACTTGGCGTCCAAGGCCACACTGAAAATCATCCTTTCAGCCAGGGAAAGGGGAAAAGAACAGAAAACAGAGGTTTGCTTTTCAGATTGTATATTGAAGCTAATAAACACCATTTTCAATCATGTAATATTAGCAAGATTTTGTCATAAGACAATGCTTAACAACAAAGCTATCTGGCAATTGTTCTTAACTGGGAACCCACAGCCCAATAAAATTTTTTACCACAGAAGAAAAGGAGAATGGATTGGGGGTAGTTTCTGCTTCATAAGGTAAGAGGAGATTCTTCCAATAAAGGAAAATCTGTATACTAATTAAAGTTCATGAAAACAACAGAAAAAGATTGTTATAATTATATTATTCAAAATTTCAAAGACAATCAATATAACAACCAAAAATTAGGGAAAAAAAAAAGAGAGGATCATATGGTAGCTCTGTTTTAATTTTTGGAGGAAACTCCATACTAGCTGCACTGCTGTTCCCATCAACAGTGCACAAAGTTTCTGTCTAAAGGTAATAATAGAAGTTACTCATAATCCAGTGGCTTGAAAGTAACCACCAAGGAATTTAAAGTAAACAAAGTTTTTAAAATACTGTAGATTTTTCTAGATATGAGGGGTTCTGGTAGAATTTAATTTTTACTATTGTTTTGAACATAATAAAAATATATTCTGAAAGTATAAAAATGAAGTAGGTCTTGATTCGGGAATATAAAATAATTTATAAAACATGTTGTTAACTAATAAAATCAAAATGCATGACAGTATATTTAATACAATCCCATTAGTGCAAATAAGAAAGGATACACACACAGTAAACAGAATGTGCTTGTCTGTGCTTACAAATCTTTCTAGAAAGATACATAAAAGATTATTTATCATGGTGAAAATAAATCCATTGAGCTGAAAAGGCAAATACTCTGACCTACATTTCTTAGTCATGTAACTTAAGCTGCAAACTATCTTAAAATTCCTCAGTGTTCACTGCAGCTGTCTATCTCCCATCAGTTTGTGGAATCATAGAGTTATAACAGAACAGTTCATTAACATGGGCAAAGAAGAGCCTTCTCCTACCTCACGTTCCCCATCAGTGCCATATGACTGACTTCCATCCATTCAGAACAGAATAGTTCTAAGTTGGGAAGCATTCATTCATCCATTTATCAATTCATTCATCTTAAAATTTTGAGTCAGAAGCAGCAACAGAATCATTAGAAGCAGCCGATGAAAACGTCATGACGGTGATGGATGGTGGAAAGAGAATTTCTGGAGACAACACTGTTTCAGAATAGACATTTGCATTGTTTCAGGGGGGCTTACCAGCTATGGCCAGAGTTGGAAGACGTAATCTTTGTCCAAAATCTTTTATTCTTTTTTATCAAAATGCCTTTAGAAACAATAGCCCTCTGGGGGTAAATATTGAAAGGAGGCGGTTTTACTAATAGTAGTACTTTATCCTGAGCACTGTACTGAATGTGATTATTTAAGTATGGCAGATGTCCAGATGCATCTGCTCACTTGCTCCTACTTTGCACAACCCATGAGAAATAATGACCACTTTCAGTATAATATGCATTCATGAGTTATGTTTTGAACATAAGGTAAAATTTCCATTTCCACATAATGACACTTTTTATGATATGATCATTTTTACTTTTCAGCTCATGCAATGCAATTTTTTTTTCTCCCGAAGTGATCAAATTTGCCATATGGTTTATGCAGTTAGGTCCTTGTGACCATTCAGAACACATCACACTGACTCTACCTTTGCCTGATACTTCTGATCACATGGACATATTCCAAGTTGTTCATTGAGATATTTATTTAAATCACTTGAAAGCATTGGTGTTGGTTGAATTCCCACTGGTCCCTTCGGGCAATAGGATCGCCTTGCTGCTGAGTGGGGTTGTGGATTCTCCTGGGCCAAGACCAGAGTTGAGAATTCCACTCTTAAGCATCAGGGTCATGGAGGCCAAACAGTGAACACAGCCCCCCAAAAACAACAAACACACCTAACATTAAAATGGCAGGAGGCGATTCAGAAGACCATACAATCTGAGGCCATCAGAGGCAGACATCAGAGTAGAGGTATGAAGAAACAGGACTCTAGAACCAGGACGTGAGTACAAGAAAAAAGAAAATTGAACAAAAAGGCCAACAGTGGTCTTAGGCAATTGCCTAAAATAAGTGTTAGGCTGTTGCCTGTGACAACATCCACCCAGGCAGGACCACACTGTGCTCCTCTTCAGCTTATATAGTGAGTGAAAGGGGCAGGATATGCAAGTGGGGGCTACCCCTTCAGGTCTCTTCTGTCTGCCCAAAGACTCTGTTTAGGCTAGTGGGGCCCTGGGCTCAGGTTAAGCAGCCAAGCTTCCACTTGGCTGCATTATGGCTTTTAATTATACTCCCTTCTCCAATCTTAACAATCTGTCCTTGGTCAAACAAAAAGTGCACAAAAACACAAAACAAAACCATAGATAAACAGAAAACAAAAACAACAGCAAAAGAAATGAGGCAAAAACAAAGGAGGAATCTAAGGCTACATAACAAAGAGTGGATACTGGCTTGAATATGACAGGATTTCTAGCAGCTATTCCCTGGCTCCCTCCCCGCCTTCACAAATATTAGCAGGTAAATAATGTGTAGGCAAGATACCATCCCCCCCCCCCCAAAATATACAATATTTATTCTTCTGTTTTTTAATGATGAAATTTCATCATTTAATTTCTTCTACAAATGTGTATTGAGTTCCTATTGTCCGTATTCCAGGGGGTATTCCAGAAGATGCCATGACCTTTGCTTTCATGGAGTTTACAATCTAGTGAGAGAAAAATCAGTGATCTCACTGAGACAGGCTCTCAAGTCTAAAAGAATTAAAAAGAGTGCCTTAGAAGCATGTAGTCGTGGAAATTGGCTGGAGGGGCGGGGCGGGGCTCGTGCAGCCTACTCTGCTTCTTTGCAGTATTAGATGATACTCTATCAAATACATAAAGGCATTTCATTCCACATAAGCTTAGTGCTTGGCTTTTGAATTATAAACACTTTAATAAAATAACGAATGCCCCATAGAAATTAGATAAGTGTTCTGATGCTCCAAATTTTCATCTGACAATAATATATCTAGTTATGGACACTGGGGAGGGATCACTTTCTTATGAAAATGAAAAAACAGTTACGTAGCAGGACTGAGCGATATCACATCCGAGCTGAGAGCCAATTGTGCTTCATCCTGATTTTCCAGAGCTTTGTGACAGAGAAGCCCATTGTCTTTCCACCATTACTAGAATCCAAAAGCTTTGGATTTGAATCTCACCACACTACTTGGTACCGGGCTCTTCTACAGGTATCATCTTTGAAAAATGCAAATAAATAATACCTGTCAACTTTGAAGGATTAAGTGTGAAAACAGAAAAAAAAAAAAATGCATAGTACAAGAAGGACCAGGTTGTGTCAAAAATAAAATGATACATTTGGTGAAGAGTATTTTTTAATATAATTCAGGAGAAAAACTGGCCACAGCTATCACCAACGCAGAGAGAAAAATCCTGAGATTCCGTACCTATTGTCTGAGACTCCTGCCCAGCCACAGAGCTCCCCGTTTCACACTTAGCCCTGTGGGGCCAGCAGAAATTCATTAATTTCATTAACATCTGGCTCAATTCTGAGATGTCATTTTGTAAGACAAAAAGAGTAGACACTGTGGCTTGTGTATGAGAATTCTAGTACTGCTGTAACAAATGACCAAAAATATAGAAGTTTCAAAGAACACCCATTTGTTATCTGAATTTTCTGGGAGGCGTAGCTAATTCTTTACTAGCATCTCACGAGGGGGAAATCAAGGGGCCTGCAAGTTTGTGTTCCTTTCTGGAGGCTCCGGGGAAGAGTAGCACCAAGCTCATCCAAGTTGTTGGCAGAATCCAGGTCCTTGTGGTTGTAGGCACGAGCTGCTTCCTTGCTGACTATCAGCCAGGAGCCTCTCGTGGTTCCCTAAGCCCACCTGCATTCCTCCTCACATTGCCCCTCCCATCTTCACACCAGCAATGGGCCATCGATTTTTTCTTAGTTTTGAATATCTCTGACTTCCTCTTCTGCTTCTTCCAGCTAGAGATATTTCTCAGCTCCAACAGCTTTTGCAATTAGATGGAGTCCATCCATGTAATTCAGCGTAATGTCTTTATTTTAGGCCCCCCAACCTTCATTCATCAGCACAGTAAATAATATATTCACTGTTTCTGGAGGATTAGGGTATGGACATCCTTGGGATCCTATTATTCTGCCTATATCAGCCTGGTTTCACTAGGGGAGCTGGAGGAAATGATGTAGCTATGGGAAAGGGGAAGAGGAGACTCGTGATAGAAAGGGGCTGACCAACAGTGGTTGGCTAAAGATAAAGAAGCTGCATCTGGTTGGGGGTTTTGTCGGGTTAGCAGGGTGTTTGCTCTTTGCTTTTTACATTGAATTAGAATGACTTTGGGGTCATAAAATATAAACTTATTAGTTCCACATTTCCCGCCATTTCTCATGGTTTTACTCTGCCCTGCTTTCCACAATTATCTTATATCCCTGCCTTCTGAAAACATCTGTGTTCACAAAATCTGCCTTAAAATGAAGCCCACAGGAGACTAATGAAGAAAAAGAAGTAGGGCATATGGGAGTCAGGAGTGTGTTTGGTCAGGAGAAGACAGAAGTGTCATAATTCTAGCCACCCAGTCCTGTGGGGATCTGAAAGGTGCTAATATACCATTCTTTGTATTCTCCAGAACAACCAGAAGATGGTTCTTTGAGTAATTCTATCATCAGATCTCCTGATACTTTTCTCCTCTAGGAAGGAATTGGGAGCATACCCTGGAGGACAGAAAGGAAAAAGTCTACCAAGCATAGCTACACTCGTATAGAGTACAGGCTCAATAAATGGTTACTAGTTCACTAACTTGTCTCTCTCTTTGTAAGCTCATTCCGTAACTGTTCATTAAAATGCCTACAAATGAAAGGCTGTGTGCTTGTCATCTGTCACACTCAAAAAAGCATAACTCACAAGAAGCAATACAGTGACCAGACAGGTGAGAGCACAGTTTCTGGTACCAGGCTGCCAAGATACAAGCTTTGGCCCATTTACTAACAGCTTCCAGTGTGGGAAAAGTATTTACCTCCTCTGTGCTTTATTTTTCTCATCTGCAAATTGGGAAGAGTAATAAAACCTACTATAAAGGGTTTTTGCGAGGATCAAATAAGTTAATAGATATAAGGGGACTATCTGATATATGGCACTTATTCAAAAAATACTGAATATTATTATTGTTAACAGCTCTTATTTTTTTTATAATATCTGTGCTCTTTTTTTTAAAAGACCAAGTGATACATTTGTGAAACATTAAAATGTTATTCTAATATTATTTATGTTTAAGGTTAAAACATGAACTGGCTTCTCATAAGGGGCTCAGTGTTTTCTGGAGGATATCAAAGTAAGCTATCATACAGGAAATAGCCACAAAATACCAGAGTGGAGAGTGTGGAGAAAACGTAGGAGTACAGAGCTGAATGGGTGTGGAGAGGTGGAGAAACATAACTTTGTGGAGTTTATACCTTAGCAGGAAGTGGATTGTCTATGAAGCTAGTGAAGCTTAAACTTTGGGAAACTTCACAATGCAGGACCCTTCTAAAGCCTAACAGTGTGTGAATTTAGTTTTGTGCTAGTAATTTTGAAATGATTTTCTTTTTCTTTGCTAGCTTTATTGAAGTATAACTGGCAAATAAAATTATAACGTTTAAAGTGTACATGATAATTTGATATATGTATCAATTGTGAAAATTCTCACATTGAGTTAACTAGTACCTCAGTCACCTCACATATTTACCTTGTGTGTGTGTATGTGTTTGTGAACATTTCAGTTCTACTCTCTTAGCAAATTTCAATTACACAACAGTGTTATCAACTAAAGTTAACATATTATACATTAAATCCTCAGACTTATTTTATAACTGAAAGTTTGTACCCTTTACCAATCCTTCCCTTTCTTCCTCATTCCTCACCCTCCCCCCTCAATCCACGAGCCCATGGCAACCACTTTTCTGCTTTCTGTTTCTGAGGTAAGTTCTTTTTGTTCTGTTAATTCCACATATAAATGATACCATGCAGATTTGTCTTCCTCTGTCTGGCTTATTTCACTTAGCATATCCCTCCAGATTCATTCATCCATATTGTCACAAATAGCAGGATTTCCTTCTAAGACTAGATAATATGACTATTACTCCTACATGTATATTATTCCACACACATTTTCTTTATCCACTCATCTGTCAATGGACATTTAGGTTGTTTCCATACTCTGGCTATTGTGAATACCACTGCAATGAACATAACTGTGTAGGTATCTCTTTGAGGTAGTGATTTTATTTCCTTTGTATACCAAGAAGTGGGATTGTTAGATTATATGGTAGCTCTACTTTTAATTTCATGAGGAATCTCCATACTGTTTTCCATAGTGGTGTACCAGTTTACATTTCCAGCAGCAGTTTTCAAGGGTTCTCTTTTTCCCACATCCTTGCCAGCATTTTTTATCTATTGTATTTTTGATAATAGCCATCCGAACAGGTATGAGGTGATACTTCATTGTGATTTTGATTTGCAGTTTCCTAATGATTAGTGATATTGAGCACTTTTTCACGTATCTGTTGGCCATTTGTACGTCTTCTTTGGGAAAATGTCTATTCAGGCCCTTTGCCCACTTTTTTAATTTGGTTATTTATTTACTTATTTATTTACTTATTACTAATGAGTTGCATGAGTTACTTGCATATTTTGGATGTTAATCCTTTATTGGATCTGTGGTTTGCAAATATTCAAATATCACTTATTGTATATGTGATTTTAAAAATTTCTCCCAATCTATAGGTTGCCTTTCATTTTCTTTGCTGTGCAGAAGCTTTCTACTTTGATGTAGTCTCACTTGTTTACTTTTGCTTTTGCTGCCTTTGCTTTTCGTGCCATGTAGTCATTTCCTTTAGGAAGGTCCACCAGAATAAAAAAGACATCAGATCTCCCAAAAACAGGATATTCATCTGAAAAGAATACATTTATTCTATGGGATACTTGAGATCCCAAGTAGTTTATTAGTATTCCTAGCTTTTACTTCCATCACTCTCTATGCCACTGCATCTGCTCTAGGTTTGGCTAATTGACAGAGAACATTCCACATTTCAAGCCAGCAATTAGGGTTGGAAACTCCTCTCTGTCCTGTAGCCATCATATTTAATGGTGGCTTCACTCTGGAATTTCTACCTCCTAATGGTTATCAAGGGGATGCCCTCTGTTCCACCTCGGCTGCCGTGATCCCGTTCAGAAACGCATCAGCTCTGCCAGCAATGAAAGCAATGGGCTGTCTGTTCATTGATGTCTGAATACCCTCCCTTACTCTTTCTGGTCTATTTTTTATATCACTAATAGTATTATCTTTATAAAACTCAAATATGGCTATATTAATCCACTTCATAAAAATTTTCAATTATTTACCATTTCCTGTAATGTAAATGCTAACTCCTCAGTAGGAAATTCGTCATAATCTGGCCAATATTTTTCCCTCACTGTAGTCCCACCTTCTACCATTTGTTTTGTTCCTATGTCCCTGCTGCATTGAATGACTACTTATTTTTTGAATATGCTATCCTGTGTCATACATCCATGCTTGTCCAGTCACTTTACCCCTGGTAATGATGGCCTTAACTTTATTCTCTGGTTGACCATAACGTGTCTGGTGAATTCCAAGGCATCTTTCAACAGTTAGTTTTGATTTTTTTTCTTTAATGACCTGTGTTAATAATTCCTTATATGAAATCCAAAAAAAAAAAAATAGTACTGATGAACAAGTGTCAGGGCAAGAATAAAGACGCAGATGTAGAGAAAAGACTTGAGGACACAAGGTGGGAAGGGGAAGCTGGGACGAAGCAAGAGAGTAGCATTGACATGTATACACTACCAGATGTAAAATGGATAGCTAGTGGGAAGCTGCTGCATGGCACAGAGAGATCAGCTTGTTGCTTGGGGATGACCTAGGGGATGGGTTAGAGAGAGTGGGAGGGAGACTCAAGAGGGAGGGGCTATGGGGATATATGTATAAATATGGCTGATTCACTTTGTTGTACAGCAGAAGCTAGCACAACACTGTACAGCAATTATACTCCAATAAAGATCTGAAGGAAAAAAAATAAAAAGAATTCCTTGACAACACCCTGGGAATCGGCAGTCTCTCCTTCCTGTGCCCGTTATTCTTTGTACATGAACTCCTTTATAATCATTGCCATGATCTTCAAGGACAGGAACCATTTTCTTTATTTTAACTCCTAAAGCTACCACATTTTAAGCATATGGCATGTTTTGATAAATTTTGGTGAAGAAATGATTGAAGGAATGGAATAAAGAGAGATTAGAAATGATTGCCTAGAAGTTACTGCATATGGATAAATCTTTCCCTCCCAAGAAATATTTCAATAAATGTGTCATTGACAAGTGTCATGTCTTTTCCTTCTGTATTAGTCTCTTGAGTACTTATTACAGTACAGAGCACGTTGTAAATACTTCTTAATTGATTAAATACCGTCAGCAAGGGCAATCTAAAGCACACTCCATTTAACTTCTCTGACAGAAAAGCTAGAGAGTGCCTCACAGAAGAAAATAGGGGCAAATAAATACCAACTTCCACCCAAGGGGGCGGAGAATTTGCTTCCATTTTTAATCTCTCTAAAAAAGTACTGATTACTCACTTTAGGGAAAACTATTTCTGTGATAAGAAGACCACAGCTATTTTCATCTTATAGGAAAACCCAGTGGGAGTCATTAGATCTTTTCATAGATTAATCTAATTTAAGCTTTTGTGTTCCCATGCCTTGGAAATACATATTGTTTGCATCTATATTGATTTCAGCATGTGTCGCTCTGGGTTCTGCACACAATTTATGTTGATATAATTTATGTGTTTGTTCTAATTGTAGGAAAATTATAAGCAAAACTTAAAGAATTAAAGTATTTATAATCCCAATATAAGCCAAAATTAGTGAGAATTGGTGTTCTTCATTGCTCTTCTAACAAACTCATAATTAATATCTTTTTAAAAAGGAAAAATATTCTCTCTTAAATCTCCATATACTACCATTAAAAGTGTATGCAAAAAGACTAAGTTGAGAAATATGTGATCAAGGTATAGATGTACATGCCACATTTAGTCATTGGAAGTATTTAAGTATATTTCTGTGTAAACATATTCTGAAAGAAATATATTTTGTCATGTATTCCTCTAAAATCTGGCACTTAATGCGATCTAAGATTACAAGCATAAAATTAGCATATTACTATTGTAAATTATAATGGCAAAGATATGGGCAGCAGCACATTATGAAATGCCATTAGAGAAAAATGGGTTTCCTCCTCCAGGAAATATTGAGAATTCTCTCTCTAACCTATACTTAAAGGGAAATATTATCAGTTACATTTTTTTAAGAACCGTAAGTATATTATTTGCAAGCTTCCTTTCCTCCAAATGAAGACTGGGCAAATATTGTAATTGAAATCACCTTGAGCTGATGTGAAATTGCATGCCCCTAATCAGTGGCAGTAACAATAATCATACCTACGATTTATTAACTGTTAATTATGTGCCAAGGATTTAATATAAATGATTTCAAAAGTCCACACTACAGCTCAAAGAGTTAAGTATTATTATTCCCCTTTTCTACAGTTGATTAAACAGAGGCTAGGAAAGTTCAAGTCGTCCAAGGATACAGCCTTGGCTAGAAAGGTGTAGGGTCAGGAATCATACTCCGGTTACAGCCTAGCTCTCACCCACTGCGTCATGTTTACTCTGGGGGAAATCTTGAATCCTCTAGGCTTCTAGCAATCTTGTTGTCAGGAAGGTTTCCTTCCTTAAAATGTTCCATTTCCTATGTAAGTCTATTTCTTCCAATTCTGCCCCCTGAGGAGAACAGCTGGTCAGTGCCCTCCTCCTAATAACATTAACTAATTCACTGGTTGAGTAATTTTTCTTATGAGTGATTTTAAACCCCTAGAAAACCAAGTATTTACTCACAGAAGAAAAAAATTTGCACTGAACGAATGCATGAAGAACGTTTCTTCAGTATCATGCGTTCCCTATGTTTTCATCGTGGGCGGGACGGAAAGAGGTAGATAATGTAAAAGAGCCAGAAGTAAAGATATTTTCTTAATTTTTTTCTTATAACTATGATCTAGAACTTGCTGACTACAGACAGAAAAGTTGATGGAAACTCAAAAAATACTAAGAAAATACCTACGCAAACATTTTCAGTGTTTACACCCCAAACCAAATTGTCAAAAATTGCTCAAAGTATTGTAAAAATGTTTCATTACAATAATATTTATTTTTTGATAAGGCCATTCTCAAATTTATCATTCAATAATCACTTTGCAATTATTTTTATTTCATGAATATTTTTGCTAATTCTTTAGTGAGCTCTCTCATCTGACTCATTTAATATTTCACTATGTTTTTACCCATTAATCTCTGCCTCTCCTTTGAAAATTAATCTGTGTTTAATGGCCACCTTATGTAATATGCAACAAGGCAGGACTCTCCCACGCTTTCCAAAAAGGACAGCATTGAAATATGTCATTAGGCTTATCTCTCTTCGCATCAAAATCTCATTCATCCAATTACCAATCTGGGGAATTTTAGAACCTTATTATCATTTTTTTTTCATAGTGTCTCTAGGGATTAGAATTCCAAGTCATTCTGCTATTTCTCAAAGGATTACCAACATCACAGAAAAGATAATGGCCATTATAAGTTGCAATAAAATATAAACCTTAAAATACATTTAAATCACTAAATAGTTAGAGTAGGGGAGTCCTTTATTTAAACACAACTACAGCTTCTAACATTTACCAATCTGATAATCAATTCAAAAGGTAACTCATTTTCTGTTGAATATAAACATACTTCTGAGTCCTATCTAAACCAGGGTAGCTGGACTGCATAGTACATAACAAATCATCTCTAAAATAAAAACACTTGAAATTAATACTCTTTTGTAAGGAGATACAGAAGAACCTACTCTCTTTGGTGAATGAATGAATGAATGAATGAACGAATGTTGAAGTAATTGGGTTATTTGTTTATTATCCCAATCTGTACTTCCCTCCCTTGTCCTTTCCCTGAAATTTCCGAAATGTGATAAACCCACAAGTCCACAAGGGAAAATCCTCATATAAAGCAATACCCTTCACTTTCTCCTATTTTTCAGTCCAATGTATTGACTGTTTAGTGTCTGTTTGGCCAGTGTGTTGAACTCCTACTGTATACTAGACTCTATGCAAGTCACAAGGAATCAAGGAGAATAATAGTCTTGTCCTCCATGAGTTGACATTCTAGTAGGAAGACAAAGGATAAACAGACCATTTCTATGCACTGTGGAAAGTATGGTGATTGAGGTATGATTGAATAGAATCAAAGCACACAAAAAAGGTAACTAACCACTAGTTGGAGCTCCAATCACATAACATTTTAAACCTGTGCACGCCTGTCATTCACCACTTAATTTTTTATTTTATTTTGTTTTTAAGCATATATCGTATATATTTTATTTTTTAATTAATTAATTAATTGGCTGCATTGGGTCCTCATTGCTTTCTCTAGTTGCAGCCAGTGGGGGCTGCTCTTCATTGTGGTGCACGGGCTTCTCAGTGCAATGCCTTCTCTTGCTGCAGAGCACCAGCTCTAAGTGTGCAGACTTCAGTAGTTGCAGCACACAGGCTCAGTAGTTGTGGTTTAGTTTCTCCATAGCATGTGGGATCTTCCTGTACCAGGGATTGAACTCATGTCCCCTGCACTGGCAGGCAGATTCTTAACCACTGTGCCACCAGGGAAGTCCCTCATTTGCCATTTAAATTTCATAAATTGTGCTATACTTTAATCAGAAAATTACCAAATTCCTTCATAAATATTGCCAGCCAGATGTGAAAAGTGTAATAATAAGAACTTTTATTTATATGTCAGGCATTATTGTAAGTTTTTAGGTGTATTAGCTCAGTTAATCCTCCCAATTCCCTGTAGTATTATGATTGTGAACTCATTTCACATACGAGGAAACTACGGCAAAAGAGGCCAAGTTACATTCTCAAGATCATAGAACTACAAAGCAGAATTAAAATTCACACTCAGACAATCTGACTCCATATACCCAGTTCTCAAACATTTCAGTCCACTGTTTTCTAATGATAGTACAACAAGGTTAGGAAAATTCAGTTTGAATGTCAACTATAGCAGTAATTAGCTCTGTGATCTTAGGCAAGATTTCTAATTTCTCAACTTTCAACTTTTTCACTATAAAATACAAACAATTAAATGTTTCTTCTTGTGGCAGTCTTCAATGCAATCCTGAAATTCTTTGATCCTAAATTTCCATTGAGAGGTGAGATATGTTCCTCTCCTTATATCTAAGCTCTGCAATTGCCCAACAGAGGTGACACTGTGCCAGTTTCCAGGTTTAGTTTTTAAAAATCTGTCAGCTTCTTCTTGTCTCTTTGGATGTTCTCTCTTCGAACCTAGTCTCCATGAGTGAGGAAGCTCAGGGAAAGCCTATATGCAGGTGTTCAGGCCAATGGCCCGGGTAGAACTCCAACCAATACCAACATTAGACGTGTAAATGAGGAAATCTTTGAGTTGACCCTGGACACAGAGCATGGCTGTGACTGTATAAGAGAGCTTGAGCAAAAATCACCTACACCCCGTTCATCCCCCAGAACCATGAGAGATAATAAAAAAATCATTATTGTTTTAAGACACTAAATCTTAGGGTGATTTCGTATATAGTGACAGTAACAGGAACCATTCTATATTTTGTCAGTATTGTTAGAACAAATGAGAAAGCCCTTAGTATATTATAAAGTACTGCACAAATGGAAAAAAATGTTAGCCTATATTAAATGTGTATAAGCAAGTGACTCCGTATGAAATGCAAAATCACAGCATCCAGTACCAAGGACCAGTTAGTATATTCATTTAAATCCAGTGGGTCTTCATCGACTGTCTACGCATACCTAGCAGCAAATTAGGTTCCATAAAGATACAAAAACAACAAGGTAGGTGTATTCCATACATTCTGCAACTATATAAAAGCTTCTTACAACTAAGCAACAAATGAAAAGTACTATTTTATTTAGCATCCAAATTTCTCAGAAACATTATTTTATCCCTTAAAGCACTGTTCACTTCTTGATAAAGAATTTGTCGCTGACATCAGGAAAACCTGGGTTTCAATCTTTCCTTTAATCCTTCCTTGAGTGCATATAAAACATCTCTGGTGAAAGGTTTCTATTTGTAAAATTAGAGTAATAACATCTACCTTGCAGAATTCTTGGGAGGATTAAACAGCACAACGTATACTAAGAGCCTAGCAAATAGAATAAGATCAACAACGGACAGCTCCCATTATAACTGACTTTTCTAGTCATGTTCTCCGTTACAAATTTGCAGTAAAGACAATCCTAGGTACCTGTCATTATAGTTCAGAAAAATGGCTACCATGTTTTACTGTGTTCAATTCTTAAGAATAAAAGGCTACATTGTTCTTGAATTACCACTTCTAACTCTTCTCTATTGAACTACACATGCATCAGCAAATCCTGTTGATTTTACCTTTTTAAAGTACCCTGAATCCAATGCCCCTCATGACCTCCACTAGTACCAATCTGACCAAGTCACCATCAACTCTCACATGAGTTATTTGTAAAAACCTTCTGCATTAGTTTCCTTAGGGCACTTTTAACTTATGGTACTTTAAAAAATGTACCATAAACCAGGCAGTTTAAAACAACAGAAATTTATTCTCTCATGTCACAGAGGCTAAAAGTCCAAAATCAAAGTGTCATCAGGACCATGTTCTACCTGAAGTGTCTAGGAGAGGGTCCAGAAGCTCACCGTAGCTTCTGGTACTTGCTGAAAAATCCTTTGGCCTACCTCAAGTTACGGCAACATTAACTCCAACCTCTGGCCTTCTCCCCATGTATGTTCACATTTCCTTCTTCTTAAAAGGACACCAGTCTATGGATAGAGACTGCCATAATCCTGTATGACCTCATCCTAATTTGATTTCATCTGCAAAGACACTATTTCCAAACTAGGTCATAATTACAGGTATTAGGGGGTCAAGACTTATACATATCTTTTTGGTGGATACATTTCAATTTATAACACTTCCCATCTGCTTTCCCTGATTTACCCTTGGCTCCTTTAAACCAGGGATCCCCAACTCCCCGGGCCGCAGACCCATAACATGTCCATGGGGTCCAGCCTGTTAGGAACCTCCGGCACAGCAGGAGGTGAGCAGCGGGCCAGTAAGCGAAGCTTCATCTGCCGCTCCCCATCGCTCCCCATCACTCACATTACTGCCTGAACCATCTCCGCCTCCCCACACCCATTTGCGGAAAAACTGTCTTCCAGGAAACCGGCCCCTAGTGCCAAGAAGATTGGGACCACTGCTTTAAACGATTCACCTCATCACAGCTGGAATATTTTCCGTGTCCGATCATGTTCCTCCTTTACTCAAACCCTCCGCTGACAATCCATTTCCCACCAAGTGAAAAAAAAAAAAAATCAAAGTCCTGAAAGAAGACAAAGGAATTCATCTCAAACTTCTCATACCTCCCTATGCTACACCCACCCTAGGGTCATTTCTCAGAGCTTCCTCTCCCTGGGACTCATTCCAGTCTAGCGACATCAGGCTTCCTCTCCGCTCCGGGGCTCCTGCCTCAGCAGCATTTGCACTTAGTGTTTCCTGTATGTAAAATTCTCTCTCTCCCCGCAACTCCACAGCCTCATAATTTGCTCCCTTTCTTCCTCCAAGTTTCTGTTGAAATATCACCTCAGTGGAGAAGCATCCCCTGATGACTTCACTGAAATTAGTACTCTCCTCTACCTCGGATTACTTAGTCGGCAACAGTATCCTGGTTTGTACTTCTTCATAGACAGCACATGTCTCTAAAGGGCATATTATACATTTATTGATTTAACATTTGATTCCACTCCCCCCTCCCCAGCCCACACACACTATAACGTAAGCTTCAAGAAGGCAGGGACTTTGTTTTGTTTACTCTTTTATCCCCAGTGCTTAGAACAGTGTCCAACAAATTGTGAAAAGCCAATATTAATGTGAATGGTATTATACTTGTCCATAGAAGTGCAAGTTGGTTTGGTGGGGATTTGGTTGATTATTGCCTTGTGGATATTGGCCAGTTTGACAGTTTTTCATCTAAGAATATTTATATCAGCATTTCCGATGGCATTATGTATGTGTGGTTCCTTAAGTTCCTTTGAAGAACTTGTAACATCCTACCAGTTCCCTTGTCAATTATCTTTTAACAACATTCACACTGATAAGTTTTCTGGAGAGGGATGGATATGAATTGAGTTTCAAAAAGAGTTATAGGAATGTACTGACATGCGGGGACATACAAGGCAAAGAGGGCAATACGGATGTATGTATACTAACACATAAATCCCTGTTATCTCATAATTTTCAAAAAGGTAAAATCATGAATCTCATGAAAAATAAAGGGAACACAAGTCAACGATTTTATTTAGCTCATTAATTAATGAGGGGACTAGTAAGATTTTAAAAAACCAGTCAAATTACTCTTTATAAGTCCAATTCTTCTTCACACTGCCATTAGCAGGAATTGTCTGCATTGCTAAGGACAGGAAACATTATTGATGCGTTACTCGTGCATTGCCATCAGCCATCGGCATGTTCGTCTTTCTCTCTCTAAAGGCACAATGTACACCAGCCAAAAACAATCAAATGGACACACCCCATAAAAATTAAGATAATCCCTGAAAAGTACCCTAGATAACATCCAGCATTGCATTGAAAGGGCATCCAGTAGTCTTTTTCAAAAATCTTTCAGGATTTTCCTAAACATACCAAGCAGGTTATATAAGATATAGAGACTCACATGTTGCTGAGAGTGATGCATATTTGCGTGGTTGGATGAAGGGTCTGTCCAGTTGGTGAAAGATGTTACTGCAAGGCAAGTTAGGATTTTATATAAGTTATGGAAAATCACTCTAAATTATCAAGCAGAGGAGTGACTTGATGAAAACTATGTTTGAAAAGAGTCATTTTAGCAGAGGTGTGTAGGATGGAAACTTAGAATTGGAGGAGAGGCAGGGAGAAGTTGGAAAGCAAGAAGATGCACTTGGAAAAGTTCCATAGGAATTCAACCCCGATTTAGACCTGGGACGTGCAAACGATCCAAATAAGGTTAGATAGAGAACTCTGGGCTTTGGGACAGAGGAAGTAACCGACTGAGGTGACCAGGAGAGAGTCAGCTTCCTTGAAATAGTTCAGACGATACCTGATTGTGGGAGTTTCTGTATTTCTAAAATATGCTCTTGCTAACATTTGACAGTTTGTTTCTCTGCATTTCTATTACTTTTTGACAGCATGCTAATAAATGACTTTTCTTTTGAATTCAAAATATTGCATTCACCTTTTATATGAGCCTTGGACTTTTGTAAAGTTTTCTTGCCTGAAATGTTTTCTCCCTAAAATGTTTTCCTCCTCTGTCATTTGAGAAAGGCATACATCTATAAAACATTTTATAGAAACATTCACTTCTATAAAAGTATTTGCAATATTCTTTTTTTGATGAGTGTTGTTTAGATGTCGACTCTAGTATAATTTATTAACACAATTTTACTCATATTTACTTAGTGGATTCTTTAAATGTACTATTGAATGCTAATAAAGCTCCTAACAATACTTAGAGCAAGCTTAGAGAAACCCATTCTCTTTCTTTTTCCACAGTTTATTGAGATATAATTGATATGTGTAAGTTTAAAGTGTACAATGTGATGATCGATACACATATATATTGCAAAATGATTATCGTAATAAGATTAGTGGTGCACGTTTTTTTTTTTAAATAAGTAGTCAATTATATTTTGAGTGTGAGTTTTACTGGCTTTTACCTGGCTTGTAAAAAATAAGAAAAAGCATCATGTCTATTCAATATTAGAAAGCAAAACAAATCATTCAAGTAATTTAAATCTATAACAACTCATGTTTGAAGTGGTTAGGTTATATTCTGCTTTCAAGAAAACCAAATATCAGGGAACACACTCATCATAATTGCAGCTAAATAACTGAAGTTCAAGCCATGCTTCCAATCTTTGATTTGAATATGCTTTCTTCATTTGCTTGGATTTTGTAGAAATTAAACAGTGGTGTTTTAAGAAAATGCCCTTTTAGTAGCTTGACATATTCTAAGCAAACACATGCACTCTAAAAATGCATATCTAAAGTTAACCTTTTGAAAATTCAAACTGTACTAAGGACATCATAAATGATTCACTAGTGACAGACATATAGGTAATTTTTATGACCTAAGCCATGGGTCGTTCTTTAGTTCTTGATTCAAGTCACTACTTTTCACTGTATTGAGCCATGAGTTTCAAAAATAAACCTTCTGCTGATAAGATTTACAGAGAACAAAAATGCCTGAGTCAACTATTTATCTGGGACTAAATTCTGTGAACTAAGTTTAGTTCAAGCAAGAGGTTTTCTAAGCAGTTCATTTATTTTAATATGGTACAAGCATTTTGGAGTTACACTGTAGCTTATGTTCACAGTGCACTGACAGAAGAGGAGGGGAAAGGCCTGGAGGTAACATTTCATGCATTCTTAGAGATAAGAATTGAGCACCTGCTAGAAGCAAAGCTCCATGCCAGATGCTCCGGAGATACACAGGCATAACCTGCAAGGAGCTTATCCCCATAATAGAGGGAATAAAACCAGCGCACAGATCATTATGCTATGACAAATTATAATATAAGACAGAATATTATAAATACTCTAGGAAGGCCATAAAAATAAACTTTTTTAGAAATTCCAAAGACAGAGAAAGAACATTGGTTTTCTAGGGGAATGAGAAAGCCTTCATGGTATTTGAATAGAGCAGTGTTTCTCAAACTTCTACATTCATAAAAGATGCCTGGGGAACTTGTTAAAATTTAGATTTCTGGACCATCCCTAGAGATTCTGATTTATACAATCAGTCTGCATTTCTAACTAGCACCCTGGGTGATTTAGATGAAAATGGCCCAAGAACGGTGCTTTACGAACACATGGTTAGAGCCTTAAAAGAAAAATAGCATTGAGGAGGCAGTGATGAAAGGAGAAAGAATTCGGATTAAAGGAATGCTAGAATAAATGAGGCAATAGAAAGTTTTGATGTATTATCTGATCTCTACGGGGGGCTTTGGAATCCCTTTTCCCACCCCAATTAGCTTATTAAAATAACTACTGCTTCTGATGAGCAGTTCTAGAAAATGGAGAAACCTGGAGGTCAGCAATAGAACATAGTTAATAACACTACCCCCAGTTAACCCTGAATTGCCTAAAAGTTGATGAAGAGTATATAAAGTATTAATAAGAGGTCCTCACATTACAGGGTGAGCTCATTTAAACAGCTACAGAACTCCCGAGGGAAAGGCATCTCAGGGAACTTGCAAGGGAGGTGAGTGAGGTGATGCACTCCTTTCGGAGCAGCACTTGGTTACAGGTTTTCTGTGGGCCAGCTCTGAGTAACTGCCCTATTTTGTTGGTGCCTGCTGGCTCAACTTGTCCCTACAATCAATGGGCAGTTTTCATAAACATGCACTGATGATTGGTATGGTGGACAGAGGATAGGGAAGTCAACTATTTTTCTCCTGTATCCAACTGCAAGTGATTAGGAGTTCCCTATGTCCTGTATCTTTGGACATAAACTCAGATTACCTTATTTACATTTCATTCTCTCTCTCATCCCCACTCTGCATGTTATATATCCTCACACAACAGAAGATGTTGGAGTAAATGTTGGTTTACAAACTGGAGAATTCCCTGGGTGAAATCTGAAACTGGCCCCTGTACGTGGAGGGCAAGGAGAGATCCAAGAAAGAGACAGACCACTCCAGAAAAAACAAGAGAACTTATTGACAAGGTATCTTGGGTGGCTACAAGATGAGTAGGTCTCCACAACCACCTGCCAGAACCTTAAATTTTTATATAGACATTTATATAACTTAACTGGATGTAGTCACGTATTCAGTCCAGATGGTCTCAACAACACCTTATGCTTTCAAGGCTGCATCCTTAGAACGGCTTCTAGTGTGGGAATGGTAGGCTGAACATACATTTTAAGGACGGGGAGGGAGTGAGGAGCCTTCAATTGCCTGGGTCCAGCTTAGAGGCGGTCATATCCTATCGATGACCTCTTCCTCTCATAAAGGAACCTAGCATTCTTTATCTGTGTTGGCACACAGTTAAAGCAGCAGAGGTGGGAGCTAGATCTCAAGGAAAAACATTACATAGTTGGTAAACATCCAGCCTTCACCAGATGAGAACTTTCTAAGTGCCCATCATCACAAAATTATATAAATAATTGAAAAAATCATGAAATGGAAATTTAAGGGATTATACATGCATTTGTTTATTTCCCTTCCTTCTGTATACCTCCATCACCGACTATCTTAAGAAGGCATTTGTTCTATATCTCAGGTTCTTCCTTTAATAATTGCTACTTCTGAAAAAGTCATCAAAAGAGAAATTGTTTTCATCAGATCAGACAGAATTAATTTAAAGCCAATCAGAGCTTTTCTTCAGCTTGGCTGGATAAAACAGATGAATAGGAGAGATCTTCAAGGTTGTATTAAACTTTTCCCTATGTCATTCAGTATTCCCTTTTCCCTCCTCCCCCACCCCGGCTTACTTTTTCTCTCATTGAAACCACAGGATGATCAGTAATCTTCCTCCAACTCCATTTACTCCACAGTCTTTCCTAAAGAGTTCAGTCCATATCCAACTTTCCTTTTTCTCAAAAGTAACCTAAAATGTGTGTTATATGTTTTCCTATCTTCTTTTATGATATTATGTTTTATCCATAAGTGCCATTTGTCCAATCACAAAATTTTCTTCCAGGCAAAGACTTATACCTTATATTACTTTAATGTCAGCCTACTATCTAATCTAGGATTGAGTGCACAGTAGGTCAATAAAAATTCACCATTCATTAGCTCCATAGTGATTGTAGCTTAGACCTTTAACATTTAGTAACATTATGAAGCATGGTGGTGGCATGTGAGTCAGATGATCATATAATTCACCTTCACCTCCATTTCATACTAAAATATCAAGGAATAAAAGCTTGACACAATTTTCCCAGTCCAATCCATGTTCTTGCAAGGAATTTCAAAGACATAAAGGCACCATTTTCTGTGGTGATAAGTTAATACTGAAAATATTTTCTATGAGAAGATAATTTGAGAAAGCAGCATGCATGCAAAGTCAAGTGTATGTGAAGTTCATAGAACATTATATGAAAAGTGTGCTTTGCTATTACGGATTTAACATTATCAGTGACTAAAACTCTCTTTAAAAAATACAGACACTTTAAAAAAAATTATACTTCTTGGTTAGTTCAACTCTTCAACTAAAATTTCTTTCTCCCGTGTGCATTTTGCAACCTTTTGGCAGCTTTATTGTTGAAAAGCCAAGGTACATTCATAATTGCTCCACAGTAACATGCATTTATCATTGGCGAAGGTTCCTACTATAAATGAATTACTGTAATAGATGTGTCATGAAATAGCATCTTATTATCCTTCTCTTCTTCTATTTTCTCTACCAAGCGGGTCACAGTCGATAACAAGCGTTCCTCTGAAGTGATATTTTTGAACAAATTAAAAGAATAGAGTGAGCTTTAAAGCTTTAGTTTTACAATACTTTAAAATGATCAACACTTTTTATTCTAGTTATGCCTCTAAATCCCCCAAACACTTCTTGTTCCGTGCTGATGTTGCTTGTACTGGAAAGCCATTGGTTTCTATACTGGCGCTTAGGTTGTTTGCAATCAAGAAAATGTGATTGAGAATTTATTACATTTGAAGTTGCTGTCAAGAAATAAAAAAAAATCTTCACTCTTGAATAATGTATAATCTCATTAAGAGATAAAACACATTGATATAAAAAATCAAAGAAGTGTGAAATGGATGATATAGTCAGTAAGAACTGTATACACTAAAGAGAGAATCTGTTTAGGGGAGAGAATTTCAAAAGGATCCAAAAAAATGTAGCTGTGAGTAGATCAATGTCAAATATAGATTATAAGATTTCCAATTGATTTTATTCAGGTGTGTTTGAAAACGCTGAGAGACAAAAACATCTACCCTACTCCTTTTCATAAAGCTGTAGCAAGATTTTACAGTAAAAATATTTATTGACTATTTGGTAGGTTGGGAGTTGCCATGTTAATGTTTCTGAGGTAGGTAAAGTGGAGTTGTCAGAAACATAGACGTGTAGGGTTCTGTTACCAACCTATTTTAACAACTTTACTGAAGCCCTAAAGAAGGCAGTGCATAGTCTATAAGCAGAGTTCTCCCCAAACAAGTCCCACATAAGCAGGGACTAACCACTGGATCCACACGTGTAAGTGAGAAAGTGCTGGCTAGCATCACAGCTGCTGGCAGGCTGATAACTGGGGAAAAAGAAAAAACAATGCAATGTCATTTCACGATTTAGATGAGGACAAAGATGTCACCCTATTCACACACAGAGAGAAGTTATAATGGATAAAAAGATCAGAATCTCCAAATCCTCACATAAAATTTAACAAGAACAAAACATTAATTTCCTGACTTAGGAGCAAAAAATAGCCAATATTTAATTGAGATGTTGCATAGTAGTATTCAAATTTTGGAGCTTTTATTAACCTTTAAGTTATTAAACTAAGAGCTATGTGGATGAAGTTGAACTTTGTAAGAAAACTACATACTTAGGCAGTACTAGAAGTATAGTAAGTGAAGCATGGCAAGAGATATTTTGCTCTATTTTTGCAATTTGGCCAATGTGTACAAGGTGTGTATTACAAAATCAAACCTCTCAAGTGATGAGAAATATTATGGTAAGGTAAGTGTCCATAGTCAAAGCAAATAAAATATTTGCACACAAAATTCAGACAAAGCATTTACTTTCATTCAAGTTTTTTTCAAGTAACTGAGAATGACTAGAAACTTAACACATGGGAACTCACTTAAAAATGAATTTGTAACAAGACAAGCAGACATCCATACATCACCTCTAATATTAGAGTTCCTATGTTTTAACACTAACTAGAAAGGGCAGCTTGTTTTTTTCCAGCTTCATTTAGCCAAAGTTAGGTTTTGGTATTTCATTTTGCATTCAAGAGAACACCCAGATATGAGTATCTATGTACCCAGATATCTACTGAATCTTATTTGATGGTTCCAGAAATGGCATACTTTCTATTGAACCTATAGTAATAAGATCACACTTCAGTCGAAATCTCTCAAGTCACCTGGCATTTTCTCATATGCAACAAGATGAGAACTTCCAAACTAGAAAATTGAATAAATTGAGTCTAAATGATTGGAAAATGATTTGAATATGTAATATGGGACTGTAATTTCATTTTTTAATGTGGCAATATGCTTGGTTAAAAGTTCTGTCATCTGCTCTCGACTCTCCTCACTCTTCTCCTTCATCCAAAACACACACACACACTTCAAACATCTCAACACTAGTCAATTCCTGCTCTTCCTAGGTAGTTTGAACAGGATTGAAATTAATATTTATTTTGGAACTTGTTTTTATTATATGAAACATTCCATTTATTCTACTTAATTTTTTTCACTCACTTATCACTGGAAAATATTAAGGTGATCCAAGCACGAGAATAACTGTTATTTGTATAATATATTCATGACATACTTAACTGTAGTCCTTTAGACACCTGTTGCATTTTGCATATTCTTGTCTTCTGAAGTTCATCCCCATCTTAAATATAGCCAGCCTACTTTCCAATCCTACTTTCCAATCCCTTTTTAGTGCTAAATTTGGCTGTATGTCCACCTACTAATGTTACATTGAAGCCATTCCTAAAGAGAACACCGAAAGCTTTAGCTTTAGGACTTCTACATAGATCTTTGCTCATTAAGCAGTTCCCTCTTTCCTTTACCCAGCAGGCAGCTGTTGAGGTTTTTGGGTAGACCTGAATTTGTCACAAATGTGTCAGCGAAGTTCATCATTGTGCAAATTATAATCTTGATAACTTAATAAAAAGCTACTGACTTGGAAGGTCTTACTCTACAACAAAATTTCCTTTCTGCATGAAAAATGGGTTCAATATGAAATCATAGGGAGATAACTACCTATAGGGTAAAAGACAGATAATGAAAAAATAGCAAAAGCAGGACAGAGAGGATTCAAGACATTTTTTGACCACCTATGGCTCAAGAGTTCTGAAATTAAATTATTCACCCTCTACCAGCTTGCTAAAATGTTTCAGAGGCGACAATGTTCCTAGTTCCCTTTTTGGTGAAAAAAATGTATTGCTTATATTCTGAAATCTGTAATTAGCTAGAGAATTCAGGAAAGGAAAGCAAATTTCAGCAACCTAAGGGAAGCCAAGAACCAAAGGCCTGACGAATGAGTACAACAACTCACGAGCACACCCAAGCAGTTTCAACGCACCCAGATGCCCTTTGGGGCTTGTTTGACAATCTCAAGAATACATGTCACTTTCTATTATGCACACTGATATAGAAAGAGCTCCAAACTTTCACTATTCTTTTTGCAATGTCAAGTGAAAATAAGTGTCTGCTGCCAAAAAAGGCTCAGTGCTCAGCTGGCAGGTCACAATGAGAAAGAGAAATAGAAGGGAGAGTAAAAGAAACTGGAAAAGAACTAGAAAAAAGAATAATATTTCAGAGGATAACAGTTTATAATAATAGCTTATGATGTGTTTATCTCCCTAATGTAACCATTTTAACCCATGTGTCGGGTCCAAGCTCCGATTTGCAAAATGGGCAGCAGAAAAAAAGTTTGTTCTGTTCGGCAGAGCAAAGGTGCAGTCATTTGCTGGAATGCCTGCCAATTTCAAAGCAAAATAAAAGTTGGAAGATTGTTATTGCTGATAGTAGCGGGTGTGGATATAGTCACAAGATGATAGAGACTCATTAAGACTAAAGAGAAAAGTGTGTAAGACAAAGTGGGTGACAGGAGAATGTCAGTCTCGGAACACAGGGAAAATGAGGCATCTACATGGATGGCAGGGAAACAGTCAGCTTTCTACACTGTGGCGAGGACGTGTTATAGCCGTAAGGTCAGTTGTTCAAGCCTCCTATTTGCTTTTCACAATTAAGCTGAGAACACATTTTGCACTTCTATATTCAAGGAATGTTAAACGATAGTAAGACATTCTTAGATTCCCAAAAAATAAGTTCTCTTGGTAACATTCTGTAACTATTGCTTACGCTACTTAATGTGCAATTTGGTATCTGCCGCCCAGAGGTTCTTGATCGTGACTGTGTATTAAAATCATTCTGGGAGCTTTAAAAAATGCTGATGCAGATGCCTCATGCCAGAGACTCTTCTTTAATTGAAGTGTGGCCCAGGCATAAGTATGTTTTAAAAGCTATTCGAGTCTAATGTAAAGTCAGGGCAGAGAACCACTGTGCCTACCCAACATTTCTTAAAGTGTGGTCTAGATGGATGGCCTGTAGTGTGGATGGAACCAACTATAATCCTTGTTCAAAATGCAGATGACCGCATCCCAGCCACCACTTACTAAGACAGAATCTCTAGAGTTGGGGGCCCGGCAGAATCATTTTCTTAATAGGTTCCCTCATGATCCTTAGAGAGAATTCCTGTTAACGTGCCTGTATAGTTTAATGTCATTTGACAGCCTCTTCAAATGACAGTACCCATGCTCTACTCCCTCAATTTATATTTTGCAATAGCCATTTTCTGATTTATGTGATTGTTCCACAGAGAACAATCATTTGGACAAAGAAATAGACAATATGGGTATAGATATAGATATGATATACATGTATATATGATATCTATATATGAGATATGTACCTATATATGCATCTCTATATCTCCAGTATATGTGGACACTGGCCATAATACTAATGGGAGTGTTCTTGATTCTGGCTTGGAAGGCCATCCATTTCTTACTCCCATGCTCATGGCAGAGGAGAATCTCCTACGGCCGAATAAAGTGTCACGGGTAGGGTTCAAATGGGTGGCTACACAGAGTCAAGTCCTCATGTTCTCTGAACAATCCTTAGAGAGAGAAAAACACAGAGACATTGAAAACTATACTCTGAGTACTACTTATGCATCCTGGTTATATATATTTCATAGTCCTGTTGTTATTGAAAACTGTTCTTGAAATTCAGGGATCCTGACAGTCTGTAGAATGTGGAAACCTATTAAAAAGCAATATGAAAATGCATTTCAGGTGAAATCACTTTTACCAAAGTGCAGATCATTTCACTTATTCTAAAGGCATATCATTAGAAAGGAGACTAAATTGGTGGGTTTTTTTCTTTTTACAGTATAGCACAAATACATACTTCTTTATTCCAGCTTCAGCATGTACATAGTTTTGAAAAAGTCCATGTCAAAAAAGAAAGTTTTTTTTTCTTTTTTCATGGACCTCTACAGTGTGTCTACTCAGAATTTTAAAAATCGGTTCTCAAGTAAAAACAGAAGCATAATAAAAAAAAAAGCAGAAGATATTTATCTTGGCCTTATCTGCACGTCAGAAAATTAAGACAGTGATGAATTACACATTACTCTACAAAATTTTATTATCAGAGGCAAAATTCAAATTGTTCTGCTTAAAATACAGAAGACAAAGTTTGTCATTTAGAAAAATCCATTTTGTTAGTGCTTGGTTATAGTGGAATAAAAACATCATGTTGAACACATACTGATTCAATTTTTACTGAATAATTTTAAAGGCATACCATAGAAAACATTAATCTGCTAAACTAACACAAAGTTAGCTGGTAAATTCTTTAGTAACTCGTATTTACTAAAAGAACAGTTACTTTTTTATTCCTAGATCATAAAATATTAGAAATGAAAAAAAAGTGGTTCCATTTGGCATATTTTAAATAAGCCTGTTCATTTGGGAAATGGCTCTAGGAAAATAAACTTTGTTGCTGAATAAATTCAAGTTCATTAGAAATAGTCTAGGTAACATTTTTGAAAGATTATCTGGTGAATTCAGTGGTATCCAGAAAGCCAATTATGAAAGCTCAAAGGCAGAATTTCTCTTTTTGCTGCAAGTAACTGGACAGTGCTTAAGCTTCATAGTCCTACTGTGTTTCAGTTTTATAGTCTTGGTCTGTTTTAAAAAACTATTGAAATGTAAAGGGACTAAAATACAGCAAAGAAAAATGGCAAGTATGTTCATATATGGCAATGCACAGGTAGCATTTAAAAAATAATGTGAGATTACTATTATACAATATTTTAAAGGGTAGAAATACAACATTCACTTGAAAACTGTTTTGTATTTGAGTGACAGATAATAAACCTTTTAAAAATGAAACTGAGTAGCAAAAAATTAATAATGAATGTTTTCACCCAGTAGGTCATAAGCTATATGAAAGTGGGAATGGAATACTGAACAAGAGGAAGAGTAATTATTATGAACCTTGTAGGGGTTAAAAGGAGAGTGACTGAATGATTAACTTAGAAAGTAAATGCACTGCACATTCAAGGCAGATGTTCTTAACGCCACTGTAATATTTGCCATAAAACATTTCACTCTTTCATTTACTTACATGACATAATAAAAATGTATGTGATTAGAACCAACTTGACCTGTGCAGAGCTAGGTCAAAGCAGTTATCTTAAACTGGATCTACACACAACAGGCCAATGGAAAATGTAACTTCCAATAAATTAAGGAGCTGCAGTCCATATATACGGTTCTAAGCAGAAAGAGAGAAATATTTCTCTGAACTCATCACTAAGCAAAAGGAAAGTTCTGGCTAAACTAATAGGTCTCCTCCACATGCAGGGGAGAGATTTAACCTTATCTTTTGGTCCACTGGTGAAGAGCTTCACAATCCATTCTCTTTTCCCTTATTTTTCATGGCTGGTTGGCTGGCCTATCTCTTAATTACTTGTAACAGCTTAAAACCCACTACACAACACACTAATGTAAAATACTTTGGTGAAAACTTTTATAGGCCATATGAAGTAACCTTGTTAAAAAAATTAGTGGTAAGCTAAAATGCACTAAGTAACATTTTTCTCAAATTAGCCAATGACAATGAAAAAATAAGCTATCTATTCAAATTTTCTACAGAGACTGGTCTGTATGGAAAATCATTATGTTTCCAGGCATGTAGGAGGCAGATTAATGACTAATTTAAGCCATATAAGGCTTGGGTTGGCAGGTTTTTGAATTCTCACCAAAACCTACCACCAGTTACACAAACTCATCACAACTCTTAGCCTCTGTCTCCTCATTATTGATTTGGAACTGATGGTATTTCACAGGGTTTTTAAATGAGAAGATATTTACACAGTGTCCGGCATTTAGGAGATACTCAAATTTTTGTACTTTCCCGATATTATAACTCATTTAACACTAATACAGCACAAAAAAATTAATTCTGATTAAAATGAAGAATTGGTCATTATTTTTTTTCTTCTTAGTGGATTGCTACATGAACTGGAAATGTGCACAAGATAAACATCTTCCATGTACTATCCTTAAAGTACTAAATATTCAAAATAAAGTCCCTTAAAGTGCTATGCTTTCAAAATCTGGGTAAAATTATACTGCCTACTGGTAGGGCTATTGGTAAAAAAACTATTTTAAAAATAAAATGCATATGTAGTATACATAAAATTAGAACACATATTTTCACCAACTGCTTATCTTTAATATTTAAGACACTTAAAAAATTTTTGTCTAGGCTTTGAAGTAAAATTTCATAAAATAAAATTGAAAATAAAAGCTACTAGAGTACACATTTCTTAGAGTTTTTTGAATATAAACAATGCATATTAAACAAAATATTTTAATAAAAAATGACCTTATTAATTCAAAGTAATTGAACTGAAAGTTACTCTTATGTAATTAAATTTTGTAATTCCAGGATATTTTGCAAGAATATTTTTGTACTCAAAAGTTCACATATACTAATTTGAACAAATACATTATTTCCTAGTATAATTGTTGAACCTGTTTTTGAAAACATATGATTAACTTAAAATTAACACATTGTGACTATACAAATAGTATGCTAAAACCATTTTAGAAAACTTGAGCTACTTTTACATAAGTAGGTTAAACATTTTCCCGCAATTTACCAATATTATTAAAATGCTCAGCTGTTCTTAAAGATAAATACTATCCTAACATATTCCAGCTATAAAAGTTTAAACTATGTGGTTTTATTATACTTTCTAAATGTTGCACATTTCTGGAAAGCACAATTAATTGCCATGAAACCAAACAGTGAGAATTATCCTGAAGTACCACAAATGTTTTGAGAACGAGTACACAAAAATAATATTATCTATACCTAAAAATTTAGTTCCTTTTTTTGTAGTATGTAATTATCTTTCGTGTTGCCCTTATTGGTTCATTATTTCTCTATGTTTGTTCCATTTATTGTGATGTAAATTCTTTTAGGCCTTGTTCATCCATTCCTTTCCTCTCACAAAGTGCTTTGTGAAATAAAAGGTGCTCAACGAATATCTTTTTAATTAAATTAAATGTAATTAATTAATTAAATTCTGTCACTATATAATTAGCAGTGTCATAATAATGCAGCTATGGTCTCTGATAAAGGAAAAAAAGGTGTGGGAATCTTAATTTCTCATTATATGAACTGTTTCTTTAATAAAGTATATGTGGTTACTTCATGGGTATATTGAGGAGAACAACTAAGTTGTTTTAGGTTTCTGACAGAAAAAAATTCCTTAAAATTTAATAGCCAATAGATTTGAATTAAATACATTATTGTAAACTTCTTTAGGAATCCCTTTACTGCATCTAATATAGGACTACAGTTGCAAGAAAATCATTTTTGCACAAATTTTCATAGATCTATAAACATTTTACTATTACTTTTACTGATTTAAATGGACAGTAACCATCTGTTACTACAAAGTTTATCAGAGAAATCTGTGTGGAAAATAAAGCAAATTGTTAGTATTTTAAGGTCATATTTAAATACTGTTAACCAAAATATTAAAAAAAAAAAAAAAACTATTATCAATGAACCGTATTTGTTGTCCCAATATTTGGTTATTTACAGTGACCAAAGTGAATGCTGATTAACAGTGCTTCCAGTTGTTTGACATTATGCAAACTAGAGAAACAGACTTTTAAAAATGATATAATTATTATAGATATATTTAATCATGTATTTTGATATTGCTTCTGGTACTTGGAAAATCTCCAACTGATAGAGGTATTTCAAACATGTCTTTCTTTTTTAGTTGTATGAAGACTTTATTAATGGTCTCAAGTTATTGTAACTGTTCCCAAAATAACAGTTATGTAATTTTAAAAAGTTCATGTGCTACTCTGAACCTCAGTTTTCTCATCAGACTTATTAGGGCTAATATAACTTATTATGTTTTTGAAAGGAGTCAAATGAAACAGCATATGTAAAAGTTCTTTGCAAATGAAATGTAGTTTATAAACACATGGTATAATCTTAATAACCTTGTAAGATATTACTGTTATAATATTTGTAAATTGCACTAAAGCAAAAATCTCAGTCTTATAATATAATTATCCTAGAAATAATGTAAACCAAAGTGAGTTTAAATCCCAGGTAAAATCCATGATATTGCAACTCAAGAATAAACCTAACATTGTAGATATCAGCCTTAGAGGTTGTGCTTGTATGTGTAAAAAAAAAAACCTCAAAGATTTTAAGAAAATTTTAAAGGAAAACGTGTAAAAATGGGGAAAACTTTTTATTTACAGGTTACCTAGAGATATTTAATACTTAGGATGGTAAATATTTATTCCTTTCTAATTGAAACCAAGTTTTGCTGTGGTACATATATCAGCACAGTAAAGTTTTAAGCCTAGATGTTGGACATTTTCAACAGTTTGTTATTTCATGCATATATATGATTTGCAAGACAGACAAAGAAGAGAAAAAAGATAAAAACTCTATGTAGAAAATAGAATTTTATGACTACATTTTACAGAATATTCCAAGAGATATCATTGGTCATTTTATTATTTTGAAAATATTACTTATTTAAACAACTAAAAAACTTTAAAGCCTGATATAATCTTCAACATTGGAAAGGACAAATTGAAAAATATGTAGAACAAAAATTCCATCTCAATGCCATTGATACCGCTATATTGTTGAACAAGTATTATATGAGGTATTGAACATTGCACATAATTATACACTTAGGATTTGACATTGTAGTTAAACCAGTTGTTCAAGGCCACTAAAATACTGAAAGACGATTAAGATTATTAACAGTGTGGAGGAAAAAAGAACTATATAAGCCCTTCTAACTCAAAGCTGGAAATGGTGATTTCACTCAAAAGAATGTCACAACTACTAAGAGTTTTCAGTAATTCACAACATAAGACATCCACCTCTAATTTACCTTCTCTATTACATGAATCCAATGGTGATACAGTACATGTTTTGGACCTGCATGATAGTGTATATTTATTGTTGTTATGTTTCACAACTTACCCCTTAAGGATTTCACATATATGTGATGTCTACTAGTTAAATCTCATCACTTCAGATAGGTGGGATGACTTAGATTTTACACTAAACATTACTATGTCTTATTAACACCACATAGAGCATTTAAAATTCATATATTAATTGAAGTGCTGAAAAATTTAGGTATGAGTAACAGATATTAATTACTAAAAAGATAAAATTCAACTTTAGGTAATACTTGTTCTATGGATTAGGAAATTATTCCTCTTTACTACAAACTTATAAATCTATGGCTCCAGTTTCTAAAATACCTACATTTTTTCCAGTGTGAAGTGACTATTAGAACATATTTCTTTCAATGATGTGCAAGAAGATCTGGAGTGAAAAACCTCAGGAATCTATAAAGTGGTCCACAAGCATTTGGCTTACATACAGTTAGTTGTATTGGTATTTCATAATGGTAAACTTAAATTATGTTCATTTTTGAGGATCTAAGCAATGTTTGGAGAGCTGGCCTACTGGGTGAGAATACCATTTAAAAACACTTGTGGTACATAACACACAGCCAGGAAAAGACTACTCAAAATTTCTGGGTAGAACAGAGTTGTCAATGTCAAAAGAAAAGCATTGCTCAAGAAAAGAAACTTCTCATCTTAACAGATGGCACAACTGGCATCAAAGGTCATTAAAATCCACTTGAGGTATGGTTGCTTAATGGGGGATTAGATTCACACAGACACAAAGATCAACACACAGAGAGAATTTTTAACTCTCTGGACCACCCAACGTGAGATGGAAAAACAAACAAGATGGAAAAGAAACACTTTCTCAGCACTGATAATCATTAAGTATGCACACCTGTTTTATCTAATAGAAAGTTTGACCAAAATGATGACAGAATCTATATTTATGATATGAGGCTGCCACTTTGAAAAATTAGAAGAGCATTTGCACATAAATTTTGTTTAAATTCATTTTTATGTAGTAGAATAGACCATTCAGGAAGTAGATGAAAAAAAATCTATAACAGTTGAGAAATTTAGTCAGGAAGTTATCAGGAAGAATAGTGTTGAGATAAATTCTTTGAAGACTTTTCAAAGTTTGCATAAGTTTATAAAAAGAGATAAATTTTCTTTGAGCTGAAGAGAGTCTTTGCACAAGTGCAGTGTACAACAACCTATATACATATGGGGCCTCCCTATGTACACATACGTATGCATACACTATCTATAGGCCTTTTTAAATGTATACACAGCTTTAACTCAAAGAAAATGAGTTAGCAACACAATAATCATTGCAAGACAATCCAAGTGCTGAAATAAGTGACACTGATCACTTAAAGGGCTATTTCACCTCTCATACAGCCCAGGACTAAGAATATAATTCCCTGTTTTAGTTTTTCTTTCCTTGCAACACTGATTGTCATAGATAATCTTTGTGCTTTTGCATAATGCCCATCCCGATGTAACATATATTCACATACAACGTTGGACATTTAAATAAGCATGCTGGAACACAGGCAGGACCATACAACCATGCACAAAATATTCTGAATATGTTTTTCCATACTGACTGCAACATCAACATGCACCACTATCATATTTGGTCCTGTACAGCAAGGAATGTATAGCTGAAGCAGTCATGGCTAGTTTCATTTGCACAAGTTTCTTTAGAGAAGAACACCCAGTAGAGAAACAAAACAGAATGAATGAAACAAAAAAATCCCCCAAATCAAAAACTGAAAGAAAAAAATTTCCTCCCACACGTTAACACTGAAAATCTGGCCATTTTCCTCATTCCACACAAAGTAGGTCTTCTCACAAAATTCTGAGTCGAATTGTTTTTTAAGAGACACATATTAGTGTCTCAGAGCTTTTCCTAACCATTGGAAAAGCTCATCTTGATAAAGCATTTTCCAGCGTACATTGGCTTCGACAGTTTCCACGGCTCTTGAGAAAGAGGCAGCAGCAACTCCATCATAGCTCTTCATGAAGTTCTTTAGCTGGAAATAGAAATATTAAAATGGTAAATAGCTAAGGAATACGGTCAATAATACTCTAATAACTTCGTGTGGGGGCAGATGGTTACTAGACTTATCATGGTGATCATTTCATAATCTATGAAAATGTCAAATCATTATAGAGTATACCTGAAACTTACATACATTGTACTTCAACTATGTTTCAATAAAAAATAAAATTTAAAAATGGTAAATATACATGTCTTCAAGTGAACTCATGTCCAACACATATAAACAAGAATCTATTTGAAAAAAAAGTGTCATAGTCACTACAGAAGGTATATTTAACATGTGGAGTGAGCTTAGTAATGAAATGCAATAAAATGGATTGTGTCCATTAGGTGTAATGTAATTTCTTTTGGAACTGAAAGGAAATAAAGTGGACATTACAATTTAAATAGCTCCAAACTCACCTTCTTGTTTCATAAATAAATATTAAAACAGACATATTTAATTTGTCATTTCATAATAGGTTGATGGGATTGTGGCAAAGACTAGCTCTAATAACAAAGCATATCTAGTGTAATAAATAGCCTTAAAAATGAATAGAAGGATTAAAGTTAACTTTTTGTGCTTAGAAAGAAAATTATTCATCTTCTCTAAATAAGTAGTATGAGTGCTTGACACTATCTTTGATGGCAAAGGAATATCAAAATTATTGGGTGGTGGAAAAAAAAGTAATGATGCTATGAAAATGGGATAAATGACACTGTGATCACATGAGTAACTAGATTTAGAAAGAATGAAGGAGGAATGTGGATTCCTTTAGCTAGAAAATTTGAGCTTTAATTAAAATGTTATAATTTTTAAATGTTTTGTCATAATTTATGGATATAAGATTTTCTCTAGAGAGTCCACATACTATGGGAATGCTCAGGGATTTTATTTCAAGATTAAATACTAGCAGTTTTTCTCTCTGTTTGATATGTCTTAAGAAACTGGCAACCAACCAAAAATTGCGATGCTAATAGACAAATGTGAAAAATCAACTTGTAACACAGAAGCGTTATATTGTGTAATTAGTGTGAGGTGTGATTCATCCCATGGTGGGCGCCACATGGAGAATATGCCAGGAGAGAAATGTCATCAAGATTGATTCAGGGATAGGGAGATATGGTGGGGTGGGCATTTACAATGGAGTTAATTATACCTTTCTGAATTAATCTAGAAATTGGTTCATGGGTAGCTTGGTTTGTTTATGACAGTGTTACTTTGATTACATGATAGTGATGGTTTTTTCAAAGTTTATCCTGTACTTTCTTATAAAGCCTGGTGCCCTGCAGCATTAGCAGTGGATAACCATATCTCAGAAGTATATTCTTTATGACTTCAAAGTCCCTATAGTTTAATAACAAACATGTAAAATATTCAATGTATAACAAAGATTTATCCATGCTATCCTTAAAACTGATCTGACATCTGACCAAATTTATACATACAGAAGAAAGGATGAAGGGAAGGGACTGGAATTTATTAAATACCTTCAATATTCTAGGCACTGTGCCACACACATATACCTGTGACATGTACACATAGATAAAAAGGAAATCTAATGAAAGCATTTGAATCATATTTTTAAACTTAACTGATTAATCCAGTAATTCATTGGTATAGTATTTACATATTTATGTTCAGATTTATTCAGTCTATATTCCTAAAGCAACAAGGAGTACATTTTGATCTGTTTTGAATTTTGTATTTTAATTTTTTACAAAAAATATGTACATTACAGTGTACATTTGTACGTTATATCTGTGTACTACGGTGGCATTATTTACATAATATACGTCAATCAGGAAAAAAAATTACATCTACCTCTTTTAAATTATGTTCCACATTATTACACATTTTCCTAGGCCCTCACTGAACATGCCAGATAGTGATAAACGACCCTTTGGCAACTTTGACTCTGTGGTGTATGTCTTGGTCTTTGGATGACATAGCAAGCCAACCTGAACACATGAAGTAAAACTCTTAAGTCTTCCTCAAAGGCAAACTATGGGATTGACTATGAATGCGTTATTGACACAAAAACAGTAGGTCAGATTATCCTGCAAGAGAACTCTCTGTAGACAATGTAACTGGCGGGGGGTGGGGGGGGAGCGTCTCTAGGTATTCATTTCTTAAATCACAATTTAAGTGCACTAAATACATCCCTTGTGAGCTCAGAGAGCCTGAGGTGACTCCTATGCATCTTAAGAGTAGCTTATTCATCAGAACACATGTGGCCCACTTTCCATAGCTGGCATAAACTGATCTTATGCCTCATATAACTCCACAGCTCTTCTGACAAATATGGGGTCACAGCAGCCACCTGACTGGTCCTAGGGCAAGATCACAGCACCTTCCAGACCCCTGCCTCATTTTAGAGGGCACAGGGTAGATGGAAGGCATTTGGCATTCCAATTTGCTTATTTCGGCAGCTCTTTGGTAAATGTTCTGAAGCTATTAGCTTTTATTATTCTGCTTCCTAAATATTTATGCCATCTTATGCTTTTATTTGAAAATGTTGCAAGTTTAGACGTTTTTATAAAATAACATTTAGTAAGATGTCAGAGTTGTTTGTGTTCCCTGTTCTTCTTAGCACAAAATTTCTAGATGTGTTTGTTCATTTCTCTATTAAAAAACATTTTAGTATTTGAAGAAAACTTAATTTAGGGTAACCTAGACCTAAACAACACAAAATAATTCATAAATTGCAACACATAATATACTCTTAGTAACTAAATAAATGAATCAACTTAGCTACTGCCCGATTATGAGGTTTATATTTTCAACATTAAAACTGTAAATGGGATGTCTGTGGTGCACAGGATCTCTGTTCTTTTATAACAGTGTTGTATGTAAGGTTCAAGAGGAAAAAAAAAAAAACGAGTGCTGAAGAGGATTGCTGAATGGACATTAGTAGGGAAAAATGGCAAGGGGGTCTGAGGTTCCATGAGGTTGAACTTCCATTAGCTTAAAATTAGGGAAATGATGTACTGTTTCATAGAGAAATATTGTTTAAATTGCTAGAGCTATGTAATTAGAAGGAAATTGCCAGTTTCAGGTACTAGAATGTAGTTTTGCGGAAGGGACCATAGAACAATGTAAGTGTCTCTA